>NW_027202270.1:134448715-135068715 GCF_024711535.1 Dipodomys merriami | reverse complement strand
TACAGAGACTGGCTGAAGTGGGATCCTGGATTGTATCTGGGTTATAGATACATTACTTCACATAATCCTTACAATTATGCAAGGTAGCATGGCAAGATTTTGCTTTTCTGACAGGAAAACTGTAGTTCAAAGGGTAAGGAAACGCCCACTTCGCAGGCATAATCTCCGCCCTCCATGGCAGCGCCTGCGCAGTAAGTGAGGTACCACCCACTTCCCTGCCCCCAGTGATTTAAAAGGGGCCTCCAAGGAGCCAAATGGCACTATTTTCTCCCTTTCCTTGTGAGAACTTGGCCTGTCAGCTCTGCTGTCAATAAATCTTTTGCTCTACTTGATTACTGTCCCTGTGGTCTTTTGAGTTACTTCCTGCTTGGGTTACATTTTCCTTTCACAAAGAGTGGTTAAACAACTTTTCCAGAGTCAAAGTGTAAATAGTAGACCATGGAGCTAGATTCGAAGTTTGAGTTCAGTGAAGCTCTCATGTTCTAAACCCAACGTCTTAAGAGTTCACTTCAAAACTGAATTTTTACTTCACAACTAAATGTTATGGCCATTGTGTTCTTAGTACCTGAAAATATTATGGTAAGAATAACTTTTTCAATTTTGTTTTTGAGGTAGGGTGTCACTATTTTCCCAGGCTGGTCTCAAACTCAAGTCCTCCTGAATCAGTCTCTAGGATAGCTGAAATTCTGTATTACCATGCCCAAACCTAGACTCTGATTTTTAGCATTCCGTTTCAGTAGAAGAATAAAATACCAGAATTCATGTCTCGCCCATGAATGTGTAGAGAATGGTGAGTGGCAAAGCACCAGACTAGAATCCATATCCATAGAGTAATGGAACCTAGAGGTACAGGAGACAGCTACAAAAATATGAACCAGCTGGGCGCTGGTGCCTCATGCCTGTAATCCAAGCTACTCAGGAGGCTGAGATCTGAGGATCACAGTTCAAAGCCAGCCAGGAAGGAAAGGCTGTGAGAGTCTTATGTCCAATAAACCACTCAGAAAACCGAAGTGGTGCTGTGGCTCAAGTGATAGAGCACCCGCCTTGAGCTGAAGAGCTGAGGGCAGCTCCCAGGCCCAGAGTTCAAGACCCATGACTAGCCAAAAGAAAAAAAAAATGAACCAGATCAAGCTAAGGACTCCTTCATTGTCCATCTCTTCCTTCCTCAGATTCACCAACTTCTCTCTCCCCGACTTCCCTCCAAACATTGTACTATGTCCAATTTCTACAGTTCCTGTTCTGAGCCTGTTGTCATAATCCCTGCAAGGTGTTAGCTGATAAGGGCTTATGGGAGGATCATAAAACATTAGCCTAGTGGAATATATAAAGGCCACAGAAGTCTGAAAACAAGTGTCAAGGCAGACAGTGTCGGAGATACAAGAAGACCTAGCCATCAGGCAGCGAGGCATGATGGCATTTATCTTGGGGTGTCCACTATACTCTAGACTTTCTCACCAGACTCTTCTTCTGCTTGAGATGTTCCAGAATAATTTCTTCAATCTGGGATGTCAGGTGTGTGAGGGGTGTCTTGTTGGCCTGGAGCCAGGACTCCAAGTGCCTCTCTTCTGATCAGTTAAGTGAGGAATTCATAAAGATAATTTAGGGTCTCTACACAGACATCAATGGACCTGAATCCTGAGCACAGAAGCTTCCCTGGTTATCTGACCCATGACTTAATGCCAAAAGGGGGGTTCTGCATGGCCAAGCATGTTCCTAAACTGTTCTTTGCTGTTTTCTAGACCAGAGGTAAGGGAGCCTTCTGTCATCCCCCTCCCTTCACTGCTCACAATGTCACAGCCTTGGAGCTGAGGAACCAGCATTCCCAGAAAAGCTTTGGAGATAGTACATTGGGCGGGGATCACTAAGGAGTGGCACCAAGGACACCCTTTGTGCTGACACTCTAAGAAAAGGGCTTTGAATTGGCCTTGAACTTGAACTTTTGGACAACAAAAAAATTTTCACGAATTGGCCTTGAACTTGAACTTTTGGACAACAAAAAAATTTTCACCACGTGAACTTCTGGTGGTTCCGTAGGTTTCTTTATCTCTACGTTCCACCCCTGCGGTGACCCCAGCAGGCTCTCAAGGAGAGGTCCTTCTCTGTCAAGCTCTTTGCTTTCTTCTCCAATTAAGTCACAGGCACTAAGGGGAAATGAAGAGGACATCACTTAGACTGTGCTTTTAGAATGAAATGGGATAGGAAAAGGCTCAAATCCATTCTAGAGACAGCCTCTTCTGTCAGAAATCAATAGAGCTCTTTCATTCTGCAATGTGCTAGTTCATAAAGTGAAAATTGCTCGAACTCTCAATTTAACATTTTCAAAGCTGATATTAAATTCCAAGATTTTATATCTGCGGTTGCCCATTTAGGACCAAGTTATAAATCTGAAGTTTCTCTCCAGCTTGTGAGTTTGACAGTGCTCGATAAAAACTTTTATAATCAGGTTCAATAAAGAATCACAAATCTCCATCTTGTAATTTTTGCCTTACAACCACCTTCGTAAATAACATCTTTCCAGCCTGATGTTTGCCAATATTTGTCATTTTTTAAAAAGGGGCAAAATAGAAATACAATGTAAACTCTTTCCTCTTGGACAGAAATTACTGCTAGTAAAGAATTCAGTGAAGAAGATGTTTTCATAGTGTCATTTAGAAGGAATCACTATGAAAAAGCAGAAGGTGGGCTCTTTAGTGACATACATGGTCTGCTACCAATGCTATTTCCAGGAAGATGAATACAGACCTTCAATTGGAAATCTAAATAATCCCTCTCATCTTTGCCCATTAGCATTTATGTTGACCCAGGCAAATTAGTCACTCAGCCTCTCCTGCTTCTCCCTAAACTAGAAAAAAAAGGGACCAATTTCATCTACAATCCCATTTTAGGTGAGCTTCTTTCTTCAGAATCAAAACCCATTTTAAAAATTAATAGGATTCTGTATGTGTTTGTGCCAATGCTGGGGTTTATACTCAGGGTCTCACACTCTCACTTTTTCATTCAAGACTGGAGCTTTTTTTTTCTGGTCAATTAGAGATAAGATTCTCACAGATTTTCTGCTCTGGTTAATTTCAAACTGTAAACCTCAGATCTCAGCCTCCTGAGTAGCTAAGATTATAGGCATGAGCCACCAGCACCTGGCACAAAGAAATTTTTATCAAAGCAAGGTGGACTCTGAGTTCTGTGGTCTTACTGGTAAGAGACTGAAATGACATTAAACATATCCAATCATTTCTCAAGATCCAAAGTGGATTGCTTCTAGGATCTCTTGAGAACACCCAAATCCACAAATTTAAGGATGCCTAAGTCCTTTTTTAAAAAAATGAAATGTGATACTATTTGTGTATTAAATATACACATACTTTTATATACTTTAAATATATATTACTTAGTTCAATGTAAATCTACGTGAATAATAGTTGGGCTGTATTGTTTGAAGAATAATGGCAAGGGGGGAAACCACACATGTTCTATTACAGATGCAATTTTAAAAAGCATTTTTAACTTGTAGCTTGAATATGTAGTTGTAGCCACACACACACACACACACACACACACACACACATACACACACACACACACACACGTGCCCCACATACACATAACACTAAAATAGTAGATGTGTAGGGGCATGGTAAGTATCACATTCAGGACTTCCTAGTCCTGAGGAGTGATACCTCTGAAGAGTGAGTAGAAAATGTGACACTCAGTAGTCTTCATGTTAATATGTAGAATTATAAATCTGGGTAGTTCTCAAATTCTCCTATATCATTTTTATATCTATTTATTTGTACATATGCCATGTTCCATAGTGAAAATGAATTTTAAAGTAGAGTTGGCTGATCAGAGAAATAGAGTCTACAGCAAATCCCACATGGTTCTTTCTGCTCTCCCCAGGGCTTCCATGCTGGCAGCAGAGAAGCACCTAGCAGTGACAGGGAGGGTAAACGGCACAGTGCTGTGCTGCAGCCTTGTGGAGGCTCATGGAAACTGCCTATTACATTTTCAGAAAAAAATTTTAAGCCAGCAGTTAGATACCATTATTAAAAATGAAATTCTGGCAGGGGGACTGGAAGAGTGGCTCAGGTGTTAGAATGCTTGCTTAGCTTACCTTGAATTCAAATTCTAGTACCACAACAAATAAAAATTAAAGTATATAAACGTGATTAAGTAAGTTATTTTAAAAATGTTGCCGGGCGCTGGTGGCTCACACCTGTAATCCTAGCTACTCAGGAGGCTGAGATCTGAGGATCGCGGTTCAAAGCCAGCCCGGGCAGGAGAAACCGTGAGACTCCTATCTCCAATAAACCACCAGAAAACCGGAAGTGGCGCTGTAACTCAAGTGGTAGAGTGCTCGCCTTGAGCTGAAGAGCTGAGGGACAGCGCCCAGGCCCAGAGTTCAAGCCCCGCGACCACAAAAAAAAAAAAAAAAGTAATAATTGGCTGGGCGCCAATGACTCACACCTGTAATCCTAGCTCCTTAGGAGGCTGAGATCTGAGGATCACAGTTCAAAACCAGCCTGGGCAGGAAAGTCTGTGAGACTCAGAAAAACCAGAAGTGGTGCTCTGGCTCAAAGGGCTAGAGCACTAGCCTTGAGTGAAAGCTTAGGGACAGCACCTAGGCCCTGAGTTCAAGCCCCATGACTGACACAAAAGAAAAGTAATAAGTATGCCATTTGCATTACATCCTAATCATTTAACTACAGTATTAGATTTTTGCTCCTATTGCTGAAACAAAGTATCTGAGTAAAACAAATTAAGGGAGGAGGATTTATTTTGGCTCATGATCTTATGGCAGGGAAAGTATGCCAGAGCTGAGGAGCTTATCCAGGCTACCCAGGAAGCAGAGACAGAGAGAGAGAAAGAGGAGGGGGGGGGAGGGAGAGCTGGGGAGAATATTTGTACCAGTGGGCTAGTGGGCTTTCTTTTTTACAACACCCCCTTTTGTGCCAGTCCTGGGGTTTGAGTTCAGGGCTTGGATACTGTCCCTGGAGTGTTTTTTTTTGTTTTGTTTTTTGGTCCTGGGGCTTGAACTTTGTGCTATCCTCACCTCCCCACCCCCTTACCTCCTGCCCTCAAGCTTTTGTGCTTAAGGCTAGCACTCTACCACTGGAGCCATAGCTCTGCTTCTGGGTTTTTGGTGCTTAATTAGAGATAAGATTCTCACAGACATACCTACCTTGACTGGCTTCAAATTGTGATCCAATCTTTAGATTTCAGCTAGGATTGCAGGTGTGAGCCACTGACATCTGGTCTCTCTATCCCTCCCTTTTATTGCTTCCACGTCTCCAGTTTATGGAAATGCCCTCACAGACTTACCCAGAGATGTGCCTTACTAGTCTCCTAGGTATTTCTCAACAAATTGAAAATTAACCCAACTACTTTTTCCTAATGTCTATTCTCTTGCATGTATTTATAACAATTGTATCTGCAGTGGAAATACTGTCTCATGGAAATGCCTTCACAACTCCATATTCACTGAGGTCATGTTGATAGCCTGAGAATGAACATGGTGGAAGTGAAAGGGAAATTGGCAAGTGCCACTAATATCAGCCCCGCCCCCATATATCATACACATTGGAAATTCTATTGTTAAATATTACTAGCACACTAGTGGGCAGAAACCAACTTCTTTTTAACATCTTCTTGGCACTAACTTTATTCTCAACTGTCTGAATTACCCATCATCAAGATAAGTTTATCTGTCTTCTAGGTTCAGATGGCTTCTGAAAAACTAATTCAAAAGATCCTTAAGGTATTAGGCAATCGATCAAAGTATTGTGTTTCCCTTTTGTGAATCCCTCAGGCCTCAAAGTATCAACAAAGTTCTTCGTTGTCCCTCAGCAACGTTGCATCTGTCTATTGGCTAATTCTAGATGTCACCGTATTATCCTTGTCTACTCTAGTTCCATTCCTCTTGAGCTGGTGGTGACTCCCTGGAGGTCCTATACCTTGACTAATGTACTATGAGAGTCTATCAAAGGAGTGAGATGCTGGCACAAAGAAACTCGGGGAACATTAGCTTGTGCTTATGCCCGCTGACCAAATTTCTTGCCTCATTAAAAGTATGACCTTTGGGTTGTGCTTTTGCTCCTGGCAGCCCACGGGCATCTGGACCTCAGTCAGAGGCAAGCAGGGGCTGGTGTAAGATTGGACTTCTGCCTCTGCTCTAGCAATTCTGCCGCCAAAGGCTTCAGCTAGAGCTAAAGAACAGCATGGGTTCTAGAGGGAAGGCTGTTCTCAAACCACAGAGGGAACTTGTAACCACACTGGGAGATCAGAGAGGTACCCATTGAGCTGTCAAAATAGTGCTTATGACATGAAGTGGATCTTGATATTTTTTTTCTCTCAGTTCCTTTCCAACCCATTCCCAAAATAAAATAAACCCCATCCATTATCCAGAGATAGATTTAGTATATTCTATAAAGAAGGAAACTTGTTAATCAATGAAAAATGGTTTTCCTTTGGAATCTTGTACCATAATCATGGAATACTTATTTTTTTATTTTTTGGGGTCCGGTCGTGGGGCCTAAACTCTGGGTCTGGGCGCTGTCCCTCAGCTCTTCAGCTCAAGGCTAGCGCTCTATCACTTGAGCCACAGCGCCACTTCTGGCTTTTTTTTCTTTTTGCTTCTGTGGTGCTGAGGAATCGAACCCAGGGCCTCTGGCATGCAAGGCAAGCGCTCTACCACTGAGCCACCTTCCCAGCCCCGGAATACTTATTTTTAAATGTAACATTTAAAAAGTGTAAATGATTATGTTATGAAGATCACATGGCCTATGAAAAATCTATCTGGTATAATTTACCACTGTATTTAAAAGAACTGAATTATTTTGGGTAGAACTAACTCCTGTGGTTTAGAACAAAGTTTCTAGTAACAAGAAATAGATTTTACTAATATGCTATAGTTGAAATCTTTGAGACAGAATGAAAGACAATGCATTCTAGAAAACCATGAGAGAAAGACACTGGTGCAAAAAAGACATAGGAAGAGTTTGAATAAATGTCATGAAATGTGAAAATGGAAAAAAAGGCAGTTCTGCCTTAGTCTCTTATTTTATATAACATAATACATAGTTTGGCCAGATGCTGGTGGCTCTTAGTTCTCAAGAGGCTGAGATTTTGAGGATTGCTAGCTCATGGCAAAAAGCCTTCAGGATTCCATCTTCATAGCAACTCAGGCAGAAAAGTCTTCAAGACCATCTTCGCAATAACTCCTTATGAGGTTGAGATCTGAGCTTCTATGCATCTTCCTAAGTTGACTAGGGTGAAGGGAAATAAAATAATTGCTGGTTCTGTTCAGTATGTAGTGGGGTGACAGATGAAGAAATGCCTATGCATTTCACAATTTTTTAGTAATACCATAGAGTGAAAAATGAATTTAACCAAGAGATGTCTCTCCCATCATCCACTTTTATAGTGTCAGATTGTCTGGGGCTATATTAAGGGAAATATGGGAACAGATCAAAAAGACACATTCCAAGAGGTACATAACTGGATATCAGGAAGCAGTAAGAAAAGTTCACAAATCTTCCTGTCTTTTGACAGGATTACTGCAGATATTAGGATTGGGTTATAATTAGCATTAGTGTTCCAGTCAGGGTTAGGGTTAAGAAAAGATAAAGATTTAAGGTATAACTGCAACTTATTTCAAGAAGTGTGAGTCAAAGTTAGAATGAATGAAAACTTGTGTATTTGGGTTAATTTTAAGTTTCAATTATAATTAGGGTTAGGATAAGGATTACTTTTCCTGTTGGGATGAGGTTAAGTGTTAGAAAAAGGTAAGGATTAAGATAAAAGTGCATTATATATTAAAAGTTACAAGCAACACAAACTTAAGAATGAATAAAAGCTAGATGATCTTCCTGACTACTAGGATTCTGGTTAAGGATTAGGGTCAGAGTTGCAGTTAGGATTGGGTTTAGACTTAGGTGAGAAATGGGTTAGGTTTGGAGTCAAACTGAAACTTATTTTAGGAATCACAAGTCTAGGAAAAAAAGATTAATGTAAACTAGAGAATCTTTCTTATTGTTAGGCTTAAGCGTTATTAGCGTAGAGGTTTTGTTGAAATACTCTGTAGAATTGGGGTTAGGGTCAGGAACGAGTAAGGCTGGGACAATGGTGGCTCACACCTGTAATTCTAGTTACTCAGGAGGCTGCGATCTGAGAATTGTGGTTTGAAGCCAGCCAGGAAAGGAAAGTCCATGACACTTTATCTCCAATTAACCACCAGAAAACCAGAAGTGGAGCTGTGGCTCAAAGTGGTAGCGTGCTAGCCTTGAGCAAAAAAGCTTAGGAAAGGCTGGGAAGGTAGATTAGTGGTAGAGTGCTTGCCTAGCATGCATGAAGCCCTGGGTTCAATTCCTCACTACTATATTCATAGAAAAAGCTAGAAGTGACACTGTGGCTTAAGTGGTAGAGTGCTAGCCTTGAGCAAAAGAAGCTCAAGGACAGTGCCTAGGCCCTGATTTCAAGTCCCAGAACTGGCAAAGAAAGAAAGAAAGATGGAAAGAAAGAAGGAAGAAAAAGAGAAAGAAGGAAAGAGAGAGAAAGAAGGAAAGAGAAAGAAAGAAGAAAAGAAAACAATGAGTAAAGTTTAGTGCAAAAGTGCAATGTATTTTAAGGATGAGGAAAGTAAAAGTTAGGATGAATGAATGAAAATTAGAGTATTTTTTTACTAATAGATGTGGGGTATAATTAGATTTAGGATTAGGCTTAGGGTTCTGGTCTTGGTGAGGGATGGAGCTAGCAAAAGGGTAAGGTTAAGAGTGAAAATGGATGAAAATAATGAAACTACAGTGGACTATGAGTTAAAATTGAGGTAAAAGAGAGCATTCACGTTAATTTTAGGATTCGGATATAATTGGGCATAATAGGGTTACATTATTGTTCTTATTATGGTTAGGGTTAGGGTAAGGAAACATATATGCTACGACTGCAAGTTATATGAAGAAGTATGGGTGGAGCAAAAGGGAAGATGCATGAGATTCAGTGTATAAGTGTTAAATTTGGATGCAGCTTATAATTAGGCTTAGGGTAATGATTCATTTTCCTGTTGCAGTTAGTGTAGGGTTAGGAAAGGGTAAGGTTTATGGCAAGAGTGCATTATATGTTAAAATTACAAGTAGAACAAAAGAATGCATGAAAACTAGAATATTTTCCTGTCAGGATTCAAGTTAAGGATTGGGGTAAGAGTTGCAGTTAGGGCTGGTTTAGGCTTAAAGTTAGAAATGGGTTAGGTTTGGAGTCAAACTGAAACTTATTTCAAGAACTACAAGTCCAGGAAAAGGGAGGATCAATATAAACTAGAAGACCTTTCTTATTGTTAGGATTAGGGATTATTAGTGTAAAGGTTTTGTTGAAGGATTCTATAGAGTTAGGCTTCAAGAAAGGAGTTAGGTTTAGGTCCAAAGGGCATCATATTTTACAAAAAAACAAGAGGAGCTAAAGAAAGCTAGGAGGAGTGAAAACTAGAGTGGATTTTGTTTCTGGGAGTTGTGAGTTACAATTAGGATTAGGGCTGGGATTAGGCGTTTTGGCAGGGTTAGGGTTGGAGTGTGGATAAGGGTAAAGGTTACACTGAAAATGAAAGGAAATTTTAGGCATAGAAATAGAATCAAAATTAGAATTGACCTCAAATAGAGCATTGCTGTCATTTTTGGGATTTGGATACAATTAGGACTAGGCTCACCATTAGGCTCCTATTAGGGTTAGAGTTTGGATAAAATTAAATATTTAGGGTTGAACTGCAACTTCTTTTCCAAATGTGTGTTGAGACCAAGTTAGGATGCATGAAAACTAGTGTTAATTTTAGTGTAGGTGTGTTATAATGGTTAGAGTGGGAGTGAATTTTCCAATTAGGGTTGGGTTAATAATAGGATTAGGAAAGGATAAGGATTAGGGTAATACTGCTTACTCTCTTGCAAATCATAAGTACAAGAAATAGAGTGAATTAAAACTAGAATAATTCTCTGTTAGGATTCCTGGTTAATTAGAGATAAGATTAGAGTTAGAGTGCTGGTTAAGGACTTTTTTGTTTAAGGTTAGAAATGGCTTAGGTTTGGGGTCATGGTAAATCTGATTTTATAAATTATCTGTCCAGGAAAAGTGAGAATCAATGTGAACTAGATGATCTTTCTTAATGTTAGCATTGGACATTATTAGTGTAAAAGTTGTGTTGAAGGACTCTGAAAAGAGTAAGGTTTAGGGCAAAACTCAACATATTTTATTTTATGACAGATAGGAAAGTTGAAGTTAGCATGAATGATAACTGGAGTATTTTTTGTTACTATTAGGTGTGGGGTATAATTAGGATTAGAGTTAGGGTTAGAGTTCTGGCCGAGGTAAGGGTTGAAGTTAGGGAAAGAGTAAGTGTTTGGGTATAACTCGAAGTAAATTATGGAGCTACAAGTGGAGTATGAGTTAGAATTGAGGTAAAATAGAGCATTCACATTAATTTTAGTATTAGGGCATAATTTGTTAAAATTGGGCTATCTTTAGTGTTCCTGTTAGGGTTAGTGTTAGCGGAAAGGAAACATTTAGGCTATGAATGCAAGTCATTTTAAGAATTATGGGAGGAGTCAAAATGAGGATTCATGAAAAACTAGTATAGTTGTGTTACTTTTAGGTTGCAGCTTATAATCAGGATTAGGGTAAAGAGTTGTTTTCCTCTTGGGGTTAATGTTAGTGTTAGGAAATGGTAAGGTTTACTGTAAAAGCACAGTATACATTAAAAAATACATGTACAATATGAGTAAGAATGAATGAAACCTACAGTATTTTCCTATTTTTTAGGGTTCTGGTTAAGGATGAGGGTAAGATTTCCAGTTAGGTGCATTTAGTGTTAGCATTAGAAGTTGCATATGTTTGGATTCAAAGTTAAACTTATTTTAGGAACCATATGCCCAGGAAAAGTAGGATCTTTATTGTTAGGATTGGGCATTATTAGTGTACAGGTTTTGTTGAAGGTTTCTGTAGGGCTTGGGTTAGGATCAAGAAATGAGTAAGATTTAGGACAAAACTCAATGTATTTTATGATAGACGAAGAAAGTTGAAGTTTGGATGAATGAAAACTACAGTACTATTAGGTGTTGTAATTAGGATTAGGATTAGGGTTTGAGTTAGGAAAAGGATAAGGGTTTGTGTGAAACTGTAAGTAAACTATAGAATTACAAGTGGAATGTGAGTTAGAATTGATGTAAAATCGAGCCGGGCGCTGGTGGCTCATGCCTGTAATCCTAGCTACTCAGGAGGCTGAGATCTGAGGATCGCGGTTCAAAGCCAGCCTGGGCAGGAGAGACCGTGAGACTCCTATCTCCAATAAACCACCAGAAAACCGGAAGTGGCGCTGTAGCTCAAGTGGTAGAGTGCTCGCCTTGAGCTGAAGAGCTGAAGGACAGCGCCCAGGCCCAGAGTTCAAGCCCCACGACCGACAAAAAAAAAAAAAAAAAAAAAAGAAAAGAAAAAAGCCGGAAGTAGCTCTGTGGCTCAAGTGGTAGAGCGCTAGCCTTGAGCTGAAGAGCTGAGGGACAGCGCCCAGGCCCAGAGTTCAAGCCCCATGACCGACAAAAAAAAAAAAAAAGAATTGATGTAAAATCGAGCATTCATGTTAATTTTGGGATTCAGATAAAATTGGGTAAAATATGGTTTCCATTAGTGTTCCTGTTATGGCTAGGGTTTGGAAAAAGGAAACATTTAGGCTATGAATTCAATTTATTAATGAAGAAGTATGGGATGAGCCCAAGTTAGAATGCATGAGATCTAGTATGCTTTTGTTCCTTTTAGGGTATAGCTTAAAGTTAGGGGTAAATTAAAGTTTCATTTTCCTGTTGGGGTTAGGTTTAGGGTAGGAAAGAATAAGTTTAGGGTAACAAATTATATATTAAAAATTAAAAGTACAACATGAGTAAGAATGATTGAGAACTAGAGTATTTTCCTAACTCCAGGATTCTGGTTAAGTATTCATGTTAAGTTTCAGGTATAATTTGATATAATAGGCTTACCATAGTTAAAGTGAGAATATGGGTAAAGTTTAGGATCAGATTACAACTTATTTTATGATTGACAAGTGGAGTTAAAGGTAGGATGAATGAAAACTAGATTATTAGGATTGTGGTATAATAAGGTTTAGGTTTAGAAATAGGGTTAGGAAAGGTAATTAAGTTTCCACGAAACTTAATTTTAGAATGACAAATAGAGGAAAAGTTAGAATGTATGTAAAATAGAGCACTCACATAAATTTTAGGAGTCAGATATAGTTAGGGTTAGCATTAGTGATCCAGGTAGAGTTAGGTTTGCAGTTAGGAAAAGGGGAACATTTAGAGTAGAACTGCTACTTACTTGAAGAAGTAGGAGCCTATTCAAAGGTAGGATACAGAAGATCATGTTCATGTTACTTTTAGCTTTGCGGTATTAGGGTTAGGATAAGGGTTAGTTTTTCAATTATGATTAGAGTTAAGGCTAAGAAAGTGTAAAGTTTAGGGTAAACACACATTGCACATTTAAAATTACAAGCAAATAAATGTAATAATGGATGAAAACGAGAGTATTTTCTTATCTGTCAGGATTCTGGGTTAATGTAGGGATAATATTAGGGTAAAAGTTCCAGTTAGGTCTGGATTTCGGCTTATGGTTAGAAATGGACTAAGTTTAAGGTCAAACTGAAACTTCTTTTAGAAACTAGACTCCAGTGAAAGTTAGGATCAGTTTAAACTAGAATTTTTTCTTACTATTATGATTTGGTGTTAATTAGTGTCAGAGTTAGGTTTAAGATACCCCTTAGGGTTAGTGTTAAGGTAAGAAGATGGATAAAATTTAGGGTAACAGCTGCAACTTATTTTACATTGGACAAGTGGAGTTAAAAGTAGGATGAATGAAAACTATATTACTTTTGGTTACTATTAAGATGGGGCAGAATGAGGATTAGGGTTGGAATTAGGGTCCCAACTAGGATTAGGCTTAGGAAAAGTAAAAATGAAACTATTTCAGTATGACAACTGGAGGAAAAGTTAGAATGAATAAAATAAAGCACTTATGTAAATTCTAGGAATCAGGTATAGTTAGGGTTAAGTTTAGCATTAGTGATCCAGGTAGGGTTAGGGTTGCAGTGAGGAGAAGGAGAAGATTTAGGGTATAATTGCCATGTATTTGAATAAGTATGAATCTAGTCAAAGTTAGGATGCATGAGATCTAGGATGTTTGAGTTATTTTTATGACACAGTTATCGTTAGGGTTAGGGTAAGGTTTGTTTTCAATTTGGGGTTAGAGCTAGGGTTAGGATTAGGAAAGATAAAATTTAGGTAAGTGCATTATATATTAAAAATTACAAGTATAATAAATGTAAGAATGAATGAAAAGTAGAGTATTATCCTATTAGCATCCTGTGTTAATATAGGTATAAGACTAGAATAAGCATTCCTAGGGCTTTAGTTTCAGGGTGAGAAATAGGTCTGGGGTCAAACTGGAACTTATTTTAGGAACTACAAATCCAGGAAAAGGGAGAATGACTGTAAACTAGAGCACTTTTTTTTTTTTTTGTCAGTTGTGGGTCTTGAACTCTGGGCACTGTCCAGCTCAAGGCTAGCACTCTACCACTTGAGCCACAGTGCCACTTCTGGTTTTCTGGGGTTTATTGGAGATAAGAGTCTCACTGATGTTCCTGCCCAGGCGGGCTTTGAACCGTGATCCTCATATCTCAGCCTCCTGAATAGCTAGGATTACAGGTGTGACCCAGGGGCGCCTGGCTAAGAGCATCTTTTTATTGGTAGCATTTGGCATTATTAGTGTAAAGGTTTTGTGGAAGGATTCTGTATGGTTAGGGTTAGGGTCAAGAGATGAGTAAGGTTTTTAGGGCAAAACTGCAGCGTATTCTATGAAGGATGAGGAAAGTTAGAGTAAGGATTAATGAAAACTAGAGTATTTTTGTTACTATTACTTGTGGTTTATAATTGGGATTAGGGTTAGGGTTCTGGTCCCAGTTAAGGTTACAGTCAGGAAAAAAGGAGTACTTATGGTGAAACTGAAAGTAAATTTTAGAATTGCAAGTGGAGTAGAAGAATTTAGGTAAAATAGTACATTCATATTAATTTTGGATTCAAGTGTTATTAGTGCTAGGATTAGCATTATTGTTGTTTCATGTATTATTTGAGCTAGAATTAATATTAGTGTTCTTCTTTTTTTTTTTTTTTTTTTTTTTTCTGTCTGTCGTGGGGCTTGAACTCTAGTCCTGGGCGCTGTCCCTCAGCTCTTCAGCTCAAGGCGAGCACTCTACCACTTGAGCTACAGCGCCACTTCCGGTTTTCTGGTGGTTTATTGGAGATAGGAGTCTCACGGTCTCTCCTGCCCAGGCTGGCTTTGAACCGCGATCCTCAGATCTCAGCCTCCTGAGTAGCTAGGATTATAGGCGTGAGCCACCAGCGCCCGGCATTAGTGTTCTTCTTAGAGTTGAGAATAATAGAATGGAAACATTTAGGCTGTAACTGCAACTTATATTAAGATGCATGAGTTGAGTAAAAGTTAGGATGCATGAAATCTTGTATGTTTGACACTTTTGAGATTAGTTTACCATTAGGGTTAGTTTTCCAGTTGAGGTTAGAGTTAGGGTTAAAAAAGTGTAAACTTGGGCTGGGAAGGTGGCTCAGTGGTAGAGCACTTGCCTTGCATGCCTGAGGCCCTGGGTTCGATTCCTCAGCACCACATAAGCAAAAAGGAACAAGCCGGAAATGGTGCTGTGGCTCAAGTGGTAGAGCGCTAGCCTTGAGCTGAAGAGCTGAGGGACAGTGCCCAGGCCCAGAGCTCAGGCCCCACGACCGGACACACACACACACACACAAAAGTGTAAACTTTGGGGCACAAGTACAAATTAGTTTATGAAGGACAAGTGGATTTAAAGTTAGGATGAATGAATGAAAGCTAAAGTATTTTTTGTTACTAGTAGGTGTATAGTCTCTTTAGGATTAGGTTTCTGGTTAGGGTTCTGCCCACAGTTAAGTGAGAATTAGAGTAAGAGTAAAGTTTAGAGTGAAACTGAAAGCTAAACTGAGAATGATAATTGGAGGAAGATTTAGAATTTAGATAAAACAATATTCATTTAATTATTTAATTATTAATTATTTAAATATTCATATAATTAGGGTTAAGGTTACTATTAATGTTCCACTTCGGTTTAGAGTTAGGAAAAAGGAAATATTTAGCATATACCTACAGCATATTTTAAGTTATATGAACCCAGTCAAATTTAGGATTATGAAAACTAGTGTGTGTTAGTTTTATGAAACAGGTGTCATTAGGGTTACTGTCCTAGGCCTTTTCTGCAAAACTACTTCAAGCCCTATACAGTTTGCTCCTCCTCCACCTCCATGAGCTGCTGGGGAAAGAAACTGGGTGGGAGAAACTGAGACTACAGAGAAAGTGAGAAGTGCAGACCGCTCATGTGGATCCAGGAAGGGGGATGACTCAGAACAGAACAGGGGCGGTTGTGTGTATGTGCACACGTCACGCTTATGTGCTGTTGAGCCACACAGTTGGCCTGCCCATGCAGTAGAATTCTTCTCTTAGAGCATTGTGACTTTGAGGATAAGATATGGACATGGAGGCTGGCACCCTAGGTCTAATTGATTATAGATTATTGCTTTGCTTATTATGACTGTATTTCCCAGATTCTAAGGCACCATAGATTGGTATAATGCACTATCAATTTAGTAACTGCTTTTAGGGGGAGTTGTAAAAGAAACATGTTGACATTAAACCCACATTAACTGAAGCACCCACCTGGGCCATCAAAATCAAAAAGTGCATTGTGTCATAAACAGAAAACATTACTTTTTAAAAGGAACAGAATTTGGGGCTGGGAAGTTGGCTCAGTGGTAGAGCGCTTGCCTTGCATGCCTGAGGCCCTGGGTTCGATTCCTCAGCACCACATAAGCAAAAAGAAAAAAGCCGGAAGTGGCGCTGTGGCTCAAGTGGTAGAGCACTGGCCTTGAGCTGAAGAGCTGAGGGACAGTGCTCAGGCCCAGAGTTCAGGCCCCACAACCGGACCAAAAAAAAAAAAAATAAAAAAAAAATAAAAGGAACAGAATTTATACAAAGCTAAATCCAGACAAGACATTCATTCTGGGAATGAGAGCCAAACAAACCATATTTCAAAATAATATATTAATAGGACTTTTGTTGGGTACCAGTGGATCATGCCCATAATCCTACCTCCTCAGAAGGCTGAAGTCTGAGGATCACCATGCAAAGCCAGCATGGGCAGGCAAGTCTGTGAGATTCTTATCTCCAGTTAACCAGCCAAATGCTAGGTGTGTATATATATACTCACCCCCAAAGTATGATATTTGTATATATCAAGTAGTGCAGAGTTTATTCTTGCCTGATATTAAGTGCATGTTGGATATGACTCAACACGTGTGTCTAAGTCTTGTAAATTGTTGCCCTGCTGCCTTCCCTCCTGCCAGTCAGTACCAGGACCCCCTGGCTGGGGCCTGGGGATGTAAACATGTTCTTTCTGCCCTCGTTTGGCCTTCCTAGGTGTCACAGAAGAAGCTGAAGACTAATGTGCCCACTCAAAGGGTCAACATCATCTGACATGCTCAATAAGATACCTGAAGTGGCAGTGTTGAAATGATGAGATAGAAGGGGAGGAAAACTATCAGGTTAAACAGGAAAAGGGGGATTATAAAGCAGCAAGGCTGAGGGGTTAGGAAAAGGCTGGTGAACCATGGTCAGTGGAGGCAGAAAAAGTCCTAAAAAGTGACATAACTGGAAACACCCCTGGCAGTTGTCCCTCACACAGATGCCTCCAAGGACCAGGCAGATAACTCAGGTCCTACTGGATACCCTAAAAGGCGGAGTGGTGGGGGCTGAGGCAAACTGTAACCTCACAGACTGCGTAAGACATTGAAGGTTTTTTCTTGAAGATTTGGTTTGTATTTTAACATTAGTTCACTTTTTCCCTCTCTCTTCTGGCTATTTTTGATATCTATACCTTTTTTATGTAAGTTTATTGGTTTTAGGGAGGGTAAGGGAGAACACAGAAATGGTAGGACAAAGGATGAACAAAATGTAGCAGTGAAGCCTGGCGCCAGTGGCTCACACTTATAATCTTAGCTATTCAAGAGGCTGAGATTTGAGGATCACCATTCAAAGCTAACCCTGGCAGGAAAGTCTGTGAGACTTTTATCTCCAGTTGACCACCAGAAAACTAGAAGTGGCACTGTGGCTTAAGTGGTAGAGTACTTACTTTGAGCTGAAGAGCTGAGGGACAGCACCAAAGCTCAGAGTTCAAGTCCCATGACCAACCAAAAATAAATAAATAAATAAAATAAAACTGTAGCAGTGATACTCACTATACACTATGTTGAAAATAAACTATGCAACTTGTTGGGGAGAGGGTTGGGAGGGAAAAACAGGGAGAAAAGAGGGAGGAGGTGACACTGTTCAAAAAGAAATGTACTGATTACTTGGCTTATGTAACTGTAACCTCTCTGTACATCACCTTTACAATTTAAAGAAAGCCAAACAAAATAAGCCTGCAATAGGTCTCTACTTTGTGAATTGTCACAGAATCTGCTGGAATGACTTTGGAGGCCAGACTCCTAGTTAGCTTACCTGTAGCCCACAGACAGCAGGTGCTCCTCTTCCTCCTGATCTGAGGCCAGGAGTAGAGTGACCCCTGGGTCTCCTCCACCCAAATACAAAACCCAGTGCATCCCTCATATGTTATTTGTTGCAAATTCTAAAATGATAACAAAATGCAGGCTGCCTTTTCTTGTTCTCTTTTTAATATATAAAAATCTTTAAAATGATCTTTAAGCTAGGTGCCAGTGGCTCATGCCTATAATCCTAGCTACTTAGGAGGTTGGGATCTGAGGGGCACAGTTTGAAGTTAGCCTTGGCAGGAAAGTCCATGGGATTCTTAATCTCCAATTAACTACCAAAAAGTTTAGAAGTGGAGCTGTGGCTTAAGTGTAGAGCACTAGCCTTGCACAAAAAAGCTCAGGGATGGCACCTAGGCCCTGAGTTCATGCTCTAGGACCAGTACTATATGTGTGTGCATGCATATATATATATATATATATATATTTTTATATCTACTTTAACATTATATATACAAAATGTTAATATAATAAATGTTTATATATATAAAATGTTAAAGTAGTTGTACAAAGGACCTTCAATTCAATATGTTATTTATGAGTCCAGTGTATCTTGATCAATGTCATCCTTTGTATTGTTCTGTGTGTGTGTGTGTGTGTGTGTGTGTGTGTGTGTGTGTGTGTGTGTGTGTGTGTGTGTGTGTGTGTGTGTGTGTGTGTGTGTGTGTGTGTGTGTGTGTGTGTGTGTGTGTGTGTGTTTAAATGTCAGTACAGGGCCTTATGCTCATTTGGCTTTTTCACTCTAGGCTAGTGCTCCACAATTTGAGCCACAGCTTCTCTTCTGGCTTTATGCTGGTTAATTGGAGATGAATCTTTTTTTACTGAGCCAAGATTTACTGAACTGGATGAATCAGTAACTGGGGCTTGGGGAGTAGAGATCATATAACATACAGAATGTTTAAATTGACAGAGGGGTTCTGGGTGCTGAAGCTAGGAGATTCTGATTCAGAGACAGATGAGGAAGAGAAAGAGGAGAGACAACTGGGATGGGGGTAAGGATCTTGGCTGTTTGTGGGTATTCATTTTGCCCAGTCACCTGCACATTCAAGTCCAGTTCACCATCTTAATAGCTCAAAGCTTGTCACCTCTAATCCATTCCTACTGCCCTTGTCCTACAGCAAGCATCCTGGTCTTTTCAAGTCTCCTAATCTCCATGTCCATTCTCTTCCTCACAAATACATTCATTCATTCATTCATTCATTCATTCATTCATTGAGAAAAACCAAATGCCTGTTGTGTCAGACAATAGATTCATTACAGGGGTATGTTAGTATCTCCAGGCCTAGTGCTGTCATGCTTACACTTATTCAGAGATAAAATAAGCAAATACAATAGTGAGAGGTTGAATATTAAGAGAAATTGCAGGCCCAAGTGCACACACCATGAACATCTAACCTAATCCATTCCCACCTGGGCTAGCTGGCCAGAAATGGGTTAAATCCATATCTGATCTAAAGCTCTCTCCTAGGTCTCTTAGATCCCTCCCTGCCTTCAAGCTATGGTTGTTAAACCTGCCACACAGTAGTCAAATGGCATCTTTATAAGTACTTAAGATTGACACCCAACCCCATTTAAATGTTTACTGAGGTTGGAACACAGGATGGCCATATTTCTTCTATGTAGACAGTATGAAAACCCCACTGTTCCATATGGTAAATCTAAACTCTAGCCAGGAACTTAACCCTCTTACAACATGGTTCCTCACTACTTTTGGCTTTTCTTGCTGTTCTTCCCCTATTCTAAAAAATTTATGCTTCAGCATTCCTAAATTGTTTTGTTTCTAGTCTTCAGGTCTTTGTGAATACTGCCATGTAATCAGCTCTGCTACAGGCCTGGCAGGGGCATCTTAGCTTAGGTAAGAAAGGCATTCTTTAGAGGTTGACATCTGAACTGAAATTTTAGAGACTACCCAGGAATTTGCTAGATGAAGTAGGAATTCCAGATGTGGGAGCAGTATTCACAAAGACCTGGAGATGAGTCTTATAGACTTTCCTGCCTAGGCTGGCTTTTAATCCTGATCCTCAGATCTCCTAGTTTTTGCTCTGTTTTTGTTTGTTTGTGTGTGGTTTTTTTTTTTAAATAGGGTCTTGCTACATATCCTAGGCTGATCTTTTTTTTTTTTGTCAGTTGTGGGGCCTGAACTCTGGGCCTGGGCACTGTCCCTCAGCTCTTCAGCTCAAGGCTAGCACTCTACCATTTGAGCCACAGTGCCATTTACAGCTTTTTCCGCATATATGGTTGCTGAGGAATTGAACCCAGGGCCTCATGCATGCAAGGCAAGCACTCTACCACTGAGCCACCTTCCCAGCCCTCCTAGGCTGATCTTGAACTTATGGTTTTCCTGCCTCAGCCTCCTGTGGCTGAGATTATAAGAGTGTTCTACCCAGTTCTTAGTCTACTTTTAAAAATTACTACTATCACCATGTGCTTGTAATTCTGATGAAAATATTCTTTCTTGAAAAAATCTTTTGTGAGTCTAAGTTCCTAAATAATTGTTATAGCTGTTAGAAAGTATAACAATCTACATATATGTATCCTTCAAATCAACACATTTAAATAACTTCTATGTGGATGAGCACTGTGTTCTACACAGAGGTTAATTTGGAGAATTAACCTCTGATTCCACTGGTTTCACCCACAAGCCTTTGTTTCTGGATTTAGAATCTAATGATTCTGAACCCCTCAGTTTCAATTGTGAACCAGAGCCCCATATAAACAGTAGATTCAGAACAAACAATGCTCCTACATGATTGGAACACTACTAAACAGAATCTGAATTTGTTTCAATTGTGGCGTTTCATGTAAGCATTGCAAATTCAGAAGGGCACCCTTGATGGCTTTTTTTTCATGCACAGGATGGTTGCATATTCTCATCAACAGGTTCAGTAATGCCAATATTTGTGCCACTTTGTCACCTTCTCTGATTTGGATAGAAGCAAAGCCTCACGAGAAATTAATGGTGTATTTTCTGCCAAAGTTATTTTAGCAGAAATATTTTTGATTGTGGAGATATCTGCATGAGTACAGATGATCCACAAACCTACCAAACATAAATTTGTGAGGATTAGTTCTGACAAAGTTATCGACACATCTGTAGAGGTTAAGCTTTGATGATAGCAATTGCAATGTTACTCATTGCGGTGACAGACCAATTTGTATCTATACTTGTTCTGGTTTTTAAGTCCGGATGCAATGAAAACATATCAATTTAGCTTGGTACTGGTGCTTCATGTCTGTATCCCTAGCTACTCAGGAGGCTGAGATTTAAAGACTCAGAGATAATGAAGCCTTGTCCTGCCTCAGTTTCTCAAACTTGGTGGCATCTGGCAGGTAAGACCCTTGAGGCAGGAGCTCCTGATACTTACTCTTCCTTATAGGTACCACACGGGCAGGGGTTGCCCTCTGCACTTCACTTAAAGTTTCATTCAATGTAGGAGCAGTTTTGAGAACTCATCCTGAGCACCTAGTGGTCTGGTCTGAGTCCATCTTGGCAGCTGAGAATGGGCTTTGGAGCAACTTTGGAAATTCTGGTATTTACAAAGGTGGCACTATGGCCAAGCAGTGATGAGTCTTGTTCCAACCTGAGATCAAATATACCCTGGGGCCTTTCTTTTTCCTCTTTCCTTCTTTCGTGCTTTCTTTTTTGGTCGGTCGTGGGTCTTGAACTCTGGGCCTGGAAGCTATCCCTCAGCTCTTAAGCTCAAGATAAGTGCTCTACCACTTGAGCTACAGCGCCACTACCTGTTTTCTGGTGGTTGATAAGAGTCTCAAGGACTTTCCTTCCTGGGCTGGCTTTGAACTATGATCCTCAGATCTCAGCCTCCGAGTAGCTAGGATCACAAGCATGAGCCACTGATGCCTGGCTTCATGGGAGCCTTACTAGCCACCTTCCCAGATGGGTCCATGGGGGTTTTCACTGGCCCAGTAGCCCAGACTTTGAGGATGAAGGTGACTTTGCTGCCCTCCTAGCTCTTGGTCCTGACCCAGACCATTTTACTGCTGTCTCCATTGTGCTTATTCCTTGTAGCATGGGGAGATCAAGTCAGGCTGTATTAAGGAAGAGCCAGAGATGAGACAGACGGTAAGTCTGTGCCTTACTGTGGCCAGCCCTAGGTAGATAGCGACTTAATTTCTTTTTCTTTTCCCTTCCTTCCTTCCTTCCTTCCTTCCTTCCTTCCTTCCTTCCTTCCTTCCTTCCTTCCTTCCTTCCTTTCTTCTTTCTTTCTTTCTTTCTTTCTTTCTTTCTTTCTTTCTTTCTTTCTTTCTTTCTTTCTTTCTTTTCTTTCTTTCTTTTCTTTCTTGTAGAGAGCTGCGAGAGGCCGCACCTGGAAGATGGTGCCGGCTTCCGCCCTCCGCCTTCCCGATGGCGAGTGCTCTCGTGGTAAACAACTCCTGATATGGCTAAGGCAAAGAATCTGGCTTGCTTCCGCGCACCTGAACCTAATGGTGGTTCCCACGTGGCGTATCAGGGTTGGCTACCCAGTGGGTACTTAAGGCTGTGGGGAATTCTCCCCGGGGTTGGGGTCAGAAGATTAAAAAGGTCCTGAATAAACTGCAGAGAGAAGAGTCTGGTGTCGCGTCTTCCTTGCTGGTCGAGGCGGTAGCGACACGTGGTGGCCCGTACGGGGAATCAGCCATAACCCCAACGAGGACTCAGAACTCTCTGCGGTCAGGGTGGTGCACCGGTAAGTCCCCAGGTAAAAGGGGAATCCGCGACAAAAGCGGGGGTAAGTCCCCAGGTAAAAGGGGAATCCGCCACAAGAGCGGGGAGTAAGTTCCCAGGTAAAAGGGGAATCCGCCACAAGAGCGGGGGGGATTTTTGCTCTTCTCGGTAGATAAAGAGAGAGTGAGAACCCGGGGCTAGTCAATAGAGTAGCCAAAAGTGAAAGTAAAAGTTTGTTTACCAGCTTTAAATGTTTAAAACATGGGCGCTTCTTTTTCGCACCCAATTTTTTTGGCTCTCAATGAGCTACTGCACTCAAAAAAGTTAAAAATAAAAAAGAGTACTTTAGAGAGATTTTTGAATGAATGTGACACCGTTGCCCCATGGTTCGCTGTCTCCGGAAGCCTCACGGTGGCCTCTTGGGAGAAACTAGGGAGGGACCTAGATTTTGCCTCTGAACAAGGAACGCTTAAGAGCGGAGTGAGACCAATATGGAAACTGATAAGAGGCTGTCTCGAGGACCAGCGTTGCAGTGAGGCGGTAGAGAATGGTCAGGCCGCCTTAGAAATGCTGCAGGAAGAAAGATCAGAAAGGGCAGACAGTGAAAAGGAGGAGAGCAGGGGGGGGGTCATGCCCTGATTTTGCCGAACTAGAGACCTCTGAGTCTACAGACTCAGAGGAACTACAATCACTCATAGAACAAATAGAAAAAACAAAGATAAGAAAGAGGAGGAAAGGGAAGGAGAGAGAGGACCCAGATAAAGATGAATGCACGCCCTCCGTGCACCGCCCCACACCTTCGGCCCCTCCGCTCTATGCGGAGGACCCTGGAAGTGGCAGCCCCGGCTGTTCTTTCAGCCCAGGCGTGTGGAAAGCGGTCAGAACCGAGTTACATCTAGCCTGTCCAATATTTCAGGATCCACAGGGACAGTGATATCATGAACCCTTAGATTTTAAGGTTATAAAATCTTTAGCTGAGTCTGTGCGGACATATGGAATCACAGCCTCCTTTACTGTAGCCCAGGTGGAGGCCCTAAACAGACATTGCATGACACCCGGTGATTGGAGTGGGCTCGCACGAGCTTGCTTGAGCCCAGGTCAGTATTTAGATTGGAAGGCCTTTTTGATTGAATTTGCTAGTGAAGAGGCTGCGGCCAATCAGGCTGCGGGGAACCCAGCTTGGGACAGAGATATGCTGCTTGGACAGGGGAGATTCGCCAATCAGCAGATAGGCTACCCGGTCCAAGTTTATGAACAAATCAATAAAATTGGCATAAAGGCATGGAAGGCCTTACCAAATAAAGGTGAGGTGAGTGGCAATCTCACCAAAATCCTGCAGGGCTCTACGGAGCCGTTTTTGGACTTTGTTGCTCGTATGGTCGAGGCCGCTGACAGAATTTTTGGTGACCCAGACGTAGCCATGCCATTAATTAAACACCTTGTTTACGAGCAGTGCACTAAGGAATGCAGAGCCGCCATAACCCCATATAAGAATAGGGGACTAGAAGCATGGATGAAAGTTTGCAGAGAGCTGGGCGGAGCACTAACTAATGCTGGATTAGCTGCTGCTGTGGTGCAATTAACCCAGAAGAAAGGGGCTGGGAAGGTGGCTCAGTGGTAGAGCGCTTGCCTTGCATGCCTGAGGCCCTGGGTTCAATTCCTCAGTACCACATAAGCAAAATGAAAAAAGCCGGACGTGACGCTGTGACTCAAGTGGTAGAGTGCTAGCCTTGAGCTGAAGAGCTGAGGGACAGCGCCCAGGCCCAGAGTTCAGGCCCAGGAAAAAACCTATTCAAAAACCGCTGCAAATTTGTCTAAACAGTTGTCTAGTTATCTTTTAGGTAATTGAACTGGGGAGTTCGACAGCCTGATGGAACAGCTCACGGTTGCCATCGTCATGGTGAACTCGACCCAAGTGGATGCCGGATTGGCGGAGGGGTTATCTTCATGGATCTCCGCTGCTATGATTCATCTCAAGGAGGGGGCGGGTTTGGGAGCCCTGACAGGCCTCCTGGTGTTAGCCTCCTTGGTATGTCTGTGGTGCATTTGCCAAATTAGAGGTTCTCAGCGTCGCAGTGCAGCCATGATTATCCAAGCCCTTACAGTCATTGGAGCAGGTCAGTCCCCCCAAGCGTGGCTTGCCACCCTAAAACAATGAACACAGATTGCAAAGCCAAAGTACTGCAGTCGAGAGGCATGAGTTTTGCCCTCGAGGAGAGCATGTTTGATTGCACACGGGTTCGATTCGCCTTTTCCCGTCCTTGTGAAAAACGAATCAATGGACAGGCTGAGTCATCCCTAGAGAAGGCGCCCTCTGGGAGAAGGCTTGTATGCAGTCCTTACAATTGCACAACAGGGATCAGACCTCTGTTCTCATCTGTGTTCTTTAAACAAAAAAGGGGGAACTGTAGAGAGCTGCGAGAGGCCGCACCTGGAAGATGGTGCCGGCTTCCGCCCTCCGCCTTCCCGATGGCGAGTGCTCTCGTGGTAAACAACTCCTGATATGGCTAAGGCAAAGAATCTGGCTTGCTTCCGCGCACCTGAACCTAATGGTGGTTCCCACGTGGCGTATCAGGGTTGGCTACCCAGTGGGTACTTAAGGCTGTGGGGAATTCTCCCCGGGGTTGGGGTCACAAGATTAAAAAAAAAGGTCCTGAATAAACTGCAGAGAGAAGAGTCTGGTGTCGCGTCTTCCTTGCTGGTCGAGGCGGTAGCGACACTTTCTTTCTTTCTTTCCTTCTTTGTACTGAGGCTTGAACTCAGGGCCTTGGACTTGCTAGGTGAATACTCTACCACTTGAGCTACATGCCATTTTGCTTTAGTCATTTTTTGAACAAGGTTTCACTTTTTGTCTGGGCCAGCCTGGACCATAATCTTTCTATTTATACTTCACATACAGCTGGCATGTATCCTCACATCCAGCTTTTTGTTCATTGAGATGAGGTCCCTCCAATTTTGTGACTGAGCTGTCTTTGAGCTACAGCTGTCCCAATTTCAGTCTTCTGAGTATCTAGGATTACAGATGTAGCCTACCACAGTAGGCTATGACTTTCTTTGAGAACTCACTTGAAAATGACCCACAATGGACCTCCCTTCCCAGGCTTGAACTCCTCACCACCATAGTATATCAATCTTAACTATTGCTACTGTCATCATTTTGACTCAAAAATGCTTCTTAGGCATTCATATAAATATACAAATGGGCCACACACCAATTTTATCCCTCAGAATGACAAGGAAAACTCCTCATTAGCCAAGCTGTTCATGTAAAACCCTGGGAGTCTTGGGTGAGGAAGAGACTTTGAGCCAGTGGACAAGATAAAAGGGCATAGGAGGCAGGGAAAGATCCAGATGGCCAGGGAAGACCTGATGCCCAAGATGGCCCAGGCAGAGCTTTTGAGTGTTACTATTTAACAGGTTCATTGAGGACATGCAAAACTGTCACGTGCCTGGGAGACCAGTTGGCTTCTAGTTGCATGAAGAAACTCCAAAAGCAATTGTTTTCTTCTTAAAGGAAGCTGTTAAGATTATTGATTTAAGTCATGACAGGCTCAAGGGCACTAAGAGAGTCTCTCAAAAAGAAATCAAGCTGTTTCTCCAGGTAACTATTGCTTTTTATTTAGGTAGAGGTCTAAATCTATTGAGGTGAAAGCTACTGGGTCTCACCTCTGGAGCAATCTCTGGAGCCGTATAAAGTTTATCGATTTGACTCACTTAACTTACACTGGCTAATAATAAAACAACTAGACCCATCAATCAGTCCCAAGGCTTCCCAAGAGAACAATTATCAGGTAGATTGATTCTTCCTTGGAGGTGAGTTGATGGGAAAGCTCTGAGGGGGTCAGGACAGTAGATGTGGCCCCATGCTGGGGCTCAATCATTCTCTGGATTTCACATTGACCTTCTAGGGCAGCATAAGAGGGGAGCCACTTCTCTGCCCAGACAAGGGAGCTGGGAGAGGGCCAGGAATTCTCTGGGAGCAGGCTTCAGTGACCTCTCTAGACAGCAGAGAGCCAGACTGCCCATCAAGAAAGGTATGGGAAGCTGCCAGATTTCCTTCTGCCAGGTAAAGACAGGCAAAGAGAAGTAAAATATGGACAGCAGGGGAGGATAAAGGGCAAGCAGCCAAGACCGAAGTCTGGAACGGGACCTTCTAGGGCCTTCCAGAGGACATGCTAACAGGAATGAGCAGGAGGAGAAGCCATCAATCCGATTCACTAAGCATTTTTTTCCTGTCTGGAGAAGTAAGGCATGTCCAGATGGACAGACATTTGACTGGCATGACCACCTGAGTCCTGGGGTAATAAAATGGTAAGTCAGTGGCACACAGGGTGAGGGTTGTGGGGATTCAGAGGAATGGGTTCCCTGTGGGGGCTGGAGGGGTGAGAGAGGGCCTAAGAAGAAGATGAAATGTGAAGTAGTCTTCCCTAGTTCAAGAAGAATAGAGGTAGAAGGATGAGTGAGTACATGCATCTCTCAGAAATCTTATGGCATTTCTGTGACTTTGGGCCTAAAAACACTGAAGGCAAATACAGGCCTGGTTCCACGTAAGGGCTCTGGAGTTGGTTTCTGGGCTTACGTTTAGGTCTGCCAGTTACTATCCAATATGGGAAAGTAATTCATGTCCATGGATCTTCATCTCCTCACTTCTGATTAGGGATAATAATAGTGCTCAATAATGGTGACCAATAAAAGAACTTAGTAATAGTAGTAATCTTAGCACTAAAACAAGAATGTTAAAACTGGTTGTAGAAAGACCTAAAAACATTACCTATATGGAAAAGTAAAGATGAGATGAGACTATGTTTATGAAGCATAGTATCTGGCTCACAGAAAACATTTGATAAAGGACAGACATTGCCATTACTGTTGTAATGGTGAGAGGAAATTGCCAGATAGCTGCTCTTGTGGCTTGCCTTCGGGGTGGGAGTCCCCCCCTAAATCACTCTTGCACCTTGGTTTTTAATAATCACCCATCCAGGAAGCAGATTATTAGAATCATTGCTGTTCCTCCCACTTTCTGTTTTGTTCTCTGACCCACATTTACAAAGAGAGATTAACGCTGAGATACATGGCAGGAAGATTAGAGAGAGGCTCCAGGGCCATGAAAGATGACCATTGAATGAGGAACACTTACACCCAGAATATATCATTGTAAAAACAGTGCCAGGACAGCCACATGCAGGCCAAGAACAACCAGTCATGTTAGGAATGACAGAATTGAGATCTGCTCTTGAGTTCTACTTCTTCCAGGAGAAGTGTTTTGGTCCAAATGTGGAAGCTGCTCTCTCTAAGGACCTCCTGTCCTAATGGTATTTCTCAAGTGTGTGCAATTCTCTTTGGATTATCTATGGTTCTTACCGGAAACTGAAGGGCAGGGGGTGGAGGTCCAAAAGCCCATGGAGGAAGGACAATGAGGTGCCAGTAGCCACAGCTAGCTAGTTCAGTGCCTGAGGGAAGAGAAAGGCCCCCTGACTTCTGCAGGGCCTCCACTTGCAATGAGGCCTCCCTCAAAAGCACCTGTGGAGAGCTGACAGGGATTAGAGTAGGAGAGAATGCAGTGTTGAGTCCTGAACTTGAAAAAGCTGAAAGAAACAGACTGGAGATACTCTGAGTGGAGACAATCTTTTGGGAATTCCACAGAGGCAGATTTAGACATCTTGACTGCACTCAGCAACAATTTCCTAAAGGGATCTCCTAACACTCTGTGAGTTAAACAACAACAACAACAACAAACCAACCCCAAATGCAATCCCACAATGCCTTGGGTGATATTTGCAAACATCTTCAGCGTTAGGCCCAAGAGCCAGGCTTCCTCTTGCCCTATAGAAAGTTCCCTTTTGCATTTCCTGTGCAAACAAAAGCTTCCAACAAATCAACCCTAAAATAGGAGGCAGTGGGAGTGAGGTGGAAGGGTGAAATTTCCAGAAGCAATACTAACTGGTATTAGTCAGGGTTAAAAGATTTGAGAGGTTTGAGAGGTTAAGAAATGCATAGACTACTCTCATTTGTTAAAGGGTCCTGGTACATGATTGGGAGCGGGGGTGGGAGGGTGGGGGTGGGGGGAAGAGTAACTTTAGCCTTGTGCAGAACATTGGCTCTTGCTGTCATGTGATTCTGGGGCTTCTAGCAAAACCTAATTTAGAAATGTGTCAAAATCTTAAATCTAAGATCTTTGGTGAATCTGGAATACAAATGGACATATGGTTTCTCCAATCCTCATTCCCCTCCTAACTCCATAGCCCTAGGTTTAATAGGAATAAATAATTCATGTAAAGGCAGTGTTTGATGAATAGCTGGATAATGTTTAAGATTCCTTTGTTGAATTAGAGAAAATTTAAAGAAGGGAGTATTGTGGCTTCTGAGTCAGCATTTTGGGGGTCCCTTTTACTTCTAGGGCCCCAAATTTCATGGAAGTATTGGGAACAACACTCCCTGGAACACAGGAATCTACAAGAAAAGCCTAAAAAGACTTTGAGGTCAAATACTAAAGGGAGACAAATAGTCCTTCCTCACCATGTATCTGTAAGACACAGCTTATGAGTCACTTCAGAGGTTTAGGGCTCATCTGTCTCTTATTCCACCTGGCTCCAGTTCTGTGGGCACCAATCAGTTCCCATGACTTACTCCAGGTTTGTGGAACCCTACTTTCTGCCCCTCTGAGATAATCATGAGTGGGAACATCCTGGTTGCCTGCTTGGCATTAACAATTGTGGGGAATGTGAGGAACACAGACATTATGAATATGTGGAGCATTGGAGAAATACCATTCTTTTTCTTTGTTCTCTGGTTGGTGCAAAGATACCTTGTGCTGTAAGATTGACACACTGTAAGCTGTGGACGTAGCAAACTCAACAACACAATCCTGTATTGGCTCTTTTTCCTCTTTTGCTCTCACTACCCTCCTCCTAGGATCATATTCCCTAAGAAAGGGCTTACAGAATAGTGTGTCCCAAGCTGTGGTTAGCAGGCCCAATTTGTGTTTGTTTTTGTACTGTCTTAGTCTCTCCTCTCTAGAAAACCCAATTTATTTTTGCATAAGAATTGGTGGTATACTTGATCTTCCTGTTACTATTCACTTGCAATTGATTTTTTTTTAGCTCAAATAGAAAATATGACATTGAGATTGGTTATGTACCATCTAGTGGGCATGCTTTTAAATTCTACTCTTGCCACTTAACAGTATTAGCTGTCCTTTCTAGCTTTGAGTTATCTACAAATTTACTCATAAAATTTATTGATTCTTAAAAAAAACATTAATGACCAATCTCATCTGAACCTCATCTTCTCCTTTGCCCTCCTTGACTACTACTCTCAGCTGCCTCAGAGCCTCTCAGGTGCACAGATAGGCCAAACCATCCCTCCTTTTGCTTTCTACCTCTTCCCAGAGTCTTAACTTGTTACTCTTTCTGCTTAGAATCCTCTCCCTTCAGGTTATTCAAATGTGCATCTCTTTAACATACTCTAAAACTGGATTTAGGACTAGGTTGGTGGCTTACACCAGTAATCCTAGCTACTTGGGAGGCAGAGAGGAGAAAAATTTCACTTTGAGGCCAATCTGGGCAAAGTTAATGAGACTCTCATCTCAAGTAACCACCTGAGCATGGTGTAGTTCAGCTATAATCCTAGTTCTGCAGGGAAACATAGGTAGGAGGATCATGTTTCAAGACTGGTTTCAGGCTAAAATAAGGGACCTGTCCAAAAAATAATTGCAGCAAAAACAGGAATGGCTCGATTGGTTTTGCTCCTATCTATCTAGCAAGTGTAAATTCCTGAGTTCATACCTCAATATCACCAAAGCAAGCAAAAAGAAAATAAACACCACCAATGTAAAGGGTACATTTCAAAGATGATCCGTGGCCACTCTCTTAGCATATATCCCAATCCATGATTACCATGCCTACTCTATCTGTGTTTTTACTATCTGCTTCCCTAATAAGAAAGTGATTCCCCCAGCACCAGCTCAAGGGTCTGACACCTGGCAGGAGCTCAGTAACTACTCAACTCATCCTCCCATTTGGGTACTGACTCTCATTCACTCAAAGTTATCACATCATTTCCCTCTCCATTTTCCCACATCGTCATTCCCCACTCTTTACTCAACCATCCTCATCAGTAAACACATTACATTATCATTTCTCTTGTCTTAACAACCAACCAAATAGGGCTGGGAATGTGGCTTAGTAGTAGAGTGCTTGCCTAGCATGCATGAAGTCCTGGGTTCAATTCCTCAGTACCACGTAACCAGAAAAAGCCAGAAGTAGTGCTGTGGCTCAAGTGGTAGAGTACTAGCCTTGAGCAAAAGAAACTTAGGGACAGTGCCTATGTCCTGAGTTCAAGCCCTAGGACTGGCAAAAAAAAAAAAAAAAAAAGCAAGCCAGTGCTAGTAGATGCCTCCTATAAGTCTAGCTAATCAGGAGGCTGAGATCTGACAAAGTTCAAAGTCAGCCCAGGCAGACCAATCTGAAAGAGAAGTGGAGGTATGGCTCAAGTGGTAGAGCACCAGCCTTGAGTGAAAAAAGCTGAGCAAGAGCTTTAGGTCCTAAATTAAAGCCCCAATACCAGCACAAAACAAACATATCCACAGATCTTTCTTGACCCTTACCTTTTTCATGCCATCTATCTTCCATAGAGAGGTTGCTCCTTGAGAACAGGGTTTATATCTGTTTTCCCCCCATTGTTGTATTCCTAGCCTCAAATGTGCTTATCCCAGAGCAAACACAACAAAAATTTGAGTGAAGCCAGGTACTGATGGCTCACACCTGTAATCCTAGCTACTCAGGAGGCTGAGTTTTGAGGATCATGGTTCAAACCAGCTTCAGCAGTAAAGTTTGTGAGACTCTTATCTCCAATTAACCACCAGAAAACCGGAAGTGGCGCGTGGCTCAGGTGGTAGAGCACTTGCCTTGAGCTGAAGAGCTGAGGGACAGCGCCCAGGCTCAGAGTTTAAGGCCCACAATCAACAACAACAATAACAAAAAAACCCAACAACACACAAAAAAAATGTTTAATGAATGAATGAAATAGCAAAGCCTTTTGGAATTAGCAGAAGAGAAGATTCTTCTGTATCTTGAGTAATGCTTGAATATTCAGCCAAGAAACAAATTCATGCATGACCATTCTGTAGCAAAATGAGGTGACTATTCACTGTGTAGTATGTAGGGAAGAGGTCTCTTCTACTTTTGGGAACTGCCTTTTAATGCAGAGAGCTCAACAGCATGGTTGAATGGAGGACAGAAAACCTACCATAGCGTCCTCAGTGTTTAGATGGCAGCCTTGCCTTTGAGATGGAAAAGCTGAGGCCTAGAAGTAATATCTTTTCTTAAACCCTTTGTTCTTCCTGCCAATGCCCAGGATCCTATAAAAATATATCCAAAGCCGGGAGCTGGTGGCTCATGCCTGTAATCCTAGCTACTCAGGAGGCTGAGATCTGAGGATCACGGTTCAAAGCCAGCCTGGGCAGGAAACTCTGTGAGACTCTTATCTACCATAAACCACTAGAAAACCGGAAGTGGCGCTGTGGCTCAAGTGTAGAGTGCTCTCCTTGAGCTGAAGAGCTCAAGGACAGTGCCCAAGCCCAGAATTCAAGCCCCATGACCGACAAAGAAAAAAAAAATCCAGATTACTAGTTCACAGTACAGGTAAAGTCTTATACTTTCAATCCTGGACACCAGGAATTGCTCTGTGAAAAGAAGCATACAATAATAGTTCCAGCCAGGAGATGGCGATGTGCTTCCCTCTCTAGAAGGACTATACTGTAGGGAGCTCTGAAGGACAGAGAGAAGGTTGGGATCTGGCCCAGGCGGTTCAGGGGCCTTTAGGGAGGACAGCCTAGAAAACAGGACTCTGCCCCATTCTTCTTGGCTGGGTCTCCATGAGTAAAGTAAGCCTTGCTGGAAAAGATATCATTTTAAGGCTTAAGATATAAATGCAGCTACAATTCCAGGATGGCTGGCAGGTCCACAGTCAAGATATTTATCTCAAATTCAGAAAGTCTGGAAATCTAGGACAGTGCCTTGGCAACCCAGTACTGACAGACCTTTTGTTCAGCTTTCTCTAGGCTTAAGCAACAGTAGCCTCTGAACACCAAGTAGAAAATTTTCTCCACAATGGAGGAGCAATCTAGCCTACATTCTGCTAAAGGAATCACGTCCTGGCATTAGGGGCCCATTTGCCCCTATCACATTATAACATTGTGTAAAAGAGTTGGATGTGTATGATGTACTGATAAGTACTTATACCTCCTGGAGAAAAAGTCCATTGTTTCATTTGTTTTTCTGCAGATCTCCATTACTCAAAAAAAGGTTAAACTATGTTATGAGCTGGAGGTATAGCACAGTGAGAGAGTACTTGTGGCTTATGTATCCTTGGGTTCAATGTCTAGCTCTAGAGAAAGAAAAAAAAAGCCCTCTATGGAATTAACTTTTCATGTTGTCTGTTCCTTTTTATCTTTATCTTTATGTATACATAATTGAACCAAGAGAGCAATAGAAGGTCCGTCAACTGCCAGACTCTGAGGGCCCATATCTCTAATCCTAGCTACTCAGGAAGTTGACCTCTGAGGACTGATTTGGCAGACAAATCTGAGAGACTCATCTCCATTTTTTTTTTCAGTAAAAAAGCAGAAAATGCAGACATGGGTCAAGTGGTAAAGCTTCAGCTATGGGAAAAATGTTGATTGAGAGTGTAAGGCCCTAAGGTCAAGCCCTAGTACTAGCACAAAAAAGAAAAAGGAAGGAAGGAAGGAAGCAAGGAAGGAAGGGAGGAAGGCAGGAGAAAGATGCATTAACTAAGAATACAGTGGCTTGCCAGGCAACTGAAAAGGCACAATGAAGACACTGGGGCATGATCAGGGAAAGAAATTATTAAAATTTCAAACGTGAAACCAAGACTTGAGGAGGAGTTGCTGCTTGGCTGGGAGAGTGTCTCTGAGCTGCAGAGAGGTCCTTGAGGACCAGGATTTCCTGGAAGGGGAACCTGATGAGGCTGGTGCTGCAAGCCTTGGGAAAACTTCAAACTGCATTCAACTGGTGCCACAAGAAAGCGCCATATTACCCACAGGATCAGAAACCCCACAGGAAGCAGGCAGGAAGGAATGGGTCTCTTTTTTTCTCTGACCATGTTTGTCATTCTCATGACTCTCCTTGGAAGAGACTGAGATGGAGCCAGCTGGCAAAGCAGAAATGTGGTTGGCAGGGTCTCAGAATCACAAGCCAAGCACAGAAGGGTTGGTTTAGAGAGACCATCTCCCCACACATTTTGTTTACTGCAGTATTTGTAGCCACTACCCAAATCTCTCCATGCAAAGGGGATTCAAGCGCTTGATAGAGCCATCATTGGGCAATCTCAGTGGGCCGTACTTTGTAGATTGCAGCCAAGTTTGGGATTCCCAATGATAAGGCCGTAACAGCCCCCTCCCTCCATCTTGTAGCAATGAGAGCAGCAGCTAATCTCATCCAATGTCAAGATCATCTTCTAATTAAGTAGAGAGCAATGGAGACCTCTTGACCATGGCCTCATGTTGAGTGTGCACACTGACTTATTTGCAGCTGGTCTTAACTTCCTAGTAGAGTTTTCTGGGATTCTGACCACAATCTATTCTTTCCCTGGGAATTAACAGATCTGTCAGTGTTGGAAATGTAGATGTTTACCATGATCAATGAGCACGATGCATGCAATGTAATAAAAAGGCAAAATTGTCTTGGATTCTTCCACTTTTTTTTTTTTTTTTGTATCTGTTCAAATAAGTGAGATCTTTCTCTGCCCCGGATGTAATTTAGAACAAGTTTTATGACTGATCATAATTAGTTATACCAATAATCTTCTAGTCACTTTAAGTCACACAGAATAAATTTAGTAATTATTTATTCTTTGTTATGATTTTTTTTTTTTTGCCAGTCCTGGGGCTTGAACTCAGAGCCTGCAAACTGTCCTTCTACCACTTGAGCCACAGCACCACTTCTGGCTTTTTCTATTTATGTGGTACTGAGGAATCGAACCTAGGGCTTTATGCATGCTAGGCAAGCACTCTGCCACTAAGCCACATTCCTAGCTCTCCTGCTGATTTAAATATGGCTTTAGTGTATCCCTCGAAGCTTCTTAGAGTTGGAACTTGGTGCACAGTGTGGAGATGCTGAGAGGTCTTTAAGAGGTAAGGCCAAGGCTAGAGATGTAGGTCAGTGGTAGGGAGTTGGCTAGCATGTACACGGCTCTGGGGTTCCATCTCATCAACTGGTGAAAAAGAAAAAGACATAGACAAAAAGGTGGGGCTGGTGAGAGGCTGAAAGACTACACCCTCCCCACTCGGACGTTTTGTCTCCCATGGGATCTCTGCCGCTTTCTGTGCTCTTTCCATTGTCTCATGGAGTTAAGGGAACCCTTGCCAAAGCCAGCACTGTTTCCAAAAAGTGAACGTTAAATAAACCTCTTTTTAAAAATGAAGCACCCAGGGTTGGGTACTCTGCGATAGTAATAGACAGTGGACTAAAATACTAATATAGTTCTACAACTTCTTGTTTGAAAATTGAAACTTTGTTCTTAACTCATAATTCTTTTTTTTTTTTGTGCCAGTAATGGGACTTGAACTCAGGGTCTGGGTGATGTCCCTGAGCTTCTTTTTTCCTCAAGGCTAGTACTCTACCGCTTGAATCACAGTTCCATTTCCAGCTCTTTTGGTAGTCTAGTGGAGATAAGAGTCTTGGACTTTCCTTCCTTGGGCTGGTTTTGAATTGTGATCCTTAGATCTTAGCCTCCTGAGTAGCTAGGATGATAGGCGTGAGTCACTGGTGCCTGGATTGATCTCAGAATTCTTGAAAGAGAGAAAGAGGCCTGGGAGAAAGAAAAGGGTGTGTGAGCTATTGCTTGTCATCTTCCTCTTTCCCCATTTAACTACCCAGAAATGAGAAGAGACTGGACCAGGGACATTCTTACTTTATTGGCCTTGGCATGATTATTCAACATCCCCTCTCTCTGACCTTGGCAAATGTTGAGATCTAACACTTCCAGGCTCATTGTGGTCATCTTCCTTCCAATGGAGAATCTCTTCCTCACAAAATTTGTTTTTCAGGACAACTATTCTCTGATCCAGCTACTCATTCACTCCTTCCTCAGCCTCTATGATTTCAGGAGTACCTTGAGATTCTCTATGAGAGAATCTGCTTGTCCTTCTACACAGTTCTCTTAAACAAATCTAAGACCCTCAATCCTTTTTGGGGATATGGTCCACATCTGGCCACATGCTCACATATCTTCTTATGGGTCAAACTTGCAGAGTGCAAGATTCCTTCACCTCCTCCCTTGACCTGCCTTCTACTCCACAAAACCACAGGCTATTACTTTGGATTTTTAAGGTGGGCATCAAGACACCTGTGCTTTTGTTTGCTAAGGTACAGGGAAGCATATTAAGCTCTTCTACTGGAGAAATTGAGGCTTCTTCCCTATCCCTAAGCTGTGGAGTACAGTCCTATGACCCTTTCCCACAGCATAGCAAAAACTTCGTTCAGAATTTCTCCCTATATATCTTCAAACTCTTAGCCATTTATCATCCAGAATGCAGAGTCTAAGCAGGCTTTTTTTTTCTAAATCTTGCATGGTGGCTTGACACCTCATTTTGGAACAGGATCTCTGTTGTTTTCTGATTTTGGCAGAATTCTATTTTAGCATATCATTAGGAGTGTACATTGAGAAAGAAAAATGCTTAAAGTCACCTGGTTGCTTTATTCTAAAAGTAACAGTATCTGAAGACTTCCAAGTATGAGTACAGTGACCAAAATGAAATTTTTTAGGCCTACAGAGTCTGTTCCAATGAAGGGAGATGCCACAAATGTTACCCTAGGGATTAGAATCAGCTCAGTTGAAATCACCAAACTGTTTCTAATCCTCTGTAGAAGCATGGAAAACTCTGGAATTGCTCTGAAGAACACTCATCCACCTCTCTGGTTTCCTATGGGGATAAAGTGAGATATTATGTACACATTTTTGGACTTTGTAAAGACTACAGGGCACACTGCATAGATGTGTATGGAACTGCTATGACTATGAACACTTAAAGGGTTGTGGATTATCCACAGTTTTCTCCCTTTCTTTTAAGGGCCTGGGGTTTGAACCCAGGGCCTTGCACATGCCAAACATATGTTATACCACTGACCTAAATCCCCAGCCTGATATATAAATTCTAAAGACAGCTCTAAGTAGGTATTTACATTTCAAAGACGAAATGCTGCTCTTTATAAGTAGATCCAAACCAAACAACTGGAGTATGTTTGGTTGGCATTTCTGGGAAAAGCGTATACACTCTAGAGTGCACTAGCTGCATGGGAGATGACTGTGGAGCTGGCAGTTAGAGTTGGTTTGCCCTAAGGCCATATTCATGTCACTTTCATGCAACAGTACCTTTCTGCTTCTCTTGCCTGAGTGTGAGTTCTGGCCCTTGGAGTTCTTGTCCTGCAATAGGACAGGCCGTGCAGCCCTTGAGGGCAGCCAGTACCAGTGGGGATGGTAAGGGTCCCTAAGGACCAAGCTAAGGAAAGCTGTTATTGACAGCAGCCAAAGGCATCGTCAGTTACATAGGAGGGACCTTAAATGTATTTCTGATTCTTGCTCCTACTGACTAATCTAGCAAAAAAAGTGTGTGTTGGGGTTGGGAATAGGAGACTATGTCCTAATCAGAGAACAGCAAGGTCTGTGGAAGGAGCAGGGCAGGGGCAGGAATATGGGCAAGGAAGGAAAGAATCAGAACACTGAGAGACAGAGAGCTGGCACAGACTCCCTAGCTGCAACAACGGGCCTGATCCATGGATTTCCTCCTACTCGCCAGTCCTAGGGGCTCCTGGGAAGAGTTCCTCTTGGGTCTCCCTGAAACCTAGGACCACGATGATCAGGCCCTAGTAGAAAACCAGCACTTGTTAACTTGTGAGTTGTGTAAAAGGCAGGGAGGCCTGGTATTTCCCCAATCCTTGAAAGTGAAAGACGTTTCTACTTTACTTTCAGGACCATATCCTGAATGACAAGGGTCAGTGTCTGGCAACTGCTCCGTGGGGCCCAAGCATCTAATTACTTCCTGGATAACCTGTAATCTATTACCCATCAGGCTGTTGGCCAGAATATGCTAATATCTCTGGCATCCTGATACAGAGGAGCATTTTGTTTTGTTTGGGTTTTTTGATTTTGAAGAGTAAGTAGGGACAGGACCACCATTAGCTAATCCTAGCTGCAAAAAGAGACTGAGATTTGAGGGTTGAGGTTCGAAGCTAGTCTGGGGCAGGAAAAGTCCTGAAAACTTTTTAACTACTCTTAACCTATTAACCACTCAAAACCTGGAAGTGGAGCTGTGGTTCAAGTGCAAAAAGCCTAAGGACAGTGACTGGACCCAGGTTCAAGCCCTAGTCATGTACATACACAGACACACGCACAGACACACAGCCACACACACACAGCCACACACACACACACACACACACATACACACACACGCTGGACCCAGGTTCAAGCCCTAGTAATGTACACACACACACACACACACACACACACACACACACACACACACACACACACACACACACACACACACACACACACACACACACACACACACACACACACACAGAAGGAATTGAGAGGCCAGCAGCTTCGAGTACCTTTGAGCATGAAGGTGTCAGCAAACACCAATGCCCTGCCGCCAGAGAGTTGATTTCCCCATCCCATTCCCTCCTCCTTGACTCACACTCCTCTGAGAGACTAAGTTTTATCAGAATCTTCTGAAAAAGCTTCTGAGAAAGATATATCTTTCTGGGATGTTATCATTTGTTTGGAGAACAAGGAAACTCTTTAAATAATGTTGCTTGGGGAAAGGATGGAGAGGAGGTGTTAGATTATTTGGACTTTGCCAGAAAACCACAGAGACATCCAGGTACAGAGAACAAAAAAAGGTTTATTGCTAGCATAGGGGTGAGCAAGACCCCTTCTCATAAGGGAGAAGTGAGAAGAAGCACCGGCTATTGTCTGAGGTGACCTACATAGTGTAGGAGGTTTAAATGGAAGGGCTAGGAGGTGGAGACTCTGGTGTGGACGTGTGGGCCAGAGGCTTCATCAGGACAGACTACAATTTATGGCTGCTGTCCAAATAGTAGATAAGGGGCCCTGCAGCTGCCCAGACCTGAAGGTCACTCTAAGGGGCTCTTGTTGCCTTCTATGGTGGTAGCTGCCCCAGAGAAGTGCCATCCCAAGGTAAAGGGGGATTGGAGGCTGATTATTTACTGCCATTACTAAATGGGCTAATGTTGCCTAGGAAGAGAGCATGCTAAGCTGTGGAGAGGGGAAGGAGCATACTAAGCTATAGAAAGGGAGCTCATTTTTCTCACAGGAGGGTGTGGAATTTAGTAGGTTTGGTCTTCTGAGGACTGGGGACAGAATGCCGACCTCGGGCCTGTGTGCTTGTACTAAGGCAGAGTGAAATGTCATAAAATGGGAGGGGCATCATTTTTTCTAATTATAAGGGTAGCACATGTTCATTATTAAAACATTCAGAGACTGCAGAAAAAAAAAAACATATCCCCAAACTAAAAAACCAAACCAATAAACCAAAAAACCCAGCACAATTATAAGTTCATTTTTTTTTTTAGAGATAATCACTGCTAACATTTTAAGAGTTTCTTCTACTTTTTGTTTTCCTGTGCTAATTTGTACCTCCCAATGACAATCCAGGGCTTTTTAAAAATTTTAAAATATAATGGAGCCTTTTGATTTTTGTGTGTGTTGTGGGGAGATGTCTGAGAGGTAAGGTGTCTCTTAGCATTGGTATTTGAGATCAGTACTCTAAAAACTCAAAGTTTCAAAAGGCAAAGAGGAAGAAGGAGCTGGGTGCTGTAGCTCACAGTTGTAATTTCTAGCTAGGCAAAAAGCTAAGATCTGAGGATCATGGTTTGAAGCTAGCTGGATCAGAAAAGTCCCTGAGACTCTTATCTCCAATTAATCATCAAAAAGCTGAAGTGGAAGTATGGCTCAAGTGGTAGAGGGGCAGCCTTGATTGTCAAAGCTAAAAGACAGCATCTAGTCCCAGAGTTGAGTACCTGCATAGAAAGGAAGAAAAGTGGGTTGGGGAATGAGAAAGCAGGGCTCATAGTCCATCTAACAGGATCTAGTGGTGTCTGAGATCCAAGAATGTGGGTTTCACGCATCATTTTCACTTCCATCTTGTGGAGGAGGGTTAGGAAGACTTGCAGGAGTACAGAAGGGTTGTGGATAAATTCTAGTGATCCAAAAAAGCAGTGGGCAGATACGGAGCCAACCTTTCATGCTAAACATCTAGAAAACTAGGCAAAGCATGTGAAACAATTGTTTTCACACATTTCAGATATTTGCTGAGAGGAGACAGATGACATATTCCCTAGATTGCCCCAGTTTTCTGCCTAGAAGCAAATTCCAGACCCGAGTCCAGGGACTAAAACACAGCTGTCTTGCTGAGGTGAGAAGATAGAGGCCTGGAGGGACTGACCTGATTGGAACTTGCAAGGCAGAGTATAAGGAGGAGGAAACCCACCCTCCCCAGAAACCTTTGTGACAGTATTGGGCTGAAACTAGGCTAGGTGTGCAAGTGTTCACAAGGTATGGCTCCAAGCAACCACACAGAAAGCCATTATGAGGGAAAGAATAAGCACTAGAGCTAGCAACTGAACAAAGAAGCTTAAGATAGAGCCGTGAGGGTTTTTGAGTTTATTTTTAAAGGTCTAATCAGTTACAATCAGTCTTCACTGAATACCCAGGGCATTCAGTAGAGGCTCCAGAAAAATTTGGCCATTAGAAGTGAGACCTAACTATTTGTAAAGCAAAGATTGTGCTAGACCTGCCCTAACAAAGCTTGAAAACAAGGCCTAAAAATATCATGGTAATGTATAGGAAACAAAATTAAAGGAAGACAAAACTCAACAATGTAACATTTATCATGTCCAACATCTACTTAATTTTTTTTTTTTTTTGTATTAGGGTTTGAACTCAGGGCCCCTTGCTCTTTCAACTTGACGGCTCAGCTGGTACTCTACAGCTTGCAACACACTTCCAGCCCCAGGACCTACTTATGAGTTTTTGTTGTTGTTGTTGTTTTTTGATGAGGAAAAAGGCCAAGATATGAAGGAGATATTACAATTAGCACATAATGACCTTAAAACAACTATGATGAACATGCTCAAGAAATTAAAGGAAAACACAAGCACAATAAAGAAGTACAAACTAGGGCTGGGAAGGTGGCTCAGTGGTAGAGCGCTTGCCTTGCATGCATGAGGCCCTGGGTTCGATTCCTCAGCACCACATAAGAAAAAAAAAAGCCGGAAGTGGTGCTGTGGCTCAAGTGGTAGAGTACTAGCCTTGAGCTGAAGAGCTGAGGGACAGTGCCCAGACCCAGAGTTCAGGCCCCACGACCGGACCCCATCCCCTCCCCCCCAAAAAAGAAGTAGAAACTATTAGAAAAAAGAACCAAATGGAACTCTTTGAATATTAAAAATATCAAGAAATGATAAATTATACACTATGAAGAACTTAAAGAAGGAGCAATAGCTGTTGAAGGGATCCTTCACATCCATCCCAGGGGACCATGCAGAGGCAAGCAGGCAGAGAAGAAAGATTATAACAAGGTTTATTAGAGGGGCCATGTTTCCCCCCAGAGGGAGCACATGGCACCTGTCCCTACCCAGGTAGCAGGAGGGTCTGAGGGCCAGAAGTGAGGTAAGTGGGAGTTCAGGTGGATCTGGGTGGAGAGAGGGAGGGGTCAGCTGTATGGTCAGAACTCCAGGGTTGGGAGGAGCTCAGGTCTGGGTGGAGCTGAGGACCAAAGGTGGGCGTGATGCTTACAGCTATTACCAAAGGGAGTACATAAAGAGAAAAGAATAAACTCAATCCTTTTATGTTCTGTATTAGGCATGTTCTCTACTACTGAACTACATCCCTATCCCAGAAAAAAGAGGATAGAAATAAACAGAATTTCAGTGATCCATGGGACATTACAATTTGACATACATATAATAATATGATCTGATTATATTTATATATTTATGTAATATAACATGTAATAACGTATTATAATATATAATAACATAAGTAATATATTAATATTAATTATATAATAATATAATCACAATCTGAGAATATTATAACAAAGTAGAAGGAATAAAGAATATTAAAATAAATAATAGCTGAAAGGCTTTTCAATTTCTTTCTTTTTTTTTTTTTTGTTTTTTGGGTCCGGTCGTGGGGCCTGAACTCTGGGCCTGGGCACTGTCCCTCAGCTCTTCAGCTCAAGGCTAGCGCTCTACCACTTGAGCTACAGCACCACTTCCGGCTTTTTTTCTTATGTGGTGCTGAGGAATCGAACCCAGGGCCTCGAGCATGCAAGGCAAGTACTCTACCACTGAGCCACCTTCCCAGCCCCTTATTTTTTTTTTTTAATTTTTTTTAAACCTTTTTTGGGGGGGTCCAGTCGTGGGGCCTGAACTCTGGGCCTGGGTGCTGTCCCTCAGCTCTTCAGCTCAAGGCTAGCGCTCTACCACTTGAGCCACAGCGCCACTTCCGGCTTTTTTCTTTTTGCTTATGTGGTGCTGAGGAATGGAACCCAGGGCCTCAGGCATGCAAGGCAAGCGCTCTACCACTGAGCCACCTTCCCAGCCCTCAATTTCTTTTTCGTTTGTTTTACTGGTACTGGGGCTTGAACTCTTAAGTCCAGACTGGATTTGAACAGTGTGATCCTCAGATCTCAGCCTCCTGTGTAGCTAGGATTACAGGTGTGAGCCACTATTGTCCACCTGGAAGCAGCATTTTTGAACTTGTTACTTTCAGGAGTCTTTTATACTTCTGCAAACTCACTGAAGAGCCCTAAAAATTTCTTTCTTTCTTTTTTTATTTTTTTTTTGCCAGTCCTGGGGCTTGAACTAAAGGCCTGGGCATTGTCCCTGAACTTCTTTTGCTCAAGGCTAGCACTCTACCACTTGAGTCACAGCACCACTTCTGGCTTTTTTTCTGTGTATGTGGAACTGAGGAATCAAACCCAGGGCTTCATGCATGCTAGGCACACATTCTACCACTAAGCTACCTTCTCAGCTTCTCTAAAAATTTCTATGTAGCTAAATCTATTAAGTCTATTGGAAACTAAACATAAGAACAGTTGGCAATATTTATTTTTAAAGCTCATTTAAAAAATAACATCAAATCCATTGCATATCAGCGTAGCTCAGGTTGGCCTGAAACTTGAGATGCTCTTGCCTTTAGCCTATTGAATGCTAGAACTATAAACAAAGTATATACACAGCTAAGAACATAGGTACTGTAAGGTCTGTGGAGGGTGGGATGAGTGGGGGAATGCAGGCCCTGTGTAGACACCTTCCTACCTCTTGCCTAAGTTTCCACCCAGTATCTGTTACCTAGGTAACTGGCACACCTGAAAGCAGTCAACTCCCCCCCTCACTGTCCCCCCCAGGTTACATCCAGGGCTGCCTCTGGTCACACCTCCCATCTGACCATAGGAGGGTCCTAGACCCTGAGGTCACATCCAGATCCAATGTGGCCACACCTTTCCTGAACATGGCCACACCCCTTCCTGTCCCTGGCCTAGATAAGTCCTGGCCTGGGGATCAGGTCTTCCCTTTTGGCCAGGCCTCTCCACCATGCACAGCAGGGGCAGCAGTTCAGTAAATAAACTTCTTTTCCTGCCTGAATACCAAGGTGTTCTCTTCATCGGCTACCTAATGAAACCTACCTACTTACTATACCTTACAGTTACTAAACTACAAAGTCAGACAACCAATTGGGAAAAAGATCTTTGCCAGCAATACATCAGACAAAGGCCTAATATCCAATATTTACAAGGAGCTGAAGAAACTAACCCCTCCCAAGCATACTGCACTAAATGGGCAAGGGAGTTAAGAAGAGACTTCTCAAATAGCAAAGAAACACATGAAGAAATGCTCATCATCCCTGGTCATAAAGGAAACGCAAATCAAGATGGTAAGATACCATCTTATCCCAGTTAGACTGGCCAATATCTCAAATTCTAATAACAACAAATTCTGGTGGGGATGTGGGGAAAAAGGAAGTCTAATGAACTGTTGGTGGGAGTGTAAACTAGTCCAATCACTCTGGAAAGCAGTCTGGAGGTTCCTCAAAAAAACTAAATGTAGACCTTCCCTATTACTGAATGTAGACCTAAACTAAATGTAGACCTTCCCATATTACTCCTGGGTATCTACCCTGAGCATCATGAGCCAAGATATGATAAGGACATCTGCCATTCACATTCATTGTAGCACTATTCACAATAGCCAAGATACAGAAATAACCCAGATGCCCCACAATAGATGAGTGGATACAAAAAATGTGGTATCTATATACAATGGAATTTTACACAGCCATTAGAAAGGATAAAATAATGTCATTTGCAGGAAAATGGATGGAACTAGAGCAAATCATGTTAAGTGAGGTAAACTAAGATCAAAGAGACAACCAGTGCATCTTCTCCCTAATAGACTTAAAATGAACTGGGATATGACAAATTCACAGAATTCATAATACCCAAGCACCTCTTCATATAAATACAAAATAATTTACATACTGAAAGGGACTCCACCCATATGGAAACAAAGGACTTTTGTCTTAATTTGTTTTTTCTTTTTGAAAACTTTATTCTTTATGTCTGTGGGAGGTAGAGGTGGGGAGAGGGCACAGAATCAGAGGAATAATGGAGAAAAAGTGGAGCAGTGGAGCACAATGGCTGCACTGATCATTGATGAGGATAAACTATGCAACTCTGGGAAGGAGGGAATGGGAGAGAATGAGGGAACAGATGACATTATGTAAAAGGAAATGTATGTAATATCTGATGTATGTAAAGCTAACCCCACTGTATATCACCTTTAAAACAACAATAAAGTAAAATAAATAAATAAATATAAATGAGAAAAATCAATATAAAAACTCAATGAGAACAGTAACATTATTTAACATTTTTGTAAATCTCTCTAATATCTGGTTATTAGGAGACAGCTGAATATTCAAATGTGTTTCTGTATTCAAATCTATTGTGGCATGTTGTTTTAGTTCAAGTATATGAAGAAAATTTAGCCTTTCAACTCTATTTAGAAAATAGAGTAACACTTTTAGTAGACCTTTCAGACAATTATGACTTACCAAAATGTCAACAAATGGGAGTTTCATAAAGATGTTTTGTAATGTAGAAATGTTGTACTCCGGCTAAAATCATTTTGTTAATCTCTGACATAGTTACTTTATTTATATTGTACTTTTTTGCTTTTGAATTTTGAGAATGAATCCTACGTAGCCGAGGCTGGTCTAAGACTTGTGATCTTCTGCTTCAACCTCCCAAGTGACCAGATTTACAGGTATATACCACCACACCTGGCTTATCTTGTACTCTGTATGGCTCTTTTACTCTTGGATGGTTTTGTAATTGCATACATGAGTCATTAGAAAACATCTATAACATTCCATGTGTTGAAACATTTATTATATTATTAAAAAATCATACTCGTTAGCAGTACCACCATTTTTTTTTTTTTAGGAAAACATGGATATATTGGAGACTGTCAAGCTCCAAATAGCAAATGCACATTTTTTAAGTTCCTAGTTTTTGCTTGAAAGCTCAGATTTTATCACTGGCAACAAACTCTTATCAGTTGTCTTCCTTGGAGTAATAGACTCACTTTGTTCATTTTTTTTGAGAAAATGTCTGCTAAATGCCTAAGTCTGAATAACCATATTTTTTTCTGTCAGTTTGTTCTTTCACTCAAAACTGATGTTCACTGAAAAACTAGGCCAGTGAAACCAACAGTTCAAACAACTATCCAAGTGTGGCTTTTTGACACACCATCATATTTTGCCACACAGAAGTACTTCCTGCAGAATCATAAGAATAGCCCCATGATGTATACATAACAAGCGAGATTTAATATAGTTACCTTTTTATTCTTGTATTCTTGTGTATAACTGGATTATTTTTTTCCTGAAAATGAATGGTAGTAAAAAAACAACCCAAGCAAACAATAATTGGGCTGGGGATATAGCACAGTGACAGAGCATTTGTCCAGCATGCAGGTGGCCTTAGATCTTAGCCCCCATCCAACCCAAGAATGACTAGTATAGTACTATCTTTTTCATGCTAAAATACTGGCAGATCAGCCAGGTGCTAGTGGCTCACACCTGCAATAAGCTACTCAGGAGATTGAGATCTGAGGTTCGTGGTTCAAAGCCAACCTTGGCAGGAAAGTCAGTGAAACTCTCACTTCAAATTAATCACCAAAAAGTTGGAAGTGAAGCTGTGGCTCAAGTAGTTAGAGTGCTCATTAGTCCTGAGCAAAAAAAAAACCCCAAAACAAAAACTCAGGGACAGCACCCAGGCCTTAAGCCTCAGAACTCACTCACACAGATAAAGACACAGACACACATACAGACACACCAGCAGGTTTACTCAGCATTGCTTTTGTACTATCATTTCACAAATATCAAGACAATGAAAAATAAAAGTGTATCTTGTTAGTATTATGAAATTTTGTTATTGTTGTTGTTGTTGGTCGTGGGGCTGTCCCTCAGCTCTTCAGTTCACGTGAGCCCCAGTGCCACTTCTGGTTTTTTGATGGTTTACTGGAGATGAGTCTCACAGACTTTTCTGCCTCTGCTGGCTTTGAACAGAGATCCTCAGATCTCAGCCTCCTGAGTAGTTAGGATTACAGGCATGAGCCACCAGCTCCCAGCATGAAAAAAAAATATTGTGTGTATGTGTGTGTGTGTGTGTGTGTGTGTGTGTGTGTGTGTGTGTGTGTGTGTGTGTGTGTGTGTGTGTGTGTGTGTGTGTGAGTGTGTGTGGGGCCTGAACCTGGGGCCTTGGGCTCTTGGTTTTTTCACTAAAAGCTGACTCTCTACCATACCTCCACTTCTGTCTCTTTGCTGGTTAATTGGAGATGAGTCTTAATTGGAGATGAGTCTTGTGGATTTGTTTGCTTAGGCTGGTGTCAAACTTTAGTCCTCAGATCTCAGCTGCCTGAGTAGCTAGAATTATGGACATGAACTACTGGCCTCTGACAAGAAAATATTTTTAACCTCATGGATCATCTGAAAAGTATTAAGGATATATATATATATATATATATATATATATATATATATATAGTTAATAACTGTATTTGTTACCCTTTCTCTTTCCATGTGTGTGCCCTCCCCCACCCTCTATGAAACATATTTTAGCTTGGTAATATTTATTTTGTTGCACGATTTATTAGTTGTTCAGAGGAGTTATACCATTAGACTCCTCCCCTGAGTATATAATCAATTTAGTCAATTTGCTTATGTATATATTCATGTAACCCCTTTATATGCTTCTACATGTGTTTATATTTTAGATCTCACTTCCATATATTAGAGAAAATGTGTCATTTGTTTCTGAGCCTGACTTACTTCACTGAATGTAATTTTTTCCAGGTCTGTCTGTATCCCTGCAAATAACATATTTTTTTCTGACAGATATCTAAAATTACACACATGGGCATGTACACACAAACATATATGTTTTCTAAGAAAGATACTTTAAAAACTGCTTAATCTTAATTGTCATCTTGATTGGGTTAAGAAGCATCTCGTTGATTAGTAAATGGGTATCTGGGAGTGTTTCTAGAGAGGTTTAGCTAAATGGTGGTATTAAGGTAGAAACTTTCCCAGAATGTGGTTCTGAAACACCCCATAGGCTAGGGCCTGAAGGGAATAAAAGGAGAGGAGGAGAAGGCGAGTCCTTCTCCCTTTCTACCTCCCTCCCCCTTTGGTTTCATCCTTCCTGGCTGCCAAGATATGAGCTACTCTGTTCTTTCCTACCTCCCCTCCTGTGATAGACTGAAACCTCTGTAATCATGAGTCATAATAAACACCCCACACCCCCCTACCCACCCCCCGCCCACCACCCAGGTTGTTCATGTCAGGAATTTTGTCGCAGCAACGAAAAGTCTGATGAATACACTGCTATTGCAAGTTCTCAACTGGGGAGAGAGCTACCACCCTAAGAGCTGAGGGAATAAGAGGAGGGGGTTCAAATCATTAAGATTTAGGAACTTGGATGAAGAAGCCTATGGAGTTGAAAGCCAGACCTGTGAGGCAGAGGCACTCGTTGGTGGAGGCTGGTCTCTGACAGTTCAGAAGATGCCCTTGCAGTGGGAAACTCTGAGCTGAAGCTCAGAGGAGGGGGTGCCAGCTGGCTGTGCTGGTGTGCCAGCCGGGCTGTGATGAGACTGGTTTTGTAAGTGTTGGAAAAACTGTAAGACGTGTTCAGCTGTTGCTGGGGGATGGAACTGCTCCTGCCAGGGTGAAGAAGCCTTGTTGGGGTGAGGTTCACAGGAACTGCAAACAGACAGGCAAGCAGGAAGGAATGCGTTCTTCCTCCTTCCTCCAGCCCTGTACCCACCATCTCCCTTCTTACTTCTGTGGATCCCAAGGGAAACTGACTTGTAGGGTATACATTCCATTATCTAAAAATCAGAGTATTACAAGGAGACATTGGAACTAAGAGCCCAAAATAGGCTTGTTTGGGTTTACTTGCATTAATGTAAAATTCCTTCTTCCTCTATTTATTTATTTTCTTTATTTTTTTGGGGGGTGGGAAGAGGAAAGCCAAGTACTGGGGGCTTGAACTCAGAGCCCAGGCACCTCTAGCTTTATCCACTCAGAGCTGGCCCTCTATCACTTAAGCCACAGCTTCATTTCTGGCTTTCAAGTGGTTAATTGGAGAGAAGAGTCTCATAGATTTTCCTGCCTGGGCTGACTTCAAACCTCAATCCTCAGATATCAGTCTCTTGAGTAGCTAGGATTAAAGGTATGAGCCACTGATACTGGGCTTCCTTCATTTGTTTTTGTGCTATTTTTTGTTGTTGTTGTTGGTCGTGGGACCTGAACCTGGGCATTGTCTCTCAGCTCTTCAGCTCAAGGTGAATACTCGACCACTTGAGCCACAGTGCCACTTCTGGCTTTTTCTGCTTATGGGGTGCTGAGGAATCGAACCCCTGGCCCCATGTATGCAAGTCAAGCACTCTACCATTCAGCCACCTTCCCAGCCCCTTGTGCATTGTTTTTGTTTTATAACCCAGGCTAGCTCCAAACCAGCCATCCTCTTGCCTCAGCATCCTCAATCTAGGATTACAGGCATGTACCAGCCATGGCTTATGGTTCTAAAGGGTTCAGTCCATGATTGGTTGGTTCGGTTGCTTTTGGATGTCTGGGGAGGTAGCACATCAAGATAGAGTATGGTGAAACAGTATTACCACATGGCAGCCAGGAAGCAAAAGAGATAGAGCTCAGCAGCCCACAATCCTCTTTGCCTGCATGTTTCCTCTAGGACCTCTCACTAGTTCAAACCTCTTAAAAGTTGTACCATCTCCCAGCAGTGTCAAGCTAGGGACTTAGCTTTTAACAATGGCCTTTACCAGACATTTCAGACACAAAGTATAACATACATATCATTTTGATAAGAAGCAGATTCCTGCTATAGATAATGTCTGTGTGACCAGTTCCTAGTATATTTGGCTGAACCTAATCTTGTCTAGACCTTCAAGGTAAAAGAAAATGATATTTAACCATTATTATTATTCTTTTTGTTTTAGGCTTTTGCCTCTGAAAATTCCCAAGTGTGGGATAACCTCATCTTAAAATAAACCTTTTTTCACTTGTTCCAGTTTTGCTCTTTGTCTCTCTACCCTCCTCCTTTCTCTCACTATCCATGTCTTTCTACAATTCACAGATGACTTTAGGAAATGAGATTCCTCAATGCCTTAGAGGACACATGTCAGACAAGACCTTATGCAGATGTCAGATAAGATCCCATGCACCCAGACCCCTTTCCACAGCCCCCTTGGCTTGATGAGAGCCTTGGGAACAGAGAGGAGTTTCAGGGACATGACATTTGATGGCCTATCTTTTAAAAGATGAGGTAATCTACCACACATATGATCTACTCTGGTATCTTCTACTCTGGACTTCCACTAATAAAACAGATTTTTACCTAGACATAGTGGTCCACACCTGTAATCCCAGAACTAGGGAGGCTGAGGCAGGAGAATTTTAAGTTCCAGGATAGTCTGAGCTATTTGGTAAAACCCTTTTTGAAAACCTCTGAGCAAGCAAAGAGATAAACTCCCTTTCCCCCAATAGTTTTTCTTCTGTTCTTGGGGCTTGAACTCTGGGCCTGCGCATTGTCCCTGAGCTCCTTTTGCACACGGTTAGTGCTCTGCCTTAGATCTCAGCTTTCTGAGTATGTACCACAGGCACCCAGCTGTCCCCCCATTTAATAGGCAGGGAACTTTTTGATTCCTGCCTCAGATATAGAACTTGGCACCTAAAATGTTATTGAACTGAACAAAGGAAAGGTATTGTTAGATTTGACCTTCTAGATCCTATGGCTTGGCTCAGGGAAAAGTAACTGTTCCAGAACTTCTGCCTGCTGGTCAGAAGTTTAAAAGAAGTTAGAATTCTTCCCAACAGAAGTGGCTGGGGCCATGGAACAGTGCTGGAGCTGGGTGACAGGGATTTGAGTGCAAGTTCCTTGGCACTGTGTGACACTTGTCCTGCAAGGGTAGTGGAGCAAGTCATCTTCAAGGGTTAACTGTAAAATGGAGGGTGGTGGAATGGGCAGAAGGAAAGAATGGCAGAGAGAAGATTTAGAAAGGAAACAGAACGATTCTAAGGCTAGGTTCCTTCCCCCTGAGAATCTTCAAAGGCAAAACCCAAATCTAACAATTAAGTAGAATCTTCTATCTCTGCTCTTATGTGTGTGCAGTCCCCCCCCCCAAAAAAAAAATAGAGAAAGGAAAAAGGTTGATTCTAAGGCTAGGTTCCCTTCCCCTGAGAATTTTCAAAGGCAAAAACCAAAAATCTCACCATTAAATAAAATTTTCTGTCTCTGCTCTTATGTGTGTGTGGTCCCAAAATAAAAAATAGATGCCCTTAGCTCTTTCACTCAAAGCTCGTTAGTGCTCTACCTCTTGAGCCACAGGTCCACTTCTAGCTTTTTGGTGGTTAATTGGAAATAAGAGTCTCATGGACTTTCTTGCATGGGGCTGGCTTCAAATCTGGATCCTCAGGTTTCAGACTTCTGAGGAGTCAAGAGCCACTGGCGCCCAGTAATATGTTGAATCTTAATCCTCAAAGTGATAGCATTAAGAAATTCACCCTTTGAATGGTAAACTAGATCATGAGGGCTCTATCCTCCTGAATAGAATTGGTGTTCTGATAATAGAGTCTGAGTGGTTGGGAATGGTGGTGCATACCTATAGTTCCAGCACTCTGGAAGCTGAGGAAGGAGGATCCCTTAAGTCTAGGAGTCAGAGAATAGCATAGGCAATACACTAAGACTATATTTCAGAAATTTTGAAAAAATGCCTGTGGAAACTTTCAAGTCCTTCAGCCATGTAAGGTCACACAATAGTGATAAAACATCAGATCTGTTGGTATCTTGATCTTGGGCTTCTCAGTTTGCAGAACTGTGAGCAGAATACTCGCGTTAAGTAATGGGATTCTTAGCTTCTGATTGGGCATTGTATGGGTGGGAGGGACATGCCTTGTGGTAGATGGCAGCTCTAGCCTTAGTGCATCCTGGGAGGAGAACACCCCCTCCTATCACCTGGCTGTGTCCCTCCACCCAGCCTCATCTTCTTCAGCTTCCAGTAACTGCTCCCTCTGTCTCCATCTCAGTTTGGAGACAGCACTTTCCTTTGTGGATCCCCATGCCTTTCCACATTCCTCCAAAGAACCCCTTTACTGAACTTCATTCCAAGTGTGCAGTTTGACTATGTCATCTGCTTCTGCCAGGATGCTGGCTGACAGGAAGGGTAAACATTTCACTGATGAATTTTGAAGGAAAAATTTGGTCTGATAATTCCAGCTTCTTCTTTCTCTTCCTTCTTGGAGACCAGCGTTTCCACATTGCTGTTCAATAAAGTAGCCCAGCTGCTACCACAGGAAGACTTGCCTGCTTTGCTCCTTGAGGCCTGGTGACCAGAGCCAGTGTTTTGTTGGTATTAGGTAAATTCATCAGTGTCAGCATTATCAGTAGTCAATATAATCCCCAGGTCAGAAGGGTGTTGCTGAGTCCCCTCAAATGCCCCTATGGGAGTAGGGAACCCCACCGCTTTTCAGGTGCTGAGTAAGAGAGGCTCATGTAACAGAAACTTGGTTTAGGATAGCTGTGGAGTCTGCCCCTTGACGTCCTGCCTTTCCAGAGGATCCTGCTGGGAGGTGGATGGAAGGAATGTGTTATGGTCTCTGTGGAAGCCACTGAGTCAGCCCCTGGGCTGCTCAGCAGAGTGGCCCCCACTGACTGGGAAGAGGGAGCTCCTGTGTGACTCATGAAGGTTCTTTGCCCTCCCTCAGGCAGCCCCAGGAGTGGCTACTCACACAGGGGCTCAGAACCAGGCTTAGGAAGCCTAGCCTGAAGGTCCCAGAGTAAAGGAGTCCCAGGCAGGGATAGAAAGGAGACTCAGGGGAGGGGAAGTGGTGGTAACAGGGAGGGGTCCAGTTCCTGTTGCCCACTGTTTGGGCTCCTGGGACTTGTTACTCTATGTAGGCCTCTTCTGGGCTCCTGCTTCTGCTACTTGTCTGTATGTTTGGAAATGCTCATTAATTTTAATATTAACGGAAGGAAAGCTAATTAGGAAGGTGAATTCACTGCAGAATAAATCCTCTGATGCATTTACAAAGGAATGAATTATCTATTGTTCAGGATTGTTCTGCTCTGCTCTCCTTCCATTAGCACAGCCCATGGTGAGCCAAGTGTAAACGACAGTTGTTCCATAATGGAATAATACGTGGTGAGGGCCAGGGGAGTGGTACAGACAACAGGCACAAATTGGTCTCAAGGAGGAAGAGGTCATGTGAGGCAAGTGGACAGGTAGCTTTATACAGCTGAAACTTAAGTAGCTTTCAGCCTGGGTTGATATTCTATAGCATCATTTGTCATGACTCCATATATTTCATTGTATAATTTTCCCATCATTTATTTAATTAATCTTCTAGGTTTTTCCATCCCTTCTTCCCTTCCTTTCTTTTTCTTTAAACATATTGTCTCACTCTGTGTGTGTGTGTGTGTGTGTGTGTGTGTGTGTGTGTGTGTGTGTGTGTGTGTGTGTGTGTGTGTGTGTGTGTGTGTGTGTGTGTGTGTGTGTGTGTGTGTGTGTGTGTGTGTGTGTGTGTGTGTGTGTGTGTGTGTGTGTGTGTGTGTGTGTCTTAGAGTGGCTTTGAATTTCTGATCTTCCTGCTTCAGACTCTTCCAGTACTGGGATTTCAAGTACCGTGTCTGGCCTTGTTGCCAATATTCTGTTATTATAAATAATGCTATCATGAACATTCCATATCTTTACATACTTCCTTTTTAAGCCCCTGGTTCTGGAGCTTGAACTTAAGGCTTTGTATTCTTGTTTGGCTTGCTTGTTCAGAGTTGGTATTCTACCATTTGAGCCATACTCCTAGGAGTCTCACAGATTTTTCTGACATAGATGGCTTTGAACCCAGTCTTTAGGTCTCAGTCTCCTGAGTGGCTAGTATTCAGGCGTGAGCCAGTACCTGGAAACATACTTAATTTTAAAGAATATTTTTCTTGGGGTTGGAAGCGTGGCTCAGTTGGTAGAGTATTAGCCAATGAGCAAAACAGCAGACCAAGTTTGAGTTCAGGTCTCAATCCTTAAAATAGAGAGAGAAGAGAGAGAGAGAGACAGACAGAGACAGAGACAGACAGAGAGACAGAGAGAGAATATTTTTCTTGAAACAACTGACAAGTCAGAGGGTATGCACATATTTTTTTAAAAAATCAGTGTTTATTTTTCTGGGGATCAAAGTAATATATACACACTATAAATATACTCAAGTGCAACAAAAGGGTATGGTTTTAGAAAGGAAAATCTCCTTTAAAAACTGGAAGGAAATACTGGAAGTATTTTCTGAGAAGTTTGGTGTGTATTTTTGTCATTATTTGATAAGGGAACACTAATATCTTGTAATAGACATACTTCTAAGGACTGACTTAACCATCACATTTAGAATAAATGCTAGAGCCCAGCTAGCCATGAACTGAAGGGAAATGTAAAGAAACCTAAAGCAGAGAATGGGTCACAGGTCACTCAAAAAGAACATTGCAATTAAGCATGGTATGTCACAGGTTCTTTTCTTTTTGTTTTTTTCCCCCCAGTTATGGGGCTTGAGCTTGGGCCCAAGGTACTTCCCTGAACTCTTCATTTAAAAATTTTTTAAAATTTTATTGTAAAGATGCTGTACAGAAGTTACAGTTACATGAGTCAGGTAATGAGTACATTTCTTGTCCAATATTTTTATCCACTCCTTTGTTTTTCTCCTACTATCCCTTCCCTCCCCCACACTTCTCCCCACCCTCCAAGTTGTAAAGTTCATTTCTGACATAGTTCTTGTGAGTATCATTGTTACAATGGGTCATCCTTTGTGAGCTTTTTGCTCAAGGCTAGCACTCTACCACTTTGAGCCACAGGCCATTTCCAGTTTTCTGGTAGTTATTTGGAGATGAGTCTCACAGACTTCCCTCCCTGGGCTGGCTTTGAACAGCAATCCTCAAATCTCAGCCTCCTGAACAGCTAGGATTACAGCATGAGCCACCAGTGCCTGGCTACAGATGGGTTTTTTGAGTACACTATCCACCACCTAAAGACTAATGGTGGCTTCATTGTAACCTAGGGTAGGTCAATGAATCAGGTATTCAACTTTGACATATTTTAACTAAAACATCAGATCTTCACCCACCGTCCTATTGAAAGTGAAGGATTGACCCCCACCCTGTTTTTCCCAGGTGCACACAAACATCAGGCAAGCCACCAAAGATAAGCACTGACTGCCTCCTGACACAGGCAGGGCAATCTTCCTAAGCCTGGCTGTAAACATGTGAACATTTCATTGTGGGCCTAGCCTATAAGGCTCTGAGGCTAAGCTGTGAGGCCGAGAAAGGGTTAAAAGGTTGGAAGACTAAAATCTGTATGCTGTAAAGGTCAAACCATCTGGGCAAGACAGATGTAGAGCTGTTTGAACATTAAAAAAGCTTGAGACCTTGGATAAGGGGATACTTCCCCTTTTCTCTGCCTAAACCTGCAGGCACCCCACTATACTAAACTCATGTAACCCCTGTCTCCTTGCTCAGACCCTATAAAAACCTTGACTCAAACCCTGCCCTGCCCTCCCAGCCTCCAAGCCCACGGGAAGCTGTGGCTGTTATATCTCAATCATCAGTCCTCACCTGTGGAAGAGGAGTCCAGCCTGTTTCTTTCCTTCCTTCCTCCTCTATTTTCCTAACAGAAAGTGTGTTCCCTTCTAATAAAACTTTACTTCTCCTATTCTCCAGTCTTAATAAATTTTTTTGCTAAGCCTCATCTTTAGCTGTAAATATATAGGACACTAAGAGCATGACTAGGTCCCAGCTGGCCCCTCTGTGGCCATTTTCTCCATCACTATTTCCTCTTTTTACTTTGCTTCAGCTGCTCTTCTTGCTGCTTTTAGAAACAGTTGAACATGCCACTACCCAATGCTTTGTGATAGCTTAGACTTCTCATTGGGATGTTCTTCCACTCAGAGGTCTTGGCAAGAAATAGGTCCCATGGTGGGGACACCAACACATTAGATCTGGACATTTACCCCAACATGCCAATGAAAGAGATGAGCAGCAGTGAAAAATAGAGACAGGATTTATTAATGGGCTGGCCTGCTTGTAGCAAAAGCGAAAGTAAATATTTTAGCTCTTGTTTAGAGTATAAACATGAGCTATAGATATAAATAGAGGAAGAATTAGGATAGAAGAAAGTGACAAAGGTAAGATCTACTTGATCATTATCTCAGGATTGGTCAAACTGAAAAAAAAAAAAAAGGCCTTGTTGTGTGTAGGGAAGCTTCAATTCTTTTGTTTCAAGGTGTTTACTGTCAACCTTCCTGATAGTAAACCTTTGTGGTTTACCCTCAGCCTGTCCTTCCTCTACTCCAAGGTGAATGCAGGAGAGACAGGCTCAGAGCCCAGAGGACACAATGGAGACCGTGATGCTGTGTTTATCCTGCCTTTAGTTGTCTTTTGGACAATTGCAGCTCCAAGGAATGATCAGTTCATTTAGCAGTTTCTTTTCTTTTCTTTTTTTTTTTTTTGGTTGGTCTTGGGGCTTGAACTCTGGGCCTGGGCGCTGTCCCTCAGCTCTTCAGCTCAAGGCTAGCACTCTACCACTGGAGCCACAACTCCACTTCTGTTTTTTTTTTTTTTTCTGGTGGTTTATTGGAGGTAAGAGTTTCACAGACTTTGCTGCCCAAACTGGCTTTGAACTGTGATCCTTAGATCTCAGCCTCCTGAGTTGCTAAGATTACAGGCGTGAGGCACCAATCCCTGGCTTCATTTAGCGGTTTCTAAGCTTCTTTTACACTTTTATTATATTTGGGTTTCTGCTCAATGGTCACCATTTCTGAATGAATAATTAACTTTGGGCTCAAAGAAAGGGAAAAGCATACAAAAGTCACCTTTTGTCTGCTTCTACTCAGATGAAGTCTGATGCTTCATTGAACAGACTGCTCAGTGGTATTGTGATTTATTTACACAATGTTCTTTGGATGAGCATTAGAGTCATTTCCGATCTTTCAATATTGTAGATAATGAATTATATAACCTTGTTCATATTTCCTTGAATATTCTTTGTTTTATGTCCTTTGTCTGAGACTGAAAACACCTAGAAGCATAAATACCTATCTCATTGTTGAAAATGTAGATTTTGATATGAACGGTGCACAGTGTAAGGGTAGATTAGAAACATCCTCGCAGAGACCCATCATTAAAATCATAGAAACTAATGAAATGCAAAAATAAAGGTGAGCAAAGTTCATGTACATGAATCATAAGAAATACCTGCACTCAAGACGTCAGGGGCAGGAAAGCAAATTATCCATTTGTTTCAAAAATATTTATTGTTTCCTATTTTCTAAGGGTTCAAAAGGCAAGAACACTCCATGACTGAAGTAAACGGTGTCCCTGCCTTTCTATGACTTACAGTCCCATGGACAAGGGATCCAGAAAGTAGGAATGAAAGCAGACAATCAATAGGATGAATCAAACTGACACTGAAATATAAAAGGGAATTACCCTAACAGCAGCTTCTCTAGAGACTGTTCCAGAAGTAACATTTAGGCTGAGGCTGGAGTCAGGAAGTAGTCAGGTGAAAGGATGAGAATTGGGACCAAGGAGATGTTTCAGGATGGGGAGTTGGGAGGATCTGAAAGAATATGGCACATTTGGACACTGAAGGAGAAAAATTGAGTGTGATAGAAGAGTTGGAAATGGGAAGGGTGAAGAGAGGAAGGGAGAAGAGGAAAGAAGGGGCCCTCTGGACCATGTTAAAGCATTAGACTTTTGTTTGGAAGGACATGAAGAATTTAAGCAGGGAGATCATGTGATCAGAACAACATTAGTAAATTACTGCAAGTACAGTGTGAGGCTGAATTGCAGGTGAGGAGAGGCATGGCAGTGGGCATGACTAGAGGAACACCTATTAGGAGCTAAGGGAAAGGGAATGTTGGCCTTAGAATAATAAGTCATAGAGAGCAGAAAGTGGATCCCATTGGGCATAGAGAGCAGAGAGTGGATTCCGGTGTAAAGATTTGAAGGTATAATTGATGGGACTTAGTTGCAAGTTAGATTTATGAGAAGGAAATTAAAGCATCAAAGATAAACACTAATGAAGAACAGCTTCTAGCTTCAGTAACTAGTCTAGGAATGAAACGACAGAGGGTAACAGGGAGAGTTTTATTTTGAACAAGTCAAGTTTGACAAGTTTATGTGGGATAGCCAAGCAGAGATGTCAAGAAGACAAAAGAGAGGAAGATCTGGGCTGGTTATATAGTTAGGTACCATTTGAATCCCCTTAGGATTGATACCACTGGGAGAATGTCAAATCTGCTGTAGCCAGGACTTTGAGTCTCCTTTTCACTATGACAACCTTAGGGTATAACACATTGCTTAACTCATAGGTGTTTGATAAATTTTTGGAAAGACTTGTCGGTAGCACAGAGAGGCAGCATCTGGGGGGGGGGGGCAATGCCAGGCCAGGAGAGGAGGAAGTAGTTCCATGATGTTTAGAATATGGCAAAGGGCAATCAAAGGGTCCATGGGATTTAGGAACTGAGAAAGTAGGTCATTGGTAACTTTGGTGAGGTTGTTCTTTCTGGAACCTTGGAAGACAAGCCACATTTCAGAGGACGAAGTAGTGACCAGGAAGGATGTAAGAAGAGAGAACAGGCCTACCTAACACTTTCAGGAAGTTGAATAGATATGAAAGAAGTGAAATTAAGACTATTTTACAAAAAAGACAGAGACTTAAGAAGATGAAGATGTTGGGAAAGAAAATCACTTTGAAGAATAAGGGTAATTGTTAGAGAGCCCTGAGGAAGTAGGAAAGGGATGGAAGAACTGATTTAGATCAGTAAAGGGACATATGCTCTATTTGCAAGGCAGATTGTAGTGAATTTATTTTCAGGTTCACAGCTGCGAATTTGGGGGGTGAGTCTGTGTGGTGGCCTCAGAGCCCTCTGATATGCCATCAGCAGTGGTGGGGAAGCATTGTAAAAGTAGGAGGAGCAGCCCAGCAATGGAAGAGGAGACTGGGCAAAGGTGGACCCATCAGTTCCCTAGAATGTAGAGCAGGAAGACTAATAAGGCACTGCAGATTATCCATAATATCTTAAGTTTCCAGAAAGTAATAGAAGGTAGACCTTCTACTTCAGTGATTCAAGAAATAAGCAGATGTGTGGATTTTGAAAGCAGCACTTAAATGTAACTGGAAATGGAAAGTGGAGGTAGGGCAGATTGGATGCTAAAGGTTATCTGAAATTAACTCAGGATTTTGTTTTCAAAAGTATAGGCAGGTTTGAAGACAGGGAAGGAGCCCCTGGAGAGGAAAGGCTTGAAATGTTGGTGAAGGAAGAAACAGAGGAGCCAGAGGGAAGTGGGATCAAAAATTGGGTGTGGCTGGGTACCAGTGGCTCACACCTGTAATCCTAGCTACTCAGGAGGCTGAGATCTAGGATCACATTTGAAGCCCGTCAGGGAAGAAAGTCTCTGTGAGACTCATATCTCCAATTAACCACTCAAAAACTGTAAGTAGAGCTGTGGCTGCAAGTGATAGAGTACTAGCCTTGAATAAAAGAGCTCAGGGACAGTGCCCAGGCCCTGAGTTTATAGTCCCATGACCAACGGACTGACCGACCGACAGACAGACAGACAGACTCTCTCTCTCTCTCTCTCTCTCTCTCTCTCTCTCTCTCTCTCTCTCTCTCTCTCTCTCTCTCTCTCTGTCTCACTTACTCACAATTGGATATGGTAGACCCTTCACTTGGTGACAGGAAAGGAGTTGGAGAGACCTGAGATGGTGGTACATATCCATCATTTTGATAGTCGACACAGATTATTCATGGAAACACAAGTGGTACATACTTGTTTGCCCTCTTCCCCAAACTGTAACTTCACAGGTTACTAGGCATTTGATAGTAACATGCTCCCCCAACCCCCTGCCTCTAGCAATCTGACCCACTGGTTGCCATATCTAAGGGTATGGAAAGGTCTGCTCTGCCCTAATAGGCTGAAAGACTATTCTAGAGCCTTCTTTAATATCTCCTTCTAGAAAAGAAGAATCACAGAATGTCAAATTTGGAGGAGATCTCAAAAGGTATGTAGTGCAAATCCCACAGTGTACAGGTAGAAGAATGTCCCATGTGGTCAGCTTTCCTCCTTGGTCACTTGATCACTCCCTTGACTGATCCTTTCACATTTCTCCATTACAAAGCCCCAAGTTTTTAGCCTGGGATTCAAGGCCCTTACTTGACCCTGTAAGGTGTCTATATTCCCTTATTTGTAAAACCTCCCATCTGGGCTGAGCTCTTTCCTTCAAATTGGAACATCTTATCTTCTTTGTCACAATCTTGCCTTCCTCAATAAAATTTTAATCAAAATCCTAGAAGGATATTTTTTTGGAGGGGGGCCTGGTAATAAAGCAAGTATTGACATAAGGATAATTTTATGATTAAAACAGGAAAACTGATGTCCCAGTTCAGCCAGGCTGAGGGCAAACTCTGCCCTACTTAGTCTTTCTTTCTATCCAGATCTTTAATGGATTGGTTAAGGCCCACCCACACTAAGGACAATCTGTTGGACTCAGTCAACTAATTCAGACAAATACTCTAGAAACAAACATTCACAGCCACATCCAGAACAATGTTAAGCCAACTATTTGGGCACCTCCTGGCCCAGACAAACTGACATGGAATATTAGCCATCAGAAGTTCACCCTTGATCAACTTGATATCCATGTACATCTCCTTAAACCATATTTTATCTTCAAATAAAGACAATAATGAGGTTATAATTCTGCCTGACATGATATAAATGTCTTGCTTACAGCCAAAACCCATACTAATCCCTCCCCTAGAAGAGGAGCTAAAGTCCCTGATGGATATTTACTTTTTCCTTATTATCCTGTAACTTAAATACTGTGATGAAAAATTAACAATGTGTAAATACTATGATGATATAAAGTCAATACATCTTTATTACAGGACTAGAGAAGGAGACAATAAAGATCTGCTTAACATACAGGTAGATTTACATAATATATTATATATAATGGCTAATAAAATAAAGAGTAAATATCCCTGACAATTACAGCCTTTTTCTCTGTAGTCACATGGTTATAACTTCTCCCACTACCCATTCTATATTCTCTTCATCTTCAGTGAGCACCTCAGCAGCTTATTCTTTACCTGGTGGAGCACTTAAACCTTCAGTCCTAGAGTCTGTGCAACCATAGTGCTGGCTGCATTGGGTTACAGTTTTTCATTGCCTATACAGGCCATGATAAAAAGGAATCTCCTGCATATATTCTCCTCCTTACCTTCACTGTGGAGTAACAGTTCCATTTCCCTTAGTAGTTGGGACCAATCAGCCCAGCCAACCATCTCCCTTCTTTGCCTGTTGATTCTGAAGGACTAAGTGGCCAGGTGTCAATCTTAATGTCTAGTCCAATGGAATCTTTGCTTTGGGATGAAGTCCTATAAGTTATAACTTCATGGGAACAGGAAGCAAAATTTCTGTTCATAGGTTACTGGACCTGTGAATCCTAGCTCCAGAAGGTAAAGCACCAGCTACTGGAGCACATCTGGTTTTCTGGAGAACCTTGCTGTGGACCTACAGGGTATTGTCATCTGACTGGTCCTGTAACTGAGTCTTCAGAAGGCCATTCCTCTCATCTATCAAAACCCAGCTACTCTAGGATAGTGGGTAGAGTGTGCCAGCTTTCCATTACTATAAAAATGTATCTGAGAAAACTTATAAAGAGAAAAGATTTCTTTTACCTCACAGTTAGGAAGTTCAGTGGGCCCCATTGCTTTGGACCTGTGCTGGGACAGTATGTTATAGCAGAGAGTCATAGTAGAGCAATGTGTTCACCTGTGGCCAGGATTCTAAAGAGGAGAGACTAGGGTCTCACAATTCCCTTAAGTTTGTGTTTTCAAATGACCTAAAATCTTCAACCAGGCCTAAAAGTTTCTGCTACTTCCGAAAGGTACTATTTTAGAGATCAAGTTTTTAACGCATAGGCCTTTGGGGAACATTGAAGATGCAAATTGTAGCAGTGAGTCCATGGTAGCATCAGTGAATCCCATATATTCCAATGAAACTCTCTTATATAATTAATATATACAGACAAAAATAATCTACAGCAAAATGGAAAACAAACAAAAAGCAACAGTGTGTGGAAAGCCAACATAGAAAATAAAGCACTCATTAAATCTGTGGATGGTGGTTTTCTCAGGGAAGAAGCATTGTCTGTAGGGAAGGCAAATTCATATTCAAAGTCAGTATTTGTTTCAACTATCTCTTCCATGATGGAAGCTGTTCAGTGTAATCAACTTGCTACTAGGCGGTTGGCTGGTTGCCCTGAGGAATGATGCCATATCAGGCACTTGGTGATGGTCTCTGTTTCTGGCACATTGGACACACACAGTGTCCATAGCCAGATTGGCACTGGTGGGTAAAGTCTGCATTGCTGAGCCCATGCATCATCTCCATTCGGCTACTGTGGCCACTGTGAGCATGAGCCCATCAGAAGATGTTCAGGATGGAAAGCAGCTGACTGGTACCCACAGAATTGGCCATCCCAATCATCCATTAAAATTATTCTCTGCAGAGGTCACCTTTTAGTGAGCATTTACGTACATGTGAGTATCTCTATATTTTTTTCCTGCCCAGAGACATATAGCTATATCCCTCTTTCTCAAGTTTCCTGGTTACCAATTTTCTAGTCAAATTTCTTCCTTCCAAGTCCCTGATCATCTGGCCAAATCATCAGCCACAGACAATTAATCTGTCTATAAGCACACACCTGGCCTTCCTTCCAAGAAAAGCAAACAATTGGGTGTATTTCTGGATGTGCTTCCCACTGGGAAGGTTTTCCTTCCACAAGTATCTTTCAGGAGTGAAGTACTGAACTGTCCATTTTCTTTCTTTCTTCTTTATTTTTATTTCTTTTTGCTGGTCCTGGGACTTGAACACTGGGTCTGGCTGCTGTCCCTGAGCTTCTTTTGCTCAAGGCGAGTGCTCTTCCACTTGAACCACAGCACCACTTCCAGCTTTTCTGAAGAGTTTATTGGAGATAAGATTCTCATGGAGTTTCCTGCCAGGGCTGTCTTTGAACCATGATCCTCAGATCTCAGCCTCCTGAGTAGCTAGAATTACAGGCATGACCCACTTGCACCTGGCTCAACTGTCCATATTCAGATGGCACATGAAGATTGTGTAAAACCATCTGTAAACCAGGTTGAGATCTTCTTTTTCTCTGTCAGCTGATCATAGAGGATACTGTGTGAGGTCACAGGTACAAACTGGGAGACAGAAGGCAGGACAGTAAGATTAGGTACTGTTGTCATTTGGGCTACTTTTTCATGTAATTTATTTATGTCTTCAGGGCCTGTTCAGACCTGATCACCTCTGCACCACTTCCATTTAGTGATCAAGTATTTACTATGCCCACCCTACTTAGAAGCTTGATAAGTGAGAGATCCTCAGTCAATGATGGGCAGTTCCAGGTCACAGGGTAACTTGGTAGACTATGGTCAAATGTTCAATTTCTACTAAGTCACAGTATCATATTGAGAGTCATCTTTTAAAGAGGGAGTAGTTATCTTCAAATAATGGTAGAACCTTGCTCTCAAACCCTAAAGGCTTATACTACATTTTACCTGTAGGGCCTTGCCAGAGGCTCTGGATATTGTCTGCTGTTGACACATAGATTGTACTGCTGGGTCAGATGATCTAGTGGCAAAGCAGCTTGCACAGCAACATGGGCCCATTTCAGAGCCTTCCACTGAAAACTAGTAACTTTGCAACTCACTCAGTAAATGGATAGAGTTTTGCACTCAAATGAGGAATATATTGCCTGCAAATCCCAAGAGGCTCAATGGGCATTACACCTCTTTTATGACTGCAGGAGGGGCCAGATGCAAAAACTTATCCTTCACCTTAGAAGAGATACCTTGGTATTCCTCACACCACTGGACCCCTAGTTATTTCACAGAATGAGCCACATCTGTAATGAATCGACACCAGTAATGACACTACATCTGGTATACCAACTGCAATTGGAATCACCACCTGGTTAAGCTTAATCCACCATCATTCTCCAAGATCCATCTGTCTTCTGCATGAGCCAATGGTGTGTGGAATGGGAATGTGGTGGAAATTATTACATCTGAATCTTTTTTTTTTTTTTTTTTTTTGGCTCCAGTCGTGGGGCCTGAACTCTGGGCCTGGGCACTCTCCCTCAGCTCTTCAGCTCAAGGCTAGCGCTCTACCCCTTGAGCCACCGCGCCACTTCCGGCTTTTTTTTTAATGTGGTGCTGAGGAATCGAACCCAGGACCTCATGCATGCAAGGCAAGCGCTCTACCACTGAGCCACCTTCCCAGCCCATACATCTGAATCTTTTACGTTCTTTATCTATCTCTTATTTATTTTTTTTTTGGGGGGGAGGATTACTAGATAACACCCTATGCCTTATTCATGATAAATTTCTGACACTGATATACACACCCAATTTCCTCCCCCAAAGTAAATTTGATGATGGTAGTCCATAAGGGCAAGCCCTTAATCCAAAGGGACTGTGACTTTATAAGGAGAAGGCTGAAGTATGCCTCATTGTCAAGCATTTGCCTAGCATGCCCATGGCTCTGGGTTTGATCCCTAACACAAATGAAGATGGAGAGGGAGGAGAAGGAGGAGGAAGAAAGAAAAGGAGAGCAGAAATGGCTCACTTAATCCTTCTTACTATGTGAAGGCCAACATCACCTTGAGACTCTATTCATCCTCCACCAGCAAAAGGGCTTATCAGGTATGAATGTCCACTCTTGAACTTCCTAGCTTTTGGAACCATGAGCCAAATAAATCACTTTTTTTTTCTTATAGACTACCCACTTTGTGATGCTTCATTAAGTAAAAGCAAATAGACTAAGACAATAGTCCTCACTGTGTAGGTGAGGGAGATAATTCTGCCTGTGGCTGAATTGATGGATTCCAAGTATGTATTTCACAACTGGGGAAATGAGCACAGGAGGGAAGGGGGATTCATAGAACCTGTTATAAGATGGACCTGCGAGAAAGATCTTGACCTGCATTCATATTTATGGTGCATAAACTGGTAAGCTTTTCAGGCTAAGAGGATGCCAGGTCCTCAAGAGAGAATTCTTCATTAAAAATTTTTTTAAAAAGAAGGAATCAAATTCAGCCATGGGAAAAGAAGATATTCATGTGACTTTATAGTAGGCAAGGCTGTATTTGGAAGGTAGAAAGTATTTTCTTTGTTGTTGATTTTTCAGCTTCCTTTAAAGTCAACTATGATTATTCTACTGTCTTTGTCAGGGATTAGTTTAAGAATAGACTTTGGGTGGCCTGGGGATGTAGCTTCAGTAGTACAACACTTGCACAGCAGTCCTGAAGTATTGGGTTCAGTCCCCAGTGAAGGGTTGAGGTTGAATATGCACCCAATTCAAACCAATAAGACATGAAGGAGATTTTCAGGGGACTTCTGAAAAAACTTCCATGCTTTTAAGAAGCAGACACATCTCTTCCTTCTCCTGGATGTTGTGTCTGGTGCAAGCATCTTGATAGCACAAATAAAGCCAATTTTAAGATAAAGCCAACAGCATGAACACATCACAAGAGAGACACAAAGATATAGGAGTGATGGGAAGCTTCTGTTTTACCTCGGGAGGTTCTCTGGAAGGAACTGACAAGAGACAGATTAACAGGAGAAAAAGCATACACATTTGTTTAATGTACTTGGGAGAAAGTCACAGAGGAGCGATTACCTAATAACACAATGAGGTTCAGTGTCTTATATCTTATCTTCTTCTGGGAGCAAGAAGTGGGGAAATGAATGGGCCAAGAGAGTGCTGAGTGGTTTGTAAATGAAAATTTCTGGAAATCAAGTAGGAGACAGAATAGCTGGGGTGAGGGGAGGGGAGGTAAGGTAAGGGGTGGAACTGCATGGTGAACAAGTTGTCTTATTAAGCTGCTCAAGTCTCCCTCTATCTCTCAAGGTGTTTGAGCTGCTCTCAGAATAGTTGAAATGTCTGGATATTCTCAAGTGATTAATCTTTCCTATTTATTTTATGAGATCCCTAGGGAGGAGGCTTGCATTTCTTTTGCAAGTTAGAGAAGGGAAACTTCAGAGTGAAGTTGGGGTGGGGAGGGAAAGGTTATAAGATTACAGCACATCAAAGTACCACTGTGCCATATTGTTTTCTGAGACTCAACGAAGACTTAGACCTTAAGGGTACCTGGATTCAACGAATCAGTACAGTACCTGGAACTCACCACTTCTAAACTTCCTACTTAGGAGATTATGTATTTACCTATATGTTTGAGCCTGGTTTTCTAATGCTTTCAACTAAAGCATCCTAATCAACAGAATATGAGACTGGATTTCCTATGGTAGGAATTACAGCTAATAAGATTTGCCTGTTAAGCAGATGTGAATGGTATCTTCACAGACTAATGTAGCAAGAAAATGGTGTTATTCATTCTTCTAGACATTATTATGGTGACTAATGCCACTACCTGGCTGGGCCAACAATATTGAATTTCTCTACTTTTGTTTGTATTTCTATTTGTTTTCTTTCTTTTTAAAAATCAAAGTCAATCTAACTCTGAGACTCAGACTTGCTCAGTGGGCAGATTATTAATCTTCTGGGAGTCTGCCCTTTCCCCTGAAAGATTGTGTTCAACTGGGCGAAAGTGTGAGGCATCTCCTATAGATATCAGCCAAAAGAATTTGTCATATATCCTCAGATCCCTTCCAACTGGGCAATTTTGCTGTTTGAACGCAGTGATCTGGCAAGGCTGGAAACCCAATGCCACCCCCCTACCCCACTTTTCACAAGCAGAGTTGTGTCCTCTTTTTGTCCTTGTCTCCCCCCCCCCTTTGTTCTCACAATCAGAGTTGTGTTCTCTTTTTGTCCTTGTCTTTGAAGGCCCTCCCAGCTCCTCCAAGAGTATCTAATCATCACAATCCACCCAGGCTTTTATCAAGACCAGAAGGTCTATTATCTTTAAGCAGCTTCTGCTTCCTGTCCAGAAAAAAAAATTCCTAAGGCCAGGGAAAACAAAAAGCCAGACTACCAGTACCTGTTTGGAAAGAGAAGGCAATGGAAAAATAAACAAATGATTTATCTAGTCTCAGGTAGCTCTGGGGCCTTTAGAGAACCCAACCCAATGAAAAGATTTGTACCTTTTGCTGAATCACATCCTGTTAACCAATGATGATGAGAAAAAGAGAGACGTGGTGGGTCACTGCTTGGGAATCTTCCAATTAGCACCTGAAGCCTGCCTGACAGCTGAGAGCCTTTGGGAGGTAGCTGTCTCTTTCACATCTTACATGTCCCTAAAAATAACTTTTTTTCTTTCCCATAGCATTCTCTTGGTTGTCTCTTGTGTTCATATGGAAAGGGCTACTATAAATACTAACATCACTACTGGATGGGAAGAATGAAATGAGGTCACTTCTGTGAAATGTCTTTGAATCCTTCCACTGGAAGAAGGAGCTACAGCCCGCCCTGGGCTGGAACAGCCGCCTGTCTTTCCCAGTCTCCTTCTCAGTAGAGATGGTCATCCTGGTACAGTGGTGAGCTCCTCTGTAACCTGTGTCTGCCATGGCCTCCAGGTGGCATTGGGCATCCCGGATTTATAGGATTGCCAACACAGAAATAAACCTGGGTAGTAGATGTCCATTCAACTAGGATTTCCATACTGTTCCCACCTAGAGCTGAAAGGACCTTTGAGATCATTAAGACTGGCTCCCCAATCCTACAGATTTGGGCTTGGAGGCTCAGAGAACCCAAGAGAATTGGCCTCTTGCAACCAGGAGCTCCTCTTGGTTCTCAGCCCTCCTCTCCACATGGTCTTGTAGTTCGACTCATTGGTCTCAAATGCCCCTTCAGAATGTCTCAATTATCTCCCTCTCTGATTGCTGTTTCAGAGGCCAGCAGACCTCCTGGATCCTACTCTATCTAGGTTGTGGGGCCAGAGGATGACTACTCAAGGGCAATCAATGGACCTCAGGTGTTGGACTAAGTTCTTGCTCAGATTTGTTATCCTCAGAGAATTTTTAAAAGAGATTTGGGACAATGGGTTACTCAGTAGACAACCTCGAGTGCTTTCCACTCTACAGGCTTATTATTGATTAAATACTTTTTTTTTTTTTTGCAGTACTGTGGTTTGAACTCAGAGCCTTGTGTTTGCACTCTAGCTCTTAAAGCACACCTCCAGCCCATACTTATATATGTGTGTATATTATGTATATTTGTATGTATGAATTTGTGTGTCAGTCCTGGAGCTTGAATTTATGACCTGGGTGCTGTCCTTGAGTGTGTGTGTGTGTGTGTGTGTGTGTGTGTGTGTGTGTGTGTGTGTGTGTGTGTGTGTGTGTGTGTGTGTGTGTGTGTGTGTGTGTGTGTGTGTGTGTGTGTGTGTGTGTGTGTGTGTGTATGTGTGCCATCTGGGGCTTGAACTCAGGGCCTGGGTACTGTCCTTGAGATTTAGTTACTTTTGAGGTAAGGTCTCATGATTTTCCCAGGGCAGTCCTCCGAGCTCTCGATATTCCCACCAGAGGCCTCCTGCATAGCTGGAATTGTCACCGGTTGATACATGAGGGCTTTCCTCAGCTTCCCAGTTCTCAAGGTCCTTGAGAGCCACTCAAGGAAAGCATTTCATGGTGACTCAGAAGACATTCTCATAGGCTTTACTATTATCACTGAGAGCCATACTTCTCTGTAACTGCTGACCATGCATTAGTGACCCCATTTAGGTATTCTCTTCTGTTCAAGAATCTAAAGAGGAGTTGGCAAGAGGACCAAGTGCCAGAGGTAACAGTGAGCTCTGCCCACAGGCGAGTCTTTGTCAAAGGGCAAAAGTACAACAAATATAGTTTAAATTTGTTAATTGGCTTTGGTTATGATTCTAGAATCAGGCAGAATTCATTCTGAAGGATGGCGCTGGCTTAATTCCATTTTGTCCTTCTAGCTCTCTCTCCATTATTAGGAGAATTTTTTAAAATTATTTTTGCCAATCCTGGGGCTTGAACTCAGGGCCTGGGCACTGTCCCTGAGCTTCTTTTGCTCAAGGCTAGCACTCTGCCACTTGAGCCACAGTGCCACTTCCAGCCTTTTCTGTTTATATGGTACTAAGGAATCAAACCTGGGTATTCATGCATGCTAGGAAAGCACTCTACCACTAAGCCACATTCCCAGCCCAAGAGAGTTTTCTAACTCTCTTTTTTACTGTCCCCTAGCCTCCAGTAACCTTGGAATTCCAGGAAGGGCAGGATCATGAGTAAACATCTTGTGACAAAAGCTAAAATTGCTCCTCAGTTAAACCATGCTATCTTCTTATGGAGACACCTAAACCATCCTGGTATAATTATCAACCAGAGGACTTCGTTGACCACGACCACATAAGTATATGTTACCTTTCTTCCACTGCTTAAACCAAAGATTTATGTCAGTACCTTGAAGACAATGTTTGGGGTCATTGCATCCTTTTGTCTACCCTACTTGGCTAAATTTGATTGAATCTTTCTCTAATGGTCACTACTGCTTTGTGTAGGGGCAGATGGCCAGTTGGGAACAGTTGGGACTCCTAGAACCAAGGCTTTTTGTCCTAAAACTGTGGTTTCAATTCCATAAGTAGAAAACATACCCTAATGGATAGAAAGGGTTTATTTTTTATAGAGGAACAAAGCTAAATACAGCAGAAACAAAGAAGAAAAAGTAGATTGGTTAAAGTTACTTTCTTATAAAGCAGTAACAAGGAGACAGAGTAGTAGAAAAGTAGTTGACTGGATAACATCAGGTTACTTTATCTTTCCTTTAGGGCAGAGATTGAATACAGGGCCTTGCAAATAGTAAGTCTGGATTCTACCACTGAGTTATACTTCTAGCCCCTCACTTTTCTTTTCCTTGTTATTATTAAGGATTAAAGCAGAGAGCCCTTTATAATCATGCCTGTTGAAACTTCCCTATTTGGGAAATTTGGCTATCATCTCTCTCTAGATTTCTCAGAAGGTCAGTTAAGAACTCAGTTTCCACTTGGAGATCTGAAGCGGACTCCATTTTGATTTTTACTCCAGGCTTAGAACAGAAGCTTAGTTAAAAACATTATAATATTTTTTAAGGGGGTGGACTGCAGAAGCTCCAGGGACAAAGTTTAAGACACCTTAAGGGCAGTAAAATCCAGTCAGAGAACTGGTCAGAGGTATGGCTCTCCTGGATCTCCTATTACTACTTGGGTGTTTTGCTCTTCCATTATCCAAGATCAGCAGCCCTCACCCTCAGACTTGACTAGATGGAACTTCACCAGGAGGCTTGTAGAGCTGAGTAACTCCTCTGCTTCCTCCTGGACTTGCTGAATCAAGTACTTGAGGTTAGGACCAAAGATTGCATTTTTAATAACCACTCCAGGGCCTTCCGATTGGAACCCACTTACTGTGTGAATCTGGACAAAGCTCTCATCCTCTCTACATTGGAGATAAGGACTTTGCAGGGTGAGTGCAAGGATTAATTCAGAAGATGGATGGAAAAGTACTTACCAATAATGTCTTACATATGGTAAGCACTCAATGTCAACTGTATTGCTATTATGATTATTTTAATCATGTCACTGCTTAGTAAGATTGCCTGGTACTGCTACTCCACTTTGAATCTCTGCCTTGCCTGAAAGATGTAATTGTCTTTGTTCTCAGCCCTCAACATCAATGCCAGTCCCAATTGCATTCCCAATCAGATGGATTTCTTGTCACTTACTCTGACTGTAGACTAAAACACCATGACTATCCTTGTTGTCCTGCGTGAGCGTGCGCACGCGTGCGCGCATGTGTGTGCACACACACACACAACACACACACACACACACACACACACACACACACACCAGTGTCTCAGCTCTGCACATTGCTCCTACAAATGCTGGTTGTCAAAGCATTGAGGGTGTTGACAGAAGGAGTTTTTGGGTAGGTGAGATGGTAGGTGGGTACTTCTTACATTTTTTTTCTCTTTCTTTGTCTGTATTTTCTGCTTTGTTTGTCATAAGTATGTATTACATCTGTACCAAGAAATAATTGCGTTTACTTTTTATAAAATATAGTTGTTGCTAAGTCTAGAAAACTTTCTCTGAAAGATTCTACTGCATTCCAAGCACTCATTTTAAACGCCCCCTCAGTGTCTCTCTTCTCTCTGCTCAGCTACATTTACATAGCTTGTAAGTTGCTCTTCTGATGCTCTTTTTTTAAATGTATTTTTTAACTATCTTTAAGTAGTTGTACAAAAGGGTTTCAATTCATAATATTCAGTGTACATATGTGAAAAGGGATCCAGGTAACTTGAGGAGATGGTAGGATTGGGAGAGATGGGAGAAGAGAATGAAAGAGGTGACATTGATCTAGGTGCATTATACTCATAAATTGATATGTTGAATCTGTGTATGCTTTTAATAAGATTGAACATTTTGAGCAGGCAGTAGGCAACTTGAGGAAGAGGCTGTAGAAATAGCTTGTTAGACATGCTGGTCATAAAAGAAATTAAAATCAAAACTACATTGAGATTCCACCTCACTCCAGTTAGAATGGCCATTATCAAGAAGACAAATAACAGGTGCCAGCAGGGATGTGGCTAAAAGGGAATGCTACTACATTGTTAGTGGGAATGTACACTGGTTCAACCACTCTGGGAAACAGTATGGAGGTTCCTCAAAAGACTAAACATTGAGCTCCCCTCTGATCCAACAATCTTATTCCTGGATATTTACCCAAATGATCACAAACAAGGTCACACTAAAGCTACCAGCACAACTATGTTCTTTGCAGCATTATTTACCATAGCTAAAATATGGAATCAACCCAGATGCCCTTCAGTAGATGAATAGATCAAGAAAATGTGGTATAAATACACAATGCAATTCTATGCTTCCATTAGAAAGAATGACATTGCCCCATTTGTAAGGAAATAGAAAGACTTGGAAAAATTATATTAAGTAAGCCAGACCCAAAGAAACATAGGCTCCATGGTTTCATTCATAATAATTAGTATATGTCTAGGATAGTCCTAGCAGAAGATCACCATAGCTCAATATCTATGTACATATGACCAGATAAAATGATGCTAATCAGAATGAACTCTAAGATATGGAAACAAGAGGTTTTTGTTTTTTTTAATGTACTATGTGAAGTTCGTTCTTCCTTCCTTCCTTCTTTCCTTCTTTCCTTCCTTCCTTCCTTCTTTGCTTGCTTCCTTCCTTTCCCTTTGGTTTATCCCCTATTGTAACTTTTTTATTTTGGTACCCTTTGTCTTTTATATATGTTTATCTGATTTGGGGACAGGAAGAATAACAAAGTCATGAGACAAAAGATAAAGGGCGAGCCAATGCAACAGCAACACAAGACACTATGTTGGAATGAACATTACAACTTGGGGGGAAGGGGAGTTGGGCGGGGGGGGGAGAAAGTAGGAGAAAATGTCTATTTTCAACATGTTTAACGTCTCCATGTATGCTGGTGTCTAGTCAGAATCTGTGCTCATAACTGGCTAATGGATACCCAGTCTATGGTCAGAGAGACTCGGAGAAGAATGGAGGGTTGATGAAAGTATGAAGTAAACACTGACTCTCCCTACTGGGAGACAGTAGCCAGGAGGAGTGATGAGACAGTAAGATCCTACCTATCTACCTAATGCAGTGTGATTATGGCTGCCTAGAGGGTTTAGAGCCCACCTGGGCCTCTTGGCATTCGGCCTATGTCATCAGAAGTAGCTCTTGTAGTATTTCTTTCTTTCTTGGTCAGTTGTGGGGCCTGAACTCTGGGCCTAGGCACTGTCCCTCAGCTCTTCAACTCAACCACAACGCTACTTCTGGCTTTTTCTGTTTATGTGGTGCTAAGAAATCTAACCCAGGGCTTCATGCATGCAAGGCAAGCATTCTACCACTGAGCCACCTTCCCGGGCCCTCTCTTGTAGTGTTTCTAAAGTTATTAAGGCATTGAGTACATTGTTGATAAATTTTTGCCACAGGTATTAGCCTAGTTGGTGCCCTTGCCCCGTGTAAGGCCAGTTGACAGAAGGTAACAGGATGGGACAAATTCTACCTCAGAAAAATGCAGAACCAAGTACAGAACCTACAGGACGTAGGCTGAGCAATGGACTGGCCACCTACTGTTTGCCAAGTTGTCTTCTCTGTGCTGGATGGCATACTAAATCATGTTCTTTCTTTCCTCTTGAGTACAATCCCCAAATCCCTAAAATTATCCCACTTAGCCCTTTCTAGCTTCAAATGTTTATGCTTTAATGTAAACATTTAGAATGTAGGAGCTACAAAGGTCACAGCAGTGGTATTCTGAATACCAACTCAGAAGAACCAACTGGTAAATTTTCAGGAGATTTGCAAGCTGCTTATTACACACAGCCATTATCCATGTATAGAATTATATAAATGGATAGTCAAACTACATTAAAAGGAGAAGCAATAAATATTTAAACCACATTGATTCACAGTTATACTATATGAGATGCTATTGAATGCCTGACTCTGCATGTAGTGGTGTGACTTTGACTTTGATAGCTTGAATGTAGCCATGCTGATAGTATTTATACCATTAAAATCAGCCAACACTACAAAATAGAACCTTCCCCCAGAGCCCAGAACACCACTGGCCTGAGAGCTAATGAAATCTGTGAATTTCCCCCAGGTCCCATGAAGCATGGGTGTGTGTGTATGTGTTCATGGAAGTCCTTGGATTGGGGGTGGAGGTGGTACAGAAAAGGAAGAGAACAGGGAGCAGAAGGAGCAGAAGGAAGTGACAATAGGTAGGACTTTGTCTATTTTTTCAGGTCCAGAGCCAGACAATCTAGATATTAGCTTGTATGCCTTTGATACAAATTTATACATAATTTTGTTTATGTACAGTTCTTTTAAGAAATTAGCACATTGCCAGGCTCTGGTGGCTCACGCCTATAATCCTAGCTACCCAGGAGGCTGAGATCTGAGAATCACAGTTCAAAGCCAGTCTGGGCAGGCAATTGTTATCTCCAGATAACCACCAGAAAACTGGAAGTAGAACTGTCACTCAAAGTGGTAGAGTGCTAGCCTTGAGCATAAAACTTCAAGGACAGTGCCCAGGCCCTGAGTTCAAGACCTATAACTAACAAAAAGAAGAAAAAAAATTAGCATGCTTTAGTTATACAGAGGGATTTTATTGTGACATTTTATTTTGACATTTCCAATCAAGTTCCAAGGTATTCCAATCAATCTCCTGCTCTCTCTAATTCCCTTAACTCCTTCCCGCCCCCTTCCTAAAACACTGCACAGGTTTCATTGTTCTATATTCATACATAAACGACAAAGTTCTTTCTTATAGTTAAGAAAATTGAAAGTGACTGATCTGATCTAATTCTCTTATCTTACTGTTCAGGAAATTAAACTTTTACAATTCAGATTCAGAGTCAAGTAACTTCCTGTGGGCCTCCTGGAGCCATGTCCAATGCCTCACTGAAGGGGACCTCCTGATGGGGACAGGCTACTATAGACCTAGCCCAGAGCTTCTCCAGGCTGGAGCAGGAGGAAACACTGACCCTCAGGCCTTGGTCCTTGTCAGTTTTTGCCAGATACAGATGAGACTTCTCTCCAAGTCTGGCAATGTGTTCTCTCATAGTCGAAACACATGAGGATACTTTAGGACTACTGGCTGAGTTTTCCCAAACTCATGTACCCTGATTAATTAGAGGTCAACCCGAAAATCTGGCCTTCACAAACAGGTGTTAAAACTTGTTCCCAAATTTTGGTTAAGGAAACCTGCTTGAAGACTTATAAAACCAAACAAAGCAAAACAGAATGGCTTTCTTCCTCTTCCTCCTCCTCCTCCTCCTCCTCCTTTTCCTCTTCCTCCAGTTCCTCCTGTTCCTCCTGCTCCTGTTCCTCCTTTTCTTTTTTTCTTTTTCTTTTTTTTTTTTGGGTCCAGTCGTGGGGCCTGAACTCTGGGCCTGGGCGCTGTCCCTCAGCTCTTCAGCTCAAGGCTAGCACTCTACCACTTGAGCCACAGCGCCACTTCCGGCTTTTTTCTTATGTGGTGCTGAGGAATCGAACCCAGGACCTTGAGCATGCAAGGCAAGTGCTCTACCACTGAGCCACCTTCCCAGTCCCCTGTTCCTCCTTTTCTTTTAAAGTAGAGCCAAATATGGATATCAGAGGTGGCTGGTCAGAGGGCTAGAGGATGTGTTATGGTGTTATGATAGGATGGGTAGGTGGGGAGAGCAGTAAGAAGTGTATGCATACAGAGAGAGTGGGGTAATGAAGGGATGTGAAGAGCAGGAGGTAGGGGCCTGAAAAGTCTGAAACATCTAAAAGCATCATTTTTAGAGGTAAGAAAATTTAGCTCCAGGTGTCAAGTAGCATATAATTTCCAGAGAGACAAAAGTCTTGCTAAAGGCTTTCCACAAAACCTGATCTCTTATGTTATCATGTTTTGCTTTATTATGTAACTCCAATTATATAGAGCTCAGTAGGTGTGCATTGCACAGACACATTTTTGTGCTCCTACTTTGATGAATAATTTTATAGTGTCAGATTAATTTGTTAGGGCTTCAATAAGAAAAAGCCCTTGGCCAGCAGACTTAAATGACAGAAAGGTTTGTGCTCACAGCAGTAGAGGGTAAGAGCCCAAGCTCTGGGTCTTAGCAGGTCTGCTTCCTCACAGAATTTCCACACACGTGTCTTCCTCTCACTCTTTCTCTGTGTCACATTTCTCCCCCCTCTTTTTATTTTATTTTTTTGAACTGTTGGTTAGGGGGTTTGAACACCTTCGGTGCTTGGTGCTATCCCTGATCTCTTTCACTCAAGGCTAGTGCTCTATCACTTTGAGCTACAGCACCACTTCTGGTTATCTGGTAGTTAATTGGAGATAAGAGTCTTACAGATGTTCCTGCCGGGGCTGGCTTACACTGCAGTCTTCAGATCTCAGCCTCCTGAGTAGCTAGGTGTGAGCCACTCATGTCCAGCTTGCCCTCATTTTTTAACTTAGTTCTCTCTTTAAAGATCTTCTTTTCACACTCTGCTACATTCTGAGGGGCCACAGACTAAGACATCAACATGTAAGTTCTGTGGGGTCATTTGTGGCTCATGTATAGGAAGTGTTTTTGCTATCCTGCATGAACAGTCTCCTGCTTGGATACAAAAGGTCCTTCCATTTTGCCACGGAGAGGCTTCATCATCTGTGCATGCTGACTGTTAGGGTTGGGGCTCAGAGCATTTCCGGGCAACTAAGTGCCTTTCAAAATTTCCATCTCTCCTTTAAATTACTTTTTTTGGGGTCTTATTTTACAGGAATTGATTTTCATAGGTGGGAAGTCCCTAAACTATTTTCAATATTAGCAGATGTTGCTAATGACATGGAAACAGGTGCAAGGGCTGAACACAGCTGGACGTGGGTAGGGAGGACAGACCCCTCTCCTCCTCCCAGGGGTGCAGCGGGGGTGAGGTGAGGGACGGCGGAAAGCAGGGGCGCAGAAGGCCCTGTTAAAGGTCAGGTTCCTATCAGTGCATATGCGGAGCAATTCTGGCTGAGATCTATTGTCATCCATTCCTTCATTCTTTCCTAGACCACTGGACTTTGGCAGACATTTAAAGCAGGCTGAACAACTGCCAATATACAGATGAGCAACACTGTCACATCTTTGCCTTTGTGAGTTTACTGAGATAGCTATTAAATAAAGTGACTCATAGAAATACAGGTTCCTCTTTACAAACAAAAAGAGTCCTACAGTTGTGACCAATAAAACTCTTTCGACCTGGAATACTAGTTTCATTCAATCTCCAGAACTATTTCAAAAATTGCTGTATAAAACTTTGGATGAGCTGAAGTAAAATTCTTTCTTGTCTCTCCAAATACACATTCTAATGAATCAGAAATATGAATTTTAGGTATTTCTTTAACAACCCAAGTAGTGAACATTAAATAAGAAAAAGTCTTGCTGCTGGACTTGATGATAAACATACTAGCCCAGCTATTCAGGAGGTAGAGGCAAGAATGAATTTAAGGCGAGCTCAGGCAAAGGTAAGGAGACCTTGTCTCAAAAATGAAATATAAAAAAATCAAAGGAGCTGGGTACCAGTGGCTCATGCCTATAATCCTAGCTACTTAGGAGGCTGAGATCTGCACTTCATCGTTTGAAGCCAGCCAGGGCAAATGTCTATAAAATTCTTATCTTCAATTAACCACCAAAAATCTGGAAGTGGAGTTGTAACACAAGTGGTAGATCACCAGCTTTGAATGAAAAAGCCAAAGCACAGAACTTCAAGCCCCAGTACTTGTGTGTATGCGCGTGCGTGCACACACACACACACACACACACTCACACTTACATCAAAAGCAACAACAGAAAATTGAAAAATGCAAAAACAAAACCCAAAAGTAAAAAGAGCTGATGAACATAGGTCAAGTGGTAGACCACTTGTTTAACATGTACAAGGGGCTGCATTCAAACCCCAGTACAAGCAACAAAAAAGAAGCATTGTGTGTATCCTTCTTATTTTCTGTTCTAGTGGTAGAGCACCTGCTTGCAAGCACAGGCCTCTAATTCAACCCTCAATACCACCAATCCCTGCCCCCAGTACCAAAATCCCAAGCCATAAACAACTAAACAAAACAAAGTATGTGGTTTAGAGCCCCAAGAATTTATTATATAAAGGAGACTCTCTTTTCACTGATCTGATTTGAATCTTCAAAAGGAAAGGCATTTTAATCAAAACCACTACACGACTAAAAAATATAACCACTCTCAGACTGAAGGAAAAGGGATCTGATTATCCTAGAAAGCAGGCCTAGGCTATGAGATTAGCATAGCAGTCTCTTTTCTTCAAGGGTGACTAAGTCTATGTTCTTTGAGTAATAAATTGGAGATGAATAGCTGGGGACGAGTCAATCTGAAATTCCTACAACCCTTCCAAGGTGTGGACTTGAAAGACTAAGAGTTGTGATGATGTCTAAACAGTCTCTAAACTCAGGGCAACACTGGCTGGCCTCTCTGCCAAACTCAGCAGTTATATCAACACAATTCCACAGATACCTTGTATTGCTTAAGAGAGGAATGCTGTCAGGGAGCTGAGATTTGAAGAGGGAAGAACCCAGAAGTACACAGAGGTAGCTTAGAAGAAGGCGGGGCTTTGTATATTGATTTCTGTCTAATCCCTATGAATAGAACTCTATAAACATGAAGAATAGAGTGCTCATTATTTCATGCCTGTGATGTGATGATGAGTATGATTCTAAAAGACATTTGTGTTCACTGGAATGATTGAGCATGTGCTCAATAAGAAATGAAAAGATCCAGTGGAAGGAGTGGAGGGGGTGGGGGTGGGATTTTGGGAAAGGCTAATTGTGATATATTGTGATGTTTTAGATACCAACCACCACTTAAACACTTGTGTTAGATTCTCTCTCCCTCTCTCTCTCTTCCTCTCTCTCTCTCTGTATATATGTATATATATATATATATATACATATATATATATGTAATTTTTTGTCACTTGACAAAATACCTTCCATAAACTATTGAAAGAAAGAAGGATTTGGGCTGGGAAGGTGGCTCAGTGGTAGAGCGCTTGCCTTTCATGCCTGAGGCCCTGGGTTCGATTCCCCAGCACCACATAAGCAAAAAGAAAAAAAAAGCTGGAAGTGGTGCTGTGGCTCAAGTGGTAGAGCGCTAGCCTTGAGCTGAAGAGCTGAGGGACAGCGCCCAGGCCCAGAGTTCAGGCCCCATGACCGGACCCAAAAAAAAAGAGAAGGATTTATCTTGCCTTATAGCTTCCAGTTTCTATCCATAGTGCTTGGTTCCAGCAATTCTGATCCCATGTTCAAGCGGAGGCTACTTATCTCATTCTGGACAAGGAGGGAGAGAAGGTGAGGGGAGAATAAGTGTGTGTGTGTGTGTGTGTGTGTGTGTGTGTGTGTGTGTGTGTGTGTGTGTGTGTGTGTGTGTGTGTGTGTGTGTGTGTGTGTGTGTGTGTGTGTGTGTAGTGTGTGTAAATATTCCGAATCCTAACACCCTTGTAAGTCTGCAGCAGGGGGTGCGGAGCAGGGCATTTACTATGAGTGTGAGTTATAATAGTTTACTGGCTCAGTGGAATTTAAAAGCCATGGCTGCTTCTTCCTACTGCCTATGTCCATTGGACAAGTCTTTAGAGATATAGTCTACCTCCTCAAGTTTCCTTCCTGGACTCTGGTAAACTGTTCTAGTTACACTCTAGAAAGAAAACTAGGAAAAGTCTGCTTTAAGGTCTCATGATCTGGGTAGAGTCTTTTTACTCTTGGAACCAATCATGGATGAGCAAGGTGCTTTCTGCTTCTCAGTCCAGGCAAACCCCTCCTGTCCAGTAGGTAGATGGCCCATTGATTAATGGCGTTGTCTAGGGAGGAAACATGAAAAATGATGAGAACATACCTGAAACTTTTAAACTCAAAGTATATAGGGTTATAACTTTTAAACTCAGGGTTTGAACTCAGGGCCCTGTGCTTGCTAAGGGGATGTTGTGCTCAAGGTACTGCTGATTCCCCTACCTATGATCTCTTATATGACTTGGATTATGGGCTTGAGTTACTATACCTGGCTGGACATCTTTTGGTGTAAGATCAGGACATTTTCTTGGATCAGACATCTGTTAATTGGAGTTCTGCTTTATGTATCTTGCCTCAACTACCTTCACAATTAATTTATTCTGCAAATATTTATTGAGTTCCACTCTGTCCCAGATATTCTAGGTGCCAAGTGATACTTCAGCCAATAGCACAGCCTTGCACTCATGGACTTCACAACATCTTAGGTTCATCTATGGGTTTTCTTTTTTTGTACTGGTACTGGAGAGCTTGAACTCAGGGCTTTGTGCTTCTGGCTGGGTTTGGCTTTTTCACTCATTGATGGCCCACTACCACTTGAGCCATATCTCCAGTTCTGGTGTTTTGCTAGTTAAGTGGAGAGTCTTTTGAATTTGTCTGCCTGGGCTGACTCTGAACCTCAATCTTCAGATCTCAGCTTCCTAAGTAGCTAGGATTATAGTTACGAGCCACAGCACCTGGTGTATGGGTTTTCCTTGTCTTTGTTTTCTCCTCTCTTCTCTCCTACCAACCACCCCCACAGTAGAATGAGAATTTAAAGACACAAAGCAGTCCAAGTCCAGAATTACTCTAAAATCTATATTATCTTTTCTCTCTGGTCATTTCCACATTTCTTTTCCACACCAAATTCAAAGGCAATTTTTGTGTGTGTCTTGCCCTTATGAAGCCTTTCTAGTGCTTATAACTCCAGTTCTCACAGGAACAAGATCTTTTTATTGTTGTTGTTTCATTTTGTTTGCATTCACATTTCATAGGTTTTTCATCAGAATTGCATGTACAATGGATCGTTGAGACTTGGGTGTAAGTAGCACTGACCTCAGGGAGCAGTCAGCGGGATTTGTGGCACAGAGGAGCTTGAGAGTACCTTTGTTCGCTGAGTATCTGGCGTGTAAGGAGCATTAGTGCCTTTCACAGAGGCAGTGTAGCATCTTCTCACCTGGTGATTGGTTAATGGTTAGGTAGAGGTTAGACTCAAGAACTTCTGACCATCCATTTTATATAGACCAAATGCGTAAGACGCATTGATGGCAGCTTATGATCCCATCCCCCTTTTTTTCTTTTGAATATTGGAGCTTGAACTCAGGGCCTCATGCATGCAAGGCAAATACTTTACCACTTGAGCTGTGCCTTTTGCATTTCAGTTTTTGGATTTTTTTGTGTGTTTGTTTTTGTTTTTCAGATAGAGTCTTAAGCTAACCTTGCTTGGACCAACCTCGGACTATGATTCTCCAACCTACATCTCTCCAGTAGCTGGGATTTCAGGTATGTACCATCACACCCAGCTTGTTTTTGATATAGGGTCCAGTTAAGTTTTCCTTGGATAGCCTTGAAATGAGATCCTCCTATCTCCCTACCTCCTAAGTAGGAGGGATTATAGGGATTTGCCAGGAGGCCTGGTCCAGCTCTTATATTAAAGAATTCAAGTATATACGCTAAAGCTTTACAAAAGCAGGGGGGAAAGAAGAAGTTGTGTTTTTTTGTCTCATTTTTATACAAGTCATAAAGGGAGAAATATGCCTCTGTGCTGCCTTGTGTGTGATATGTTAAGTAAATGTCCTTTTGTCTGTAGTCATAGCTCCCTGGTCAGATGCCTCAGTCCTTTCCTCAGGCCGATTACTCCTTCTTTAGGATAATAGCCCTGGTACAGCCCTTTTTGAACCTAACTTTTCAGTAACCAAGCAATAATTGCTGCATTTACTCTTAGTGATAATTGCTTGGTTTCTGAAAAGTTAGATTTTGAGAGGCCAATAAGGGCTGGACAGGGTCAATTCTGGTCCATGGATGGTGATCAAGGAGGCAAAGCACAATCCTGGTCTCTTTCCATCAGGAGACAAATGGAAATCTACCACAGAAATGTAGTTCCTTCAGCAAACCATCCAGTCTGATCTTTGTTACTTTTTGTGAAAAAAAATATTATAAGAAAATAAAAAATATGTATCTTATTTCTATAAAATAAATCCTTTGCAACTTAGAGCCTCTCCTTCCCCATTAGCTGACAGTACCCCAGCAAGAACTACTTGGAACAAGTGTTCAAATAACTCACCTTATCTAGGCTACTCTCTGGACAGTAGAGATGGAGTATTACTCCACAATACAGCCTTCTAGAAAGAGACTGGAAGGAGGTTCCTCTTTCCACTTTACCTAGATAACTCAGTGGACTCTATGGGAGAGCTCGATGCCCTTCCTTTTATAAAGGGACAAGAAGAAACTTGTGGTTGGGCAGAGTAGTGATTAGGATTGTGATTTGAGGCCAGCTTGGGCAAAAAGTGAGTGAGACCCCCCCTTCCCTCCTCACCATCTCATCCAACAAGTATGTCTGGTGGTTCACATTTGCAATCTTTTTTTTTTTTTTTTGGTCGGTTGTGGGACTTGAACTCTGGGCCTAGGCACTGTCCCTGTGCTCTTCAGCTCAAGGGGAGCACTCTACCGCTTGAGCCACAGCGCCACGTTCAGTTTTCTAGTGGTTTTTATTGGAGATAAGAGTCTCATGGACTTTCCTGCCCGGGCTGGCTTTGAACCGTGATCCTCAGATCTCAGCCTCCTGAGTAGCTAGGATTACAGGCGTGAGCCACGGGCACCTGGCAACACATTTGCAATCTTAAGTATAAAGAAGCACAAGTAGGAGGATCTTGGCTTGATATAGCCAAGGGAAAAACACAAGACTCTGAAAAATAACTAACCAAAAGGACTGTGGTTATGGCTCAAGTGTTACAGTGCCTTCTTTGCAACTGAGAGGCCTTGATGTCAAATCCCAGTACCACTACAATAAAAGGATAGGGAGAGAATATCTGTTCACATACCCTCCCAACACTGCATCAGACAGGGCAAAGCATGAGAAGTAAATGGGACAATAAGAGTAGTGGATGATAAAGACCGCCCCACGCCCCACAGTGCTCCTCAAGTAACAATGAGATGTCAGAGTCCCTTATGTTACATATAAGGCAGCCAAGACACTTGTATGAAATGATGTGAAGAAGACAAGTAGGCATCTGGGCAAAACTGGGGTAAGGCATCCTTGACATTCAGTTATTTGCTCCCATCCCAGCACAAAGGATGTACCACAAAGGGTGGTACACGGGCTGGTAAGAGTTCCTGCCAGGGTTTTTTCTCACCATGTTGATAGTCACCCCAATGCAACAAAAGCAATGTTAGGAAACTCCTGGCATTTTGGTACACATCAAGGCTGGAGTACCAGCTGAACTATCAGCATTCCACATCCTTGCAGGAGAAACCCTTTCAAGAATGCCCTTGCTGAAGCAGGAAAAAATGATTAGTTATATCAAATATTGAGACTTCTCAAAATAGTCCGTGTAATAACCTGGGAAGTTTGCATAAAGTACTCTTGCTATGTTGCAAAGGATGATTGTTATCATAGTAAAGCACAGAAAAATGCTTAGCAGTTATTTGAGTTGCCAATTGAATGAATGAGCCACTTTCTAGTCTGAACTCTTTTTTTTTGGCTTGGAAGAATGAATAACAAAGACTGCTTTTTTAGACTGGGTATTTGGCAGATACTTTCTCAAAAATGAACAAAGGGAGCCTGTCACTTCAAGGGGAACCAATGATACTATTTGTTGCCAATGATAAAGTTTGAACTTCAAAGTCTGAAAAATAAAACTTCAGACCTTATAACTTATGAATATAGGCTCTTTTCTTAAAAAATAACTGACTTCTGATTATAAGGATGAATATAATATAGCTTTTCCCTAACATGGTATGTAAGATATGTCAACACTGGGAATACTCATATATCTCAATAAACCAAGATTTTCTAATGGCCAGTACATTGTTTTACAAAACGGCACATGGAGAAAAGGTCCAATATTAGTGTATGATGGAGCTGGGGCTACTGTAGTTCATGTGACTAGCACATGGAGGCACTGGGATTGATCCCAGGGCCTAAAGTCATCCCATCCCTAGAGTCATTCTAGAGACCAGTGGACAGAGATTAGATGTTTGTGAACCTGGCTTTGGGTTCCACATTGCAGCTAACATTTAACACACTTGTTATGCTATGTTATTTTAAAAGAATATCCCCAATTATTTAAACCAGAGTGTTGTACATTATTCCTTTTCCTAGCTGTGTATCTTTGTAAAAGCCAGTTTTTATTCTTATGCTTTAAGCAAAACAACACATTACAATATGCTGGATGAGAAGCAAATATGAAAGTTCAATTCTTCTATTAATATAGACACTTTTATTTAAATTGCAAACATGCAGAATAATCTTTCTGGCTAAATATTTTAGAAGATGTATTTTTTCCAAATAGGAATATATTATTTATGTTGGCATGTAATAGGTTCATTATTGTTGTTATACAATTAATAAATACCTTAAATTTTCCACTGGAAAATAGAGCCTCTGTATATTTCAGGAGTAAAAGGGATCCTGGGACTAAAGAGTTTGAAAACCACTTCCATATACCACTCTACTCTCCAGAAGGTACAGGGGAGGGAAGTACCTCTTTCCAAGTTACCCAAATAACGCACTGCTGTTATTGTTTTATTTTTATATCCAAATCTCCTCTGCCCCCACCTGTTAAGAAGAACAAAAATCACTAAAACTGAAAATAGTCAGGCACTGATGGTTCAATAATTCAGAAAGGCTGAGATCTGATGATGGAAGTAAACCTTGGTGGAAAAGTCCTCAAGACTATCTCCAATTAACTAGCAAAATGCTAGACTGGAGGTGTGGCTCAAGTGGTAGAGTGCCAACCAAGAGTGGAGAAAGACAAGTAAGAATATAAGTTCAAGTGCCAGTACCAGAATGCACCCAGAAAGAGAAGGAGGATGAGAAAAAGGACAAGCAAGAGGAGGAGGAGGAGGAGGAGGAGGAGGAGGAGGAGGAGGAGGAAGAGGGAGAGGGGGAGGGGGAGGGGGAGGGGGGGGAGGAGGGGGAGGGGGAGGAGGAGGTGTCAGTGTCTACTTCTGGAAATTAGGTTTCCAAAGAAGTGAATGTAGCAACTTCTCTAGAGACTGCAAGGCTGACCTAGGTCCCCTCTTCCTCCGCAGGCAGCCTGGTAGCAGTTGCCAGTTTCTTTATGATTCATTGGTTTAACATTCCATCACCTATCCCACTCACAAAGTCCAGCACCCATCCTGGAAGCGCTTGTTTCTGGAGCCTCAAACTACAAAAGGTCTTACAAAAGCTTTGGGAGGACCACCGGTCTCAGACGCCCTCTCCCCCGCACCCTCTACCACCCTCCATGATAATTGCACAGGGAGCCCTGTCCTCAGGCTCAGGGCTAAAAAGAAAGAGAATGTAAATCTGTCCTAGGCCATGTGCTAGAAGCTGCTGGAAGAGACCATTTCCCTGTTAGTAAACAGGACCACCTGGGCCATGTTTCTCTTCTTTCATAACCTGTGGGCATCTATTGATTGCACATGCTGGTCCCTCATAAATTAGAGCAGGGATGCCTTCCGGTTGCTTGAACTGCACTGATGGAGAAATTGATTCACTAAGACTCGATGCTCATGGGCGTAGGGTACTGTGCCACATAAATGTGAAGAAAATGTATCTTTTGGGTGCTGGGCCACCCAGCCAACGATGGTAATGTCTGAGGCAGCTTCTGGGCATGCTGCACCCTCGAATTAGGTCCTTTCTTCCTAGTACACTACACACTGACAGGAGTGCTGAGCACTTGCCTCCACCATCCACCACCTCCTGAAATGGGCAGGAGGAGGGGGGCCAGGCTCCTGCTCTACGTCTCACCATGAATGGGAACCTGCAAGGAGAAGGGAGGCTTTTCTCTTAAGCCATGGTACATAGAGAGTATGGGTTAGGCATTTTAGGGCCCTGTCATCTTCGGCAAGTCCCTTAACCTTTAAGAATTTTAGCTTCTCATCTGGAAAGTGAAATTAAAATAATAGCACCTACTTGGTTGTCAGACTGGAGGAAAATAAGACCTGCCTGGTGCCCAGTATGTAAATACTGAAACTGGATTTAAAATAGTTGAAGAAGGTGGCAATAGTGGCAATAGGACCAAAACTGTTTTTCTCCCTCCCATTTCTGAAATCTGGCATCAGGAGCTTTCCACCACTCCAGTGAGCTAGGACCTCACACTTTAAGAAGCAAGGCTGTTTGTTTATAAAATTACTTAAAGGTAATTATTTTTAAAGAAGACGCAAGGCCATGGAACTCATAGCTCCATAATGTTGGAAATGTTTCTCTTATCTCTTCATCTTCTTGGGACTCTCCTTACTTGGCTTCTAAACTTAAAATTGATTTCTCAGGGGACTTCTCTCAAATGCCCAGAAAACATATAACATGGCACTGTTGCACTAAAAACCACCACCACGACCACGTCCACTACCAACCAATGATACCACACACACTCAACTTGACCCATGCATGCCCATGCCTGGCAGAAGCCTTAGAGTTTCTGTAGAATCGAACAGGCCATAGATAACTGGTTTCATTGTGTTTCCATTCTGGTTCCATTCCGTTTCCATTCTGTTTTGGCAGTTTTACCTGTGGCCTCCCGTGTTGCCAGTGCTAATTAAAAATGGGATAGAAGGACAGTGTGTATAGCTGTCTCCTCCTGGCCTTACCCCTTGTCCTGGAAATGATGTCTGCTGCAGTGGAATGGGGGATGTTACAGTTTAAGTATGAAATGTCTCCAAGAGATTCATGTGTTGAAATCATGGTCTTCAGCTGGTGGCACTATTTTGGGAACGCCTAGAAACTTTAGGAAGTAAGGCCTACTTGGAGGAAGCAGGTCACTGAGGACATCTTGTCCCTGTCCCCTTTTTGTTTCTCTACCCCCACACTGACCTTTAGGAAGTGAACAGTTTCCTCTGCCATGCATTGCTGATGCCATGATGTCCTGTCCAAGCACATTGGACCACCCAATCTTGAGCCCTCTGAAATCGTGATCCAGAAGAAATCCTTCATTCCTTACTTAACTTATTCTCTCGTGTTTGATCACAGCAATGAGAAAATCCAATTAATACAGAAAGTACAGTGGGTTGAACTATGGTCCCTAAAAGATACTATATATGAGCTCTTAGAAAAATACTGTTGGGCTAGGAAGGTGGCTCAGTGGTAGAGTGTTTGCCTCACATGCATGAGGCCCTGGGTTTGATTCCTCCGTATGACATAAACAGAAAAAAGTTGGAAGTGGCACTGTGGCTCAAATGGTAGAGTGAGCAAAAGAAGCTCAGGGAGAGTGGACAGTGCCCAAGCCCTTAGTTCAATCCCTGGGACTGGCAAAAAAAAAAAAAAAAAAGATTAAGAAAAGGAAAAGAAAAATACTTTCAATAGCAAATCCCAGAATTTTTTTTTTTTTAGTGTTCCCAAGATTCTTCCCAAGTCAAGGAAAGATGAGAATGCCACTGACTTCATGTCATAGTCACTGAACTGGGGCAAACTGGTGTTATCGAGAAGAGAGCCTGCCTCCTGCACACAGCTAAGTCTACTAGTCTGTGGAATGCTGGCTACACAGGACAAAACAAGATAATCTAGCCAGTCACAGCTTATCTATAATCTAGCCTATAAACTCCTCTCCCTAGAGAAATCCAGTGTGATAAGGAGCACTGTGAAGAGGAAAAGTGCTCTAGGTCTATCCCGCTGCCATTAGATTTCAAGGGTAACTCTTTGGCAGGGGACATGAAGGATAAAGGTGCTACCAGTCCAGCTCATTGCCACTAGATCTTAGCAGTACGGCAGAAGGTGGCATTCTTTCCCATGGAATCTCCCCTGTAAATCTTGTTCACTGCCTCCAGGTATTCATTTCTGTCTCTCTGATGCCCTAGCACAGTTGGGCTAGAGGTACTATGTATCTGGAACCAGTGAATCACATCTGGGAGCCTGTGAATATGACTTACTTGAGAAAAGGTGTTTGAAGATATAATTAATTTGAAGATGTTGGGGAAAAATAATTGTGGATTACCTAGATGGGGCCTAAACACAATGATAAGAGTCTTTATGAGAGAATAGAAAAAGACTCAGGCATAGAGAAGTCCATGTAAAGATGAAGGCAGTTAATGCAGGTAATGCAGTTAATATTCTGGCTACCAAAAGCTGAGGAAGGCAAGGAAGAGTTGTCACCAGTGTCTAGCTGACAAGGCTTACACAACTGTGAGAGAATAAGTGTCTAGTATTTTAGGTCACTGTTAGGATTTAGATATAGTTTGTTCCCCCAAAACTCACGTATTGCAGACTTGATCCTCAATGTACTGGTGTTAAGGTGATATGGTCTTTAAGAGAGGTAATGAATTCATGGGGACTACTTTTAGAAAGACTGGATCGGTTACCACACCATACCACACCACACCACACCATACCATACCATACCATACCATATCATACCACAGTGTGTTCTGAATAATTGAATCTGGCTTCCATGATTGCTTCCTGACTGTCTTTTCTGTCATGTGATTTCACTTTCGGACAGGTGTCACTGCCATGTGATGCTGTCTACCATGAGGACCTCGCCATAAGTTGATGCTAGTATAGTGCCATGTTCTGGGACTTCCAGTAAATGAGCTAAATAAACCTATTTATAAAGTACCTAGCCTCTAGTATTTTGGCATAGCGACTCACAGGAGACTAAGACAGTCATTACATTTGTGGTAATTTGTTACAGAAACTCTAGGAAACTACTACAGTGTCTTGTGAGGATGAACCTGACTGGTTTATCTTCCACAGGAGATGCTTTCTCTGTGTGTGTGTAGGATTTGCTTGAGCAAAAACCTCACTGGGTCTAACCCATAATTCTCAAGGACTTCTAACATTCAGATAGGACTACGGTTGATTACCTGTCTTGGAGAAAGCAGCCCAAGGTACTTTTGGTATCACCAGGAGACAAAGCACAAGAGAAATGAGCTGAATTTTAGAACTAAACAAACTACTTGCACACTCTGTGCTTCGAGTTCTTCATCTATAAAAAAAAAAGCTAATAATGTTTACCTTGTAGGCTAGGGTAGATCTGACAACTGAAACTTGTATTTAAAGAGAGAGAATACAAGTTTTAAATCCAAAATTAAAATACAAGTTTTTAATCCAAAATTAGTGAAATGGTCTTAGAGGAGTTCTGAGTAAGGGAAGAGCCCTAAGCCTTAAGCTAATACCTTTTCTGTCCATTAAATGCTGATGAAACATGGAGCCCCAGGGGGTAACCAGATCTTATTCTATGAGATGCAGCTGTCTGAGGTGAGGAATCTAACACTCAAGTGTCTACTGAAAAGTGCATAGACATATATTCACCACAGAAAAATGTCTTGAAGGAAGCATTCCATGGTGGATGACTGTCATTGGCAGGATGCCCATTTCCCCCTCCTTTTGTGAATATGTGTGTGTGTGTGTGTGTGTGTGTGTGTTTGTGTGTGTGTGTGTGTGCTAGTGTAGTATCTTGAACTCAGGGACTGGGCATCATCTCTTAGTTTTTTCTCTCAAGGTTGGTACTCTACCACCTGGGCACAGCCCCACTTCTGTTTTTTTGCTAGTTAATGGGAGGCAAAAGTCTCATGGATTTTTCTGCCCAGACTGGCTTTGAACCACAATCCTCAGATTTCAACCCAAGTAACTAGGATTACAGGTATGAGCCACCAGACCTTTTTAGTACTAGATAAAGAGATTTTTGTGCGAGATGTGATAGCTCATGCCTGTAATCCTAACTACTTGGGAGGCAGACACTAACGGATCAGAATCTGACCATCTGAGGGGAAAAAGTTCAGGATACTCTATCTCACCAATGGCTGGATGTAGTGGTCCTGGGCAATAAAGGGAGATCCTATTGATCCATTGATTCTTGAAAAGAATCAATGCAACAATGGAGGATGGCTAAAGTGGTGGAGTGCCTGAGTTCAAAATAAAAATGAGAAGGGCCTGTGGGGGGAGGGGCATATGCTTGGCTAAAGTCTACCTTCCTTAGCATCTCTTGCAGCGAGGTGTGACCATGAGACTAGGATTTGGACAAAGAAATATAAATAAACAAGAGTAAGGGACTCCTATAATGTCTGTTTATGGGAGCATGTGATGGACAAAATTGTGTCTCCTTCAAAGTCATATAGGAATCCTACAACTTCAGAATGGGGCCTTATTGGAAGTAAGCTAAGCTGAGGTGATTAAGATGAGCCCTGATCAGTTATCAATAATATCCTTATAAAGAGGGGAAATGTAGACACACAGAGAGAAGGAAGTTACCATGTGAAATGAAGGCAGAATTTGGGGTGATGCTTTTACAAATTAAGGAACCTCTAAAACTACGAGAAGCAAAAAAGAAGGCCCAACTCTGCCAGATTTTTAGCCTCCACCACTGTAAGAACTGGGAGACAAATACATTTCTGGTGAGCTGCTCTGTGGTGCTTTGTTTTAGCAGCCAACAGAAACTAATGCACACAGGTGCCTTTCTTCACTTTTCCATCAAGTCACTTGGAATAGACATAAGAGATCTGTTTTTTCATTAGGTGTTTTAGACCATGAGGAAGAAGAGCACATTGAAATACGGGTGGTCAGAGAGTTAGAAGGATCCTGGGATCCTAAAATCTTCATAGGTTTGCCTCAGAGCTTATTTTCCTGGGAAACAGAAAGGAAGGCTTTGCCATTGTTACTGTTTGGTCTTTGAAGACAGGCAGCTGAGGGCTTGGGGGGTAGAAATCTTGCGTGGCATCTTGGTTCCATCCCTAGCACCAAAGGATAAAGTCTCCCTGGGTAAGGCAAGTTCTCCCTCCTTCTTGCTTAATGATCAACCCTGGGTATCCTTAGCCAGGAGCTCCCCTTGGACCAACTTCAGTTGCTTGGTAACCCTTCCTTCTGAGATTTGCCTCCCAACTTTGTCATGAGCTACCTCCTCCTCTGGTTACCATGGTCTAGCTCAGTGGAGGTGAGCTGTGAGCTGTGAGCCACTTGCAGCCACCTGGCTGACCCATTCCTTTGAGTCAGCCCATTAGCTTCCTTCCCGTGGTTTCGTCAGTATAGCACCATGCATCTTCAGAGTACTCCAGGCCATCCCAGGACTCACAGGCCCCTGGGCATCTCCTCTGAGAAGGACTTTCAGGCCATTCGTGTTTCCCTAGATGTGGCTTTGACAGGGCTAGGATTTTTCCAGCAGACCTGACATGGTAAGAAGTCCCTTGGATCACTGGGAAAGCAGGCCTGCCTCTAAGTATGTAAGATGGCCTGCTTATTTTTACTTGGTCACTGTTCCAACCACAACAACTTGTTTCTAAAGGTGGGTTGTGTCTGCCTGCTGGAAGGAGGCCTGAGCTCACCACTTCCTCTTCCTTTCTGAGTGTTCCATTACAGGCTGATGACTGGGCTCTTACCCAGTTCTCTGCCCCTTAAAGCACAAACACAAACACAAAGTGAAATCTAGTGAGCAGTCCTGGAGGCTGGTGATTTGCAAGTGATTGGAGAGCTGTGGGTGAACTTATATGAGTCGCTTTTCCATTCCCTTTCATGGAAGAGAACACTACACAGTTTTTTTTAATAGACTTTAGGAGTCAGAAGGACCCCCGTTCAATCCTAGATCCTCTAGGCATTTCTTATCTGAAACAGTAGTCAAGAGAATCATCATGTCATGGACTTGTTGTCCCCCTTTGGAAATGGAACTAGTCCTAAGTGTAGCCATGAAGTCTCAACAGGTAACTACTTATCAATTTTTGAAGGTCATACTAGTTGTGTCCATAACCATAGGCATTTATAACAACAACAGAAACTCACTGAACATCAGCTCTTAGTGGCAAAATCCTTTTCATGTCCAGGCGCTGTGGTCAAGAAACTGCAGTAGACTCAGAAAAAAAAAAAAAAAAAGAACTGACTGGCAAGGTGGTGGTAGCAATGGAGACCATTTAAAAACTGTCATTGAAATAATTGATTCTGGGTACAGCATGAGTACATAGAAGTGTTGGGGCTCACCAAAGGGTGCTCTAATCCACCAGTTGTTGTTTAGACCTGCTCACCCTTCTGTTCCTGTCCACACTGACAAGTGATCCTTTGGGGATGCTGTTGTTTGGATATGGTTTGAGTATGTCCCTCAAGGATTTATGCCTTGACGCTGAATCCCCATTGTGAGGTATGAAGAAAGTGGAAAGCCAGGCATGGAGGTGTACATCCATGATCTCAGATGCAAGAAAGTGAGCTAAGAAAGCTTGGGAGTTTGAGGCCAGCCTGCTAAAAACCTGTCTCAAAAGAACAGTAAGGCTGGGCACCAGTGGCTCATGCCTATAATCCTAGCTACTCAGGAGGCTGAGATCTGAGGATTGCAGTTTGAAGCCAGGCCAGGCAGGAAAGTTTGTGTGACACTTATCCCCAAGTAACCACCAAATAGCTGAAAGTAGAGCTCTGGCTTATGCTGCAGAGCACTAGCCTTAAGCACTAGCCTTAAGCACAGGGACAGTACATAGGTCCTAAATTCAAGCCCTTGGACTGGTATACACACACACACATACACACACACACACTCGCAATCTGACTGTTGTGTTTGGAGGCCCTTCAGGAGGTTATGAGGATTAAATAATTTCCTCAGGGTAGAGCCCCATGATCAAATCCTACAGGCCACTTATTTTATTTATTTATTTATTTTTGCCACTTCATGGACAGTCTGCTAGAAGTCAGACTGATTTTGGGTTGCATTCTACCAGTCATTTCTGAAGAGGTAGAATTTGTATTTACATGAGCAAACATATTACCTTTCATATATAGACATAGAGTTGTTCAATTACCTATAAGTAGTTGGACAAAGGACTTTAATTCATCTTGATTGATGTTACCTCTTTCATCATTCACCATCCCTCCCAAACCCAACCCCTCCCTTCAACTCTCTTAAGTGTGGTAGGATATACATTGAATATTATGACTGAGTTTCCCCTCCCCTTCCTCTCTTCGTTCCTCTACCCCTCTCCTTGATCACCCATGTTATCTTTTTTTTTTTTTTTTTGCCAGTACTGGGGCTTGAACTCAGGGCCTGGGCACTATCCCTGATCCTTTTCTGGGGGGGAGGGTCCGGTCATGGGACTTAACCTCTGGGCCTGGGTGCTGTCCCACAGCTCTTCTGCTCAAGGCTAGCACTCTACCACTTGAACCACAGCGCCACTTCCGGTTTTTTTCTTTTTTGCTTATGTGGTGCTGAGGAATCGAACCCAGGGCCTCATGCATGCAAGGCAAGCACTCTACCACTGAGCCACCTTCCCAGCCCCCCCATGTTATCTTTTTGAAGACAGCTCAAATTAGGTTTCTGTTTGTGTTAATGGCAACCAAAGGGGTTGTGACTAATGCATCTATTTACTTTTTATTTTGACAAAAAAAACCTTGTAATTTTTACATTGTGGCATAAAACAAGACTCTCGACATGTTTGACAACATATCTTTGACAGTTCTATTTCTGACAAGGACATGCTGGGAAGCTGTGGGAACCCATTCTCAGTGCTGGTCTCCTCCTTTCTACATTCAAGTCCATTCTGAGCTAAACAAATGTATGCTAATGATCTGATGAAGATGATGATCAGAACTGTACTTCAAGGAGATTAGCGCAGGATTAGAGTAAGGAGAAACAAGAGGCAAAGAGACCACTCAGGAGGCCAGGATAATAGCTCAAATGAGATGCAATGAGCATCTTCAAAGGTGGAGGCCATAGAAATGGAAAGCAGAGACCCTGCAGGGGTGGGATGACCACGGTTTGACAAAAGAAAAGAAGATAAAGGAATCAAAAGAAAGTGCTTTCAAGCTAGGCTTCGGTGGCTCACACCTGTAATCCTGGCTACTCAGGAGACTGAAATCTGAAGGTTGTAGTTGAAAGATAGCCCAAATCTTCAAAACTGAGAAACTCTTATCTCCAATTAACCAACAGAAAGTAGGAAGTAGATGTGTGGCCCAGGTGGTAGAGGTCAGCCTTGAGTGAAAAAAGCTAAGAGATAATACACAGGCCCTGAGTTCAAACCCCAGTACTGACAGAAACGAAAAAAAAAAAGCTTTCCTCTACAGGATTCCCCAGGGGCTCTCCCACCCTGTACTCCATTTTGTCCCAGATTTCTATATTTTCAGCATGTTCTGCTTCTCGTACTTGCCGTGTCCTCTGCTCTGGACACTAACTCCAAAGGTCCTTAGTTCATCACTCACTTCCTCAGTCTGCTGCATATTGCATCAGAAAGATTTCCCTGGACCCACTTACTAGCACTCTGCTTGATTCTCCTCTATAGTACCTCTCCTCCAACCAACTATGTATTTATTTCTTTTCTATCTCTTGGATGAAACCTTTTGAGACCATTGACCTTTGTTCACTGCTGGGTCCTCAGCATCTTGGACAGAACTGGCCCTGTGTAGGCAGTGAGTGAATATGAAGAGGTATGTCTTGAACAGTGGTACCAATGATGAGACACTGACAGGTGCAAAAACCTTAGAGAGCAGTGAGACTAGGGCAGGAGGAGTGAGCAGCGAGTCAGTGGTTTAGAGCTGTGGGTTTAAGCCTGAGTGTGCACTTGGCAATACTGCCTGATGGCTCCAGTGTTGGTCTGGTGCTCCGGAGGATCCAGAGTTGAGAATCTACTGTGGAGCGGTGTATCAAAGGCTGGTGGATGTTTTAAAGTTGGTAAAATCCTATGGAGACTGTGGAGAAGGGCTGGGGACAGAGCCCTAGAGAAGCTCTTTGGTCCAGGACTTCCCTGACTTGCAAACTACATGTTTCCCATCTTCCAACCCCACAGGGTTCCAGGCAAACTGAGCTGATGGAAGGAGAGGGAAGAATAGTTGGAGAATGTAAATCTAAGCAGCTTGGATTCCCCCCACTCCCACCCCCGAAGGACATGTCTTCTTCTTTCTCTTGCCCTAAGAACAGTTTGATTCTGACCTTCAGAGCTCAGGAAGTCTGAGTCACCTCCAATTCTCCCCCCCCCCCCCCCCCCCCGCAATCCACCCTCCACCCACCCCCCCCCCCCCCTTGGTCTCCACCTCATAGTATTTGATAGCTTCCTGTTAAGCCAGGTAACCGGTTTGGTTCCAGGACTTGGGCCTCAGTCCAGGCCAACTGGAGAAAGTAGAAACCCTTAAATTATGGAGTCTTGGGACTTAGATGGTGCTCTGAATAAAAGAGTTCTCAGTCAGGGACCACGTCCTGCTGATCCCAAGGTGGAGCTTGATCTTGTAAACAAATCTGCTGCCACTGTAGCTAAGGACACAGGAAGCTGCCTCTCCCCTTGTAAACACCACCAGCCCAGATTAGTAGCACTCTTGGAAGTTGCCAGCTCTTACCAGTGGACGCTGAGTTGTGTTCAGAACTAGAATTCAAGTGATGGAGATTGTAGCTGGGTATGCAGGAAACCAAGAGAAAATTCCCCCAAAGAGCATCTTCAATTTTTCTACTTGAGATGGAGTGAGTCCTGAGCCGGGTGTCTGGAACTTTATTGATTCTATAGAACAAGTTAGACAATAAATGAGAGAAACACCCGGTAAAATTGAAATATGTAAACACAAGATCTTATCACTGGATCTTATTTAAATAAATAAAAAGAGAGTTGCTGTCTTCAGAGAACTTTATGGGTTGTTTTTTTTTGTGAAAGCAAGACATACATCAAGCTAATGATAAAAAGTTAACTATATTTGCTAAGCAACGTATAAAGAAATAGAAATAGGTGTTATGTCAACTCCTTGACTCCTAGACCTATGCCCAGCTCCCTAAACCAAAGCACACGTGGCTTCCAATGAGTATTTGAAAAATGCCCTCATTCATCCAGGGTAGAAAGGGTGGGGAAATGTTTCTTGTCTCCTTGCTTTATCCACAGACCTTCTGAAAAGAAGGAGTTAAGAATGTGGCAAGACTGGGCTTTAGTATGTTGCCTAGAAATTTAATTCAGGAAATTTGATTAGGCCATCTACCTGAGGTCTAACCTAGCATTAGGCCCCATGAGGATCTAAAAGAATGTCCTAAGCCAGGAGCTGGTGGCTCAGCCTGTAATTCTAGCTACTCAGGAGGCTGAGAGCTGAAAACGGCCCCAAAGTATAAACCTTAGTGCAATCATCAAAACAAACAAACAAATAAATAAAAGTCTTTGCCCTTAATCTTACTGGATTGATTAAAAAACAACAACTTTGGTCCTCATAATGAGGTCTTATATTACTAAGTACAATAAGATTCTGAAAAAGGGGAATGCTAGTATTTTAAGTAGACTTTATACTTATGAAGGTTGAAGCCATAATTAGACAGACTAACAAGACAGAAGGAAGCTTGATGTTTCAGTGTATAGTAGAATTAATGAGTATGACATTTGGAAAAACAGTAGTGAGACTTTCTGCTGAGATTCCACTTGAGAGGGCAGGAGAAATGCTTTATCTTTCCTTTAAAAATAAGAGCTGTGGCTCAAGTGGTAGAATGCTAGCCTTGAGCAAAAGATGCTCAGGGATAGTGCCAAAGCCCTGAGTTCAGGCCCCAGGACCAACACACACACACACACACACACACACACACACACACACACTCTCTCTCTCTCTCTCTCTCTCTCTCTCTCTCTCTCTCTCTCTCTCTCTCTCTCTCTCTCTCTCTCTCTCTCTCTCTCTCTCTCTCTCTTTCTTATACATGAGCCAGGCACTGGTAGCTCACACTTGTAATCCTAGCTACTCAGAAGGCTGAGATCTGAGGATCCCAGTTTGAAGCCAGCCCAGGCAAGTCCATAAGACTCTTCAATACACTACCAAAAAACAAACAAACAAACAAAAAAAACGGCCAGGCACCAGTGGCTCATGCCTGTAATCCTAGGTACTCAGGAGGCTGAAATCTGAGGATCATGGTTCAAAGTCACGGTTCAAAGCCAGCCTGGGCAAGAAAGTACATGAGACCCTTATCTCCAATTAACCACCAGAAAACCGGAAGTGCACTGTGGCTCAAGTGGTAGAGTGCTTGCCTTGAACTGTAGAGCTTAGGGACAGTGCCCAGGCCCAGAGTTCAAGCCCCACAACTGACCACAAAAAAAAAAAAAATGCTGGAAGTGTAGCTATAGCTCAAGTGGTAGAGTGCTAGCCTTGAGCAAAAGAAGCTCAGGGACGGTACCCAGACCCTAAGACCAGCAATCAGTCAATCAATCAATAAACAAACCATGGTTCTTAAGATGTTTAAAGGCTTGCTGAGTGCTAGTGGCTCATTCCTGAAATTCTAGCTACCCAGGAAGCTGAGATTTGGAGGACTGAGGTTTGAAGCCAGCTGGGGCAGAAAAGTCTGAGCAATTTCATCTCCAATTCAGCAAAATGCTGGGTTGAGGCATGGGTTTAAGAGGTAGACAGCAGCCTTGAGCAAGTAAGCTAAGCCAGTGAAGCTCTGAGGTCAAGTCCTAGTGCTAGTAAAAAGAGGAAAAAAAAGGGGGGGGTGGGAGAAATCTCTATACTCTAGGATGTGAGCAAAAATCATGGACTCAAGGCATTTAAGACTCAATGTGGAGACCTGTGGTGCTGGTGGTTGGTATGACTGAATCCTCTGGAGAGGTGAGGTTATGCTGTAGTTATAGTGAATTTCTAAATCTCAGTGGGTCAATTCAATAAGCATTTATCTCTCTCAAGCTATGTGTCCTGTGGAAATGGGGTGAGGGTAGGTACTGAGCTCTCTCTTAAGGACCCAGCTGATGGAGAATCTACCTTCTTGGATTGTTACCATCTCATCATGTGGCTTTCAGATTGGCTACAGGCTGGAAAGAAAACTAGAGGGTATTTATGACAGCCAAGAGTGTGTGGTTTTTATCACTTCCGCCAAGCCCCAACTTGCTAAAACCCAGCCATAGTGAAAGACACAATGGTATATATTCTTTTCCTTTCTTCCCTGAAAGAGGAGACGTGCAATGGCATTTGGTAAACACATAACATTATTCTTTAGATCATGACCCATGGTCCAAAAAATACTACACTGTTAATAACATTTTTATTTTACTAATCCTTGCAATAATCCTGTGAAGCAGCCTTTACTGTCATCTCTATAGATAAGGAAAGTGAGGCAGAAAGAAATGAAATCACTTATTCAAGGTCCCACAGCTAATGAGAAGCACAACAGGGACTCAGGTAATTAAATTTCTATTCTTAAGCACTATATCATAGACATAGATAAAATAGGAGTCAGGTCATGATCCCATGTACCCTGTACCTCCTTCTAGGAGCTTAGAATGCTCCTAGCAGTGGTGGTGTTTGAGACTTTCCAGTCCAACTTGCCAATATGCATTCCTGTGGCATCAACTGTATAAATATATTCACAATGCTATGGACCTGTCTGTCTTGGTATCCCATCTGTTCAAAGGAATGTGCATGAGAGCTTGATTGTGTATAAGCTTTACGGGTAGATGCTGTTTCTAAATGCAACACATATTGCATAGGCATCAGCAATCCTCAGAAGTATTGTGTCCTCTATTTCTGTCCTTGGGTGAGACATCTTGGTTCCCCTGTCCTTAACTGCTCTCCAGCACAAGTTCTTCTCATTCTTCAGGAACAGAAGTTAAGTGAAGTTGCATTTTTCTCCTAAATCAATGTAATGGAGTAGATTATGTACAGACAAATGGTGGGGAAGACATTGGCAGCTGGCCCCAGCATAGCTGAGTAATGGATGTACTAGGAATCCAAGTTATCTTAAACGACAGAATTATGCAAGTTTCTTTATGTAACCCATGTGTCCAAGGTCAGCCTAGCCTAGAAACCACAGAAGGACTGTAATTTCCATAACATCCAGTCTTGAAACCTAATATGAACAGAGCTTTTGTTTATTTTGTTCACTGCTATACAGGGAGTATCTAGAGTCATGGTTGAGATATGGTAGACATGGAATATGTGTTTATTATGTGAATTTGCTGACTAAATCCTGGTCTTCTTTGGAGATACTACTGTGTAGTGGTAGAGTACCAACTTTACAATAAAAAAGACGTGGGCTAAAACTTTGCAAGCCATGTGACCATTTGTAATTACCTGACTACTTCCTCATAGCTAAAAAGCTAAAATGAAGTTATTATTACTCACCTCTTGGGTTGTTATGATAATTCAATGTCATAATTGGTATCAACCACTCAGTACATTGCAACTATCTATGATGTTAGTCTCTATTAAAAAAAAAATCCCTGGAACCAGGTACTGGTGGTTCATGCCCGTAATCCCCACTACTCAGTAAGCTGAGGTCTGAGAATCAGGGTTTGAAGACAGCCCAGGTAGACAATCAGTGAGATTCTTATCCCCAGTTAACCAGCAAGTTAACCAGGAGCAGAGCTCTGACTCAAGTGACAGTATGCTATCCTTTAGCAAAATAGCCAAGCAAGAGCTCAAGACCCCGAGTTCAAGCCAAGAGGAGGAGGAGGAGGAAAAGAAGGAGAAGGAGGAGGAAGAGGAGGAGGAGGAGGAGGAGGAGGAGGAGGAGGAGGAGGAGGAGGAGGAGGAGGGGGCAGTAGGCAGTACCCTAGAGACTCAATCATTCCTCCAACTTCCCCTCAAGAAAATTTTGCAAATCTTCAGGTCAGCCTTAGGTGTCTTCTTCATCATTAAGTAAGTCTTCTTCACTACCAAATCCTGCATTTGTTTCAGATTCTCTACCAAACCTCTCTGTTCTCATTTCTTACGGTATTGTCTGTTACTAAGCTTTCGAGTACATTTTGCCAGGCCCTCCCACTGTAGGGTACTAATGTCTCAAGCTAATGCAAATAATCATCTCCTGCTTCAGGCCAGCAATGTTGACACTGAATCAATAGCCTTGAGAGCTACTTTCTGAAGCTTTAGGTATTGGAGACATCCACCACAGCCCACTGACATTACTCCAGGACTGTCCATTAGGCCACCTCACGGAGCCTCCTAGGAAGGAGGCAGCAGGAAGCAGACCTGCATCACTCACGGTACATGTCCCACCGGGCTCGGCACATTGAGGGTATCCTGATCCTCTTGTTTCCACCTGTCCCCAGGTCCTGCTTGCATATTCTCGGTGCCCCATAGAATGTCTGCCTGGCTGTGCCTACTTCAGCTCTCCACCATTTAAGCCACCTGTCCTCTAAGTCCCATGTGATTCAGAGTTAATCACATTCACAGGGTGCTGGATAAGGAACAGAGGCATACCCCAGCTGTTACTCAAAGCCACTCCTCCTTACAGAAGTCAAGGACATTTGTTTTTTAAAATCAGCAATGCTTTGTGCCTGCCAGCTTCCTTTTCTCTTAGAAATAGTCCTTTCCTGGTGGCTCCTTGTCCCCTTGTGTGAATGGTGCCTGGCAGATCCCTTCACCGGCCCTCTGTAGAACACACTAGAGCTGCCTGACCCCCAGTCAAAGCTGGCTTGGCTCCAACTCAGATCCTTGGTACCTTTAAAAGGGAAAAATTAAGCTTGAAGTTTTTTGTTGTTGTTGTTGGTAGTGGTGGTGGTGGTTGTGGGGCTTGAACTCTGGGCCTGGATGCTGTCCCTCAGCTTTGCAGCTCAAGCCCTCTACCACTTGAGCCTCAGTACCACTTCTGGTTTTCTGAGTGGTTTATTGGAGTTTCATGAACTTTCCTGCTAGGCTGGCTTTGGACTTTCCTGCTGGGCTGGCTTTGAACCGCAATCCTCAGCTCTCAGCCTCCTCAGTAGCTAGCATTACAGGTGTGAGCCACCGGCACCCAGGTAGGCTTGAAGTTTTAAAGAATTAATTGTTGTGAATCGTTCAGAGAAGATCAGCAGAAACTTAATATGGAGATGACAAAATGAAGGTCTTTGCTAAACATTAGGAACAAACACTGATTAAGATAATTTAGTAAAAAGCAAATGTGGAAAATTCTAGACTTTTAGAACAGATGGGAGAAAGTAGCACAGAAACTAGTAATGAAGGCATTATCTGTAGAACTGGCATCTGATATGCAGATATGAATAAAGCTTGGAAACTCAAAAGACTTGGGAGAGGCCCTTTTGAGAGCAGGTGATAAAACGACAAGTGTGTCACCACAATGCTGGCGCTGGACTAGAGTTTTATGCCCCCTATCTCTAATCTTCAAACAGCCACATGTTACTGAGGGGAAAAAAACCCTGCTGGCCTACGCCTAGTCCCTTCCTCATTCACCCAACACGCTAGGAGGAAAAGAGGCTGTCCTCTCAAAGTATAACCTTGCAAAATATAATTTAATATTTGTTGTTGCAATGTTGGGGCTGGAATCAAGGGCCTCATATATGCCAACTACCACAACTACAACTACCACTGAGCTACTCTTCCAGCCCCACAGTGAGTAATTATAAAGTGTTAGCAGAATCCTTCAGCCACTTTAGAAGAGAGTTTATAGTGGGCACTGTAAAGACGTTAACCACTTGCACTATCTTGTGCCAATATTATCTTCTGGGAGCAGTGTTTTTCCTTCTAGGGGTGGAGACAGAGAAGGGAAAGGGAAGAAAGGAGTCTGAAGGCTAAGAACACGGTGAGAGACTGGAACTGGGTGTGTGTGTGTGGGAAGCCAAAGGACAAAGACAATGAAAGAGATCATTTTCGTTTTTTTATGTTTGGCTGGTTGCAGATCCCTCTGTGCACAAAGGTTGGGTGAGTGAGTCTTTGTCAAAATGAAGGGCTGGACTCTGCAACTGGATCTACATTGTACAAGTCAGAGGCAACATAGGAGAGAAGATGAGTCTATATGCTAGAATTTGGGCAATTCTGGGAAAGTAGCTCATCACCAGAGTGATTTCCCACACCTCCCCCAAATTTTCAAAATTCCCAAAGAGGCTGCCGGGCTGTCTGTAGATGCAATAGGCGCACGGCAGGAAGACTCTGACAGACCTCTGCAATCCAGGCAATCATATTGTGCACATGACTTGAATCAAGGCTGTCATATAGTATCACACTTAGAAATGTTTTGAATAGCATTATAGTCTGTTGTTCCTTTATTATTTTTTTACACAGTATAGATGAACCCTAATTTAAGTCTATAAAATTCAGCAATGTTTCCAGACTTTGTTGAGAGGTAAGGAGAGGAAAGGTTGTGATTATAATCTCCACTAGGATAAATATCTGTGCAGTATATTCTTACTAAGCAACAGTCGTCTATCCCAAGACAAAAGCATGTTATTTCAGATTGACAAGGATGGGCAAATGTTGCCTCTCCAAAGGGACTAGCTATGGAGAAAGTGGCCAGACCATATATGAAAACTGAGCTCTGACCACTTCCATCAGAATTTGGTCAGTAACTGCCAACTTCCCTAAAATTTGCCCCTCCTTCCAGTTACAGAAAGCCAAATATGCTCCCCTAACCAATCATGTAGGGTACCCTGCCCTAGTTAACCCACTTCCAGCTTTCTCATGCCAAACAGCCTCCAATTTGAGCATGCTTGCAGTTTCTCCTTTTAAAAATCACCATAAAGCTCTCCCAGTTCCTAGCCCCTCCCCTTGGGGGCTGCCAAAACTTACCATGGTGGCTGACTCCTCTACTATAACAAGTTCTTTATAAGTCCCTCTCTCCTCTCTTCTTTCGGGTGAACTAGAACCCAAGGAAATATCACAGGCAACACTGCCTCACAGCTTTTTCTATCATAAGCCCTTGAGAAATATCTGGCTAATTCTAGACGTATGTCTAAGATATGACCACATACCAATCACACAGGCCCCAGACTCTTCCTGGACTGTTTGGTGCCTCTCTGTTAGTTGCAACAGCAGAAGCCATGAAAAACCAAATCACTGCTGAATTCAAACTGTTCCAGTCCATCATGCTGCTGTGTCTTGAGCCATGGTACCATGCCAATGACTACCACAAACACTGCAGTCACTTTTTAAAACATGGCTAAACTCCAGCAAGGCCAGCCAGGCCTTAAAACACTCAGGCACAATAGTCAAAGCAAAGAAGTGAGTATCAGTAAATAGGAATCTGCTCTGGAGTTATGCAGTCATGTGAGGGGCAACCTGAAGGCTAAACTTTTGTGGACTGACCTGACCTCTCATTCTCTCAGAGCTACCTGGGTAAAGAGAGGGTTAGAGATCCTGAAGTGAATCAGACCCCATGTGGACTTCATTTTGACTGAAACTGGTGATTTTCTGCATATTCTCAGGCAATCACAGTTTGGGGCTATGGGTGACTGTCAATGCAGGTTACTTGTAGCAGCTGTGGCATTTCCCATACCTTTTAAGCCTCTCTGAGTTCAAAATGTTATCCAGGACTGTCAGGACACAAATGTTTCCTGACAGCCTTTAGTGTGTTCAGCACTGAGGTTCCTTGATGTATTGACAATATTTTTTAGCCGGGTGTTGGCTCAAGCCTGTAATCTTAGCTAGTCAGGAGGCTGAGATCTGAGGGTCATGGTTTGAAGCCAACATGGGCAGGAAAGTATGAGACTCTTATCTCCAATTAACCACCAGAAAACCGGAAGTGGCACAGTGGCTTAAAGTGGTAGAGCACTAGCCTTGCACCAAAAAAGCTCAGGGACAGTGTCCAGGTCCTGAGTTCAAACCTCCTCCTGGAAGGACACATGATAAAGATGCACCTTGCTCTTATGAGGATTCCTTCACCAGAGTTGTGTCACCAGGCTATCACGGAAGATGCCTACATTCTGGAACCCAAAGGAAAGGTCTGTTAAGTTTTTCCTCTGGCTTAATGTCTGGGAAGCAGTACTGTCTAACATTTAAACAGGCTCTGAAAATCGATTTCAGCACTATTTACAAAACATTCTTGATTTAATCTCTGCAAACCTTCTAAATTGGTACGAGTGTTAGGTTTCTCTCCTTTCTGAGGTTCATGGAGGTTAGCTATACCTATGAAGGTGCACGGGGATTTTTCTTTTCTTTTTTTTTTTTTTTTGTCGGTCGTGGGGTTTGAACTCTGGGCCTGGGCGCTGTCCCTCAGCTCTTCAGCTCAAGGCGAGCGCTCTACCACTTGAGCTACAGCGCCACTTCCGGTTTTCTGGTGGTTTATTGGAGATAGGAGTCTCACGGTCTCTTCTACCCAGGCTGGCTTTGAACTGCGATCCTCAGATCTCAGCCTCCTGAGTAGCTAGGATTACAGGCGTGAGCCACCAGCGCCCGGCTGCACGGGGATTTTTCTGACAGAATCCACAGTGGTGCTTTGGAATCTGGAGGTGGGTGTGGGTGTAGCTGGTGGGGATGGCCACAGCACAGCTGGCCTTCACTGGAGCTGGTGTTTTCAATTAAGCGTCCTGAGATGACCAAGAGTGTGACGGTGAGGGTTTCCAAGGCTCACATGGAGGCTCCTGGCTGGAAATAGCCTCTGAGTAATGAATCTCGAAGGCCCAGAAAGGGAGTGCCTATGTGAAACAACTCCTCTGGTATGTTCACGGAATAAAAAGCAGGAAATACAAGGAGTTTGCTGGTTACTAGGGCAGCCCCTGACATGCTCTTGAACTGTAAAGAGCCGGTCAGTTCCTGCATGTAAAAGTTTAAGAAAAGAGCAAGTGAAGACTTCCCACTTCCGCTCACTAATGCAGCCAGCTGCGGAGAGGGAAACAAATGAGCTTCTGTAGATGGAATCCTTTGTTTGAATCCAGGTTAATTTGGCTTTCTCTTTACCCAGGACAGGTGGCTAACACCTTAATGCTTCCCGGAAGGCAGGGAGTAGGGGCCTGTGGAAGAATGACCATGTTGAGATGAAGGGAGAATGTGTATTAGTAGTTTCTCCTCAACTAATCAAAGATGAGTCAAGGGATCAAGTCAGATACTGTGAAGGGTATTAAGCCAGTTGATCTAGAAGATGGAAGGGCATTTTTCTGCAGTGAGTTCTCACTGCTTATTACTCTCCATGCTGTGTTTTGGTAATGAATCCCATCCACAGCCCAAATAGGAATGGACCAAGTAACAAGCAGCCTGTAGCAGAGTCCACAGGGTGGACACGGGGCAGGGGCAGACCTGCTTTACTGCCTTCTCCTGATCTGTCACTGCCACATCCCACATGGTAAACGGAATGCCTGGTGATGGTGGAGGAGGCCCTAGCCCAGCTCTTGTCTCTGTTCTCCAGCAGCTGTCTCTGTACCACTTCCTGTCTCCCAGCTCCTCACACTTTCCCCAGTTTGCACAGGGATGCAGACTAAACTAACATATGCATGTGTACCTTCTCACCTTCTGGTGAAGGTACCCCAGTCACACTCCCCACAGACTACTAAACCTTTTCCTGGCTTTGCAATGGAAAGGGCAAAGAGATCTGGAAGCAGGGGACAGCCATTCTTCTCCCTTTCCTGTTCTCTGATCCCATTTTCTCTACTAACTACCCAGCTAGGTAGGGCCCCGAGTGGCAGCTTCCTGCTAGGTGACGCTAGTGAAACCAGCCTCAGGGTGCTCCAGCAGTGAGGGGTGGTTAGTACTGGAAGAAGAGATCTCTCAGCACAGCAAGCATGGCTGGGCTGGGCCCTGTGCTTGAGGAACTGCTTCGAGAGGGAATCACAGGAAGCGTAGGTGAAGTCTGAGTTTTGTTCTGAATACCTTTGAAATCTTTCTAAACAGAATAGAAGACACAGATAGAAAAAAAAAATCAACAATAAACCCAGATTTAGAAGAGTCTAAAAGTGAGTCTTGCTTGGGCTTTGCTTTAGGGCAGCTGGTTATGTAGCTGGGGGGGGGGGGGGGAAACTAATGTAATGGCTCATTTAGTTATGTAAATGTAGGGATACAGTAGCTGGAAGGGAAAGTGGTAGAGCAAGTGGAATCTGATATAGTGTGCTCTGTTTCCTTAGGAAATATTGGATTTACTGAGAAAGGATGCCAAACTGGCCCCCTCTGAACAGCCTGTGTGCTTGAAGAGAATAGAAAGACCTACTTGTGCATACGGCTTTGTGAGGAGCCTGGGCACAAGCAACAGGGTTGGGGAAATACTGCACCTGATAGTTTGCTCTGGCATTCTCAGATAAGACTCCTTGGGCCATGATATTCGTGTTTCAGAGATGAGCACTATGAGCAGTAATGTCCTGTGGTGCTGAGAACTCAACCTAGGGCCTTATACATGTCAGGCTAGCACTCTAGTGCTGAGCAATGTCCTTAGCCAACTAGGCCCTTTGAAATGGCTTCTTTAAAGCAATCCAAAAATTCACATGGAACAATAAAAGACCCTGAATAGCAAAAACAATCTTTAGCAGAAAGAACAGTGCTGGAGGAATATCAATACCAAACTTCAAACTCTACTACAAAGCCATAGTAATCAAAACAGCTTGGTACTGGCACAAGAACAGACCCGAGGACTGATGGAATAGAACTGAAGACCCAGAAATGAACTCACAAACCTATAGCCACCTAATCTTTGATAAGGGAGCTAAAAAAATAAAATGGAAGAAAGACAGCCTCTTCAGTAAATGGTGCTGGCAAAATTGGTTAATCACCTATAGAAAACTAAAGCTTGCTCTGCTCTTTTTAGCTTTCTCAGCTCTTTCCTTCTCTTCTCTTTCCCAGCTCCCTTCTCTTTCCTAGTTCTCTCTTTCCCACTTTTCCCAGACACTCTCTTTTCTAGCTCTTTCTCAGCTCTCTCTGTTCTTTTCTAGCTCTTTCTCAGCTCTTTCCTTCTCTTCTCTTTCCCAACTCTCCTCTCTTTCCCAGCTCTCCCAGCTCTCTTTCCCAGGCCTTTCCCCACCACGTGGAGGACCAAGATGGCCTAGTGCCAGCCGGAACGATGAATAAACCTACCCCTTACCTGAAAAAAAAAAAAAAAAGAAAACTAAAGCTAGATCCTTATATATCACCCTGCACCAGAACCAACTCCAAATGGATCAAAGACCTCGAAGTAAAAGCAGACACTCTGAAAACATTACAGGAAGGTATAGGGGAAACCCTAGGGTTCCTTGGTACAGACCGAAATTTTCTTAATAAAGACCAAGAAACACAACACATCAAAGAAAGATTGGACAAATGAGATTGTATGAAACTGCACAGCTTCTCCATGGCAAAGGACAGAGCTAGCAAGATCAATAGAAAGCCCACAGATTGGGAGAAGCTCTTCACTAGCCATACAACGGACAAGGGTCTCCTATCTAAAATATACTTAGAACTCAAAAAATTAAATCCCCCAACAACAAATCCTCAAAGAAACAACCGCCTGATTAATAAGTGGGCTAAAGATTTAAAGAGAGGAAATAAGAGGAAATAAGACTGGCCAATAGACACATGAAGAAACGCTCAACTTCTCTAGCCATAAAAGAAATGCAAATCAAAACAACATTGAGATTCCACCTCATCCCAGTTAGAATGGCTATAATCAAGACATCTAATAACAACAGATGTTGGAGGAGATGTGGCCAAAAGGGAACCCTACTGCATTGTTGATGGGAGTGTAAACTTGTTCAACCACTCTGGAAAGCAGCATGGAGGTTCCTCAAAAGACTACACATAGAGTTCCCCTATGACCCAGCAATCCCACTTTTAGGCATTTACCCAAATGATCACAAATAAAGCCATACTAAAGCTACTAGCACAACTATGTTTATCACAGCATTATTCACCATAGCTAAGATATGGAACCAACCACATGCTCCTCAGTAGATGAATGGATCAAGAAAATGTGGCATATGTGTGGAATTCTATGCCTCCATCAGAAAGAATGACATCATCCCATTTGTTAGGAAATGGAAAAACTTGGGGGCTAGGAAGGTGGCTCAGTGGTAGAGTGCTTGCCTTGCATGCCTGAGGCCCTGGGTTCCACTCCTCAGCACCACATAAGCAAAAAGAAAAAACGCCAGAAGTGGTGTTGTGGCTCAGGTGGTAGAGCGCTAGCCTTGAGCTGAAGAGCTGAGGGAGAGCGCCCAGGCCCAGAGTTCAGGCCCACTACCAGACCCCTCCCCCCCCCCCCAAAAAAAGGAAAAACTTGGAAAAAGTTATATTAAGTGAAGTAAGCCAGACTCAAAGAAACATAGGTCCCATGGTTTCCCTTATCTGCAATAACTAGTATATGTCTGGGACAAGTAGAAGAGTCAAAAGCTATATAATATGACCATATAACCTATGCTAAGTGAAATAAACCCCAAGATAGGGACACAAGAGATTTTATCTTTCTTGTTGTTCTTTTTAATGTACTTATAATATACTGTGTGATTTTTTTGTTTCTTTTGTATGTTCTTCCCCCTGGTACAACCCTTGTTGTCACTATATTTGATTCCGGTGTCCTGCATATTGTATATACATTTTTTTTAATTTGGGGAGGGGAAGGGAAATAGCAATACTAAAATAAGGATACAGGATGACCCATTGTAACAATGAGATGTACAAAACAGTATGTTGAAAATGAACTTTACAACTTTGTGTGTGTGTGTGTGTGTGTGTGTGTGTGTATGTGTGTGTAGGAGTTGGAAAAGTGGGGAGGGAAGGGATGGTAGGAAAAATAAAGGAGGGGGTAACAGTGCTCGATAGGAAATGGATTCATTACCTTGCTCATGTAACTGTAACCCCTCTGTACAGTATCTTTACAATTAAAAATATATATTTAAAATTTTAAAAAGACAAAACAAAGATATACAAATTAAAGAAAAGAAATGGCTTCTTTAGTGTGACACATTCAGTCTGGTAAGCACAGGTGTTCTTTACCATCAGGTCAATGAAAAAAAATTAGAGACTGTGTTCTTGAATTAAAATTCTACTGATGTGTGCAATCAGCTGCAGCAGTTGTATCAGAACTTGTGAATTTGTTGTCAATAGAAATTGAAGATATTTCTTACCATTTTTACTGTTGATATTATTACTATTATTATTATTTTGTGTGAGTGCTGGGATCTGGCACTCTTGTTTAGCTTTTTTATTAGTCAAGATTGACACTATCCCCTGAGGCACACTTCTATTTCTGGCTTTTTGATGGTTAATTAGAAATAAGAGTCTCATGGACTTTTGTAACCTGCCTGGCTTCAATTCAGGATCCTCAGATTTCAGCCTCCTGAGTGGCCAGGATAACAAGTGCCCAGCTTCTGTTGATGATATTTTGAAATACTGTTTACCCTCATCACCACTTCCAAATTATAGTACTGTTAGACCTACTACTAGAACCTGTCAGGTTTTGATCTGGTTGATAGGAGGGGATAATATTATTTGTACATGGCTTACATGGACCAGACTGAATTTGTGATTCAAGCCACCTTGAAGGGTCTGAGCTGCTGGACTGTTTGGGCACATGAGAATTCCCACACAACATTCCCAGCCAATGCATTCATCTTGAACACAAGCCATTTTTACCAATGAAAATGAATACCTTAACACTTGCTAATTAACCAGCCGTCTGGTATCAATATGAAACAAACATAGTTGATGTTATAGTGATATCAGTCTCAGAGTTAGATCTTTGTAGCCTAGAGTTTGACTTAGAATCTTCAAGGTTCTATCCAGCTCTGAAGAGTACAGATTTTTTACAGACTCTAAGTCTTAATTAACAGCCTGTAAGGTATATGAGTATACCATAATAAAAGTGCTTGATTTTTATTGTAATTATTGTTTGTTTTTTGAAAAGAAGGGCATGATTTCAATCTAAATGAGCAGGTCAAGTGCTGAATGGCTGGTCACCTGCTCTTATCTGTGTACTGCAAGTGTCCTATTCCCAAAGATGCTAGGCCTAGCTAAATATAGCCAAGATATTGAATCTAAGAGCAAGGATTGCCAATGTTTTCCACCCTTGGTATCATTTTCAAATGTAAAGAAGTTCAATGTCCTTTAGCAACTAGAGATACAAGATTCAGTTTTCTCCTTTTAGAAACTGAACTCCCTTTTGGCCAGAAAGGAAGAAGTTATTTTAACCTTTCCCATTATTAATTCAGGAAGAGATGATGTGTTTAATCCAAATTATCCATTTAACATGTGAAGAAACAAGGGCCAAGAGAGATAATGTTTAGTGACTACAGTGTGAGCAGCTTCCTTCAACATGAAGACATGGTCCCTGTTGAGATGAGACAGTAGCAGATGAGGAAATTGGAGAAATTGTCACCTCAGAGTAAGTATATAAGCTATAACTACTCAGAAATGCAGTGGGAAAATATTTCTTTTTCAGTAACAGCAAAAATGATACAATTCTCTAGAAGTATTTTTTCACACCATCCATAAAAAAAATATTTAGTGGTTTAAAGATCTAAAATTTAGAGCCAGTCATGGTGGTGTATGACTAGAGTCTAAGCTACTTAGGAGGCTGAAGCAGGAGGATCACTTGAGCCCAAGAGTTTTAGCAGCCTGAACAACACAGTGAAACCCTCCCTGTTTTTAAATAAAGAAAGAAAAAAATACAAAAGAAGATCTAAACACTTTTAAAAAGTAAAAAAAAAAAAAAAAACCCTGGGCAATGGCCCTTAGCTTTTTCTGCTACTTGAGCCACAGTTTCACTTCTGACTTTTTACTGGTTAATTGGAGATAAGAGTCTCATGGATATTCCTGGCCAGGCTGGCTTTGAACTGAGATCCTCAGATCTCATGCCTCTGAAATAGCTAGGATTACAGACATGAGCCATTGGTGTCCAGCTGGAAATGCACATGCAAGAGAATTGGAAATGTACAGGCAGAACTACTATTGAGTGATACCTGGCCTTGTTTGATTTGTTTCTATAACCTAGAGAACACTGAGTTGGTAACAACCCCTTAGAAACATGGCTTTTGTGTTTAGCAGATTTACTGAAAGGTCACAAAACGCTTGACTATGCGGCAGTTAAGGTTAGCAAGATGAGCTTTTCCACATTTGGCTAGGCTCCTGAATGTGCCTAGTGTGTTCCTCCCTGAGGTCATATCTCCCTTTGTTCTGTGTAGTCATCCACTGTCGATAAGGTTTTATAATGTCAGCTAATTAAATCTAGATCTAATTTCTTCTATATTGGGTGTGTTTTATGAGAGTTCTAGTCCTATCAACTGGTAACTACCTGAAATGCTACAACGTTGATCTTAATTCATCAAAGGGATAAAAATTAAAATGTGATTGTACAACTCTATAGAGTATGCTTTATCTCTACCTATGATATCTCTGTTGGCAAAAAAATAAGGAGGGGTTAAAGTACACCACATTAAATTGTTAATAAGGACTTATATTATTAATAAATCCATTTGGGGTGCTAGTTTGGCATATATCCTAAATATATGTGACTTTCCTTTGACTGAGCATTAATAATTCAGTAATACATGCAGGCACTCAAGCTACATGTATAAAGATGTTTTGCAGTCTTATTTCTATTGAAAATCATGTAGCTTTGAGATATAGCTCTGGGATAAATCATGTGCTTATTAGAATGTGTAAGGACGTAGGTTCAGTTGCTAGCACCAAAACATGAAACAAATAAAATGAAACAACTCACCCCTCCACACCCCCCTACAATCCAACAAAACCCTCCACAAACAACCTAAATGGTCATTAACAGAAAATGATGAAACAAACTAGAGTCTATCCATTGCCATCTTTCTTTATGTTCTCCTAGGAAGCAGACCCGTGACCAAGTTCAAGTTCATAAAGCACATTTGGGAAGTATATGTAGGTAAGCAAGGAAATGATACCTGGAAAAGCAGACAGCTAGGAAATGGTTTGTGATTAAACCATAAGAGAGATTCTAAGCGATTCTAAGAGATTCTAAACTTTCAGGGAAGCAGAAAGCAGCACAAAGTACATGTCTTAGGATCATCTTAGCCAAGAGCCAGATTGCTCAGGTAGTTACACTCCTATCCCTTGAGTCACTGGCTGAAAGCTGACTCTCAGAGGCACTTTAATATCCAAATGCTTCCACAACCATCCATAGGCAAATTGGTTTCAGTGGCTAGAGGGAGGTGTCCAACATGGTGATGATGGTGGAAGTCAGGCTGCTATGTATGGAAATGATAGGAGCAAGACATGACAATATCTGTTACACACGCTAACAAATGCAAAGAGGCATCTATGACTCAAGATGAAACAAGGTACAAATGAATGTTTACCAATGCCTTGACTTTTGTATTAAAACTATGCATCAATTTGTCTACAGTGGTTATCTCTGAAGAGAGCCAGATGGAGGAGAAGGTAGATTCTCATGTTTTATTTTATACAATACTAAGTTGAATTTTCTTTTGTTTTTGTTTTGTTTTTATAGGAAGCCTATAGAGTACTTTTGAAGCTGAGCACTGGTAGCTTAGGCCTGTAATCCTAGCTACTAAGGAGGCTGAGATCTAGGGGTGGTGGTTTGAAGCCAACCCAGGAAGACAAATCCAAGAGACTCTAATCTCCAATTAGCCAGCCAAAAGATAGAAGTAGAGTTGTAGCTCAAGTGATAGGGTGCCAGCCTTGAGTGGAAAAGCTAAGCAAGGGCACAAGGTCCTGTGTTTAAGCCTCAGTACCAACATACACACACAAGTTAAAAACACAGGGTGAGGAAGATAGATCAGTAAGCATGTGTTTTACATGTTGAAGGCTGAGGGTTTGACACCCCATCTCTAGCCACACACACACACACACACACACACACTTATAAAGACACTTAAAATCATGGTATGTACAACAAATTCATATGTGTCCTGAACAGAAGTAGGTGGCTTTTTTTTTGGGGGGGGGGTCCGGTTGTGGGCCTGAACTCTGGGCCTGGGCGCTGTCCCTCAGCTCTTCGGCTCAAGGCTAGCACTCTACCACTTGAGCCACAGCACCACTTCCAGCTTTTTTCCTTTTTGCTTATGTGGTGCTGGGGAATCGAACCCAGGGCCTTATGCATGCAAGGCAAGCGCTCTACCACTGAGCCACCTTCCCAGCCCGTAGGTGGCTTTTTTATCCATTAGATTACCCCAAAGTGCTGTTCACACCTGGCAGGTGATCTTGGAGATTTGCACCCTTCATGTTCACAAGCAAAGCATTCTTCTTTGAAAATGTGATCAGTTCTCCTCAGTTCACCAAGGACTGCAGCTGTAACCCTGCTCACTTCTGACTAACTGCCTAGAATTCTCTTTTGTTCATTTGTTTGTTCATTTGTTTGCTGGTCCTGGGGCTTGAACTCTGCCCTGGATGCTGTCCCTGAGCTTCTTTTGCTTAAGGCAAGTGCTCTACCACTTGAGCCACAGCTCCACTTTGGCTTTTTTTTTTTTTTTTTTTAGTTTATTGGAGATAAGAGTGTCATGGAGTTTCCTGCCTGGGCTGGCTTTGAACTTCAGTCTTCAGATCTCAGCCTCCTGAAAAGTTAGGATTACAGGGGTGTGGCACTAGTGCCTTGGCCTAGAATTCTTAACAATAGCAAATGAAGAGAAAAGATTTTGGTTCTCTTCCCTGCTTCCCCCACTCCCAACCTGTTTGCTGGGAATCATACCCAGAACTTCACACATTTCTAAGCACTCTTCTCCCCAATTCTTCCAATGAACTATATCCCTAACCTGAACTCAAGGCCTTCCTCCAGGCAGAAGCTCTACTCACTTGAGCTATGCCTTCAGTCCCTTTTCTACTGGTTATTTTCTATGTAAGGGTCTGGCCTAGCCTGCACTACTACTTGTGTTTCCCCACATCACTGGGATGACAGGCGTGTACCACTGTGTCCAGCCTTTGGTTGAGGAAGAATATTCTGAACTTCCTTATGCATGAGTTGAACTTATATGGAGATTCCCTCATCTCTGCCTTCTAAGTAGCTAGGATTAGAAGCTTAAGCCTCCTCTACACAAGGCTACATGTTTTTGTTTTGTTTTTCTTGTATTGTTGTCTTGTTCATCAACCTTCAAGTAGTTGATTAGCTCAGTTTCTCCCCAAACTATCCAAGTAGAATGGCAGGGATATGAGCCCTGGGAGACGAAGGTATTGACTCTTTTCCAGGTTGGCCACATATTATTAGCTGGGTGATCTTGGGCGAGTCATTCATTTAGTAGACATTTTTGGAAGGCTTTATCCTTGAGAATCACAAAGATGAAAGCCACAGTTTCAGCCCTTGGTGAGTGTACAGAAAATTGCACAGGAAAAGCTAGCTGTTGCATCACAATGTGAGAGGTCCCATGGGGAAAGCACCCAGCTCAGCCTGGAGGAAGTGTTCTAACTTCTCTAGGGTTCTGTTTCTCAGCTCTGATGGAGGCAGCTTTGATGTACTTGTGAAGAGAGTCAATGTTCTAGAGCACACCTTGCTCCTCAACAAAGAAAGCCCCTACAGTGACCTTCCCTCTCCTCCTTTCCTTTCCCCTCTCCTCCCTTCCTCCCCTCTCCCCCTTTTTCCTTTTTTTTTTTTTTTCTGGTGCCAGTACTGAGGTTTGAACTCAGGAGCCTCAAACTCTCTCTTCATTTTTACTATCACTTGAGTCACACCTCCACTTCCACTATTTTACTGGTTAATTATAAATAAGACTCTCTTGGGTTTCTTTGCTATTTCAAACCATGATCCTCAGATCTCAGTCTTCTGAGTAGCTAGTGTTATAGGCATGAGCCACCCACATCTAGCATGTCTCTATTTTTGAGTGAAAGCAAGCCCAGTATGGGCTCCTTCCAGCCCTACACTCAGAACTTGTGTGAAGATCCCGTGCATACACATTCTGCACTTCCTATATTCCCGATGTCCTTTTTGTTGTTGTTTTCAGTGCTGGTGATGAAATCTAGGGCTTCACAAAAGCTCACTATGTTTCCAGCTACACCCTCAGCCTTCCACCTTCAACCTTCCAAATGTACTTTTTATGCAAATATGCTAAATTGAAAGATAGGAGATTCCCTGGATTGGCAGGAGCTGGGAGCTCCTAAACAAAGGAGTCTAAATTTACCTGGGCCAAGACAAAGCAGAGAGCCAAGCAGAGTAAGAACCACAGAAGGTAGTGGGCCAAGAAAGCTGGAAGTAAATTGGTTCAGCTCCTGCTACAATCCCAGAAGTCTACCTGTGCTCAGGTGGTAAAAAGGAAATGTCAAGACAGTCCTAGAATTGTGGGACCATTCGACTCTTTTTAAGCCAGCAGAACTGTCTCTTTTGATCAGACAGATTAGTTTAGCAAAAGTTCTGTCTTTTAGGAAGACAAAATCAAGATGAAATGAAGAGGAGAACACAGACTTCTTGAATAATTAGGGAAACCACACCATGCTGCAAAGAAAGGCATATGCTTCACTTCGAGGGCACACATAATACTGCATTTCTCATTCATCAATGTCCACAGTCATTCCTTCACTTAGTGCTGGGCATGGAGGGGAATACAAACTTATACAACACTCAGCTCCGGCCTTCAATTTGTCTGGTAAACATTTACTGAGCATCTCTCTGCCTGACTGAGGATCCCTTCCTAGGATTCAAAAACAAGGAGAGTACAATTTCTTTCTTACCCGAGGAGCTTATAGTGTAGTCGATTGCTAATAAAATGTCTTCATGCTCAGAATATTCCAAACATTGAGCAGATATTATTTTTGCTTGTGATTCTGTCAGTTCCCTGGCCTTGTTGTGAGACTAAATCCTGTGGATTTATTCTAGAGACTTGGCAGTTCAGCTTTGAGCTCCCAGGATTTGTGAGTGTGAGAAAAATAATGGCCTGTTTTCCTATCTCTCCCCTACAGGTTTAACAATGCACCTGGCTGGATCAGGAACATTCACTTTGTTCTCCAAATGAGGTGTTACACGCAGAGTCATTTTTCTGGCTTTCTAAAAAGCTCAGTTCCACTCTCCAATTTCCCACCTTTTTCTCCCACCTGTCTTGTTTAATAATTAGGCTGTTTAATAACTGCTTTTGATGGGGAGTCTGGAGAAGAGAGGAAGGGTAAGGGGTGGTGGTGGTGATTGAGAGTCCTGGGGGACTAGAACAGCTTCCAGTGCCACAGTCATCATGTTCTAGGTTGTTCCCTTGGCATATTGATCAGTGAAAAGGTCAGAGGTCTTTTCTGTACGCAGATGTGACTGGCCTTGGTATATTCTGTCCCCAAGGGCCCTGCAAAGAATCAGATATGGTTCCTGTCTTTTGGCCTCCTTGTAATTCTTGCTCCTAATTTGCCTTTCACTTCACCTATAGTAAGGTTACTAACAGCACCTGGTCACAGCTTTTTTCAAGTATCCACTGGATTTGGAAGTTAGAGAGCATACTACACTATGTGGAAGAGAAAAAGAAATCCAGCCAGGCACCAGTGGTGGTTCTATTGAAGGGTAGGATTTATTTCTCTATATCTTGATGCCTGAAGTTGTCATTTCCATCTCTACCACCACTTCCTCCTCCTCTTTCCTCCCCCTCCTCCCTCTTCCCTCTTCCTCCTCCTTCCTTCTCCTCCTGTTTCCTCCTCCTCCTTCTTCTCCATCTTCCTCCTCTTCTTCCTCCACCTCTACTTCTTCCTCCAGTCCCCTCCCCTTTTTTTTCTTTTAGCAGTGCTAGTGATTGGTCCTAGGATTTTAGCACATGTTAATCAAATGCTATACTGCTGAGCCACATACATCCCCATTCTTGGATGCTTTTCATGTGGTTTTATGCAGTATATAAGAGGTTATGTCTGTGCTTTGGATAGGGGGAAGATGAGCACTGAGGCTGATAACTTAGTTGTATATCTGCTATCAAGTGCCCACTTTCTAGAGCTCTAATGGTCCCAACTTTCTGCTAGAAGTTCCCCTTGCTACTTGTATCAGTCTCTGCCCCCCAAATTACCATGATGATTAATATGAGGAGGTTTCTTACTCACATCTCTCTCACCAAACCACAAGACCCTAACCACAGTGGTAGCCATATTCCTCCCACCATCCCCTGGGAGTCTAGATTCTATATGCAGGTCTCACTACTATGGAAGGAGGTTAGACTTGATCATAAGTATAGCATCTTTTTAGCGCCTTGAAATACCCTTTGATTAACATTTACTTCTCTCTGCTTCCAGCTGACAGCTTGAGAAAAAGCAAATGGTGCTTGGCTAGTTATTTGTTTGTTTGTTTTTTAACCTAATAACAAGCCTGACTTATAACTATTCAACTATTCTTCAGCTTCCAATACAGTGTGTCTACAGATAAATAAGCATGTATATATTATCTACTGTTGTTTACTTCTCTCCAAATGGAAGTCCATTAATTTCCCAATATATTTTACAGAATGACTTGCCTGATGCCAGCACCAGGAGGACATATTAATCCTTACTCTTGAAATGTTTAAGTTTGAAAATAATGGAAAATAGAAGAAATAGAAGGACCAAGATGACTCATTTGTCTTAGATGTTCACCCTAAACTGGCAGCAGTGCATTAAACCCAAAATTCTAGAAGGATGACCTAAATCACACTTTACCACAGAGGCTCTTTAGTTTCTTAGCAAAAAATTGCATTTTATGTCTAGAATGAAGGCACTTGATGATGGCTGGAGTCAAGTGGCATGAACTTGACGGGGGATAAAGAATCAATATTATCTCTTTATGTGATGAAACCTTTTCAGAAGAAGACAAAGGGAAGCCACAGGCAACTGTAAGATACAGATAAGATAGGACATCACTCCTGAAAAAGAGCTGGCTTGGAAAAAGAGCATAGAGGTCTTTGTGAAAACAGGTTTTTAAACCCCAGGCCTAAAGTCCAGGAATCTCACGTTAAATCCAGCCATACATCCCCTATATACCAAATAAAGAGATATGGTAAAGGGCTGAGAAAGGAGATTTATTACATGACAGCTGTGGAAAGACAGCATTTCAGTACTTCAGCTGTTTTCTAGGGTATAGACATTGGCTTTGGGTTAAATAGGAAGAATTGGGGTGGGGCAAGGGGTAAGAAAGGAAGGCATGGTTAAAATAGTCTCAAGTGACAAGTATGGCCTGGTTGACCATTTGCTCAGTTTTTATCCTTGGAAGAGGTTCCAGAGAAGTTGTTATCACTTCATTACCAGAACAAAACAAGAACAAGGTGATTTCCTAAGTTTTGAGCTGTTCTTTTCAAGATGATAAGGAGAGGTAATGCCTGTTTGAGGATCAGTTTGCCTTCCACAAAGTGAGGTCAATTTTTTCTTTCCTAGAAACCCAAGGGACTGTAGCAGAGAATAGCCCAGATCAAAGGGCACAGATACAAAGTTGGGAGATTTTTAGTTAATTCCAGGGTCCAGTACAGGTGTCTTTTGGTTGCCTCTTACAAGTGGATCACATAGCAAACTTATACCTCTGTTTAGTCTATGATGATCTTCTTGCTTTAGTTTTCCCCAGGCACAAAAGAAGTGTCTCTCCAGAGATCTAGTAACTTATTTTTCTTTAAGATGATCTGAAAGTCATAGGAGTCCAGAGGAAGACGGTGGAGGAGAAGCTGGAGGCTAAACAAGCTCTCACATAGAAACCAGTTTTAGTGTTCCAGTGAAGATGATCTGAAAGTGAGCTTTGAATCTCAGAGCTGTGACAGAGACAAAAATGAGTAAAAGGTAAGAGTCAGGACAAGGAATAGAGAAACCCTTTCTGTATAAATGTAATAAGAATCCATATTTAATTAGCTAATTCAGGGAAGCAACTAATCTTGCAGTACAATAGATGTTATTGATAATGTTGATTACTGCCTGTAAACCATCAAGAAGCAGCATTTAAGGGCTGGAGGTATAACTCAGCAATACTGTGCTTGCCAAGCCAGAAGTGTGAGAAGAATGTGGCCCAGAGTTCAAATCCCAGTACCCCACCTCTCAGGAAAAGTGGCTTTTGACTTTATGCACTTATTGTCCAGGTTGTAAATCTGATCTTGTAATTAATGGATGCTAAAATCACGGGAAACTTAAAAAGGGAGACTATTTACTTTGTGTATAATGAGGAGGACTTGAATGAATCAAAATTATTAGGAAAGAGGAGAGAGGAGGGAGAAGAGGAAGGGAGGGGCAAAGAGAAAGAAGGGGAAAGGAGAGAAAAGGAGGAGAAGGGAGGGGAGGGGAAAGGAGGGAAGACAGTTTAACTGGGCTAGTTACTTAGATGAATTTTCAGTGTTAGCTTTATATTGGTAAAGATGGAAGGTAATAACAGTGGTCTTGGAATCAGAACTTAGCCCTCAGCTTTGCACATGCAGGTCCTCCATTTGTCACTCCATCTGACAGAAAGCAGGCTGCCATAGAGTTGACCAACACAAAATGAAATAAAAACCAAACAACAACAACAACAACAACAAAACACCACCTCCCCATCCATACCAAGAGGCAGGGGATATAGCTCATTAAAAGGGTGCTTGCCTAGCATATATGAGGCTCTGGGCTCAATCCCAGTACCACAAGCAAATGGAGTAGTTAGTTCAGTGTGTTTATCCAATTAGTTTAGATAAACTTGAATTCTTCTTTTAGTGTAAGTATGTCCAAAGCAAGATTTTTATTTTGATTTGCTAAACCTGGCAACCACCCATAAGAAGCTTCCACTGAGAACACCCCAGAAGTTTAGTAATAAATCAGAATGCCAATGTCTGGATTAGAGGGCTGGACACACTAGTATCAGAGTCCTTGTGGTGACTGTCTATACCATTCTTTTTGAGGTGTTTAGAAAACGCACTTGGGCATTACTTGGTGAATGTGCAATGCCAGGGAAACAGGCTCAGCAGCTCAGGAGCATGCAGCCTCACAGAACCCAGAGCTCAGTATTTGTCTGCAGGGACACCACTCAGACCTGGAAAAACAGCCCTTCCAACAGACATGGAGCCTTTCTCCCTGACAGAGCTGCTATGATGCTGGGCTCCCTTCCTATTTTTAGTATTTATTTTTTCAAAAATTTTAACCTGTCACCCAAACAAAGCTCCTCATGTAGACATGATGCCATTTCTAAGGTATCCACTGATAACGTCAATTTTATATTGATTTGCTACTTGCACGGATCCACATTGGTCATCTTGTTAAGTTGGGGAAAATGAGAGTTTTAATAATTTGGCATTAATTTTACAAGTAGTTTCAGTTATGTACAAATATACATTTGATTTTTCTAAAGAAGGACGTATAAATACACACACACACACACACACACACACACACACACACACACACACACATAAAATCTCAAATTCCCATTCTGTGTAATGCAGAACAAGTAGTACCAAGGATATGAATTCATGCTGACTTTCTTCCGAGCAGTCTTTAGATGGAATTGTGTGGTAGGAGAGAAAGAAGCTGGGCCCACAAGCTCTGCATTGGCAACTCCTGAGACAAATAACAACTCTATCCTGTCTTTTCCATCCTCACTGGCATCCAAGTGTCCAGCATGCTCCTGTGTTCCTTTCCAAACTAGCTGATGGCTAGCCTGTGCAGCTGATGGGGTTCAGGCAACTGGTAACCCAGAATGTGACTATTTGACATGAAACAATGTCAGAATCTAAGTCTCTCCAACCTCCCTTTGTTTCTTCCCCAGGGACATTGTTAGAAGTTCACTTATTTATCAGACTGAAGGAAACTCCTTCAAAAGAAATAGAATTGCTTTGGGCCTCCTCCCTGAAATCTCACTAACCAGACAGTCTTAAAATCATAAAACAGGAAGGAAAATGAGGAATGTTGCCACACCTATCTAGACAGATTTTGTTACAAGCTATTATTAGTTCCTCAGGCCCACTTAATTCCCCTTAAAATCATTTACTGACCTACGGAATTGCCAATGTTTCTCCCCCATTTCCAGTCCCCTATGGAAAGGAGTATATAAGCATCTGTACTTTATTGGATGATTGGAAATCACTCTCCTGATTGTGCATTGTTAGTCCTTTAATATGTCCACTAACCATTTATTTCAGGTGGTTTGGGGAGGGGAGAGAAAGTATATTTTCCCTGGTTCTGCCATCACTCTTATTCTTCCATGGCTTGGTTCCTTTGAGCAGTTGGCTCTCCTGTCAAGCCAACTTCTGAGCCTTTCTCAGGGTATAAAGAGGGTCCAGATACTGTTCTGTGCATCTCTGAGGCTGCAAGGAACAAGTCTGTCACTGATCTTCCTTCCCGAGTCACCTATCTCTGCTCTGTTGAGCCCAAGTCACTGCAGCAGGAGCATATCTGTGGGTTCAGCTGTCCTTCCTAGATGGGAGGTAGACCTGCATCCTTCAGGTAGTTCCTCACACCTCTCTGGGATTCTCTCTAGCTAGAATTCATCTCTACTGAAGGAATTCACCCTGGGAGTATGACAGGGGGCTGAGACTTTTCTTGGAGACCACATATTCTCTCTGGTCCAGATAGCTCTACTGCAATTTGGGAGGCTGGTAATCTTGCATATACCAGAGGGGAGGAGTTCTTATGGTCCAGTTTTATTTGTTCCCAAATGGTTAGGCTGAAAGATTTTCTGAATGTCCCCAAAAGCCTTTGCTCCCAAATGTTGATCTAGCATTCCATTCAGTGATCTTATTTTGAATCTTTTCTTTTTCTTGGCCTTCAAACCCATTAACTCTGGGCAGGCCAGACTATGCCTAAGACTGCAGAGAAGGAGGTTACAGGGATGAGCGTGGTGTTGATTGCTGAAGGAGATACCTAGTTAAGTTAATGTCACGAAGTATCTTCTGTATCTGCAGCGTTCTTGCCTTTGTCCCGAATGTCTTGATCCCTGCAGCCCTCAGAATAATCTTTAGGATAGATTTTTACAGATGAAGAATAGTGAAGGACTTGTTTCTCCCCTCTTGGCTCATTCTTTTTGTATATTCAAAGTTGGAATATGAAGGATTGACACTCCCCGCCCCTGCTGTTTTGCTAGGTGCACCAAAGTTATGCACAGACTGCCTGACACAGGTAGGGCAATCCCACCTGAGCCTGGCTGTAAACATTTCATTGTGGGCCTAGCCTATAAGGCTCTGAGGCCAAGTTGTGAGGCCAGGAAAGGGTTAAGAGGTTGGAAGACTAAAAAGTGTATCCTGTGAAGGTCAAAACTGTCCAGGCAAGACAGATGTAGAGCTGTTTAAACATTAAAAAAGCTTGAGACCTTGGATAAGGGGATACTTCCCCTATTCTCTGCCTGCACCTGCAGTCACCCCCACTATACTAAACTCATGTAACCCCTGTCTCCTTGCAGAGACCCCATAAAAACTCAACTCCTGTCCCAGCTCTTCCCACAGTCTTCAAGCCTGGGAAGGCTGGGCCCCTCGCTGCTATATCTCAATAAACAGTCCTTTTCTGTGGAACAGGGGTCCAGCCTGTTTCCTTCCTTTCTCCGCCATTTTCCTAACAAATAGTATAGATCATTTACAGATGAGAAAATGAAAGATTGGGAGGATGGATACCTTGTTCAAAGATTCCAATTGTAAGTAGAGGAAAAAAATTGAATCTAGGATAATCTAATTCTGAAGCTTTCCTTTTAAAACCCCACAATAGTGTTATATCTTGGCTAACATCTGATTCCTTGTGAAATCTGTTAAAAATAATTTGGATAAGGACCCACCCTAGGAAATCCAAATACAATTGCTCTGGGGTGGATCCTTCTGACTTGCATTGTGAATAGCTGACAGGTAATTCGGATATACATCAAAGTTTGAAAGGCCAGCCCATCCACTTATTCTGTAATTTTGTACAAATTTCTCCCAGCACCTCAGTTTCCTTATTTGTTAAAGGAAGGGATGGTAACAGCTCCAGATATGGAGGTGTCTGTGTGGGAATTTAATGAATTTACAATGAAAACACTTGAAAGAGTATTTGGCAGGTAATAATGACTTTAGAATTGGCAAATATTTTCACCTTTAGGGCTGAGGATGAGCACGCCCAAAGCTCTGGGATCTGTCCCCAGCACCACCGACAACAACAACAAACCCCAGTTAATTGGCTGCCTCTTAGCAGCAACTTACCAAAGGTCCACTATTTTCCGAATGTATTACCCAAAAGGGGCAATTATTTGAATATGAATATATTCTTTTTAATAGTTTGTCTCAAGCAATATTTTAACCCTTTTCTCTTCATATAGGTTTTTTATGACCTTTGGTGGTCCTTAACTACCCCAAGGCTATGTTATTAAGGTAAATTAAAATTGTGACAACAGGTAAGAAAAAGACATGAGTAGTTGTCGCCTTCCCTATCCTTGTCCATGCCTGTCCTTCTCTCCTTCCTTCTCCTTCGCTTCCTCCTTTCTTGTGGTGCTTCAGATCAATCCCAGAACCTATATATAGAAGTGTTCTACCACTGAGCTATGCTCCCAGCCCTGGAGATCTTTAAACAATGCCTCAGTCTTATATCAGATTAATTCATACTAGAATCTTTATGAGTGGGGCCCATAGTTAGGAATGGAGAGGAGGGAATGGGAGGGAAAGGAAAAGGAGAGGAAAGAAGGGTAGAGAAACAATAAAAACAATATCAGCACATCTGCACTATATAAATATATATCTGTATATACATATATGTGTATATGTATGTATGTATGTATGTATGAAGCAGCTGGTGACTCTAGCCAGCCATGCACTATGCAGGGAAAGTGAGAGTTCCTGAACTTAAATGGGCGTTTATAAAGGGGCAGATGTCTGATTCTGATGGGTCTGGCTGCCCAAGTGGAGACTATGACAGTATTTATCTAAAACACCTCTTCTTCCCCAACCTAACCACTCAGGAAGCCTCATAGAGGCCGATAATACTGTGTAAACAAGTTCCAAACCAACCCATCTGCTTTTCATTTCCTGTGGAATGCTAAAACCAGTCTTTTAAAAGTTACTTAAAATAAATCCTGTCCTGTGGCCCGCCCTCATGGGGTACATGCTCTGTCCTCAGACCACCCCAGCAAGGGCTTCCTCTAACACCTGGGCAGACACAGTTATTCTTGGCATTACCCTTTCTGGCTTCACACACATTGGGTAATATCTTTGTTCTTCTTCTGTTTAAAGCACTGTCTTCAGTGTCTCCTCATTTGTCTCTTTCTCCCCTGGCAAGTGTAAGGTTATTATTATTGTTGTTATTGTTATTATCATTATTATTATTTATTATTGACAGTCGTGGGGCCTAAATTCTGGGCCTGGGCACTATCCCTCAGCTCTTCAGCTCAAGGCTAGCACTCTACCACTTGAGCCACAGCGCCACTTCTGGCTTTTTCTGCTTATGTGGTGCTGAGGAATCGAACCCAGGGCCTCCTGCATGCAAGGCAAGCACTCTACCACTGAGCCACTTTTCCAGCCCTTAAGGTTATTGTCATCTGATAGTGGCCTTGCTGCTAGCGCGTGTGGGAATGGCGCCGTGAGAGCAGGGCTAAGGCCTCTCTGGGGTCCCCCGCAGGGGCTTTTGAGTTTATTCTGGGAGGGGTGAGTCTTGGAGTATTTTGGAGTTTCCTTCCGAAATTTGAACAGCAACTCCACACGTGACTATAGCCACCCCTGCCTTTGCTCTGCTTATGTGTAGGATCTGTGAAGGAGTGACCTTTGCCACCAATTAATGTGAGCGAGGCCTTATTTAGTGGAAAAGAACTACAGGGCAGTAAACAAAGTTGGAAAGGTCAGTTCTAGGAAAAACTGGGGAAGGGGGGGCAGCAAAGGAGCCCTGTAATCTTTTATGTCTGGGGGTTGTAACCCTCCTCTAGCTCAAACACTTAAACTGGTCCAAACCCCATACTCTCCAAAGATCTTGCCCTGTGCTTGAGTTTCTCAGGGTCTTGCCAAACACAGGTTAAGTAAGCTGACTGCAGCTGTTGTTGCCCCAGTGTCTCTTCCCTCTAAATGTCAACAACAAAAGCTTCTGTGCTGTCTTTATTCTGTGCAGTAAGACTCACCGTGGCCTTTAAGAAGCTTATGTTCCCTTGTAGAGACAGGATGTGTGCACACGCAGAGATAACCTCGTGAGACCTCCCCACATGAACCAGGCAGACGACAAAAGTTAAGGAAGAGGCAGTCCTATTAACAAATATATCCTGAGCACCCACTACAGGCTGCAATTTTGTTTGTTATAAGTACTGAGGCTTCATGACTCTTAGGTCCTAATGAAACAAGACAGAGTTTACAGAACTAAATATATAATACATCAACTTGTAACAAGTGCTTTGAAGGAAAGTGAAACAGATTAAGTAGTAGGCTAAAGTGACAAGGTTGAAGAAGAGTGGCTTATTTATTTATTTATTTAGTTAGTTATTTGATGGAAGATCAGAGAGGACCTCTCTGGCAAGGTGACATTTATGTCAAGATCTAAAGATGGAGCAAGGCATCTGATTATCTAGAAGAATTTCCCAAGCACAGAGAATAGCAGGAGCACAGAGTCAACAGGGGAAGTAAGCTTGGGCTGAGGAGGGGAGGGTGGGGAGAGGGGGAGTCCTCTGTCATGACTGGAGGGCGGTGAGTAAGTGGGTGAGGACAGGAGATGAGGTCAGAGAGGTGGCAAGGTAGACCACAGGGGACCTGCGGGCCTTGGTCAGGAGGTTGAGATTTTATTTCGGAACAGTGCAGTCACCTGACTAGAAAGCTATCAGTGATCCAGGGCTAGGAGCATGGTTTAAGTGGTAAAGTGCTTGCCTAGCAAGTAAGAGGCTCCAAGTTCAAATCCTAGTACTGCTAAAAGAAAAAAAATTGCTGAGTGCAGTGGCTCATATCTGTAATCTCGGTTCCTCTGGAGGTGAAGTTTGAGAGGACTGCAGTTTGAGGCCAGCCCAAGCAAAAAGTTAGCAAGAGCGCATCTCAACCATGACTGGGCATGGTGGTGCATGCTTGTGGTCCCAATTTTGAGGGAGGTATAAATAGGAGGATCTCGGGCTAGTACCAGCAAGAAAATAAAGGCTCTATCTGAAAAAAAACTGAAAAGCAAAAAGAGCTGGTGGGGTGGCTCAAGTGATAAAGTGCTTGCCTGGCAAGTACAAGGTCCTGAATTCAAATCCCAGGACCACCAAAACAAAACAAAAGCAGCAACCACAAAACATCTGGTGACTTACTCTGAGACAATTTTGTTTTTCCTAACTCTACCCTCCCTTCCATCTCCATCTTTTGTTGTTACTAAGTTTTATCATTCTCTACTCTAGGGGACCTTGAACAGGGGATTTACCCAGCCCAAGGGCTCTTGATTAATTTGGCCAATCACAGAAATTCTGTGCTCTGGACAGTAATTGTTTTGAAAATGGGTCATGTATTAAGTTTGAACAATGGGATATAAATAGGAACTTTAAAGATGGGACTTCTGGGAAAATCTCTAAGTCTTTAAAAGGAAACAAACTTCTGTGTACTTGAGATGTGCTACAAGAACAGGTTTTGTTTTGTTTTCTTACTCTGTATCCCAGACTGGTCTTGAACTCATGATCCTCCTGCTGCAGCGTCCTGTGTGCTAGGATTATAGGTATATTCCACATTGCCCAGCTAAGGACATAGCTTGAGTTTCCATCTCCATCTTGCAAGCATAAAGAGGAGACTAAGGCAAACTGCTAGAGTATCAAAGGTGGCCAAGGAGAAAGGTAGAAAAACCATGGTTCATGGAAGTAGAAGTGTGGCTCAAGTGATAGAGCATTAGCCTTGTACAAAAAAAGCCAAGCAAGAGAATGGGGCCCTGAGTTCAAGACCCAATACTGGAACAAAAAAAAAAGAAAAAGCATGGTTCCTTTATGATATCCATGGGCCGCTGAATTCATAAACTCTGCAACTGCATTACTTCTGTATTTCTTATGTAAAATTCAAAAAGAGAAAGAAGTCCCTTAAAAAGGGACTACTGGCATACATCTGCAATCTCATCTACTTGGTAGATTGATGAAGAAGGGTTGTTTGAAGATTGTTTGACGGAGGATTGCCAATCTGAGCAACATAGTCACCCCCAAATAACAATAATAGTAACAATAATAGGAATAATTCCTTACCATTTTGTGCTTTTGAATTGGATGTTTATACTTGAAGCACTGCCAACTAAAAACATGAGGATTAGTTGTTGGGTAGACACTCAGTTGTGCCTGCCACAACCTGTCATGTACTAGTTCCTTAGCCTGAAATACCTCTCTCCATTTATTTTTCCCATCTGTCTACAATTCTTTAAGTATTGGCTTGAAGTGATTCCAAGGATGCCATCTTTGTTTCCTGAAAGTTAACTAGATTCCAGCCCTCCACTCCCTGGCAGCCTGTGTGGTATTCACCACACTGCCTTGTGTTTCTGACTCCACTTCTCAGGTACCTACCGCACTTCAGCTCCTTGTTAGGAGTCTCATTTGTTCTGTATCTAGCTCTTAGGACAATGAATGACACAGGACAAACATCCAACCCATGCTTGTTACATGAGATGTATTTGCTTTTATTTTGTTTTATAATTTCAAGTCTAAATTCAAACCAGTATTCACCTAGTTTAGTGTGTGTGACTGATTTATTTGCTGGGATTTGGAATAAGAATGGTCTTTTCCACATAAAGTAAACTGGAGAGTTTCCAAAATAAATTGTTTAACTAGTGGGTTATTGGTTCTTAAAAGTTTAGAAGCTTAGCAAGTATTTGCTGAACATATACTATGTGTTCGGCCCTGTACCAGTTGGCACTTTATAGGAAGAGCCGTCTCTCAGTGTAGAGTTTATGCTTTAAGCCAGCATTTTTCAATTGTGGGTAATAAAACAATTTTGTGGGTCAAAACCATCAATAAGAAGGAATAAGGAAGATGCAATGGAGTAGAACAAAATATATCTGAGTACTTCACTCCCAGTAAAGCGCTTGGTCCAGTTACACATACATATTTCTATGATGTACAAACTGGGTCAAAATATAAAATGTGATTTTTTTTACACACAGTCAAAAAAAATAAGAAGTTTAAAGGCATTGCTCTAAAGTGTCAGTATATTTTCTTCCTTCTTTTTCTACTGATTTCTGGACTCTCTAAAGAGGGTGAGACAAGGATTCAAGCCATCCCAGTCAGCCCCTAGCGTTGGATTTGTTACCCTGGCACAGACTTTACAGTCAGAGAGCAGAAGTCCAATCCTCAGCTCTTGGACTTACAAACTCAGCAACCCTGGGCCAGTCCCAGGGCAATTCTGATCATCTGTATGTCTCTTATGGATTGGAGATAACAATGATTTCTTCCACAAGGCAATTTAAGCTGATGGAGTGAAAGATGAAAGCCTGATGATGCTTAGAAACCTCCTTCCAGTTCTGCAGACAAGAAAAGCAAACTTTGCCTGTGAGGGTAAAAATCTAGGACATTAGTTCAGGGAAAGAAGTCAGGCACAGAAAAGACAAATACTACCTGATTTCATTCATGTATAAAATCAGAAAGAAGTTGAGAGTAGAATAGTGATTACCAGGGCTAGGAGAAGGAGGAAAGATTGGTTACAGTTAGGTAGGAGAAATAGGTTCTGGTGTTTTCTTGCACAGTGGGTGACTGTAGATAATGATAATATTCTAGATATTTCAAAAGATCTAGAAGAATTTTTGTATGTTTTTTTAACCATAAGGAAATGCTTAAGGAACCAAGAGATTCTTACCTGATTTGAATATTATACAACATACACATAAAGCCATATTGTACCCCATAAATATGGATAATTTTTGTGTGTATAAAAAAATCTATGGACGGGGTCTGGGAAGGTGGCTCAGTGGTAGAGTGCTTGCCTTGCATGCATGAAGCCCTGGGTTCGATTCCTCAGCACCACATAAGCAAAAAGAAAAAAGCCAGAAGTGGCATTGTGGCTCAAGTGGTAGAGCGCTAGCCTTGAGCTGAAGAGCTGAGGGACAGTGCCCAGGCCCAGAGTTCAGGCCCCACGACCGGACCCCCCCCCAAAAAAAATCTATGGGCGCTGGGCACTGGTGGCTTATACCTATAATCCTAACTGCTCAGGAGGCTGAGATCTGAGGATCACAGTTCAATGCCAGCCCTGGCGGGAAAGTCTGTGAGACTCTTATCTCCAATAAACCACTAGAAAACCGGTGGCTCAAGCGGTAAAGCGCTCGCCTTGAGATGAAGAGCACAGGGACAGTGAGCGCCCAAGCCCAGAGTTCAAGCCCCAAGACCAACCAAAAAAAAAAAATCTATGGGAAGTGATGATGGATCCCTTTAATCTCGGCTACCTGAGATATGGAGGCAGGAGGATAGAGAGTTTGAGGCTAGCCTGGCAAAGTTAGGGAGAATTCCATCTCAAAAACAAAGGGGTTAGAGGAGTATCCAAAGTGATAGAGAGCTTGCCTAGCATGTACGGGCTCTGGGTTCAAATCTCCAGTACTGCAAATAACAATAACAACAAAAGCCTCAACAAACAACAAACAAAAAAGCAAATCAAATGTACTTTGAGAAGGAAGGCTATCTAGGGGAATTCAAATAGTACTCTAACACCCAGGGACCACAGGTAGTTAAATTTAAAGGGGAGAAAGCTAGAGTTCCCCCATTCTTCTAAAGAGAAATTCACTTCTTTCTTTATAGACATTGTGGTGGGGGGTCTGGAAGCCATTGAATGAGAGGCAGGGAGAAGCCCTTCACAATAGTCTTTTTCCATAAACTTTGTAGGGACCTGACAGTGAACTCCCTTTGCCCCTTGCAGCAGGTGTAGTTGGAGCCACCAGCCAGGAGATCCAGCAGTTTGGAAGTTGTGCTTGAGAAGTGGAGTGGGCATCAAGGGGAGGAAGCTCATCAGAGTAGTTGTCCTATCATGAGGCCCTTATCCCATACTTTCAAGATTCTGTCTTGTGTGGCTTTCTCTGAGCAACTGTCACAGTGAAGAAGTAGTGCACAAACTTTCTTGCTAGCCATTTAAGCCAGCTAGAAGCTGCCTGAACATCAAACTCAAGGCAGGCTTCAAAGCCTGGGTCCTCCTGTTGCCAGCTGAATTAACAGGAAACCATCAATCAACTTCCTCAAATAAAGTTATTTTTACTCATTGGTTGTCACTCTTGAATTGCTAAGACAGGGAGAAAGGCTGTAGAAGATCCTCCTCCCTGCCCCGCCCAAAAGCACATGTATCTACTATGTACTTTTTGGGACAAGAGAAGATGGGAAGCTGGCCTGTGCCTGGGCTAGACCGGCCTAGCAGCTAAAGTAGTGGAGGTTGAGATTTGTCCTTAACTGTCCTACAATGATGCAAACCAAGAGTCAAAGAGGGAAGTCCAAGACTTTCATATGAAGACTGGGGGCCTGAGAACTCTGTGGTTCTTTGGCTGGCTTGTTTTTGTGATGATTCCATCCTTAAATCATCCCATCAAGGCCTGGCACCAGTGGCTCGTGTTTATAATCCTAGCTACTACTCAGAAGATTGAGATCTGAGGACTGAGGCTTCAAGTCAGCCCAGGCAGAAAAGTCCATGAGACTCTAATTTCCAATTAATTACCAAAAAGCCAAAAGTGGAACTGTGGCTCAAGTGGTAGAGCACTATCCTTGAACAAAAAACCCTCAGGAACAGCACCCAGGTCCTGAGTTTTGTGCCCAGATCTGGCACGCGCGCGCACACGCGCGCGCGCGCGCGCACACACACACACACACACACACACGATGTTAGCACCTCTGTTTCTCTTCCCTAACACATTTTAGCCCTATGTTGGCCTGAAAAGGGCCGAGATTCCCAACTTCCTAACAATGCTCACAGGAAAGAGGTAGTGAAACAGGCATCAGCAGACATTCCCATTGACAGTATGGGGAGAGGGATAGGGTTAGGGGAAAATCTCCACTATGAGGGAACAGCTGAGACCCAACAGCATACAGTCCTGGTGTGGTCATTTGCCAACATCTGTCTCGACTTTCTTGAAGGCCACCTTTTAGTCACCAAGTCAAGTGGCTTTTTTCTTTTTTTTTGTCAGTTGTGGGGCTTGAACCCTGGGCCTGGGTGCTGTCCCTCAGCTCTTTAGCTGAAGGCTAATGCTCTACTACTTGAGCTGCAGCACCACTTCCTGTTTTCTGGTGGTTTATTGTAGATAAGAGTCTCATGGATTTTTTTTACCCATGCTGGCTTTGAACCTGGATCCTCAGATCTCAGTCTCCTGAGTAGCTAGGATTACAGGTGTGAGCCACTAGCACACCGGTGGCTTTTTCTTAGTCTCAATCTCCCAATGGAGCAGCCTTTCAATTTCAATACCCATAACAAATGCTTTCTGAAAGTAAGTGACATCATTCTGGCTGAAACTGACAGTCAAGTGGGGTCAAAAATAGGGTCAGGTCAGGCTAGAGTTGGCAACAGAGCAGCTGAGTGCTCAGATCTCTTGGGAGAAGCTTAGAGGACAGAAATAGGGCAGCCTGAGAACTAGCAATAGCAGCCCCCAGAGATGGTGTAGCTCATGAAGACAAGGGTCAGAAAGTGAAAGTCAAGTCCAAGGTGAGTAGCCACAGTAAAGTTATTGCGAAGGGTAGGCCATGTACCATGGTGAAGGAGACTTGATTCCTGAGGTCACTTTTTGTCTCTGTTCTAGACTTTTATGTAGTTCTCATGTGCTAGAATTTGTCCCAGCCTGACGGATATAAGGAGTGGGCCACAGATACATGGCTTAGTACATAGTAACAGTTGATAAGGAACAACTTAGGACATGAATATACACTGTGCTTCACCAACTTCCTACTGATTTATTTATTTTGAGGGGTGCTGGAAATCAAACCAGAATCTCACACATGCTAGGCAAGAGCTCTTCCACTGAGCTACACACCCAGCCTTGAATATTTTTAAGGGTATCAGATCTGGGAAAGAAGTTAGACCAAGAGAAAAGGTAAGTGGGCGTACAGATGTGTTTGAGGCTGGGGCTCACTGGAGGAGAATGTAGGACTATATCTAGACTAAGGTTTCTGCTCAGCAAGCTCATCTATCACAGCAGTGTAACCTGTCATGTTCTTGTACCAGATATGGGAGGATCAAGAGCTTCTCAGAGATGTGGTTGAACTTGAGATCTTGACAAGTAGGTAATGTTTAAAATAGTGAGTATGGAGGAATGCATATTCTTGGGAAAGCCTTGAATAAACCTAAGGGGAAAAAAATCACATGCTCAAATGTGTAGACTTTAAAACCAGGCATTAAAGACAAGATTCCAAAATCCAGACAGCAAGCTATTCCTAATAGAGGGAGAAGGAAGCTGATTTGGCAGGACGGATGCCTTGTGAAGAATTTCAACAGTCCTTTTGTGAAGCCAGGTCGTCATAGATGCCTGTAACCCTAGCACTCTAAAGGCTGAGGTAGGAAGCTCTCCAGTTCCAGGGCAGTTTGGGTTACATAGGAAGACCCTGTCTCAAAAAATAAACAACAACAACAAAAGTAATTTAAGCAGTGCCCCTTAAACCACAGCACATATCAGACCACCTCAGCAGTAAAATACCTTCAAAATGCAGAATTTGTAAAACTACTTCATTTATTCCCAACTTATATCTTAAGAACAGTTACAGGGAAGGTCTTACTTTTTTTTTTTTGTCAGTCGTGGGGCCTGAACTCTGGGCCTGGGCGCTGTCCCTCAGCTCTTCAGTTCAAGGCTAGCACTCTCTACCACTTGAGCCACAGCACCACTTCCAGCTTATTCTGCTTATGTGGTCCTGGAGAATCGAACCCAGGGCCTCATGCATGCAAGGCAAGCACTCTACCACTAAGCCATCTTCCCAGCCCGGAAATCTTACTTTTAACAAACAAAACTTACATATTTGAATTTTTCAAAGCTACTTTAGCAGTACTAGAAGTAAAGAAAAATGAACTCCTTGCCAAAACTTAGGAGAGGGCAATGTGGAATAAATTCTAATTACTCTGAAGTTGTAATAAAGAACAAAATGTTCCGTTCTAAAGGTCACATCAGGTAACCTGCCTTCCTTCCCCTTCTTTCCCTCTTCCCTAGTCCCCCTCCCCCATTCCTCAAATAGCCTTTATATAAATTCATTTGAGAAAAGTATAATAAGGTCACTATTTACAAAGCATGGGCTGGGCTTGAACAAAGCTGGTAAGTGTAATAGTACCCATAACCAGGTGGGAAAGGGCAAGGGGGTGGAACCACTGAAGGGAAACTTGGAAGCAGGCTGGAAAGAACAGGAGAATAGAGGGTGCTGATGTCTTTGATCAACCCTTTCTGGGGACTGGAGGACAGAAGGAGCCCACTAATGCAGACACGCAGTCCATGTGACAGCCTCTGGGGCAGAGATCAGAGTAGAGAAGGTTTAATGAGCAGACCATGATAGTAAATGGAGAAAATCAATTTACAGTTAAGAGATTCCCTTGTCTGCCTTATTGGGTATATAGCCCTGCCGTGTGTTTATTGGAAACAGAACATCATTTAGTGTTCTGGTCTTGGAAAGAAACGAGGAGGGGCAAAATCCTATGTCTTACTTCCAGACCTATAAAATCATGTCTCATTTTAGAACGTGGGACTTTTCAGCTAGCACTCCAAATGATACATATTTAGTTTATAACCATTGAGCTACAAAATGAAAGGTTAAACAGTAGCAGTGATTTTGTTATAAAAACAGTAAAGTCATGTCAGTTGTAAAAAGTCTATACCATGTATATGCATGTGGATAAGGACAGACAGGGAAAATGGATGGATGAAGTGATTGCTTAGTAAGTCTGGATGTTGGAGTCTTGTCTTTAATGCCTGCTTTTAAAGTATATGGACTTTATGGACATGTAATTTTTTTTAGTTTGTATTCAGGCTTTTCTTAGACTATATATTCTTCCATATTCCCTACTTTTAAAACTACTTGTCAAGATCTCATGCTCAAATCCTAGCTACTCAGGAGGCTGAGAGCTGAGATTCTAAGTGAGCTTTGGAACTGTCTTTTTTGTTATGATACTATTCCTGAGAGAGCTTGCTGAATGTTAAACCCCTTTAGGAGAACTTGGAACATCTAAAGCATTAAAGTCAGCACAGGCAGACTGACTTTACTTTTGAGGGTTCCAGGACCTCAACCACAGTGCCTGTTCTCTTGGTACTGTGAGAGTTGTGAGGCTTGGGCTAGGAATGTGGCTTAATGGTAGAGTGCTTGCCTACCATGCATGAAACCCTGGGTTCAATTCCTCAGTATCACATAAACAGAAAAAACTAGAAGTGCTGCTGTGGCTTATGTGATAGAGTGCTAGCCTTGAGCAAAAGAAGCTCAGGGACAATGCCCAGGCCCAGAGTGCAAGTCCCAGGACTAGGGAAAAAAGAAAAGGAAAAAGAGGGGCCAGGAAGGTGGCTCAGCGGTAAAGTGCTTGCCTTGCATACATGAGACCCTGGGTTCGATTCCTCAGCACACCACATGACCAGAAAAAGCCGGAAGTGGGGCTGACACTCAAGTGGTAGAGCACTAGCCTGAGCTGAAGAGTTCAGGGATAGCACCCAGGCCTAGAGTTCAAGCCCCACAACTGACCAAAAAGAAAGAAAGAAAAAAGAACTATGAGTCTTCCAGATCTGCTTAGTCTTTTTTTTTTTTTTTTTTTTTTTGTCGGTCGTGGGGCCTGAACACTGGGCCTGGGTGCTGTCCCTCAGCTCTTCAGCTGAAGGCTAGCACTCTACCACTTGAGCCACAGAGCCACTTCTGGATTTTTCTGCTCATGTGGTGCTGAGGAATCGAACCCAGGGCCTCAGGCATGCAAGGCAAGCACTCTACCACTGAGCCACCTTCCCAGCCCCTTGATCTGCTTAGTCTTAAAACAAAAACAACCAGAGGGAACTTCTGTAGCCCAAAAAGGTTACAGATGCTCTTTTCTATAAAGCCTTTGTCTGGTTTTATGGAGCCCTACAAGTCTTATTTGTTCCTGCTTGTCTGGGATGGGGTCTCTGTATAACCCAACTTGGTCTCAAATGCCTGATCTGCCTGCCGTGGCCTCCGGAGCACTGCAATTAAAGGCTTGCACCACCACTCAGCTCCCACAAGTCTCACAAGTGGGCACAAGGTAGTCAGCCTTGTCAAAGTTCACCTCCTGGGGAGAATGGTTGAGCTTTCAGGCTTGGGTTGAAGAGGCCACTCCTCTTCATTTCCTTGTCAGCATTCTCCAGAAAGTGAAAGTTAGCTGCCCAAGGTAACCCTAAACTATCGCAGAACTGTTAGAGACGCCAAGGTTGCACTATTAGTTTCCAAGGCAACACAGCACTTTGCTCTGGCTGTGTCCCCACACAAGCACTAGTTTTCTTTCTTGGACTGGTCTACTGTGACCTATAAAACTCTGAGCAGGGGCAGGGCAGGCTGCGGGGCCAGTATGGCTTCCTGGAGGAGGCCAGTGAGTTGCCTGCCAAGAGGAAGTTTTGGCTACTGAGCCTCAGAGACAAGGAAAGAGGACTTCTCTAATCCTAGGAGTCAGGAAGTGCTTAATATTCCATAGGAAGGGACCTCCAGTGTTTTCTGGGCTGACACAGAGAAGGACTATTTATTTCTCAGCATTGGCTTTCTGAATTGGCACACTTGAGCTGGAACTGGAAAAAGCAGATCCAGACAATCATGTGATAGAATTACACCTGCTGAGATAAAGAACAGTGTAGCTCCCCAAGCAAACATTCTTGCTTACTCTGCATTGCAAACCCTGGCTCAAGAGGTGCTGGGCTAATTTGTCTTTTGCCAACAAAAGGCAAATAAATGCAGGAAGGCAGAGCCTGGCAGCTACTCCAGTTGCCTGGTGGGTCATTCTGAGGGTCATTCTAATGACTCCTCCCATCTCACATGGATCTAAATAACAGGGATAAACTCACTCTATTTCACCAAGGAACAAAGAATTTCTCAAGTCTTTATTTTTCCAAATGAAGTAAAGCCACGCTCTGGATTCCACCTGGGTTCTGGCTGGTGGGCTGTAACAGGATCCAAGAACCTACTTGGTAACAGAGAAATAGGGCAAAGATTTGAGTTAGTCAACAAAAATCACTATTAGCTGGGTGCCAGGGACTCACATCTGTGATCCTAGCTACTCAAGAGGCTGAGATCTGAGGATCACAGTTCGAAACCAGGCTGGGCAGGAATGTGTGAGAACCACCAAAAATCCGGAAGTAAAAGTATGGCTCAAGGGGTAGGGTGCCAACCTTAAGTGAAATAGCAAAGAGACAGCACCCAGTCCTTAGGACTGGCAAAAAATTAATTATTAATGTTGCTTTTTTGTTATATGATGCCAATGGGACTTCAGCATCCCCTCATAGTACTGACGTTGCCTGAGCATGTGCTATATGGGTCATGGAGATTATCCATGAAACACAGTCAGATGCTGCTGAGTTTGGGGGTAACAGTTGAAGAAATTTTGAGGCAACTTTAGGCTGTTTGCCTATAATGTATGTTGGCATTTCCCATTGTTGTAGATAGTTAATACTTTCTAATTTTCGTGTAGATAATCATGTGAACAGCTCAGAACATCCTCTCCTCCCAGCTTTCTTCGGACCCTCTTCCAAGGCCTGCTAGACACCTGACTGCCGGCACCAGCTGCTCCCACCAGAGCCCTGTATGTATGGAAAAGGCACAAGTCTCTACTATTTCAGGGTGTCCTTAAATGTCTTCTCAGATAGGTAGACTCAACCCTTCCCTCTCATCCAGGAAGCTCAGCTTCTGCCCTCCTACTCTCGCCCCATCCTATGGGTACCTCCATCTTCATTCCTTGATCCTTGAATTCTAGAGAAGCCGTTAACTAACCATTGTTATCTCCACTCCTCTCCCTCGGAGGAAAATAAAAAGACTAACCAAGACCAGGAAGCCTTGAATAGGTGGACTAGGAAACTCACGAAGGGCAGCGTAATCTTTCTGTTTCCTTTTTCTTGTAACAAAAAGGAAACTAAGCCTCATTTGGTTATTAGTAGGTTATCAGAGAGCTGCTTCTTTGGGTGAGACTGCTCTAAGGGATCCTAGTATTAGCATGTCCCCTTGGGAAAGGTACAGGATAGCTAGCACCTTACTGTGAAGAAGCGTACCTGCTGTGGCAGGAGGGAGCACATGGGCGGGGACTTGAAGGAGACGTAGCTTCTCCTCACTTTATAGTCAGCTTTAGCATTGGCTTTGTGGTTGACTCTCAGATGAAGCCGACCAGGAAGCCTGCCTTCTTTCAGTGGAAGGTAAACACATGGTTTCCTAGGGCTGACTAGGGTTAGGCCACCACATCCTAGACAGGTAGCAGGATGGAGTGATTAGATCTGATATTAAACTACCTAGGAGTTATTGCTGTATGGTAAGAAAGCAAAACTCAAAGGTCAAATTGAGAGAGCCAGGGCACTGGAACCCAGGCTCACATAACCTTTCCAACCTAGAGTACACAGTTATCTGTACCAACAGAGCAAGCATTTCTGCACTGCTCAATGCATTAAAGTCTATTGATGATAACATCAAGGTGTGAGAAGTTGAAAGAAGTAAGCTTTAAAAAGCCTCCAAACACAAAATGCCAGTGGTGCCCTTTTAAATCCACCTAAAGAACTTTTGATCTGTTAGGTTCACACCCTGAAAGCAACTGTCTTAATAAAGTCCTTTATTCCAAGATTCTAGATTAACGTGTGTGATTTACATCTAGCTACTCACCAAGAATGAGAGGAAGCAAAACAAAGTACAAGCTCTGAACTGGATATTAGAAGTCAGGGTGCCATTGAGCTCTATTGGTAACTATGTGATCAAAGCTTCAACTTATTTTGCCTGAGTTTTCTCCTCTGTCAAATGGGAGACAGCCCCCAAATGCTGTGGTTATCAAACTACATTTTAGTAACAGGGAGACAAATGTGGAATGGGAAAACACTGAAGTTGATATCTAGTTTTTTTAAAATAAATCAGTTGAATAATCTTGGGCAGATTCTTTAGTTTTTAATTGTTTTAGTTTATTATTACTATTTATTGAGGGTTGAAATCAGGGTCTTGGTCTTGCTAGGCAGGTACTCAGGCCACATCTTCGGCCTCTAGATCCTTAATTTTATAAGTCTGATAAATATTGCAGAGTAGTGATAAAGACTGTAAGAAATGAGAGAGTTATGGAGGGGAGAATGCAGTCATAATATTCAATACATATCCTATGTAACTAGAGAAACTGAGGGGAGGGGTTAGGTTTGGAAGGATGTGGCAGAATGATGGGAAGATGCATTGTATTTATAAAATGATTTGTTGAATGGTAACTCCTTTGTATAACTACTTTGAGATAATAAAAATATAATAATAATAATTATAATAATAATAAAGAAATGAAGTATGAGAAAAAAAGGCTTTGGAACTTGAAGGCTGCAATCAGATCACATGAGAGTGACCACAGGGAGGCTTTTAAATTGCAAAGAGCTCTACAAATAGAAGACCTTGTATTGACATAGGGTTAACTTACTGTAGTCCTAAATAAGGACATTAATCTTATCGACTCATACAAACTCAATATTTTATATTAAACATAGCTAATAAATCCTGTTGCCCTCTTACCAAGACTCCATTCTTGATTGGCCCTTGGTATTTCCTTCAATCGCTTTGAATATTGTGATGCACCTTCCCCCACCTCACCTCCACGTTGTAACCTTGCAGCAGCTGTTCGTAATACTTTCTTTATGTCACTCCAGAACTTGTTACAGCAGATCTTGTTTCAACATCCCTCTAGCCTGCCAATGGAGCGTTGGTCTTGCCAGTTGTGATGACTTTAAAGCTCTTTGTCATTGTTTTTTTTTTTTTCAGTCCTGGAGGGCCCCATCAGCAAGTTGGGTTGCATGTTGCTTTAACCACCGAAGAGCAGATTCCCAGACGATATTTCCATGTTGTACAATCTAAAATTTAATTATGATTGCTTTAACAAATGTTCCTTGCCAGAACTTCAAATAGTCCCTGTCAACATTTGTTTGCTCTGCTCTTTACAATCACTCAACCGACTCTTCTGAGGATCTCCTTATGTGTCCAGTCCAAATAGGGGCAGTTTGAGGAGAAGAATACAGGAATGGATGAGCTCTGCATTGAGCCAATCAGTGGATCAATGCATCACATTATTTTAATAGTATGCCATGCTAAATAATTATTATATATAAGAATCACCCAGAAATCATAATAAAATGTGGGTTTCTGGGCCTTGTCTCCAGATATCCTCTGATTAAGGACTTTTGGAGTGAGTAATAGTGTTCAGGATACACTGCCTTGACATTATTAAACTTCTGACAGGGATTATTATTTTTTTTTCTTAATTTGTTTTTTTTTTTAGTTATTTTTTTTTAATTTAATTTTATTTTATTTGAGAACATACTGTACAGAGGGGCTACAATTACATGGGCAGGATAATGCATACATTTCTTACCAAGCATTGCAGCCTCCTCCTTTGTTTACCCTTCACCTCCCTTCCCAGCCTCCCCCCTGACAGGGATTATTGTTCTGATGTCCAGGCTGGCCTTGAACTCAGTCCTCCTGTCATAGCCTCCCTAAGTAGTAGGCCTATCAGCATGGCCACACATTCTGGTTCATTAATAAATATTTTAGTCTTAAGGAGTTTGAGGAATGACAAGTGCAGGAGGGACTTTCTGACTAATATGGAAGCAGGTTAGAAAATCTTTTCTTTCTTTCTTTCCTTCTTTCTTTCTTTCTTTTTTTCTTTCTTTCTTTCTTTTTTTTTGTCAGTTGTGTGGCTTGAACTTGGGGGCCTGAGTGCTGTCCCTGAGCTCTTCAGCTCAAGGCAAGTGCTCTGCCACTTGAGCCATAGCCCCACTTCTGGTTTTCTGGTCATTAATTGGAGATAAGAGTCTCACAGACTTTCCTGTCCCACTTGGCTTTGAACCATGATACTCAGATCTCAGCCTCCCAAGTAGCTAGGATTACAAGCACGAGTTACTGGTGCCGGATTGGTTATAAGACCTTTATGTTGGAGGTGACTGTGTGTGTCTGGTCCTGGGGAAGCACAGGAGAGGAACCTGAACAGACCAGCCTGGCTTCCTATCACATTCACTTTTGGGCCTGTCACTTTTCTCCAGCACTCTTTTCTCTTCTTTTCTCTGTATCTGATGCTTTCACTTATTGGCTGGTATTCTACCAACTGAGCCACGCTTCCAGCCCCTTTCTAACAAGTACTCTTTACTCCATCAAAGTTAACATTAAACCACTCCAGATTTAACTACTTCTTTAGATCTTGCTTTTCTCCATGTCATGTAAACTTTCCATTAAATATACTCACAGGCTTTTCTCTTGATAATCTCTTTTTGATACAGAGCTCCCAGTCAACAACTCAGAAGGGGAGAAGGAAAGATATTCCCTCTTCCTCTGACAGTGGATAATTTTAAACATGCACCCCAGGTGATTTACAAACCTAGTTGGTAAGATGACTTGAATGTTTTAAGCAAGTTGGCTTTGGACAAACCACGGACTTTTACTGCTGTCTCTTACCTTTATAAATGTTGAAAGAACAGAAATTGTTCTCTCAACCTCACAGGTTTGAAATAGAAGTAACATGACAGTAACATTTTGAAGAGTAAAGAGTTCATGCCAATGCAAATAAATCTATTCTCTCTTAGCACAATCTTGTTCCCATGCAGCAGATCCCGGCTGACAATACATTAAGCTCCAATCCCTCTAGACACTTCCAGAAATTTACTTGGAGGGAAAAAGACCTTGCTGACCTGCCTTGGTCTGTTTAATCCAGATAGGCTCATCTAGGTTTATGTCCTTTCCAACTGAGCCAGTACCCCAGTACCACAGACACTTCTGTCTGAAATCTTGTCAAAACAAGGTCTAAGATGGCCCTCCTAAGAGGACTCCATTTCCTTGAAATCTGGACACGTCTGCACAACGAATCTGCTTTGTTCCCCACCATGTCACACTCCATGGTACATGTATCTTTTGCTTGAGCCAGAGCTTACATCTGAATGTTTGCTGTCCACACCCACCCTTGGTGCTTTGGCTGTGTTCCCAGGTACAGTGTGTACCTTTTGAAGTTTAGAATGATCAACTACACAGTAATCTTTTCTCTCTTCCTCTTTTCTAATCCCTTTGGCAAGAGCCTATTCCAAGCAGTCTACCCCTTTTGGGCACATTGCCTTGAAACAAAATAATGTCATTTCTACTTAAAGCACACTGCCTTTGTCTGTTTCTGGTGTTTGAGACAGGGTCTTACTATGTAGCTCATGCTAGCTTGGAATTCTTGACTCTCCTGCCTCTGCCTCTTCAGTGCTTGAATTTCTACACTCAGATTGCCCTTGTCCTTTACATATGTTGGGCAGCCTGCCCTGCAAACCCTTTAATTGCATTAAACATTCTTCAAAGCTCAATGAGTGTGGGAGTTTATGTAGACACATTTGTGCCTCCAAAGGAGCAAAGAAAGCCATGATTCTTGTCCTGAGGCCACATAAATTCTTTCTGTCTTTCTCATTCACTTATTCACTCAACAACTATGATAATGTACATACACTCACATATGGCAATGTCAGAGATCCAGCCTCTGGTCTTGTACACGCTAGGTAAGTGGCATGCTCTAGCCCAACAAATAATTACTGAACACTTTGTATGTGGAAACAGTTTCAAGCCATACAGAGTTTATGTCTTGATGGAGAAGACAGTAAATGAGTATACAAAAAAGTTTAAGGTTATGGTAAATCTTATGAAGAAATTTAGACACTATGATGTTATGCAGAATGAATGGGAAGGACAGATATGGTCACTATAGCCCAGATATTCAGGAAAGGTGATATTTGAGCTGAGACCAGAACTAAACTTGGAAAGATTGGCTATCACAAACTTGTTACACTGGCTTGTCCCTGATAGCTTCTGTGTTTTGTGGAGAGGAATTCCTTACTCTCATGTTCTGATCACAATGAAATTATTACAAGTTATTTCCAGGGCCTATACACAATAGCCCATCAGAATAAGCATTCAGTAATTATAAAGTGAAGGCCTGAATTTAAAATGTGAGGAGGGTAGGAAAGTGGCATCTCATTAAGCAATAGTCCTTCATCTTTAAGAAAGAACCTCGTGGGTGAGAAGGCCAGAGAAACCCTCCAGGACTTCCTACTAGTTCAGCCTAACTGGGCGGAAGTAGAATGGGACTGGGTGGGGAATCTAGAACAGTCTTCCCAGCACCAAGCTGCCCACCTTGTTTTGTTACCCTTGGAGGAGTGGGAAGAATGGAAGAAAAGAATGGAAATGGAGGTCCTAAAAAAAAGCTTTGTGGTCCAATTCAATGAAAGCCCTCAGGAGGCTCAGTGTCTTGCAAATCATAAATCAAAACAGATAATCCAGAAACCAAGAAGAAGTTAAACATACATTCCAATTTTTAGTGATCTAAATCTCTAGAAGATTCCTCACACAGAGGACATTTTTTGAATTCCCTTTCTTTCATTTTAAGTCAACAGCCAGTTTCCCTACCAACGCCCCCCCCCCAAATTGTCTTTAATGCTTTACACTGCTTGCCTTTTCCTTTTCTTCACTCCTCCTCCCTTAACTCTCACCTCCCTAATCCAACTTCTCTTCCCCTCACAACTTTTTAGAATCAAAGCTCAGTGGTTGATTTGAAAGTTATTTTCAGAATAATGCTATTTAGTGGAAACAGTCTGTGAGCTGATTATGTAATTTTAAGTTTTTTTTATAGACACATTAAAAATGTAAAGGAAATTAATTTTAATATAATAGGCTTAACCCAATAGTCCTCCAATACTATTATTCTAAGTGCTGATCAAATCACAGGCAGAAGCAGGCTATGTTTAAAATGACTGTGTTAGGAGTATTAGAAACTTCATTTCAGCAGACAAAAGTCCTGAAAGCTGTGTTTTGAAGGAGGAAGGGGGGAGAGGGTTTATTTAGTTCTTTAGTTATTTGATTTACATTGTTATTGTAAAGGTGTTGTACAGAGGGGTTAAAGTTACATAAGTCAGGTAATGAGTACATTTCTTTCTGAACAGTATTACCTCTTCCCCTTCCCTCATTTTCTCCTAGTTTTTCCCTCCTGACCCCCTCCCCCACAAGTTGCATAGTTCATTTCCAACATAGGGTCTAGTGAGTATCACTGCTGCATTTGTGTACCCTTTGTCCCTCCATTTGTGTGCTCCATTTCCCCTCTCTAAAACAGATAAACTTACATACAAGACAAAAGGTACAGAAAACAGAAAGAGTAACAAAGGAGGAAAAAAAACACCAAAAACCAAAAATCAAAATAACAAAAAATCCTTGTTTCTATTTCTTGGAGTTCATTTCAATGAACATCATTTTATATGATCATAGGCACATAGCTATTGAGCCATTGTGATCTGAAGAGGGAATTAATACTGAGAAAAGTTTCACAAGGCAGAAAAGAATTCTTCTGTAGCTAACCACAGGTGCTGTGCTCACCTAGGGACTGGATGACTAATAGAAGATAAAGAAAAAGAATGTATATTCTTTGTAAACAATATCCATGACCTTTTGATATCCATCTTAAGTCTCTGGGCACAAGGTAATTATCTCTTTTATACATTGCAGTCACATACATGAACCAAAGTTCACATACCCAGACAGCTGGTGGAGCCATGTGTGAACCCTGCTTCCTATAGTCTCCTATCTTTTGTTGTTGTTTTTTTTTTTTTTGAAACAGGGTCTTGCTATGTAGCCCAGGCTGGCACGATCCTCCTGCCTTAGCCTCCTGAGTGCTGGGTTTACAGGAATGAACCAATAACACTTGGTCTCTTTATTTTGGAAAGCTTTTTTAATTTTGTTTTTATAATAATTTTTCTCTTATTGTCTTTTCCATACAGCATGTAGTTTACATGGGTAGCCTATCTTAGGATGAACTAACCATATTTCAACTGCTTAATTGTCACATGTGGCTAGTGCTACCCTCTAGGAGGGGGAAGGTAAGCTAGATAATTGGTCCAGAGAAGAGGAAAGACTTGAGAGGGGACTTCACCTGCCTCATGAAGTTTTCACAAATTGGTACACTGGTAAAATGATATGAATAGGGCAGAGGGATGAGTTTTTCTTAGAGATAATTTATATTCTTTTTTTTTTTCTATTTTGAGATTGCATCTGCTAAAGTAAAATTCTCTTCACATCAATGATCATTTATGAAGTAATAAATAGTTGATGGTAGTCTTATTCTTCTTAATGTAGCTAAATAAAAAGATTTTAACTGCAGTGTTCCTTCCACTAAAAAAAAGTTTTACTGGATCATGAAATCCGAACAGCAGTTGACCTCTGCTTTACGGCTCACGTCATCTCCATTTACTCATCCTATTTAATCAACACAAAGTATGATACACATTTTTTGTTTGTTTTGAAACTGTAGGGGAAGGAAGAAACATTTTGTTCAACTCTCAGTTTCTTCAAGTGGAGCCCTGGAAACTGAACTAACAAAAGGCGGAATCGTAAGAGAAAGGCATGCAGAGGTTATTAACATGTGCAGCAAGCACACTTGAGGTCAGAACTCTGTGATGAGTAATTTAAGGGGAATGGTTGGAACTTGGGTTTATGTAGCATGTGAACAGAGAACCCTATGTAGAGAGAAGAACAGGGGTTTTAAGCTTTCAGGAGCAGCAGACTGTAAGGATGTTAATATATGGAGGAAATTAATAGAACATGAGTTGTTTATAACATTTATTATGTAGATTTAGCTTTGTGCCATCTCTGAACCTGTGAGTCTGATGATTAAGAGTGTAAGACTTCTTTCAGACAAAATGAGTGAACAGAGAGGTTTGTGTTCTGTTTCTTAGTTGTCTTCAGTTCAAAAATATCCTTATGATAAAGTGGCATATTTTTGAGTGGGGAGCATATTCTGATCTCCTACAACATACATACCTTCAAAGTTGTTAAGTACAAAACTTTATTTGAGATTGAATTGTTGATCAGATGCCCTATCACATCCAAAGTTATAGTATATTTCCTGCACTAAGGACATAATCTACAAACCCCACAAAACAGCTAAAAAAAAAACCCTGGCAAATTAAGACTAAGGTATGATTCTCATCTAATACTTAATTTCAACAGTATCTCAATATTGACTTTAGCTTCCTTCAGTCTAGAAGAGTTGCTACGTCTCTTTGACTTGCATGTTCTTGACATTTGAAAATGACAGGACAGTTATATCATAATTCATAAGTATTTAGTAGGACTTACTCAGAAACTTCAAATATTCTGTTTTTCATCAAACTTGTTTTTTCTTTTCTTTTTGGCAGAGCTGAGGACTAAGCTCAGGGCCTTGCACTTGCCAGGCTAGTGCTCTTCCACTGAGCTAAATCCCCCAATCCCTCTCTCCACTTTTTAAGACAGGTTCCCACTGAAACCGGGTAGCCTTAAACTCATGACCCTCCTGCCCCAACTTCTTTACTACTGGGATTGCAGGCATACACCACCACAGCTGGCTTCCTGAAACTTTAAACATACATATTTGAGCTTCACTGTGTCCTCAGTTTAGACGGTAGTACAAGTTGCCTTCTATGTCCTTTGACATGCTGCCATCATTCTTTAAAAACCTTCTTGCTTTCTGACACAATAGAGTTTCTAGGTTCATTTTGTACTTTTCCTATCCCACTCCAGTAATCAGCTATTTCTTCAAGAAGTCCTGATGGACAATTGAGTTTAGAAGCCACCATCTGAATGCTAAGTGTGCTCATAACTGTTGAGGTATTCACTACATAGAGATCTTTATCCACCTTGCACTCCAACACCCCAAAACAGGACTTATTTTATAGTAAACTTTAATAGTAACTTTTATTTCTATAATCCTATTTTTAATTTTTCTAATTTTTAGAACTTTTCTGTTTGCATTTTTAAAATGGAATGCTGTTCTTGTTTCATAGTACAATGATCCTCTTCTCTGACGTTAATGATTCTAGTTTGTTCAAGTCTCTTTTCATCTGCCTTCTTCATTGTTTCTGTTCCTTCTGAATTATGTCATCCTATGAGTTGTGTCCTTTGTCTTTCCTGTTAAAAGTTTTTCTCCATACTTAACCTTGTGTCTATAGAAGAATGAGGCATTGGTTAGAATTTGAGGTGAGGATAGAGAAGCCAGATAAAATATTAACAGCCAGTTAAATTAAATTTTAGATGATCAATCAACACTTTCTACTATAAGTATATTTCAAATATTGCATGGAACATACTTGTACTAAGAAATTACTCTTATTTATCTCAAATTGAAATTTATCTGGCTATTATGCTTTTTATTTACTAAACCTGGCCATTCTAGGTAGGGTTGCAGTCAACTAATATTTTTCTTAAGGGTAATGTATGGGCCCCCAATGTTTCTTGGGTGTATCTGTTTTCTCAAAGAAAAACACTGCTGCTAATTGGTTTGGGGAAGGGAGAAATGTACTGATATACTTCAATACCACTGTCTACCCTTCTTAACACTGTATATCTCTGGAACATAATCCTAGAGGATTGTGGGGCAGCTGCCTGGCAAAGAGGGGTAGTGACTGGAAATGATAAAAAATGGGTTTTGTATAAACTTCCAATCAGTCCTCCTGTTTTCAGACTTGCCCAGCAATCCTACCTTTGGGAGAACCAATTGCTACACCATGTGAATGTTTTTTTTAGGACTCTGAAATTACTTGATTTGTTTTTTTTTTTCCTGTAGGTTTATTTTTCATCTTCTTCTGAATATTATTTCTCTCATTTGCTATCTTTGTGGTGTTCTTTTCATTTTGCGAGTTTGTGTCATCTGAAAAATTCCTTCCTGAATTTGTTTTGTGAGATAAAAGATGAATGTTCAATCTGCAATGTTTAACTGGATAGCAATGTTTTGTTTTGTTTAATCCATTTCTTTCCTTGGCTAATATAGCAAGAGGAGAATTGACTTTTATGTGTGTGTTGCATATTCCAATATCCTGGGGATGTGGTGTTTAGATAAATCCAGGATTTTTCTCTGCCCCCAATGAAAAATCAAAGGTGACACTGAAACGAATTATTTGGCCTTCCAGACTTGCTGTTTTGGCACCGTCCATTCCCCATGGAAGGCCAGAGCCCAGTGTCTACAGATCTTCAATCTTCACCATGTGAGTTTTAAACCTCACTGCTCCCTACATGTTTGTGGCTTAGAGCAATGAATTTAGATAAGGGCAGGGTTTATTCTTTTTTTTTTATTGCCTTACATCAAGTACTGTTTGCTCATAATAATTGGTTTACAAAAGCTCTTGAGTCACTAATAAATAAATACCCAGTCATTTGTTAAGTGGAGGTGAACAGTCCCAAGTCCTGAATACCCTAGCCTTTGCCCAGTTCCTCAGACACACCCTCTGAGATGACCCCATGACATTTCAGAGATAATATGACCATTAAAAATATTTTCTGACAATCCATGTTGTTGTAAGGGATCTAGTTGCAAATCATGCGGCAAATAGTGTAGACAGTAAATTAAGGCTGATAAACACATGCAACCAAGGAATGGATATGGAGAGCAGAAGTGGGGCAGGAGTACTATCTGCTCTCACTAGGCTTGGCCCCATTTTACAGATGATGAAATACTTGTAGCAAGTAAGTGGTAGTACTGATATTCAAACTCATTTGTCAGAGAATGCTTCTCAGAGAGAGATTGAGACCGTCTTCAAATCAGGAACCTAAAAGGTGTAGTTGGTGTGGTAGAAGACACCTGTAGTCCCAAATAGTTGGGAACCTGATATGGAAGAATCATTTTAAACTAGAAGCTTGAAATCTCATTGACATCATTGTAAGATGTCCATCTCAAAACCAAACCAGACAACAATAACAACAACAACAACAAGACTGTATTTGTTCTGGAAAGCAGGGGTTAAAACTGAAGAGGACTTTTTTCAAAAGGACATTTTCAATTCTATTTCCAAACACAGTTTTCAAAGAGTCCTTTCTTTAGTGCCTGTCACACTGCAGCGGGATTGGGAAGACAATTGTTTTGGCAGATTGCTAGGGCAAACTACCACTACCACATGTGAGTATCAGCCAATCCAAATCAAGAGGATGTGGTGGAATGGTAGAGGCTAGAAATGGAAGTCTTTCTTTGTGGTTATGCCCACAGTAAAAGAGAACTTTTTTTGTGTATGTGATGATGTGGATGGCACCCAAAGCCTTGTGTATAGTAGGCAAGAACTCTACCACTGAGTTGTCTCTTCCACAGTGAACAAGCTTGTCTTCACAAAAAAATCAAAGCATCTCTTTGCCTGAAACACACATTACACACACATACACACACACACACACACACACACACACACACACACACACACACACACACACACACACACACACACACACACACACACACACACACACACACACTCCCCACCTCCAAGCCTGATGGGACTCAAACTTGAGCCCTTCTGTGATTTCTAAATAGGGAAATATTAGAATGAGAGATGAGTTCCCATGAGGCTTTCATGGGAGGGCAAACAAGATGGATTATCTGTCACTCGTGGATAGCCTGAAAAGAGCCTGGCAATATTAGATTTTTATGTTCATTTTAATTGTTTTGATATCTTAACCTAGCAATAAATTGTCAGTTAATCAATTTTATGCAATAATAAAAGGTGCATAAAATGATTGTGCTGCTTCCCGTTTGGGGCCCCTTCCCAGCACAGAGGGTTATTGAGATACATTTCACTCAAGTGAGCTGGCAGTGTGATCTGAGCACAGAGGATATCCTGGCACCTACTCTGCATGCTGCAGCAGAAAATTTTAAAATGCTTCTAGCTCCAAATGTCTTGTGGTTGGTTCCCAAGAGTATATCTTGAAGAAGGAGCAAATTTTCTTCAATTGTTAAAAAGAAAAGAAAGCCCTCATTACTGCTTTCAGAGGTCAAGAGATAAGCAATTAATAAATGTGATACAATGGGTCATTCCGTTTCAATCCAAGCTGCATAGACTTTTGCTTTCTTGCTGCTGAGTCTCATTATGTTTCACAGGCTGTTCCCGAACTTGTGGCCTTCCTGACAGCTTCCTGATGCATGGGTTTTTAAATCAGGTTTACTGAGTAATATTCCTGAATTTTTTCTTGCCAGTTATTGTGAGATCAGATTGACTGGAATGCTACCATACATAGACATTGGAAAAGCAATGTCATTCTCAATTTCTACCCCGTGACTCCAGAAAAACCTTGATTTCTAATCCCTTGGCTTAAGCAACCAGGAGAACCCTCTTTACCAGATTAATGGGTAGAGCAGTAATTGCAAAATGTTGATTTTGTGAAAATGCAGCTGTCTCTCTGAGGATTTTGGAAAAATCTCAAGAGATTTCAATCTACTGTAGTCTTCCCCTTCCACCAAGTACATGACATGAGGAGAAATGGTTGTGACATTAAACAGTCATGGGATGATGCAACTTCAAGATGATTGGAAGTCCTTGGTGTCATAAGCTAATAAAGCTGCGGAGAGAGAGAGCAGCAACTTGACTTCCTGATGACTAATATGCTGATCTTAGCCCTTCACTTTGGTGCTCTTGCCAAAGGAGGAGGGAACAGGAAAATCCAGGGAGATGAGAGGAGGAAGGAGAATTGCCTAAGTTGTGACAGTTCTGCTAGACCATAAATTTAGCTAATTATTACTATCAGCTGTTACTTATTATTTAATTCAGTAGTGCTGCTCTATAATTCTACAACTCTTAAGTTGGTGAAGCACGTTGTAATAGAGCTAGCTGTATGAATAATCCTATATAAAATGAAGTTTATAGCATTTGTGATAGTTCAGGAGTCACCTCAAGGACCTGATATGACCATGAAGTAAGAAGATGAGTAGGGTTCCAGATGTAGCTTAGTGGTAGTTATAGTTGCCTAGCATGTGCAAGGCCCTGGATTTCATTCCCAGCACTAATTTTTGTTGTTGTTGTTTTTTAAAGCTGTTAAGGAAGAGGCTGGGGGACAGCTGATGTTTGTTTTAAGCCACTTTCTCAGAATCTCCATCACCAGGAACAGACAACCAGTGGATAAAGGCTAAGTTGCATGAAGTCTGCATAAAGTTAAAAGGTTTGGGTTCTATTACTGATTTTGTCACCATTTTGGCCTTTCAGAAAGGAGATAAAGTGAAAACGCCCGCTTGGAATCTGCCATGGTATAAGAGAAAAGAATATAAGAGAGAAATAGAGGCTCCCCTGAAGAAATGCATTAAGTAAATGTCAGGTAGTACCAACCCTGAAAGTCTTTAGGGCGATAGGTAAAAAAGGTCCACTGGGAAATTAGGGACGTATCTATGTGTCAGTAATGTCCTTTTGACATCAAAATATTCTTCTATTTTATGCAAGAAAATATGAAAAATATTGTAATACTTAAAAAGCATCATAAAGAAGTTTTAAACAAGCAAGATGTAGAAATACAAGAAAATGGCATCATACAAGGTTCAAACACTCAATAAATATCTAGTGAATACCAATTGCCTTATGTGCTCAGCACTGTTTGGAGCTGAGATGATTGCTGAGTGATGTAAACCAGAATCCAATCTCCGAATTACTTACAAGCTTCATGGTATTCTGGCTCTAGAGAAGGAGGCCAATCCAATTTAAGTAGGTATCTTAACCCATTTGTGCTGCCCTAGTACAATTCCAAAGAGTTGAAATCCAAGATCAGGGTGCTAGCCTTTGGTGTCTGGGAAGGACTTTCTTGCTGCATTTGTGTATTACAGAATTGGTGAATGATGAGGAGTCTTCCCATGGCAGAAGGTAGGAGGACAAAAAAGGCCTTAGCTGGCTCCCTCTAGCCCTTTAACAAGGCATGAATCCATTCAAGAATGAGGCTTCATCACTTTCTCCAAAGGCCCCACCTCTTAAATACTGCCTCAATAGGAATTAAGTTTCAATATGAATTTTGGAGGAAACACTTTCAAGCTATAGCTGTAGGCCAGACATAAATAATGAATGGGATAGTGATAGAATAATATAGTCACTTAGTAGTCTATTGCAAATGGTCCCTTGATGTGTTTGGAAACAATTTAAGCTGTGGAGAGTTGGATAGGGATCTTATCTTTTTTGTTTGTTTGTTTGTTGGGTTTTTTTGGTGTGTGTGTGTGTGTGTGTGTGTGTGTGTGTGTGTGTGTGTGTGTGCTGGTACTGGGGCCTAACTCAGGGCTTATGCTTTTATTTGGATTTATTTATTATTTGCTCACTGTGAATGTTCCACCAGCAGCTCTCTGGTCTGGCTATTTTTGCTGGTTAATTGGAAAGCAATTTGGCTTTGAACTATAATGCTTAGATCTTAGCCTCCTGAGTAGCTAGGATTACAGGTGTGAGACACCAACACCAGCTGCTACCTGGTTTTTTACCCTTTACTAGCCTTCTACAATCTCATTCCTACCTTCACTCCTACTAGGTTTTAGCCAGCCTGAAGGACCATTCCTCAGGGTGATCATCACTCACATTGGTTTCCTGCCTTTCCTTGAACTCCTCATTTCCCAACTTTGTTCCCTTGATTTCAGTGAAGGAACCCTATGGCAGCTACTTCTGAATTTACCAATCCCAATTTGGGAACATATTTTCCAGAGAAAAGGACTTTCAGTGTCCCAATTCCAAAAGTTTCTCATTGAAAAGTTTGCATTTCCCACCTAGAAAATTGGAAGCCATTTGGCTTACTGGCCCCCTTGCCTGTCCCAATGACACAGATAGAAATAGGAGGATTTGACCATACAGGGATGGCTCAATCCTCAGTTGACATCCTCTCAGCTCACACAGTTGCCCAAGCATTGTAGAATGAAGTGGCACAGTGCTAGATAGACTTGCCATGTGAAGTTATTTTGTTTTTACAATTAAAACAGGAATTTAAAATATTCAGGCTAAATCTACTTCCTAAATATTTATTGATTGCCATTAACTTGGACCATTAAATACCATCTTTTTGAAGCGCCATCTCCTTTTGCCCTCACTAATGGAGCATCTCCATAATAGGCTCTTTCTCTTTCTTAAATGATCATCCACAGCTCGTCCCTTTAAACTAAAGTAAGGAAATATTATCATAAGTGAAATCTTTTCCTATTCAGCCTGAAATGAGCATTTAACTTAAAACAAATTGCAAGCCAAGCTTTAAAAGGCCATTAATTAGTAATGGTACCAGAAGAGCAAGGTGACTAGCTGCTGGCTGAAATGAAACAGAATAGGCCTAGTTTTTTAAAATTCTTATCTCATTTGCCAACATTTGTCCTTACAAAGCACCTGTGATTACTGAATGCGATAACTTGGGGGACTCACACATGGTACCTGGCATATGGATGCATTACATGTCTGTAAATGTTCTTTGTTCATTTCCCTACACCTGTTACCTTCCTTGCTTGCCCTCAGACATCATTCATGTCTTCCATCTTTTTATGAGAATAATGGCTTGAACTTCTCAACTTTTCTCAACTTAAAACAAATCTCTCTGGAATCCTTTCTTTGAACTGACAGCTCAACTGATAATCTTGATGCCACCCATGCTAACTTCCTCTAGATTCCTACTCTTCTCAGAATTCCTTCTCTCCCATGTATTTCTACTCTTACCTTAAAAAATGCTTTTTATTGTTTTTACTTTTTATGTGGTTCTAGGGAATGAACTAAGGATCTTGCATATGTTAGACAAATGCTCTACCACTTGAACTTCCAGTCCTTTTTAGTTTTCAGTTTGTGTTTGAGACAGGATCTTGCTACTTTTTTTTTAAACCTGGTCTAGTTCGAACTCTGGGTCCTCCTGCTTCTGTCTCTGTAACAGCTGGATTACAGACATGTACCATCATGCTGGGCTTCATTTGTAAAGTCACCTAAAGGCTTCTTTTTTTCTTCACAAGTATTCTTTTCTCCCAGCTATTGCAGCAAACTTCTTGAAAGGGTGGTCTGCATTCTTTTATCCATTTTCTTGTCTGAAGTATATTCTTTGCTTGTTGCTACCTGCTCTGCAGCTTCTAACACTACTTTTCCATAGGTCAGTAATTCTGTCCTATTTTAAGTAAATCCAGGGGCCATCTCACATGCCTGTTCTGTCTGCAGCATATAATTTGTTTCCCATAGCCTTGATAAATCTCTCCCTATTGCCTTTATCTTTACTTGCCACTTTTGTCATCTCCCCTTTCTGTCCCCTAACTCCTAGTATCCCCAAATGTCCATTCTTAGCTGTTTCTGTTTTGCTCTGGATTAGTGGTTCTCAATCCAGATGCATCTAAGAATCATCTAGGGAGCTCTTTAAAAAAATACAAACCCAGATTAAATCTCATTAAATCAGATTAGATACAGACCAATTAAATCCGATTTCTGGCTTCACCCAGAAATCGGATTTAATTGATCTGGAGCTAGACTCTGGCATCTATTTTTGTAATTGTTCTTCAGGTGATTCTCAAGTGCCACTAGGATTGAGAAGCACAAATCTAGATTATTTACTTTTATCTTTTACGTCATTTTCAATTCATAGACCCAGATTTCCAGCTCTGTCCTGGGCATCTGAGCACTCCACAGGACTTTGCTTTCTGTGTGGTCCAAACCAAATTCATGTTCCTAATTCTGAGATTTTTTTCCTGTGTTTATTAGGGCCACCATTTCCCCATGCTCCTATGTCAGAGAATTTCATGGCATCTTTTAAAATCCTCTGTTTTTGCCTCTCATTTCACTTATCCTCCATGCCCTAAATTTAAATACATTTTTTCCTGCCATGAATCAATGTTCCATTTTAGGGGTGTGATTTTAAAAAAGACTTCTTTCCTGAGCTCCCTGTCTCCCCTTTCTTTCTTCTTCATTCCATTTTCTGTGTTGTAGTAGACAAATTTTTGCTGGAATACAGATCTAATGGTACCCATTCTGTAACACCATTAAATAGTCTAAAATCTTTAGTGAGACCTTTACTCAAAATTGGCTTTAATTCTCTAAAACTATTCCCTTCTCTCCTAGGGTCCTAGCCTTATTCTATGTCCCAAAATGTAGCTGTCTAATCACATGGCTTTCCAATCTTGTGCTCCTTCTTGTCTTTCCTTATATTATTCTGTATAGAACTGGATATAATTCCAAATGGTTCAAAGAAAGGGACTCTTTGCAGAGATATGGTCTGGGTAAAGGAAAATGACAAGAGTGGATAATGTACCCAGCGACTCACAAAGTGGAAGCATTTACTTTCCTAGGTCCAAAGGACCAAGGGAATAAAACAGTAAAACAGTTTTCATAGCTCAATGAGAACTGAAGCTATGGAAAAAAGACAGCCTCAATGGAAACTGTAAACTGAGAGGGTTACAGCCACTTTGGCCAAAATTAGAAGCCAGCTAACCACCAAGGATGGTCAAGTGTTAGTCTCTTGATTATGAGGGAGGACAGAGAGAGGCTCAGAATGAATGGTAGTGGGAGGGAGGGAGAAATTAAATAGAGAATAACCATATAATCCTTTTAGGAATAGTAAAATCCCTTTTCTTTTAGGACACAGTTTGAATGTCATCTTTTATGTGACGTCTTCTGTTTTCTTACCTCACAATTCTGTTGTTATTTCATGTTATTAGCTGTTTTGCCTTTGTTACGGCTATCATTCTGACGATACAATTATTTATGTATCTGCATCCATCTCTTGCATCATAATTCGGGCTTCTGGAGGAAAGAGATCACACTTCTTTTGGTGCAGTGTCTGGCACTCAAAAGCTGAATTTAATTTCATTCTCATGTTATTACCTTCTCAGCCTCGGTCAAGGAGATTCATATAGTCATATAAACAGACTTCACATTGGGGAACATTCCTACTTTTCATAATATTTCTTTTGTTGGTCTTGCTTCTGCTGCTTGGTTGTTTTTCCCTTCTTACCTATATTTTTTAAATTAGTCTTTTAACTATAGCTTGCTAATAAATTGTTGGGAATACTGCTTATCACAGATCTTGGTAAATGGTCTAAAATTTGCTAGCTTTATTTCATAATCTCAGTGGTGCATATAAAATATTTTTTCTTTAATCTATGCATGCATCGAGTCTAAAAAATAAAGTCACAGAACCCAATTTTTCATTCTTCATTGGAATTTAAACTTCTGAATAGAAGTTATATTTGGCTCAATGTGTTTTGCATATAGAAAAGTTTATGTGCTGCTCTTATTCTTTATAAATACCAATAGCAAATGCAATTAATGTATTTTTACTATGCAAACACTATTCTATGTTACCAGTGTAGATGCACAAACTGATGGAGATTTTTTTTTTCTGGTTCTGGAGCTTGAACTCTGGGCCTGTTTTTTGTTTTTGTTTTTGTTTTTTGCTCAAAGCTAGCACTCTGCCACTTGGGCCACAACTCCACTTAGGGTTTTTAGTAGTTAATTGGAGATGAGTCTCATGTACTTTCCTGCCCTGGCTGGCTTTGAACTATGATCCTCAGATCTCAGCCTCTTGAGTAGCTAGGATTATAGGCTTGAGTCACTGGCACACAGCTGATGTTGAAATGTATACGTGAAAATGATGTTTGTTTGTTTTGAGACAGAGTCTTGTAGTTCACACTGGCCTCAAACTCCCTAGGTATTGGTCTGGCCTTGAATTTTCAACCCTTCTGCCTCAACCCCCTTAGTGACAGGATTATAGGTATGTACTACCACATCCAGAAAAAAGAACTGTTCTTAAGCCCAATGAAAAATTTCATTTTTACATTAGTGGTATTGGATATTATAGAAATAGTAGGAAAATTATAATTCTTATAGTACTTCTGTTGTCTCATCTCAAGTATAATTTTCATCTTACTTCAGCTTAAGTCATTTTAAAAAATACATCTTTTCTCTCCTTAGTATGTTCATGTTTCCTGCTACTTTCTTCTACATCTACAGCATAGGTGTAACTGCTGCTTTAATGACTTTGTCTCCCAGTCTTATCATCTGTCACTTATCTGGATCTGTTTCTTTTGATAAATCCCCCAGTCCCTCATTATGGGTATCCTATCCTGCTGCTTTGTATACCTGCTAAAGTTTCTTTTTATTTTTTCATTTTCAACATTGTAAATTTCATAATGTTGATATTTTCAGGGTTTTTATTTGCTTACTCTTTTAAACTCTGATAGCCAGAACAAACTTTTTTTTTTTTTTTTTTTTGTGCTGTCCTAGTGCTTAAACTCAAAGCCTGGGAAGTGTCCCTGAGCTTTTTTGCTAAACAGGGTTCTGCCACTTGAGCCACAGCTCTACTTCTAGCTTTTTGGTGGTTAATTGGAGATAAAAGTCTCAAGTATTTTCCTGCCTGGGCTGACTTTGACTCTCAATCCTCAGATTTCAGCCGTCTGGATTATAGGCATGAACCACTGGCACCTGGCTAGGCAGAACATACATTTATTTATTTATTTTAGTTTTATTTTTATTGAACAGATGATAAGCAGAGGTGGGGGGTGGTGGGGGTTACTGTTACATAAGTAAGGCAATGAGTACATTTATTGTTAATTATTGTTAACCCATCCCTCATTTTCTCCCGCTTACTCCTCCCTTCTCCCCTCCCCTGCAAGTTTTAAGGTTCACATCCACATAGTGTCAAGTGAGTATCAATGTTGCATTGGTTCATCTTTGTTCTGCTGTTTCTGCGATTCCTTTTCCCTTCCACATATTGATTAATCTCATATACAAGACACAAGTTACCAAAAACTAAGAGAAATGAAAAAACAAAACAAAAACAAAAATTGACATACAGGACATAATAAAAACCTGTTGCTTCCATATCTTGGAGTTCATGTTGATATGCTTCATTATCTATGGTCTTATGCACTAAGCAATTGGGTTATTGAGATCCCCTGTTAAGAATATCATAGACACATTTTAGTTCTTACCAATTAGGGATATCATGTAACCTACTTTTCTTAAGGTCTGGCTTACTTCACTTAATATTTTTTCCAAGTTGTTCCATTTTCTTATTAATGAGGCAATATCATTCTTTCTGCTGGAAGCATAGAACTCCATTATGTATCTATACCACATCTTCTTCATTTATTCCTCTATTGAATGGTATCTAGGTTGGTTCTATATCTTAGTTATGGTAAATAATACTGCAATGAACATGGTTGTGGTGGTACTTTAGTATGGCCTTGTTTGTGGTCATTTGGGCAAATGCCCAGGAGTGGGATTACTGGATCATAAGGGAGCTCTATGATTAGTTTTTTGGAACCTCCATACTGCTTTCCAGAGTGGATGAACAAGTTTGCACTTCCACCAACTGTGTAGTAGTGTTCCCCTTTGGCCACATCCCCACCAGTATCTGTTGTTATTAGTTTTCTTGATAATGGCCATTCTAACGTGTGTAAGATGGAATCTTAATGTTGGTTTGATTTGCATTTCTTTTATGGCCAGCGATGTTGAATAGTTCTTCATGTATCTTTTGGCCATTATTTTTTCCTCTTCAGAGAAGTCTCTCTTAAAGTCTTCAGCCCGTTTTTAATGGGGTGGTTGTTTCTTTGGAGGTTTGTTTTTGGGGAATTTAATTTTTTGAGCTGTAGGTATAATTTATTTATGAGGTCCTTTACTGTTGTATGGCTAATGAAGATCTTTTCCCAGTCTGTGGGCTTTCTATATATGTTACTAGCTATGTCCTTTGCCATGAAGAAGCTCTGAAGTTTAATGCAATACCATTTATACAAGCATTCTTTGATTTGTTGTGTTTCTGAGTCTTGATTAAGGAAATTTCAACCTGTGCCAAAGAGCCCTAGTGTTTCTCCAATTCCTTCCTGTATATTTTCAGGGTATCTGCTTTTACCTGTGGTCTTTGATCCATTTGGAATTGATTCTGGTGCAGGGTGTTATATAAAAATCTAACTTTAGTTTTCTACACGTGTTTAGCCAATTCTACCAGCACCATTTGTTGAAGAGGCTGTCTTTTTTTATCCTATTTTTTTTTTTGGCTCTCTTGTCAAAGATTAGGTGACCATTGGTCTGCAGGTTTATTTCTGGGTCTTTAGTTCTATTCCATTGGTCCATAGGCTAGTACCAACCTGTTTTTATTACTATGGCTTTGTAATAGAGTTTGAAGTTTGGTATTGATATTCCTCTAGCAATGTTCTAGAGGATTGTTCTAGGATTGTTTTTGCTATTTGGGGGTCTTTCATTGTTCCATAAGAAGTTTTGAATTGCCTCTTCTATTTCATTAAGGAAAGAAGCTGGGATATTGATGGGTATTGCATTGAATTTGTAGCTAGCCTTTGGCAATGTTGCCATTTTCATGATGTTAATCCTCCCAATCCAGGAGCATAGGAGGTTTGTCCACTTCCTTAGATCTGCTTTAATTTCCTTTTTCAGATTTTTGAAGTTTTCATTGTAGAGATCCTTCACTTCTTTGGTTGATTCCTAGGTATTTTATTTGGGGAGGGGACCTATTACAAAAGAAGTTGCTTTCCTGATTTCAGCCACGCCCTTCTCATTATTGGCATACAGAAAAGCCATTGACTTTTGAGGCTTAATTTTATACTCTGCTACTTTGCCAAAGTAGCAGCTCAAGTAACTTGGAAGTGGAGTCTATGGGATTTTCTAAATACAGGATCATGTCATCTGCCTGCAAAGAGGGAGAGTTTTACTTCTTCTTTCCCTATTTGAATCCCTTTTATGTTTGCCTCTTGCCTAATTACTCTAGCTAGAAATTCTAATACTATATTGAAGAGGAGTAGAGAGAGCAGACATCTTTGTCTTGTTCCTGATTTTAGAGGAAATGGTTTTAGCTTTTCACCATTAAGTGTAATACTGGCTGTAGGCTTGTCATATACAGCCTTAACTATATTGAAGAATATTCCATGGATTCCTAGTTTCTCCAGAGCCTTCATCATAAGGGGGTGCTAGATCTTGTCAAATGCTTTTTCTGTATCTATGGAAATGATCATGTGGCTCATGTTCTTTCTCCTATTGATGCATTGAATTACATTAATTGACTTGCATATATTGAACTAGCTTTGCATCCCTGGAATGAATCCTGTTTGATCATGGTATATAATTTTTTTATGAGTTGTAGAAGTCAATTGGCTAGAATTTTATTGAGAGGTTTTACATCAATGTTCATCAAAGAAATGGGTCTATATTTCTCTTTCTCTGATAAGTCCCTCTGTGGTTTGGGGATGAGGTTATAGAATGAGTTTGGTAGTAAGCTTTCATTTCTGATTTCATTGAAGAGTTTGAGGAGTATTGGAGTGAGTTTTCCTTTGAAGGCCTTATAGAATTAGCCTGTGACTCAGTCTGGCTTGGGCTTTTCTTAGATGGAAGGTCTCTTATTACCGTTTCTATTTTGTTACTTGATATGGGTCTATTTAGTTGGTTTAAATCTTCTTGGTTTAGTTTGGGTATATCAATTTTTTTTACTAGAAATTCTTCTATTTTTTCCAAATTATTGAATTAGTTAGCATAAAGGGTTGCAAAGTATTCCCTTATGATGTTCTGACTCTTGCTAGTTTCTGTAGTGATGTTTCTGTTCTCATCACTGTGTTCTCTTAGTTTTTTGGTGGGGTTTTCTAAGAGTCATTCAGTTTTGTTAATTTTTTTCAAAGAACCAACTCTTTGTTTTGTTGATTCCATTTTTTTACTCTACTTCTTTTAACTCATTTAATTTTAATTATTTCTTTCCATCCACTAGACTGGGGTTTGGCTTGTTGCTCGTTTTTCAAGGAGCTTAAGATACATCACTAAATTGTTTGTTGGAGATTTCTTCAATTTGTTGATATAGGCACTCAGAGATATAAATTTTCCTCTGAGAACTGTCTTTGCTGGGTCCCAGAGGAGCTGGTATATTGTGTGCCCCTTTTTGTTAAATACCATGAACGTTTGAATTTCTGATCTCTTCAGTGAACCACTGGTAATTCAACAATGCGTTGTTCAGTCTCCATGCATTGCAGGATTTTCCAGTGTGCCTTTTTGTGTTGGGCTCTAATTTTATTCTATTGTGATCTGAGAGAATGCTTCGAATAATTTCAATATTTCTGAATTTGCATAGATTTACTTTGTGCTCTTAAATGTGATCTATTTTAGAGAATGATCTATGTGCTTCTGAGAAGAACGTATATTCTGGTGTTGATGGGTGGAATATTCTGTAGATGCCTTTAAGTCTAGTTGGTCTATGCAGTTGTTTAGTTCTGAAGTTTCTCTGTTAACTTTTTGCTGAGTTGATCTATCTAGCGGCAACAGTGGTGTGTTAAAGTCATCAATGATCACTTGTTTGGATCTATATATGATTTTCCTGTGTAAGTAGTGTTTGTTTGGTGAAGGTGGGTGCTCCAGCATTTGGTGTATAAATGTTTAGGATTTTTATACCCTCCAGTAGGAGTGATCCCTTTATTAGTATGTAATAACCTTCTTTGTCTCTTCTCACTACTTTTAATTTGAAATCTATTTTATCTGATATTAGAATTGCAACTCCTGCTTATGGGGGCCATTTGATTGATAGATTTTATCCCAGGATTACAGGCATGAACCTTGGCATCTGGGTAGGCAGAACAATTATTTAATTATTTATTTTAAAATATAATTTGATTGTTCTTATTAAGGTTTTGCACAGAGAGGTCAGCATTTTATAGGTCAGGTAATGAATGCATTTCTTTTTTTTCCACTTTCCCCAGTTTCCCCCTCCCATCCCTGCCCACAAGTTACATAGTTCATTTTCCACATGGTATATACCAAATAGCATGATTGCATTTATTCACTTTTTCCCTTCATTTCTAGACAGAACAATCTCTCTAAGATTAATTTGGTCAAATGAGGCAGCAGCTTTCTGAGTATGCATATATATCTAAAAACAAGATCATTACATATAAGTTTATTATTTTTAGTTATATATTTCATAATAGAGACTTAAAATGAATTAAAAACATATGGTAATAGATGATACATACATAGTCTGAGAATACAGCCAGGAAGGTCTGTAATTGGTAAAACTGCTACTTCATGGGAGGAGAACTAGGAGACAGTATAGAAGGGACATTCATTTTTCTCAGTGTTCCTTTTTCTATAAGTTTTGGGTCTCATAATGGACATGTCATCTAGGTGTTCTGGTTTTTTTTCTGTTGCTACTAGATACAGATTTGATTGTTCAATAAAGTAATTAAACTTTTCTTAAAAAAATAAAAAGGTAGCTTTCCATAAGTCACTGTTGGAAAGTACTGGGCTTTTAAATGCAAGGCCCTGAGTTCAAATCTCAATACCTAAAAAAACTTCTAGACATAAACTGTACTTCCATGAGATTCTGACATACCTCAGGTAAAATCTAGACAAACATTCCCTGAAAGTCAGGGAGAGATACTTGGAGAGATACTTATATAAGGCCAAAATTATAAAATCCATACCTCATTGTTCAAATCAGAAAAAAAACCCACAACACTAGAATTTGCTATTATACATGCCCAAGGCATTTTCTTCTGACACTTTTACCTGCTTTGAAAGTTTCTGGTTACTGGTTTTGAATTTCTGAAATGTCAATGTAGCAAGGAGTTGCATAAAAGATACTCCAATCCCAAGATCCAGCCAGACAATGACAGACATGATGAATAAAATTCTTGACTATAAGAGGCTTTTTTTGTCATATGAGAGATTTATTATGTAGATACCATTGAAACACATAAATAATGGGAAGGAAAACATTGCTGTTGGTCTTGGAGTATTTAGAATGGCAGTATTTTGGGTGGCCTATACATTGTCAGGAGAAATCTTGATTTTTCCCTGCAATGTGAGTCATAGATTGTATTATTAATTTAACAAAAGGGAGGCCACTATTACAGTTGTCAAATTTAGCAAAGAAAAATGCCAGGCACCTAGTTATATTTGATTTTTCAGTAGACAACAATTTTTTAGTTTTACATTTATTCTATGCAGTATTTGGGACATACTCACTGTTTATCTGAAAGTCAAATTTAATTGGTTGTCTCTGTTTTATCTGGCAATCCTAACAGCTACTGGGAGTAGGGAGTAGAAGCATGATTTTCATCATCTTTTCCTTATCTTCTGGCTCCTTTCTGATGAGTTGCTATTGACATTCTCCACAGAAGCAAGACCCAATGAGGGGTGGGAATACCACTGAATTCACTATGTTGTAATCAGAATGGAAGCAGCTCAGGTTGTGAAGTAAACTAATTTAGGACCTTGCTATGAAATAAACCTTTTATTTGCCTCCAAATGAACCAGATAAAGGCACCTCTATAATGCATAGGATGGAAGTTTAGACTTTTAATTAGGATCCTGAAGGAAAAGGTGTTTGCGAAAGCCTGGGGTGATTGAGGAAATTCTGAGCTGTGGAAATTCTTGGAATATGTGAAGGTGGAATTTCTGTAAACTAGATGGATGTGAGATGGAGAATATGGGTTTGAGAAGACAAAGAGAGTGGTTGTACTGCTTAAAAGTAGATTTGTTAAAGGATTTATGGAAAGTCTTGAAGGCCATATTATGTTTTTTTGTGCTCTGGTTCATGAAGTCATGGGGCTTTCTGAAGGCTTCTGATCAGAAAATGGAAACATCAGTGCTATACTGTAGAGTTATGGAATATCAATCAGACTGCTCTTTTGAGAGGTTTTTCAAAGAAGAAAAAGAATGGAGACAGGGTAATCAAATGAGAGAGGCTGCAGTAGGTTCCACTGTTACCCTATGTAGAATCTGTATTTGAATGAGAAAAGACACCATCCCTGTGCCAAGGGTACATCATTTGGTGACTGAGCCAAGAGCTGAAGTTTAGTTCCTCATCATTTCTTAGGCAGCATGGTAGTTGGTTAGTTAATACTAGTAACTTAATGCAATAAAGATGAATTTCTTTCTTGTCCATGGACCTATAGATTGCTTCTCTTTCTAGTACATACATTGGGATCAGACCACCTGTGTATTGTAATGGGAAAAGCTAGAATACATGACTTCCAGGCAAGCCAAGAAAGAGTTAGAGGTTCTCATAAGGGCACTCTGACTAGGCTTGAAAGTAAATTTCATGATTTCTGCCTACATCTCATTGCCCACAGTCTGGCCTCCACTTGATTTCCAACAGAGGCTAGGAATAATGAAACATAGTAACTTGGGCTTCTCTGTGTCAAAAACTACTGGAAGAAGATTCTAGCAGTTGACAAAGACTGTAGAGATGACAATGTAAACCTGCTATACTTATTCAATTTTCATTGACTATAAGAAAAGTTACTATCCTTTTTCTTGTACAAAGTACTTTAGAGATTTAATGAGCATCAGTGTCTACCAGTTAGGAAAATCATGGGTCAAAAATATAGGAAAGACCTCTGATCACTAAATTGTTTGTGCCTCTCTGTTAGAGCATAACTGACTCAAGCCTAAAAACATTCAAAAATACACATACCTGTTACCTTCTACCTGTAAAAGTATGTTCTACTTACTTCATGTGTATGGGACTCTTGTTTTGAGACAAAATTTACACTGTGTAATTCTGTCCTTGAACTCTTCAGTACTGGGCATTGAATGTAGGGTCTCAAGTATGGTAGGCAAGTACTCTATCATTTGAGACACCCACTAGCATGGCTTTAAACTCTCCATCCTTCTGCGTAAGCCTTCAGAATGAGCCACCATGCCCAGCTGTGTGTGATATTTGGTATAAAATATATTCCAGGCCTTTTGGTGAGCAAAGTATTAATTGGTAATTGGGAGACCAGTCCCCTCAAACTTCCTTACCACAAAATCAAAATTATCTGGGTACAAGCCAGTTTCACTGCTACTATGTTAAGCTCATTGAGAACGAAAACACTCATTGATTATTTGAAGTAATGTTACATGAGTTCAGAAAATCTAAACAAACTACTGGCCACATCAGAATTTTGCCATATTAACTGACTCAGCTTTGACACATAGCCAAGGATATTCAATGTACCAGGTCATCAAGAATCATAACAGACTTTAAATAAATATTTTAGGTTCACTCTTATAGTGTTCATATATCTTAAACTTTCCAGGAAATTCTAGATTGTAAACATTAGATTTGGCTGTTGGATCACTCATTTGGTAGGAAAAAAAATACATATATATAGTCACTACAGCTATTGTACCTTATAGGACTTGGCAAATGAGTTCCTTGTCATTTATAGAGGAAAGCTAATGAAGCACATTTTTCTCCTTAGAGGCACATAAAATATTAAAAGTAAAAGGACTGCATGGATTATTTTATTAGACCCTTATTTTTAAAATGAAGAATATTCCTATAAAAGGAAAGACAAAGTTAATTGGATTTCTTCTATTATTTAGGAGTGTGGACCTAAGTATATATGTTTTCCTATGATATTTTAAAAACAACTATTAACAGCTACTAGAATTTCCTTGGAATTCATTTGAAGGATTTCACATGTGAAGCCTTCTTTTATTTAGTTAAATCTTTTCTGTTGCAAAAAAAAATCTACTTAAAAAAATTGTAAGCATCTTTTCAATTCCACCAAAATCCACTTTCTTCATTCATGCACGTATTCATTCAGTAACTAGTCAATATTTTCTGTAGGCCAAGCATTATTCTAGATGCTGGGGATTCAGTGGTGAATCTATTTCACTAGGATTCTCTGTTAGAATAGTTTGCTTTTGGGGAAATGAAAGGTGCTCCAGGATCTGTCAAACCCACGAGCTTTGCCCCTGCTGAAAGGGGAGCCACCCGTGCCTTAAAGTAGTTTGGACAGAAGTCAGACCTGACTCCAGGCTAGAAAACCTACGCTGTGGCTCAGTGGAATGATATATACAAGCTTGACCAGATTTCCTTCTCTGGAGAATCTGAGCTAAGAATCTGAGCAAAGATTATTCATCTGTGGCCATAAAGAAATTGAAATGATAAGGAATCCAAAATCATGAGCAGAAAGCAATAAAAAAGATAGAAGAAAGAAGTGAATTGGAATGAAGAGAGGAACAGGAAAACTGAAATAACAAGGGAACATGAGAAAAGTGAGACATGGAGTGGCTGGTCTCCAGTTGTCTCAGTATCCAATGGCATTTCCATCTAAAGGTAGTGTTGTTTCCATTATTAGGTTTTTAAGAGCTCCCTTTCTGAATAGCTCTTGGTTTTTATCACTTTAAATAACTCAAGTAAATTGTATGGTCTTCTCACTTATGTGACACATGAGAGTATCAGCCAAAAGATAAAGTGTATTTGTTTTTATTATTAATTTTGGTGCTGAGAATTGAACCCAGGGCCTTTGTGCATGCTAAGCATGTACTCTACCCCTGAGCTACAACCCCAACACAGAAATATACTTTAAACTAAATGATCAGCTTTGAAATAAATACAAGTTATTTTCACTTGACCTCTACCTATCTGGGTTTACAAGTCTACTTGTAAATCATGCCAGCACAATTTATTAGGAGTTGTTTTTGGAACCTTTACTCCTCATCTTAAATACCAGCAATTGTGTTATAACACTACTGCAGAACTGAAATGACATTCAGCCTTTGGTTGAGGAAATCTTGTGAATGATTTCTTTTGCTCTTTAAAATTCTGTTTTCATGTTATCTTGGGTTTGGATTTAGATCAGATAACAACAATAGTGTCCACAAAGGTTTGTTTTGGCTGTGAGTTTTTGTAGAGCTATAAATGCCCAACATTTATTGTGTGTTTACTCTGTGTCAATTTCTGTTCTTAAGAGGCTTATATGTCCTAACTCATTTTTTGTCACAACAAATTCTATGAAGTAGACCATATTATTCCCATTTTACAGATATGGAAACACGAAACAGAGAGAGGTTTAAAGTGTTTTCCAACATTTAAGTTTCTCAGATATTAAGTTATTTAGTCAAGATTAAAATATAGTCAGAATCTACCTTGTGAACCATGACTTTATGGCTCGTTTCCATGGAAACCATACAAGGTCCTTGCTAACCAGAGGTTACATTTCGTGCTCCTGCTAGAAGGTATACTGCAATGGAAATTGACTCATCTAATTAATACACTACACAGGGATGATCAAGACAAGATAGGCAGGGTGTTTGCCCTCAAGAGGGCCTCTGCTTTTAAAGAAGACTCTCATCAGTTTGTTTAGGGTTATTGTTTTCCTTCAGATTCAAACTAGGAGATATTAGCAAGATTTGTTCTTGCTGGAACAAGTTATAGCATATTGACAGTGGTCATTTAAAATTTTTAGATATGCTAGTAGCATATATTTGTGTTACATTTCTTTTTCTTTTTTTTTTTTTTTGGTCTGGTCGTAGGGCCTGAACTCTGGGCCTGGGTGCTGTCCCTCAGCTCTTCAGCTCAAGGCTAGCTCTCTACCACTTGAGCCACAGTGCCACTTCCAGTTTTTTTTCTTTTTGCTTATGTGGTGCTGAGGAATGGAACCCAGGGCCTCAGGCATGCAAGGCAAGCGCTCTACCACTGAGCCACCTTCCCAGCCCTGTGTTACATTTCTTTCAAGATTTTCTTCCTTTTTTATTTTGCAGAGCACTAATGATCCAACTTAACTCAAAATGACACCAAATTACAAAAAAAAAAGGCATTGTATCAACTATATCAGGACTAGATTCAGTGTAATGTAACAAAAACCTAGATGATAGTAGCTTAAATAAAATAGCAGTTTATTTTCACTTAAAATGTTTTGGGATTGTTGGGTGTTGGGTGCCTATCAGTTCCAACACACACACACACACACACACACACACACACACACACACACACACACACACACACACACACACACACACACACACACACACACACACACACACACACCCCACTATGGTGTTTTAATCCAGATTAACATGAATGTGCTTGGGTGCCTATCAGTTCCAACACACACACACACACACACACACACACACACACACACACACACACACACACACACACACACACACACACACACTATGGTGTTTTAATTCAGATTAACATGAATGTGCCTACCCTAAGTTAATCACGGACAACTCTTTTCCAGACACTACTATATAATATGTAGTAAAGTATTATCTTCCTTCTACTTCAAGATGGCTGAAAATCTCCAGACATCATTTATTATGTCCCCACTAACAGAATGAAGAGAAAGTTCTCTGTCTCTGTCTCCTCTTTCCTTACCTCCCCCTTTTTTTTGTTGCTGGTTCTAGGGCTTGAATCTTGACCTTGGTACTGTCAAGCTTCTTTTCCTCGGGGCTAGCACTTTACCATTTGAGTCACAGTTTCACTTCTGGCTTTTTTGGTAGCTAATTAGAAATAAGAGTTTCACTCCTGCCTGAGCTGGCTTTGAAACAGGGACCTCAGATCTCAGCCTCCTCAGTAACTGGGATTATAGGAGTGAGCTACTGGTGTAAGGCTTCTTTCTTATAAAATAAAAATTAAAATATAAGACCCTTATAATATTTCTGGTTAGACTTATATAGCCAGAATTTAGCCATATGGTCACAGTCACTACAAAGAAGACTGAGAAATACAAGATTCTGGATGTATTCAATAAGAACATTCAGAAATGGAGGCTCATTATTATAGATGAATGAGAGGATATTAGGAGGTAATTTGAAGTTCTCAGAAAAACATCAATTCATTTTGATGGACTTGATCATATCTTTAAGCGGTATCAGGTTAATGAAGACAAAAAGTGTAAAGAGTCTTTCTCTTTTACTTTTTAACTTTATGGTAATGTAGCGTATTATTATATTCATTGACTCTAAAATAAGCTAATGTCAAAATAGCTTTGGCAAAATGGGGGTCTATATTAGGAAGATATAGAGAAACCCTAGGAAGAGACAAGTTTAAACAGAAGGAAAGGCAGAAATTCATTTGGCAAAAATCTATATCCAAGGACATTTCCTAGATTTTACAACTAAGTGAGAGTTGAGGTGAACTTTTTTCTGAAGTCTAAAAATATGGGGTAGGGATCATGAGATTCCTTTTGGCCAGTTGTCCACCTCTTAATCAACTAGTTATGGCCAAAAGACTGTCATCAGTGACACAGTTCTTGCCAGTATCATGATAGAAATGTGGGAATAAAAGGAGCAGCTTTTGTAGGAAAGGTGTATGCACAGTTAAGCAGATATGTTATAACTATATGTGATGGAAAAACACATGTTGGTGGTGTGAATCAAATGAACAGTAAAGGAGAATAGGACCTATCCTAATGTACAAAAACAAGTTATTTGTGAATCATTTACTAGGATGGCACTGTATACAATACTTAGTATGTGTTAGGTATTGCACCAAGTGCTTTTTAAATATAGTGTGCTTTTCTTCCTCACAATTCTGAATTAGGGATTATTATCTCTTTTTTTTTTTTTTTGGTCTGCCGTGGGGCTTGAACTCTGGGCCTGGGCGCTGTCCCTCAGCTCTTCAGCTCAAGGATAGCACTCTACCACTTGAGCTATAGCGCCACTTCCGGTTTTCTGGTGGTTTATTGGAGCTAGGAGTCTCACGGTCTCTCCTGCCCGGGCTGGCTTTGAACCGAGATCCTCAGATCTCAGCCTCCTGAGTAGCCAGGATTATAGGAGTGAGCCACCAGCGCCCGGCTTATTATCTCTTTTATGGATAGAAATAATTGAGTTCAGAGAGGCTAAGTAATTTGTCCAAGGTCACACACACATACACATATACATACGTATGTGTGTGTACTTGTTTTAGCTCTGACGTTTTTAATTATTAGGGTGATAGCTATCTCAGTAATTAGGTCTTAGGTTGTTAATGATTACTTTTTTTTGTTTGTCTTGATTTTTTTGACAGGATCTCTCTGTAGCTCAGGTTGGCCTGGAAACTACTATATAGACCACGCTGGTCTCAAACTCATGATCTTCCTGCCTCAGCCTTCAGAGTACAAAGATTATAGGCCCACACCACCATACCTGGCAAGTAATATTTTTTTTTTTTTGTTAGTTATTAGGCTTGAACTCTGGGTCTAGACACTGACCTTGAGCTTTTTTGCTCAAGGCTAGTGTTTTACTACTTGAGCCACACCTCCACTTTTGGCTTTTTGGTAATAGTTGGAGATGAGTGTCTCATGAATTTTCTTATCCAGGCTGGCTTCAAATCATGATCCTCAGATATCAGCCTCCTGAGTGGCTAAGATTATAGGAATAAGCTACTAGGGCCTGACTGATTGTAATTTTTCATTAAGCCAAATATTCATTGTTTTCTTCCCTGATTTCTGGCATAACAAAGCTACAAGAATTTGATAAATCTTTAAACATCTTTGCATTTTAATCACTGTATTATCTAAAAGTTATTTGAATTTAATCAAATAACTTTCCCCCTTTTAAATAGAGATGATATTTTATTTCTGAAGGCATTAGTGTGAGCTATTATATTATTTTTTAAAAAACATTCATGTTTTGAGCACATCCTGAACTAGATCTGGGTTAAGAACTGTGACGAAATTAAAGATATACAAAATATAGTTTTTGCCTATAGCATGAAGAAACAAAATGATTATTTTGCAGAATTAAAAGTCTAGGAAGAGTAGCCTTTAAGAGCGACACGATTTGTAGTTCAATCATATCATCCTGGGTTTTTCTGTTTCTCTGTCATCGTAGGTATGTTCCTAGTTCCTTTTGCAGTTGCTAAGTTGCTGCCTGTGGCAATCCAGTTTACAGGCTCACTCACTCACAACTGGCAGGAAAGAGAGAACTCTCCTGAACACAGGCTGAAAATTCCTTCCCTCTGTCTGATGAGGCCAGTTTTCTCCAAGACTATAATTATATTTATTAGAACAGTCTGACCATGAGCCAATCTAATATAATCTAGATTCTAGGTTTTACTGAAGTGAAAAATATATCTAAATCTTAACGGCTTAGACATTAAAGGTATGCAATTTAAGTTATATGAGAGAGTGATATGGGTTGCTCTATGTTGTCCTTGTTTGAGAATCTAGGCTGAAACAGAGGCTTTACTATTTTGAAAAATAGGTCTTCCTGGCATATACCTGCAATTCTAAGCTACTTGGGAGTTTGAGGCTGATAGCAAGTTCAAGGCCAGCCCAGGCAATAAAGACCCTGCCTTAAAAAATATAAAAATGTGTGGAGCTTATAGTTCAATAGTATAGCGCTTGCTTAGCATGAGTGAGACCTTCAGTTCAGACTTCAATACTGCCAACAACCACCCCCACCCCCCAACCCAAACAAAAAGAAAACATACACACAAAACTAGACAAAAGCAAACAATCCTTCCCCAACCAATTCTGGGCTTGAGATTGGGTAAAAATAAACACTGTAAAGACATACTGCAATTGGATATTCTATCAGAAACGACACACACCACTTCTACCCACAAAACACCATAAACTAGTAGCTGTTATGAGTCACACAGTTTAGCCCAAATGTAAAGCAGGGATGGTGATAAAAGTGTATTCTTTTTAATGCCTGGAAAAAGAAGGTACTCTTAAGTCTCTACCATTCTGGTAGAGATTAACTCAGGTTAATTGAGTTGCCTTTTTTTAGTTGTAGTTGAGTGATTACCTAAGAAACAAGCAAATAAAAACAACAACAATAAACAATAAGGAAGAAACAGAGACACGGAATAAGAAATTAGTAGTGTGAAATATATGCTGCTTTAATCCAATGGAAAAGGCAGAAATTTCAGCCACAGAGCTAAATCATAGGGAGAGAAAGTCTGGCCATTTTCCTCAGCCTTTAAATCAATCACTACATTTGGTCTTCTGATGAGAAAGATTAGCTTTAGCCTTCTAAGGAGTGGCATCAGAATTTCTCTTTAAGATCTTGGCTCAGAATTGACGTAAAACACTGAATTTGGATATGCAGACCATTTTTCTTCCTCTTCTATTGTTGTAGTTAATGTCAATGGTGTGTCAAGTTGGTTAAATTAATAGCTTTTAGAACTGGCAAACAACTACAATTTATCTAGCCCAACACCTTTATTTTACAAAAGAGAAAACACAGACCCTAATGGGTAAAAATCTATTTCAAGGTCCATTGTTAACAAAGGTACTGCCCTTTGTATTTTCTGCAAAATGAAATAAGTGAAATGTAGTTATAGCAATAATTACAAAGCAACAAGAATAATTGGAAGTTATTAAGAGCAGATGAGTTGGTATACATTGATAGAAATGGAAAAAATCTCCGAACTGTTTGCTAGGTAGATAATTTGTTGAGTCTTCTGAAAATATTAGCTGCTCTTTGGACCCACAGATTTTTCTTTTCCACTATTAGGATTCACCTCAAGGTTTGGTTTGAGAATTAAATGATGGAGGGAAAGAGTTTTGTACTAGGCCTTATGTTCAGCAATTTTACATCTTGGCTATTATTTTTATTATAGTCATAATAAAATGGTAGTAAACTTTAAACTAGTTTCTACATGAATGTTCACAACTTAGGGAATGTGACAGCATTCAAGTTCATTAACTTTGATCTAGCTAATCTCTTGCTAAAATGGCCATTCATGTACTCACTAACTTTCATTCTGATCTTTTCCATTGTCTGTGCTGACTCCTTCTTGCCTCACATCCAAGTCTCCATAGTTCTGGTTAATGACTAAGAATTGACCCATGCTGACCTATAAAAGAAAATGATCTAATGACAATGTCTTGTTAGTTTTTAGTACACGTGCTCATGTAGAATGCTCTGTATAATCTTTTTTTCTACAGAAATTGACTCTTACTTTTTGGCTAAGCCAGGTTAAGCTCAAAGCGTAGTCTGGTGAGGGTGGAGTGGAGGTGGAATATTTTTCTTTGCTTAAGCAAGAATCAGAAACTGAGTGATGAAAGGCAGAGGCAAGCAATTGAAGTGAGAAAAAGAGTGAGGGGGCCTAGCTACAGAGGAGGAGGCTGGAATGTCAAAAAATGCCTTTTGACAAAGATGCTTTCTGGTGGCTAGTGATGTTTAGAAATGTTTGGAGGTACTTTCTCAGAAATTTTAATCTAGCATGAGAGAGTTTCAGTTTGTCTTCTCTGGAGAGAGTGGAATGATTTTTCAGAGGTGAGGAACCTCACACCTGCATACCTGGAGAAATCATTTGGTACAGGAAGCTACAGACATGCTTCTAACGGCTGCCTGTATTGACAATTTTGTATGGTCTGAAAATGGCCTTCGGAAGAAAAAAAGAGTCCCCTTCCTTTATACCAGAGAGGACTGAACTCAGGGCCTTGAGCCCTAGACAAGTGCTGCATAACTGAGCTAGCTCCCTTTCCCCCAACCCCAGGAGTGTAATTTTTAAAAGTTGATATTCTTATTTGTATGGGAAAAAGCAGAGTAAGCACTCCTGTTATTAGTGAATTTTCAGGAAATTTATTATTAGAATTTAATGTGTAAAGATTTATTCTCATATGTTATCCTAGTTTAGCTGATACTTCCAGTTCTGGGATGATAGCTAAATATAGAGAGCTCTGATAAGTGTGATATCACAGGCTACAAAGTACATTGATTTAGCAGAGATCAGAATTGCTGAAGAATGACCTTCTGATATATTCTAGAGACATTATAGTATTCAGTATTTTAATAAACATTTTATCGTCTTATAAAAAAAAAGGAACCGAGGGGCTGGGAAGGTGGCTCAGTGGTAGAGCGCTTGCCTTACATGCCTGAGGCCCTGGGTTCGATTCCTCGGCACCGCAGAAGCAAAAAGAAAAAAGCCGGAAGTGGTGTTGTGGCTCAAGTGGTAGAGTGCTAGCCTTGAGCTGAAGAGCTGAGGGACAGCGCCAGGACCAGAGTTCAGGGCCCACGACTGGACCCTCCCTCCCCCCCCCCCCCCCCCCCCCCGCAAATGCACCGAATCCCTTGATAATCATTCCTAGTAGTTTTTTTTTTTTCTGATGGGAATTCCGTGGGGTAGCTGAGTATGTTAATTCCTAGGTAATTTGGAAAGGAAAACTTGAAGGCCAAATTGAACAACGAAAAAAGGATGTTTTGAGGCAAATGTAAAGTTTTGAAGTTGGAGGTCTTGAAGTATTACACTGTGTGTGCTATAATTGTAAGCCAAACAAACAAATGTTTTTCTTTTTCTTAAAAGAATGACTTGAATTTATACATGCTTATTAAAATACTTTTAAAGAAAACATCTACTCTACCGCTGACTTGTAAAAAATTTCTAGGCAGAGGCTGTAGTTCAATGGTAGTAGAGTACATCTTTGGTATGCATTAGGCCCTGGGTTCACCACCAAATTAAGAAAGGTAGGTATGACTGATGAGATTTTAGCCTTTAATTCATCTAACTATAACACTAAAATTTGTTTTCAACAGCTGAAGTGTGTGACTCTTATACCAGAATTTTGTTCTGCCTGGAAGTTTAATTCCTAAGTTTTATGGGAAATAGTGCACATGTATTTAATAAATGTCGATTTAATGATTTTGTTGAATGAAGGCGCTCAAACTCTCTGGGCTAGAACATAATTTTAACTTTGCCGGTATGTGGGTGTGTCTTGGATAAGCCGCTATACCTCTCTCTCACTTTTCTCTTCTTACAGGGAGGTAACAATCACACAAGAATATGTTGAAGTGTTCTCCACGGAGTATACTCATGGAGTGATTTGTATTTAAAGAGCTGATAATATTCCAAACTCACAGGTCCAGCAAAACATCTCTCAGAACTTGAGCTATTTGACCACAAAGATTTTTTTTCTCCTCTTCCTCTTTCTCCTCCTCTCCCTACTTCTTTGTATGAGCAGTGTCTAATTTGTGTGGCTTAGAGGCGTCTCAATAAGTACTGTGAATTTATGAACCTTATTAAGCAGATTGCATTCTTGGCAGACCATTACTCCTCAAATATCTCTTTTCGGTGATCCTTTTAATACTTAAGACCGTCCTATTTGCTCTGGAATAAGTACTCCGGGTATTTTCTTAGAAACACCTACACGGAGAAGAATAATTCGTGTCTTGAGGGCACCATTCCGCCTTTCCACGGAGGTGCGCCCCAGGCTCGGGATCTGGGTCCCAAGGCTACAAGGGAAGAGTTCGGTTACGGGAAGCTCATCTTCCAGCCCTGGGATTGGTCGGTTCACACTCCACTCATGCAGCCCTCGGCTCTGATTGGTCCTGGCGGCACCCCCCTCGGCCCGCGACTACTTAGTGTGCCGGGGCGGCGCGCTCGGGTCCTCCGGCTCGGCTCGTTGTCTGGGGCTGGTTTGAGGTCGTTCTTCAGCCCACGGCTCTGCAACGCGGGCGCCAGGAAGTCCCCGAGTCCGAGCGGGTAGGAAGCATCCTAGGGAAAAGCCTCTCTCTCCCTTCCTTTCTCCCCACGTCGTCTTTCCCGTGCTCAATAAACTTCCGCCTCGGAGGGGCTGTTGCAGCGGCTGGTCGGGAGAGGCCGGGCATCTAACTCCGGCCCGTGTGGGGGTTGTCTTTCTCTAAGAGCGAAGGTGGAGACCGCGCCGAGGATGAGACCGGGCTGCCCGGGGCCACGCTGGCACCGATGCCATTGTGTGATCGCGCAGCGGGCTGCAGCCGAGTGGCCGCCCGGACGAGGCTGCGGGGGCTGCGTGGCGGCGGCGGCAGCGACTATCCTTAAAAGTAGCCGGAGTTTGCTCAGAGGCCCCCCGATCCCCCGGCGCGGCTGCGCCCCAGGGCCGCGGACCAGAGCTGGCCTGGGTGCTGGTCCCCGGCGTGCTGGAGAAAGCGGCGTTGCCCGGAGATGGCTCTGCCGGGCGTGGGGAACCGCGCTACCCTCGCGCCCTCTCAGCCTCCGGCCTTCGGGCGGTAGAGGGCGGCCTACGCCTGTGTGCGAGCCCGGGCCGGCGCCCGCGTGTGTAGACGCTGTTCGCCTGGAACTCTGTGGTTCCGTCCCTGGCCCGCGCGGCTCCACCTGGCAGGGGATGCTGCAGCCCGGAGTCCCCCGACGCGGGTGAAGGGGGCGGGGAGGAGCCTCGGCACATGCCGGGGTCGCCGGAGGAGGCCTCGGCCGGCGCATGCGCGCTCTCCCCCACAAGCCTGGAACGCTGAGGGGCGCGCGTCCCCACCCGCCCGCGCGCGCGCGCGCAAGCGCTCGCTCCCGCCGGCCGAGGCTTCCCCGCCTGCGCTCGGGGTCGGAGCCACTCCGGCGCGTGCGCGCGTTGTCTCCGGCCGACTCGAGTGGCCGGGTTTCCTCGGCTCTGGGCCCCCGCCGCCCCCTCCCGGCGGCTCCCTGCCAACCTGTCCCCTCCCTCGGCTCGCGGAATGGGGCCGGCGCTGCTCGGGGTCGCGCGCCCTGGACCCGGCTCGCGCTCGGTCTCCGGCTGTCAGCGGCTGCCCGGCTCGCGGCGCCTCGCGCTCTCCCTCAGTCAGTGGCGCCCCAGGCTCCGTTAAGCGGCGGCCGCGGTTCCTGTTTCCGTTCCTCCGTCTCCCCTCGGCCAGGAGTAGCATCCTCCGCTCGGTTCCCCTCCCGCTCCCCCGGCGCGGGGCAGCTGCGGCCGAGGGCTGTGGCCGCGGCGCTGGCGACGGGGGGACGGCGGCGACCGCCTCGCTCCCGCCTCGGGTAAGGGGGGCGTTTGGGAGCCGGGGCCCCGCGCGGGGAGCCCCGGGGGCTGGGGCCGGGCGAACACGGGATCTGGGGAGGTTCCAGGGCTGGCGCTCCTCTCTCCTTCGGGCGAACCCGGGCCTGTTGCTGCAACTGCTGCTGCTGCTGCCGCTGCTCCGGCGGCTCCCGGGAAAGTGGGGAGGGAGCCTCCGGGACGTTCCGGCGGGCGCGGGTGCCTCGGCGCGGCTCTGCCGGCGCGGGCTGCCGGGTGTGTGGGTTTGGGGGGGGGGGGAGCCTGGCCGCCCCGGCCGGGATGCGCGGGACGCGGGGGCGCCGGCGCTGCCCCGCGGCGGAGGAGCGGAGCGCGGCGGGGGTGGGAGGCGTCCTTCCCGCTGCCCAGCACCTACCTTTCCTCTCGCCGGCCGCGCCAGCCCCGGAGTCACGGACCGTGGGGAGGAGGGCCCCTGGGGTAGGGTGTCGGGTGTCGGGTGTGGATGGGACTTCACGGATTAGAAATCTGGGGGGTGAACCGCACAAAGATCCGCTCCCCGCGAGGGGCCAGTGCAGGGGCAGTTAATGGCGAGGGTGCCTCCCACCCTCTCCCCGCCTCGATGTGCGGATTACAAGCTGGAGGCTTTGGGCTGTCCAAAGTTATCTGGGCAGGTTAAATTAGTCCCTATTTACTAGTTTAATGAGGCTCGTCCTGCCGGAGGGAGTGGGTTGTCGGGTGCAGCACCTGTTCTTTTCTGGGTGTGAGGATTGCAAGCTTCAGAGACGCTTCCTATTTCTGAAGTTAAACGGCACCATCATGGTTTAGGGTTTATCTCTGGTGAGCTTTTTGCGTTTCACTCTTAAATTGAGGCCATGGATTTAGAAAGATGTGGTGACGTCTCCCTCCCTTTCTCCCTTTCCTTCCCTCCCTCCCTTCCTCCCTTTCCTTCCCTCCCTCCCTCCCTTTCCTTCCCTCCCTCCCTCCCTTTCCTTCCCTCCCTCCCTCCCTCCCTTCCTCCCTTCCTCCCTTCCTTCCTTCCTTCCTTCCTTCCTTCCTTCCTTCCTTCCTTCCTTCCTTCCTTCCTTCCTTCCTTCCATCGTACTTCCTTTCTTTCTAAAGCTAGACTTTTCAGCAGATACCTGCAAACCTCAAGGTTTCAGGGAACAACACAACCCAAGTGTTGTACCATCAGAGTTAAACTTGTCATAAGTAGCTAACTTAACTTTGATTTTGCTCACTCTAAGCAGGTTACATTCTAGTTTTGTCTTGTTCTTCCTAAGGGTTAAGCACATATTTATTTTCTGGATTAAACCCCATGTTGTATATATACTCCTTTTAAAGGGGACGTTATGTAGGCTATGTTAAGGAATAATATACTGAAGTAGGAGAATAAGTTTTCTCCTCGTAACCTAATAGCCTAAAACCCTATGCCAAATAAAGATATTGCTATTCTTGTGAAATATAAAGCATTAATTATAAGCATTGTTGCTTTTTCAAGAAATTCAAGAATTTGAATTTGTGATTTGATAGGTAAAAACGTAGGGAATGAGAGACGACTAGGCTGTAAGGAACAGAGTGGTTTGGAGGCATGTCTTTTCCTTTTGCTGCTCTATAAATTGAGAATTCTGTTTGAAGAGCTGAACAGCTGGAATGAAACTTGCATAGATTGCAGAAACATGCAAGCATGAGCCTTTGATCAGCTACTAAGTTGATAAGAAGGGTATCTTCTGGCTCCCTAGACTGGTGATTCAAAATACTTCTATGTGGCATGATATCGATTGTGTTTTAAGGATGTTCTTGAATGTAAGTCGAAAGTCACTTGAAGTGGTTATCCTACAAATCAGTTCATCTATAAATCAGTTAAGAGGTAGAATCAGGAAAAACAAGTCATTGTGATTACATTCTGAAATGTTTTGTTACAAATTTCAACCAGTTCCCCCACCCCCCCAATTTTATTAGCATCAGTTACTTGTACAAGGTGTTTCATTTTGATGTGTTTGTGTATGCATACAATATACCTTGATCAGACTCACCCCCTCCAACACCCTCCCTCATCCTCCTTCCCTGCAACCAGTTATTTTTAAGAAGTGTGAATGTCATTAAAAGTGGCGAATTTTGTTTGAAATTTGCTAGTGGGTTGGGAAATCCTGTGTACCTTTTTTTTTTCCCCCAAATTCAGTTATATTAGTAGGTTGGTCTGGAGGGGGAGCTAGTGCCAAAGCAAAGTGTATCTATCTTAATGGGTTGAACTTCCAAAACACCTTAAACCAGATTTTTATGACCAAGAAAACATAAAGCTTTGAGTAAAAGTAGAGGAATTGATATGGGAATGTGTTTGTACCTACTTGTATGTGTTGTATATATTGTATATTACAAATTAGTTTAAAATCATAACCTGAAATAATGAAAGCAAGTGTTTATTGAATTTCTCATGCATAATTTCTGAAAATGTGTCCTAAAACTTAAGAATATGTGATAATAAAGCTGGGTGCTGGTGGCTCCTCCTCCTCTTCCTCCTATTCTTCCTCTTCCTCTTCCTCCTTCTCTACCTCCCTTCTTCTTCTTCCTTGAATTCAGGGTCTGGACACTATCTGTCCTTAGGCTTTTTTTTGTTCAAGTCTAGTGCTCTACCACTTGAGCCATAGATCCACTTCTAACTTTTTGGTGGTTAATTAGAGGTAAGAGACTTGTGCTCCCACATGAAATCCTAGATACTCAAGAGGCTAAGATCTGAGGATGATGGTTCAAAACCAGCCACCACTGGAAAATCTGTGAGACTCTTATCTCCAAATAACAATCTAAAAACTGGTAGATACTAGACTTGAGCACAAAAGCTCAGGGACAGCACCCAGGCCCTGAGTTCAAGCCCTACAACTGATTTTTTTTTTTTTTTTAAAGAAAGAAAAAAAGGAGTCTCATGGACTTTCCTGCCTGGATTGGCTTTGAACTGCAGTTCTCAGATCTCAGCCTCCTAAGTAGCTAAGATTACAGCCCTGAACCACTGGCACTAGGCCCAAGGTCACTTCTTAACTGCTATTCCTGTGATAAAATACAGCAATCGAGTGAGTCTGGCTGACTGGCCAAATTGAACAGTATGCCTTTGAATGTGAAGCAGTTATTTGTGGTCTGTGGCACTTGATCTAAACTTATAAATTATAGTCAGGCATGTTGATTTACTTCTGACCATTTTTGTATTCTTTAAATTTAAGCCTATAATAATGATGTATATATTAAAAATCATTAAAAATTCACTTCTTTGAGAATAGTTGTTTGGTGTTTTGTTATTTATAGCTCTTCATTATATATATAGAACCTCAGTGATGCTAAAATAAAAATACATTTGTATTTTTAAATTTTTATTCTTTTGTATGCTCATCCTGGGACTTGAATTCAGGGACTGGGCACTGTTTCTCAGCTTTCATACTCAAGGCTAGTGTTATACCACGTGAGCCATTGCTCTATTTCTGACTTTTTGCTAGTTAATTGGAGATGAGAGTCTCACTGACTTTCCTATCTGGGCTGGCTTTGAAGTGCAAGCCTCAGATCTCAGTTTCCTGATAGCTAGGATTACAGATATAAAGCCATTGACACCTGGGTAGATTTTAATTTAAAAAAATGCTTTAATAGTTAGTTTTAATTAACTATAAACTGCATTTAGATGGTATTGGGTGATGTCAGAGTGATATAGCTGTATATATACTTCATTTAATATCTTGTTTTAGTTAAATGATAGATGCATACATTTTATTTTATGGCATATTTGTAAATGTAAAAGAATGGTTTATTTTGCTTTATAAGCATAACAATGAATTGAAAGTCAGTTTTTAAAAACAAAAATAAGATTATTAGCAACTCTGAAACAGTATTATTATTATTATTGCTATTATAGTACCTTTATACCAACATCATTTCCTGGTCCTGATGGTCTTTTTCAGATCAAGTATCGGTAGCATTTATGGGATCACTATAGGAATCATTTTTTTTTTTTTTTTTGGTCAGTCCTGGGGCTTAAACTCTGGACTTGGGCGCTGTCCCTGTGCTCTTCAGCTCAAGGTGAGCGCTCTACTGCTTGAGCCACAGTGCCACTTCCAGTTTCCTAGTTTATTGGAGATGAGAGTCTTACAGACTTTCCTGCCTGGACTTGCTTTGAACTGAGATCCTCAGATTTCAGCCTTCTGAGTAGCTAGGATTACAGGCGTGAGCCACTGGCGCCCGGACATGTTGATTCTTTTAGTTTTGTTTTTATTTCTTTACTATAGAGTGAATTGCCATTTGAATTGTTTTAAAATTGTAGCTTATTATCATGTTATACACATATCTAAAAGTAAGCACAGATTTGCAACTGACTTAAAGGGCCTTAAAAATACCTCCATAGAGTATGTTTCTATATCTATCTATATCTACCTATCTATCTATATACTTTTTTGTTGGTTGTGGGGCTTGAACTCTGGACCTGGGAGCTGTCCCTGAGCTCTTCAGCTGAAGGCAACTGCTCTACCACTTGAGCCACAGTGTCACTTCCAGTTTTCTGGTGCTTAATTGGAGATAAGAGTCTCACGGACTTTCCTGCATGGGTTGGCTTTGAATCCTGAGTAGCTAGACTTGAGCCACAGTGTCACTTCCAGTATTCTGGTGCTTAATTGGAGGTAAGAGTCTCACGGACTTTCCTGCATGGGTTGGCTTTGAATCCTGAGTAGCTAGAATTATAGGCGTGAGCCACTGGCTGTAGGCTAGTTTCGGTATTCTTAACCTTCCTTCCTCTACATTCTTCTCTCTTGCCTACATCTCCCCTTCCCCAAGTATTCAGCACTAACTCATAGTTTTCTTTTGAAAATAAATAGGAAGCAAAGCAATAAAGTTAACCTTATCTAGCAAAGGTTTTTCTTTCCTGAATGATTTTGTATAAGTATCCAAAATATCTTGGGCATACTACCCACATAAAGTCTATGTGATATTACACATTTTTGTTTTAGTGGAAGATGGAGCCAATAGGGCCTTTGGAATCATGTCATGCATGTGGATGTGAGTTTCTTTAGTACACTGAAAGAATTATACGGGGCTGGTTTTATTTCTCTTTCAAGAAGACTTTATTTACCAAAACTTAAACAACAAAATGAAACCCCAACTCTTTGCCTTGTATTTTCTAGAGCACTCCTTCAGTCTCTTTTTGTTTCAATCCCTTATTTATTTTTCAGATGTGGTCTTATGGTTTTTGCCTTTTTGTGCCTCAGACTGCGATCTTCCTATGTCTGCCTTCTAATTATCTGGGATTGCAATTGTGCATTACTGTGCCTGTCCTTCATATATTACTTAAAAAAATTGTCTTTGTAATAGTTTTGGCCAGAACATGGCAATGTGAAGGAGAAATATTCCTTAAATGAGTTACTAAGTCCTATTAATAACTCAAACCAGAATAAATGTCTGGGAAATAAACAGTATTTGCAAACCAAACTGTGAACATATTTATGTTTATAAATAACCTGATTTTATAAGCACTTTTATAAGTTTTAGTACAATTGATATTGTCTTATGATAAAGATGGAAAAAACTAATTTGTAGCTTCTTTATTAAATTCATGTCTATTACTTGGGGCAATCAGTGAAGAGAGGGAGATTGAGAGAGCCAAGTATTGTACTGGTTGATGAGTGTCTTATTTGGAGATAGGGGTAATTTCTTCACTTTCTCCTGCCTGTTTATTATCTTTCACCAACTATGGTAGAAAATGTGGGAATTGACTTTATAGTATATATTTATTCTTTAGTGTTTATAAAGCATTTCTAGATAAAACATTAGTTCTTATGTTGCAGTAGGTTTATTGTAACGACTTTATTTCTTTTTGAGGCAGTAAGCAATATACCAGAAGAATATGAGTTATGTATGTTTTAATATGGTTATTGAAAATGATTGACAATCTTAGCCCTGAACAACTCTCTCTCTTTTTTCTTTCCTTTTTCTAATTTTTTGTGCAATGCCAGGAGTTAAGCTCAGGGTCTCACAGTCTGGCTAGCTTTCTTGTTCACAGCTGGCACTTCATAGCTGGAACCATTCCTCTAGTCTGATATTATGCTGATTAATTGGAAATGGAGTCTCACCGGCTTTTTTGCCTGAGCTAACTTTGAACCCTTAATCTTTCAACTCTCAGCCTCCTGAATGGCTAGGAATATAGACATGAGCCTTTTTTTTTTTTTAAAGTTCTTTTTCAGAAAGTTTCTAGGGTATAGGAAGGTGGTGATTGAAATTCTTGAGGTTACCAGACCCTCCCTTTATCTTTTGTAAATTGAGCCTCAGCAGCATGAGGAATAGAGGCTTACTGACCAGTCCTGACTGCTTCCTCTGACATAATTATAGACATTTAGCTTCTACTAACTACAACTTATGATGATGATGATGATGATGACGACGATGATGATGCCATACTTGGGTTTGAACTCAGGGCTTCACTCTTGTGAGGCAGGCTTTCTACTACCCAGGTTATGATCTCAACACTTTCTGCTTTAATTAATTGAGATAGTGTTTCACTTTTATGCCCAGTCTGACCTTAATTGTGATTGCCTTAATAATACTGCTGAGATGACAAGTGTTTTAACGTCATGCACAAATTTTTATTGATTGAGATGGTCTTGTGAATTTTTTGTTCAGGCTGGCTTTGGACCTTGGTTCTCCTGATTTCTACCTTTGGAGTAGCTAGAATTACACGCATGAGCCATAACACAGCTTCTATTTATTTATTTATTTATTTATTTATTTATTTATTTATTTATTTATGTGCCAGGCCTGGGCCTTGAACTCAGGACGTGGGCATTGTCCTTGAGCTCTCTTCTCCCTCCCTCCCTCCGTCCCTCCTTTCTTCTTCCCTCCCTCCCTCCCTCCTTCCTTCCCTCCCTCCCTCCTTCCCTCCCTCCCTCCCTCTCCTCCTTTCCCCCCTCTCCCTTCATTTCTTCTGATCTGTTTTTGTCCTGGTCCTGAAGCTTGATCTCAGGGCCTGGACTCTGTCCCTGAGCTTTTTTTTTGCTCAAGACTAGTGCTCTACCACTTGAGCAGCAGATCCACTTTGACTCTTTGGTGGTTAATTGGAAATAAGAATCCTGTGTACTTTCTTGCTATGTTTAGCTTTGAACCATGATTATCATATCTCAGCTTCCTGAGTAGCTAGGATTACAAGCATGAGTCACTGGCACCTGGATTAACCACTTTTGGGAAAGAGGATTTGAATAATGGAAAAAGCTGGTTTCTTTGTGTTGTAATGACATAATACTTTTGACATACAGGTTAGTGAGAGTCTAGGGTCTTAAAGCTAAAATTGAAGGTCTTATTTACTTGTCTACTTATTTATTTGTTTACATAAGCAGGATCTCACTATGTAGTTCAGGGGTGCTGCAAACTAGTGATGCTCCTTTCTCTTCCAAGTATGTGACTTATAGACATCACCAGATTTGGCTACATATTACTATTTTTTTTTTTTTTTTGTGGAAGTGTTGTTTTATTTTCCCCTTCCCAATTATATTGAGGTATATTGGTAAATAAAACCTGTTTATATTTAAGGTATTTAACTTTATATACTGATGTCTGTATTCAATATGAAATGATTATTGTAGTCAAGCTCATTAATATATCCATCATTTTATATAATTACCACTTTTTATGTATAGTAAGAAGAACATTTAAGGTTTCTCTTAGTGATTTTTTAAAGTAAGCATTACAGTATTAACACTACAGTCTCCTAGTGTATATTAGATTTCCAGAATTTATTCATCTCCCATTGAAACTTTGTACCGTGTAACCAACATCTCTCCATTTCTCCTCTGCTTCTAGTCCCTGGAAATAACCAGTTTGTATTCTGCCTCTATGAGTTTGCTTTTCAGAATTCAGCATATGTAAGTGAGATCATGTAATATTTGTCTTTCTTTGCCTTGTTTATTTCACTCAGCATAATATTCTGAAGGTTCATCCAAATTACCCTTTTAGGACTTTTCCCATCTAGGCCTGAGAATTAAGTTAACGTAAGATAGATCAACAGGAGAAAAATCATAGATTTATTTAATACAGGATTTATCTGTCAATGAAACCCCCTGGGGAAATAAAGACCCAAATACAGAGTTCAGCCTACATAGTTGAACAAAAAGTTTAGTTGTGGGGGAGGGTTTAAGGGGGGGGGTGTTAAGTTGTGGAGGTGGGAGGGAAGGGATGGTAGGGGGAAAACAAGAGGAGGCAACAATGCTCAGTAGGAAATGTACTCATTACCTTGCTTATGTAACTGTAACCCCTCTGTAACCCCTCTGCATTTTTACAATTAAAAAAAACGAACAAAAAAGCCCAAATAACACACAACAAAGTTTAGTTGTGACAAAGCAACTAAATTACATGCAGAGGCTTAAGTGATAAAAGAAGTATTTTAGTGAGTCTGTACCCAGTTCTCTTGATCTCAGCTTCCTGTCTTGGATAGGAATATTGGCTTCCTTTTATTTATTTATTTTTTTGGGTCCGGTCGTGGGGCCTGAACTCTGGGCCTGGGCGCCGTCCCTCAGCTCTTCAGCTCAAGGCGAGTGCCCTACCACTTGAGCCATAGCACCACTTCCGGCTTTTTTTTTTCTGCTTATGTGGCGCTGAGGGCCTCATGCATGCAAGGCAAGCGCTCTACCACTGAGCCACCTTCCCAGCCCTATTGGCTTCCTTTTAGTATGGGAAGGGCATCTTTCACATACGAATTTCATCTCCTTTTTAGAAATAGATGGCACGTAAGAATGATTTTCTTTTTTTGTTTTTTTTTTCTTTTGGCAGTATAAGGTTTTGAATTCAGGGGCTTGGCTTGTACTTGTTAGACAAGCACAAAACTTCAGAGCCACACCTCCAACCCAGGAATGATTTTCTTGCACCTGTTCTTTTTCAAGTATCTCTAAATCAAAATTGTCATTCTACCAGAATGGTACCTTTTTCTTTCCCCCACTCCTTCAACAGGACTTTGTTTTTTTAAAAGGCTATTTTACACATGCACACACACACATGTATGTACATCTGACTCTCCAACATCCTGATACTCAATAGGGAACTAGGGATGAAGCTCAGTGGTAGAATGGTTGGCTAGCATGCATAGGTCTTGGTTTGATCTATACTACCACACAAACCAAACCAAAACAACACCCCACCCTCCACAAACTTAACTGAACATGTGTAGACTATTTTTCTAGTCATTACCCTTTACTATGTTATTTATATAGCATTTACATTGTATTATGTATTATAAATGATCTAGAAGTGATGTAAAGTATGTAGTAGTATTACATGTATGGATTATAGGCAAATACTATCCCCTTTTTATATGGGACTTAGACATCTTTCGTTTTAGTTATCTGTGTGTGTGTGTGTGTGTGTGTGTGTGTGTGTGTGCTAGAATCAGTTTACTATATTAACCACAGATATTGAGGGGCGGGCTATACTATGGTTTTTACTCTTCCATTTATATGCACACTAAGCTGTTACTATTATCTTATTTATCATAAATAATGCTTCAGTAAATATTGGAATATAAGTGCTGATTTTCATTTCCTATGGATGTGAAGCCAGAAGGAGGATTGTTGGAACATATATGGTGGTTGTATTTTAAAACTCCTCTGTAGGAGTTTTCCTTACTAGCTGTATGAATTTACATTTCCATCAACCATGATACAAGGGTTTGTATCTCTTCACATTCTTGCAAGTATTTGCTACTAAAATCTTTTGGCTTTGTGTGAGTAGTAGGGTCACTTGGAAAATATTTCTTATTCTTATTCCTGAGTGCTGGGATTATTGGTCTGTGACACCAACCAGACATAAGTCACTCTCAATAGTTGATATAATAGCCACTCTCAAATTATTTGATTTGCATTTTCCTGATATTAGTAGTGATGACCATTTTTTTTTTTTGGGGTCCAGTCTTGGGGCCTGAACTCTGGGCCTGGGCACTGTCCCTCAGCTCTTCAGCTCAAGGCTAGTGCTCTACCACTTGAACCACAGCACCACTTCCGGCTTTTTTCTTATGTGGTGCTGAGGAATCGAACCCAGGGCCTCAGGCATGCAAGGCAAGCGCTCTACCACTGAGCCACCTTCCCAGCCCCACGTGATGACCATTTTTAATATACCTATTGCCCATTTATAGGTGTTCTTTAAAAATATTTTCTTTGCCTACTTTTAAATTGAGTTATTCTTGCTCTTGTGTTGAGCTCCTTATTTACTGTTTGCCTTCTCAGTATTTTTATAATTTATTGTTTTGAGAACAAATTAAATTATTTGAGATTAATTAAAAGCCTTATAATCTAAGAAGCTAGGTGTGATAATGCTCACCTGCAATTTTAGTACTGGGAAGGTTGAGGCAGGAGGGTCAAGGTGACATAGGTATATTCTGTCTCGAGAAAGAAAAATGTGATTGCTATTTGAGAAAACATTGATTCAATAAGTCTTGAAAACAAGCTTCTTTCCCTCCCTCTCCCTTTCGTTTCTCTCCCCCTCCCTCCCTTTCTTTCTTTCCTTTCATCTCTCCTCTCCTCTCCTGTCCTCTCCTCTCCTCTTCTACCCTGGCCCTTCCCTCTCCTTTCCTCCCCTCCCCTCCCCTCCCCTCCCCTCCCCTCCCCCTCCTTCCTGTCCCTCTTCCCTCTGTATCTTTCTTGATACTGGGTTTAAACTTCTCAGAGCTTTGGCTTATGAAGCAGACAACATTTTACCATTTGAACCATGCCTCCATTTCTTTTTGCTGTGGTTATTTTGAGATAGTTTCTGTCTCTGTCGCTGTCTCTGTCCATATTCTCCCCGCTCCCCCCAAGCTGGATCTCAGTCTTCTTATTTATGCTTCCTGCCATAGCTGGGTTAAAAGATGTTTTCTGTTAAGATGAGGTTTTGCAAACTTTATTTTTTTGCCTACATTGGATTAGAACTGTGATCCTCTTAATTTCAGTCTCTCAGGTAGCTGTGATAACAAGGATACTCTTAACCATATTCAGCTATTGGCTGAGGTAGGGTCTCCCACATTTTTTGCACAGCTGGCCTTGAACTGTGAGCCTCCTGGTCTCCTCTTGAGTAATTGGTATTACAGGTGTGAAACACCAGTGTCTAATATATATATTTGGCACAGTGTCTCACTGTGTAGCTCAGGATGGCCTCATACTTACGTGTTTCAGCCTTGGCTGGGCTTATGGTCTTATTCTACATCTTCAGCTTGAATGTAATGAGTTTTATGGTGCATAAATTGCATCTCAATTACGTGAGAAGGGATAGCTAGGCATGGTACTACATGCACTGACTGTATTTGAGGAAAGAGTTAAAGTACATGCTAGCAAAAGATAGTTTATCTGCTGTGAAAATTAGAATTTAAGAAACTTAAAATTTGCCAGGTGCTAATGGCTTATGTCTGGAATCAGTCCTACTTACTTGGCAAGGTTGAGAAAGGGAAGATTATGGTTTGAGATGAGCCTGGACAGAAAAATTCATGATACCCCTTTTCAACCTGTAGTTGGGCCCAGTGGTGTGTACAATGGTCATGCCAAGCTGAGATTGGGAGGATTGTGGTTTCATGTCAGCCTGAGCTGAAAAATCTTCAAGATTCTGTCCCAATGGAGAGAAGCTAGATGTGGTTATATGAATTAGCCGGTCCTTTGAGCTACAACAAGAAATTTAAAATAGGTAGGTCATGGTCCAGGTACATGCTCCAGCAAGAGAATGAAAACCTGATTTCAGGATTTACTAATGAAAAACAAGGCTGAAGGTGTGGCTTAAGTGACAGAGCTCAGAAATCTCAGATTTAGAATCCAGTATTGCCAAAAAAAAAGGTCAAAATTAATTTATCTTGTGGGATCAGAAACAAACTCAGGGGACTTAAGTGGCTTGCCAAGTTTATACAGTATCAGAGCCAACATTATTATTCTACAAGTCTCCTGATTCCAAGTTCAAAGATTTTCTATTTCATCTATTAATTTGAAGTACTAAATAGGAATATGCTAAATGAAAGTAGGAAGCCATAAAAGACCGTAATTCCATAGTCCATGTCAAATTTATAGAAATAACAAAGCTGTAGGGACACAAAAAGCAGATCAGTGTGTAAAACTGAATCCAGTAATAAAGATTTTTGTCCACTACAGTTAATGTTAGTATATGCCTAAATCTTATGTTAAGACCTATTGGCCTTTGGAAGGTGATTAAGTGATGAGACAGAGTTGTCTAGAATGGGATTTAGTGCCCATATAGAAGATGTCAGAGGAAACTTGTTCCCTCATGCCATATGGGTACACAGTGAGAAGGTATTATCTACGAAGCAGAGCAACCCTTACCAGATCCTGTCTGCTGAGCCTTGGTTGGTCTTGTAATTCTTATCCCCCAGAATTGGGACCAATACAGCCTGAATAGACTAAAGCATGGCCTAACAGATGATTGACCATTGAACAAATTTGAGACTGCCTGAAAGAATCAAGATGGATGATTCTTGGGTTGAAGTATTTCATAGTTCATGTGTACAACTTTGAGAATCATAAGTGCTAAATTAGTTTTTGAAGAAAATAAAGGTACAGTTGAATAATTTTCTGAGGTAGAGTTTCAAATTAAATGAATTTTGTATGAAGATTAAAAAAGACTATGATTCTTTAGTTATTCTTTTGTTTTGAGGGTAAAAGGTAGGGTGAAACAATTTTGGATTAAGTTTGTATCAAGCTAGGCTCAAGATGGGCAGGTAGGACTATTTTGTTTTTCAAAGAACAAAAGGGGATGTTTAGTTATTGTTGAAAATTTTGTCCTAGGGCCATTGCTGATTGACAATATTCAGATAACAAACTAGGTAAAACATAGTTATGTAGGAACTTAAAAACTTTAGCTACAATGTGTCTTTGGAACAAGAGTGAAAAACTGACTAACTAGGCTGGTGTCAGGTGTACGCCAGAGGGCTAATATGCATTTTCTGTGTAGCATGAAAAGAAAGGGCATTGAATAACAACCAGCTAAATTTAAAGCTCAGAGTGCTGTAATTTGACTCTTGGAAATCTTTTGGGCTTCTTTCATTAACTATAATTGTAGGAAATATGGCTATAAAATGATTGAAACTTATTTTTAACCATTCTAGAAAGTATGAGTGGTAACCCAGAGAGCAAATACTGTGGAAGAGGGGAATAGGGAATGTAGCTATAAATATATTTTAGTGATGGTGTCATTACAACAGCATAAGAAAATTTGTTTTGTGTTTTTCAGTTACACTCTCTGTATTTCTAATTTAGGGTAAGCCACTTTAAAATAGCCAGAAATATCCCCACATCAATTTATTATTTAACATATGACGATTTGTCACTCCTGACAGTATTATAAAAATTGTGTTAAGACTTTAAAACACTTCCAAAAGTTGAATAGCAAAGCTTTTTATTCAGTGGCAGCATTCTAGGAATAAGTATAGCACTTTCTAAGGCAATTTTCTGTTAAAATATTCTTTTCAATATATGCTATGCCATACTTAAGCATTCTCCATGGAATTTGTAATGTATATAAAGTAGCTAAATGCTGATTGTATAACTGGAAAAATTTTAATGTGAAGAGATACTGCTTTGTATAACTTTTGAACTTTCAAAATATCAAGATCTCTGGGTATGTGGTACAACTTTGTAATCTTAGCACTTGGAAGGTGGAGGCAGGAGGCTTATGAATTTGGGACCAGCATCAGCTGATGCCCTCTATCTCTAAAAATGAAGGGCTGAACATATTGCCTAGTGGTAGGGCACTGGTAAGACATGTTCAAGGCCTATGGTTCTATCTGTCTGTCTCTGACCATTATCAAATTTTACCAGTGAATTTCTATTTTTAATCATAGTAAATAGGCTGCTGTCAAACAATATAGCCATTTTTAGGTTTAGAATTTTTATTTTTTGGTTGGTCGTGGGACTTGAACTGATTGCCTGGGCAATGTCTTTGAGCTTTTTTGCACAAGGCTAGTGCTTTACCACTTTGAGCCACAGCACTGCTTCCAGTTTTCTGGTGGTTAATTTGAGATAAGAATCTCATAGACTTTGAACCACAGTACTCAGATCTCAGCCTCCTGAGTAGCTAGGATTACAGGCATGAGCCATCAGCACCCAGCATTATTGTTCGAGTTGAGATAAACTGGGATAAGATTTTGTCTTGATTTTCATTTCCCTGATGTCTATAATGTTAATCATTTTTTCCTATACTTAGCAATTTGTATTTGTTCATTAAAGACTACAGTAATTAGTTTAAAAATGTGGAGCTGTAGCTGAAGTGGTAGAGTGTCATTCTTGCACCGAAAATCTGAGAGAGAGTGCCCGGATGAAGAGATTGCAGATTTTACTTTGTTGGGTACTAGATATTTTTGTATTTCTATAAATGTCTTTGAGAATTTTCCTGGGATGAATTTAAATTTCTTGGAAAAAAATTCTTTTAGGTGTTGCTTTTAGTCTTTATTAAGTAGGATCATTTAATATAAGGTTTTAAAAATGATCTTTAAGTAGTTGTATAAAGGAGCAGTTTATGAATACAGTGGATCTTGATCAGTTTGCTCCATTGAGGTTAAACCCTTCTTAATACTACATGCCTGAAGAATTATGAGATTTTCCATTTTGGTGGTGATTACAGGTATTGAGTTGAAGTCTTAAGTTATTTTTCAAGTTTTGTTCTTAAGCCTTACTGGAATCATTATAGCAGTTTTTATTCTTGGGCAAATTCAGCTCTACTGAGATCTCTATTTGTTGCTGTTGCTTTATGTATAAGTATATATGGATGGATGGAGCTGTATGCTCCTAGATTGTGTCAACATTGAGCTGTGCAGTTTTCTTTAGTTTCCAGTATTACTATCATTATTATTATTTTGCCTGATTCACGCTCTGTTATCTTTTTGTTGTTGTTTTGTTTTGTTTTTGTGCTGGTCCTGGGGCTTGAATTCAGGGCCTTAGGCACTGTCGCTGAGCTTCTTTTGCTCAAGGCTAGCACTCTACCACTTGAGCCACTGCACCACTTCTGGCTTTTTTTGGTCTATGTGGTACTGAGGAATTGAACCCAGGGCTTCATGCATGCTAGGCAAGCACTCTACCACTGAGCCACATTCCCAACCCCTTCCTGGTGTTTTATCCTAGTATTTCCTACTACTTTAAGTAATGAATTTGGCTATTTGTCTCTTCTAGTAAGCAAAACAGCTGTTCTGCTTTGACTCTTCTGCCTGCAGTGTAACTAGAGCATGTCTCTTGGCAGAAAGTCAGGATGCTCATAGAGCCTTGTGTGGTTTGTTTCTTCTTTCAAGGAGCACAGATCTACATTTTTGTATAGTGTCTGGACACCATTGCCTTTCATATTTGTATGGCTTTGCAATTGTATCTCTTCTGAAGGTTAATCTGGTACCAATTATCTTATAATGGCTAGAGGCATAATCCCACAATATTGGATTATTTTGGAAAGATGTCAAAAACATTTAGGTGAGGTTAACAGGGAAGAATTACAGCAAATCTTGGCTGATCTTAGATTTCATGGTTCTTTAGGAATTGCATGTTTATGGCCTCTGGGAGCTGTGTGTCCTCTTTAAATAAATCTAGCAGATGAAATAATATAAACAATAAAGCAAAGAAAGGTACTTACTTTGTGTTTACAGCATTTATTGAATGTTCTGTTCTTATGGGCTGTTTTGCCTCAGAACTTTCTGACTTGTGGAATTTAAAATAAAAATAAGTGGATTACCTTTGTGGTGGTACAGTTTAGATTGGTGACCATGTTTCTGTATTAGTTCTGATTGTCTAAAGATGGTTTCAGAAGGCTTTGTTGTCATTGGAATAAACCTCTGGACTAATAGTAATGTTCCTGGGCTGGGAATGTGGCTTAGTGGTAGAGTACTTGCCTAGCATGCACAAAGCCATGGGTTCGATTCCTCAGTACCACATGCACAGAAAAAGCCAGAAGTTGTGCTGTGGCTCAAGTGGTAGAGGGCTAGCCTTGAGCAAAAGAAGCTCAGGGACAGTGCCCAGGTCCTGAGTTCAAGCCCTAGGACTGGCAAAAAAACAAAAACAATAACAAAACAATAGTAATGTTACTGTAAAGTTACTGTAAATGTTACAACAGTAAAGGCCAGATATTTCTATAGAATTGTAGTGTCTTTTGTCACTTTCATACATACATGCAGTGAACATTTGATGCGAATTTTTCTTAAAACCATTTTACTTGACAGTTAACCATATTGATTTTCTACTGTGTGTTAAACATAGTACTAGATGACAGAGAGGCAGCAACAAAAGAAGTAGATTGGGTCCCTAATAGTTATACAAGATGCTGCAAATATAATGTAGCAAAGCATTCTAGTAAAGATTAATGGAGTATAGAATGATTGCTTCTGCTTTCAGATAGGGTGTAGAGTTTGATTTTGGAGTTTGATTTTGAGGAAGTTGATGAACAAAGTTTGACAAGAAGCAAAAGTTTCTTCTAAAAAATAAGGAATAGTGCATTGGAGGGTGATAGATGAGAATCAAAATTGTTCTTTGGAAAGCAAGTAGATTAAATAGATTTGAGTAGAAGTTTGTTTAGAAGAAAGTAAGAAATTAGGTTGTAGAGGTAATTAGGGTGTGGGGAATGTAGATTTTTGAGCCATAGATTGTTAGGAGACATTTTTGATTGCCATATATGTTAAAGGTAGAAAAAATTAAGTAGTTTTGTGTTCACAAAGCAAACTTTATGGCTGCTGACTAATTTTGAGATGAACTAGTTTTGAGATGAACTGTGAAGCAAATTAAGACACTGGGGTGGGGTGTTTGCAAAATGAAAATCCATTTCTTGTAGGCATTTGGAAAGTACTTGTTGCAAGATAAGTGAGTGTACAACATAAGTGAATTTACAAGTTATGACTGGCTGCATAAAGGAAAATAAAAGTTTTTTAAAAAAAATTATAACAATGCTGTTACGTTATTAGCGTTGAATTTCAGTATTTGTCTTTTGTTCTAGGTTACTACTTTTTCTATGACTCTGGTGATGTTTTCATTCAACATAAAGTGCTTTGTAGTCTTTATTGATTAACTGAACAACCTCAGGTTAGTACATTTTATGGATAATGTTTCCTTGCTTATATATTCATATTTTGAGAGCTGGATAAGCTTGTGACTAAAGCTGAATATGTATATATCAGTGAAGTAAAAAGGCCAAGTAAACTTTTTTTGAACTGGGTATTAGCTAGAAATCTTTTTTTTTTTTTCCTGCTGGTCACTAGGCTTGGGCCCTTTCCGGATACTCAGCTCTTCAGCTCAAGGCAAGAGCTCTACGGCTTGAGCCACAGCGCCACTTCTGGTTTTTCAAGTGGTTTATTGGAGATAAGAGTCTCACAGAGGTTCCTTCCCCCGGCTGGCTTTGAAACGTTGATCCTCAGATCTCAGCCTCCTGAGTATCTAGGATTACAGGCGTGAGCCACCGGTGCCTGGCCAGAAATCATTTTTGACCGTATACTATGTACCATTTGTACCTCATAAAATAAAAAGTATTTCCCTTGAAGTTCTCTGTAATTTAAAATATGGAGCTAGATGGAACTAGTTGTGGCTAAATGTTTTGATATTTTGAACTTTTGGCATCATTGTATAGCATAGTTGATGATGAAAAGAAGCCGTTTCACTTTAAAAATGTCTAACATTTTAATTAATTAATTATTTTATTTTAATCTTATTTTTGTTCGTCATAGAGCTTGAACTCAGAACTGGGCGCTGCTCCTGAGTTTTTTCACTGAAAAGTTAGCACTCTACCACTTCGAGCCACGGTGCCACTTCTGGTTTTCTGGTGGTTAATTGGAGATAAGAGTCTCAGGGACTTTCTAGCCCAGGTTGGCTTCAAACTGCAATCCTCTGATCTCAGCCTCTTGAGTACCTAGGATTACAGGCATGAGACGCTGGAGCCCATCAATTTCTAACATTTTTAACAGCTGACCTTTAAAGGTATCCTTGTCCACATGTTAACATTCAGTACATTAACATTTTAATTAATTAATTTTTAGTGTTCAATCTGTGAGTTTTGGCCAGTGTTTATTCATCATGACAATTAAAACAGTTTGTCTTTTAAATTTATTCATGTTGTTCCTTTCTAGTTAACCTTTCCTTCCATTATAGTTTGTAACAATCATAGATCTGTTTTCTACCCCTCAAGTTTGCCTTTTTCAATATATTACTTAATGAAATTATTGAATGTGTAGTTTTTAAGTCTTCCAAAAATTAGCATAATGCCTTTGAAATTCATCCATGTTCTGTGTCTATCAGTAGTTATATGTGTCAATAGTTTTTCTTTCTTTTGTTATAGTGTAGTGTACTTAGTGTTCTACTGTGTTCTGACAGCTCTACCATTGGATCTATCAATAGTTACTTTATTCAGTTATCAGTGGAAAACATTTGTGATGTTTTATGTTTTGAGTATACATGATGCTCCAGTCATATATTTAAAAATTAAAAACATGATTCTATTCTTTATTAAAAGAAGTAACTTGTTGTTGTTGTTGAAAAAATCATATGAATTTAATGTCACATTTTTGGGTTAGGATTGCATTTCTTCTTCTTCTTTTTTTTTTTCTTTTGGGTCCGGTTGTAGGGCCTGAACTCTGGGCCTGGGCGCTGTCCCTCAGCTCTTCAGCTCAAGGCTAGCGCTCTACCGCCTGAGCCACAGCGCCACTTCCGGCTTTTTTCTTTTTGCTTATGTGGTGCTGAGGAATCGAACCCAGGGCCTCAGACATGCAAGGCAAGCGCTCTACCACTGAGCCACCTTCCCAGCCCCAGGATTGCATTTCTTCTTAACTCCTCCCCTTCCTGCCTCTCTCCTTTCTCCCTTCCATTTCTTCCCCCTTCTCTGTCTTTCCTCCTTCTCCCGTCTTCCTGCCTCAGACCCTAGAGACTGAACTCTCAGGGCCGTAATAGGCAAGTGCTCTACCACTGAACTATATTCCCATTCCATTTTATTTCATTATTCTGTTTTTGACACTTGGCCTTGCTGTGTAGCCAAGCTGACCTAGAACTAGAAATCTTCCTGCCCCTACCTCCCAAGTATTGGAATTACAGGTATATACCACTGTGCCTGACACTAAGAATGTCATTACAAAGTAACCAGAAAGAAAATTGTCAGACATTTGTGCTTAGGGAACAAGACTACAATAACAATACAGGGCCATTTTGAGTCTGTGGAAAGAGAAGTGATATATAATTACTAGAAGAGGGGATATTGAAACTTGTGATGTTTCCTTATTTTCTTGAATATAGTGGTAGGTTAGAAATATACAAAGGAGATTTATATAATTAAGCCTTATATACAGAGCTCTCACAGGTACTAAAAGCCAAATAAGTTAAAAGACCTTTTCTATGTTAAAAATTCAGTTTAAAAGCCCAAATATTGGGCATGATAAAGTCAGTGTAAATTTTCTTGAAGGAAGATTTGGGATAAAAGTGTAATGCTTGAGGAAATTATGATTTTCAAAGTGCTTGAAAAACGATTTTAATATTCACAAGGAATATTCATTATTTGCTGCAGATAAAAAAAATCTTAAGATAATATTATTCTCTGATTCAGAATTTGCTTGGTGTAGGTACCTGCTCTTAAGATAGATACTAAAGTTGCAGTGATACAACTTCAGACTATTTGTTTCTGAATATTTTTGGATGAATTATATAACTTTCATAGTTGCTTTATAGAAAAATAGTATGCTATATTGTGTTCTCAGAGAACATTTCTAAAGTAGGAAAAATGTCTTAACAGACCAAGAACATTTTTAGAGATATTTCTGAGACAGAATACAGGTGAACATACCTAATCTGATAATACAAAATGCTCCCAAATTTGAAACAAACACTACACCAAAAGTAGAAATATAATCCTTATATTTTACAATTGACTTGAATCTTGAGTTTATTGCTCAGATATTGTGGTGGAAATTAAAGTTGATAAAAGACTACTAAGAGCTGTTCCCAGTGCCTTAACTCTGTGCTGGGCACTTATATTCTCTTTCTAATTTTTTTTTTTTCTTGAAAAACCGAATCAAACTGTAGGTAGTAAGTTCTTGAGTGCTGACTTAATATATCTAGAGGATGTCTTTCCCCAACCCCCCCAGATTGTTGTAGGTTTTTAGCTGTAGCTCCTCTTATTTGATTTTCTGTGTGTATTTTTTTATTGTAAAAATACTGTACAGGCGGGTTACAGTTACATGGGTAAGGTAATGAGTACATTTCCTATTGAGCATTGTTACCTTCTCCTTTGTTTTTCCCCTGCGATCCCTTCCCTCCTTACCTCCCCAACCCCCTCCTCCCCCAAGTTGTAAAGTTTGTTTTCAACATAGTGTCTTGTACATGTCATTGTTACAATGGGTCAACCTATATCCTTATTTCAGCATTTTGTTATTTCCCTTCCCCTCCCCTCTTATTTGATTTTTGTGAGTCTTTTAGAACCTTATGAGGTAAAGCATTGATTGTTCCTATGTTTCTTGCTAATAATATGCTTTTTGTGTTCTTATCTTGTCTACATATAGGCTCCTTATTTTCATGAAACAAACAAGTCTCACTAGTTTTTTTTTAGTTCTGCTACCTCAAAGTTGAGTTTCTGTATAATCCTATGATAGTCTTATTTTTTAGTGGTACCTAGGAATTAAACCTAGGGCCATTCACATCGTAATAAGCAAGTATTCTCTCACTGGACTATACTCTCAGCTCTTCTATTTATCCTTTTATTGATGTTACCATAAATATAATTCTAAGGAATTTAATTTTTCATGCTAAAGAAATCAATAGTTTCCTTTTCCTTCCTTAATACTTTGTATAATACTAGGATACTGGATATTAATAGTTTCATATCTGCCATTTTGTAATACTAGGATTTGAACTCAGATCATCATGCTTTCTAGGCAAGTGCTCTACCACTTTAGCCACATCCACAGTAACCCACATAAACATAAAGTTTATTTTAGTGAGTCATGAGATTTGGAGCACATCAACAAAGCTTCTTCTTTGGACTCAATAATTTCAAGACTTTTTTGTATTGATAATGGTAAAAACTCAGTCATTGTTGACATGAAGAATTGCCATTTTTTGTTGCATTTTTAGAGAACGAAAGAGATGGGTAAAATTGCCTTTTTACTAATGTAATAAGAAAGGAACTTGCCAGGTGCCTGTAATCATGGCTATTCAGGAGGCTGAGATCTGAGGATCAAGATTCAAAGCCAGCCCAGGCAAGAAAGTCTGTGAGACACTAATATCCAATAAACTACTCAGAAAAAGCTGTAAGTGGTGCTGTGGCTCAAGTGGTAGAGGACTAACCTTGAGTCAAAGAAGCTCAGGGACAGTGCCCAGGCCCAGAATTCAAGCTCCAGGACTGGAAAAAAAAAAAAAAAAGGAAAAGAACAAAGGTACTTATTTTAGATTTTCTGCTGGATTGTATTCTACAATCATATAATATACCTGTCAATAATGTTATATTTAATGCATTAATATGATTCCAGAAGCTATAGTAAATCAGTTGTAGTGCTTCTAATCCAGAATGTAACATGATATTATTAGTTTAATAATCTGCCATTTAAAACAATCTGCAGGGAGGAGGAAGATGAAGTTTACTGCACATTGATTAGACTTGTGAAATAATAAATGATTAACTCTATTATAAATGCTTGCTCTAATTAAAACCAAAATAAATGTTAGTAAGAGATACTGTAAACACCAGATGAAGTTCCTTTAAGAAGAATAAATATGTAGGATTCATTGGAATACATTGTAAACATGGGGGAAATGTCACAGAAATCCCTTCGTGGTATTACTAATGTATGCAAATACAAATTACAATCTAATTAGAATAAAAAGGCAAATAAATGCAAGTTAAAGCTAAAATGTTGCTCATGGTAGTAACATAATTTAGCAAGTACAGGCTGTGAACTTACTTAACAGGATTTTTGTGTTTGGCATTGTGTTTTGTAAGTAGGAGGTTAATGAATGATTAGCTGTTTTATTAGCTTGGGAGTTTTAAAGAGGGTACAGGCACAGAGGAACAGGTGATAGAAGGTCGCTTAGCCATTCATGGTGGTTAAAGAATCTGAAGTTGGTTAGGGACATCATTCAAATGGTAGAATACTTGCCTAGCAAGCTCAAGCTCATGGGTTCAAACCCCACCACCAAATAAATACTAAAAAAAATAGAAATTATACTATCTAAGGTGGTGACCACTAGTTACATACAGCTATGCAAATTAAGCAGAATAAACAATTAAATGCTTTGCTTTAGCTATATTTCAAGTTCTCTTTAATCATATAGGCTATTGACTATCATATTTTTACTCTTTTGAAGAGCATGGAGATTTTTAACACTCAGTGACTACCCAGTAACAATACTTTCTAGGCAAGCACTCTACCACTTAAGCCACACCCTGGGCTGTTTTTGGTTTCTTAGTGTATTTTTTTTAATTTTAATTTTTTGTGAACATACTGTACAGAGGGGTTACAATTACATGGGCAAGATAATGAGTACATTTCTTATCAAGCATTACAGCCTCCTCCTTTGTTTACCCTTCACATCCCTTCCCAGCCCCCCCCCCTCCCCCCCCCCCCCCCCCCCCCCCCGCACCAAAGTTGTAAAGTTCGTTTTCGACATGACAACTTGTAGTTCTCATTGTTGCAAGGGTCCACCTATATCCTTAAACGACTTGTTTTTCCCCATCTCCTCCACAAATTATACCCACATCAAATATAGTGAAAGTAAGGGTTATACTGTGGGGGAGGGACATACAAAGCAACAAAGAAATAATCTTATAAATGCGCTAGAAACAAATGCATGAAAGAAAAAAACATTTAAATACGTATCTAAGGGTTCATTTTCCTAATATCACATTATCTTAGTGTATTTTAGTGTATTTTTTAAATGAAATATCCTGCTTTTGCCTGAATGACCTCACAGCCTGATCCTCATGTCTATCTTCCCAGTAGCTGTTGTCGTAGGTTTTCAGTAACATGCTTGACTTTTTGAGGGATGGGGTAGATCAGCGGATAGGTCTCCCTTAACAATTTGCCCAGGCTGGTCTTGAAATACCATCTTAATATCTCTTCCTTCTGGGCAGATCACTTTCAAAGTGTGTGTATTACATTGGAGTCTTACAGCAAGAGAGGCTGTTGGAGGTGTGACTCTTGCATACAGGCAGTTTATGCTTTAAGTAAAGCTCTATGGAGGAAGGGTAGGTACAAGTGTTGACAAGAGGCCTTCAGCATATGCAAGGACTCTGATTTCCATATCAAAAGAAAGATGTAATAGCTTCTTGCCAGATTGAGGCTGTAGGGTTGCAAAGAGACTATTCTACAAGTAGTTGATATACTACATCAGAAGTCCTAACAACCACATGTCTCCACAGATAGTGTGGAGGAATTTTCTTTTACTTTAGAATCCCTTCAGTACTCTATATGAGAAAGCCTAATATGGTATTCATCTTAAAGGAGGAATATTAAAAGAGATAATTACTTCATAGCATATATTGAAAGGTGCATTCAAAACTGAGTGACAATAAATGGATAATTGATGTAGATAGATATATGCTGTAATTTGTTTACCCATTCACCTATTGAGTTTACCACACAGTAGACCTTTTTGCTTTATTTATTTTTTTAGATAGGTTCTCTGATTTTGGACAAGTGAAATCCTCTTACCTTTCCCTTCTGCTTACCTGAGATTACACCAGGTCCCACCATGCTTAGTTTGTCCTTTGAGATAAGTTCTCAAGAATTTTCTTTTTATGGCTGGCCTTGAGCCACAATTCTTCTATCTTCATCTGTCAAGTAGCTGTGCTTACGCAGGTCCTTTTAATATATTCTTGATAGGTTCTTTTATCAAAGGAGTGAGCATGGTGACATATATCTATACTCCCAGCTCTTGGGAGGCATGAAGATCGTGAGTACTGGGGTTTAAACTCAGGTCCTCAAACTTCCCAAGCTAGTGCTCTTTCACTTGAGCCACACCTGCCCCTTCACTCCAACCCTTTCTGTTTTAATTTGTTTTTCAAATAGGATTTTTTACTATTGCTTGGATTGGACTGAATTGTGATCCTTCTGTCTCTACCTCTCAAATAGTTGAGGTTACAAGTGCGTACCATCTCACACAGCCCAGGATTGTGAGTTTGAGTCCAACCTGGTATACATGGAGACCTTGTCTCTCTCTCCCCTTAGAAAATACTTTTACTAGATACAGACTTGATAATGCTTGGCAGAGGTTTTTGTTTTTTGTTTTTGTCCCCCTACCTTGTCTTTTGACAATGTATTTTGAAGAGCAAACATTTTTAATTTTAATGAAGTCTAGGTTTATCAGTTCGTTTATATACGAATTGTGTTTTTGTATCTGTGATATATTTTCCTAATACAAGGACAAAAGGTGTTCTCTAATGTTCTCTTCTGGACATCTTAGAGTTTTATGTTTTATGTTTAGGCCTTATATACATTTTAGGTTACTTAATGTAGAGAAAAAAATCCCTCCTCTTTAGATTCACTCAATTGTTGTCATACCATTTGCTGAAATGATTGTTCTTTTGGTTTTGCTGGTACAGGGGATTGAAATCAGGGCCTTGTGCTTCTAGGCACAAGGAGTCACATCTCTAGCTTCTTTTTACACTGTTTTCAAGATAGGGTCTCTTTATGTTTAGTTGGTTTGGGTTGCAATTCTTGTATCACTGGGCATGATAGGTATGAGCTACTGTATCCAGCCATTGTGTTTCCCTGGTGGCTAGGATAATTGTCTAGACACTGGTTGAGATGGAGTGTGGAGAATTTATTTTTTTGCCTTAGCTAACCTCCCAAATCTTAACATCTAAGTAGCGAGGATAACAGGTTTGAGCCCCTGCACCTAGATGTTATTTGACTTTTTATCAGAAATTTGTTAACAAATATTTGTTACCAAGATAGGCCTCTGCCCATCTTGATGCCTTTACCATACCAATTGCTGTGGCATTATAAGTTGTTTCAACTGGGTGATGTTTACCCATGTAATTTGTTCTTTTTCATAATTATTTTGCTTGATTTATTGTGCCCTTGCTCTAAATGAACTCTTTTTGCCTCTCTTGTAAAATTGGAGCAGGCCCTTACATTTTTTGCCATCGGGCATAATGTTAAGTTTAGTTAATAAAGACACTGCAGTCAGGTTTTCCTTCTTTTATTCTGTTTGCTTGCTGCCGAGACTGCAGCAGCATGGTCTCATTTCCTCGGTGTCAATTCACAGTTTCTGTAGGGTGTGTATCTTCATAGTTTCTGACTCCTGCAGTACTTAGTGGGGCTCAATACCAGTAGCCAATGGTCCAGTGCTAGATACTTCTTGTATTCTCTACCAGGTTGGTTTGAAGAAGAGTGTCTTACAGGGCCATTTCTGTGTGACCAGCTTTTACTAGTATTGTTAAAGAATGGATTTCTGTCAAGTTCCATGTGGCAAGGAATTAGGCAGCTATGGTTATATATCTCTAGATCAGCTTCTTTTACCTTGCAGTGAGATAGGACTATATTCTTTCCACAAATTGACATGTGAGCCCTGGATAGGGTAAGGGAAAGGGGAAGAGGTGAGGGAAATTTTAACTGATATTGCATTGAATATAGATACATTTGAAAAGAATTGGCATCATAAAAATAAACTCTCTGACCCATAAATGAAGTATTTTAATTTTACTTCTTTGAGCAGTTTAATGTTTTTCAGTATTGTTATTATTCACATATACCTAAAACCATTTTCTGATTATTGCTAGTATTGATTTTTGCATTCTGGACTAGTAATCTTTCTAAACGTATTGTGTGTGTGTGTGTGTGTGTGTGTGTGTGTGTGTGTGTGTGTGTGTGTGTGTGTGTGTGTGTGTGTGTGTGTGTGTGTGTGTGTGTGTGTGTGTGTGTGTGTGTGTGTGTGTGTGTGTGTGTGTGTTTTGATGGATTCAACTGAATTTTTAACATAGACAAAAGTATTCTGTGAATAGAATTTTATTTCCTCCATTCTAAACTGGATGCCTTTTATTATTTTCTTTTCTTGCATGATTTCAATGGCTAGAACTTCTAATGCATACTGTTGAATAGAAATGGTCAGAGTAGACATCTTAATCTTGTTACTAATCTTAGGGATATAGCATACATTCCTTCACAACTTAGATGAAAAGCGCAGATATTTGTGATTTTTCAAGACACCCTTTATTAGGTTGAATAAGTTTCTAAGTCTGTAAGTTTCTTTCTAAATTAATTTCTTTCTAAGTTTTTCTAAGTTTGCAGAAAAAAATTAATAATGGATATTGAGTTTTATCACAGGCTTTTATTTTTGCACATCTGCTGTGATAATCCTCTTCTTTTTCTTTTTTTGATTGTTTCTTAAAAAAAATTGATATCCTGAATTAATGAACTTGATTTTTAAGTATTGATCTATAATGAAATAAGTCCAATTATTCATTATGTATATTTTGGCTACTTGACATTTCACTGTTGCTCTTATCATTCTTTTTTTATTGATTTTTCTATTTTTAATTTTTATATTGTTTCTGTTGCTTTTTTTCCCAGCTTAATTAATATTTTCTTCTATACTATTTGTTCATTTTATATAGTTTATGCTCGAACTGTTCTACCACTTGAGTTATCCATTATATGTTCTTTTTTGGTTTATGAGATAGTATCTTTCTCACTTTGCCTGAGTTGGCTTCCAAGTATTGGAAGTTACTTGGTCTTCCAAGTAACTGGAATTACAAGTGTGCCAACACCAAATCCAGCTTGTGGTGCTTTTTCATCTGAGATATAGTAGTTTTCACCTCTAGAAGTTTCATTTAAATATTTGAAAATTTGTCTATGTCTCTAATGTTTTCAATATGTAAAACACATTTAAAATTATGTAATGTTCTTGTTACTAATTATAGCAAGTGGGTTTATTAAATTGTTTTCTTCATTATGATTCTTGTTTTTTTGTATTTCTTCATGCCTGGTATTCTTATTTATTCATTTAAATAATTTGTTTAGATTGTTACTGTCTGGTTTTGAATTCCTGGGCTCAAGTGATTTTTCTACTTCAGCCTTCTGAAACTTACTTTTTTTTTTTTTTTTTTTTTTTTTTTTGTCGGTTGTGGGACTTGAACTCTGGACCTGGGCACTGTCACAGAAACTTTCTATGTACAGTTTTGCTAATATCTGATTGTATTATTAGCAATATTCTTGGACTTGGTCTGGGATGTAGTTATTAGGAGATAATTTGAGACTTGATTTTTGTAATTTGTTATGTGGCATATGTCTTTGCTACTGAGGCAAGACCTTCTTAAGTTCTCCATATAATGGCTCATGAATTAATAGCATTTTGATTTTGACTGTGAAACAATCACTATCCTGGGTCTATGTTAGGCTCTAATTCTATTTTGTCTTTGCCTCTGATTGTGGTCTTACATGGTTTCCTTCGCCATATATTTGAGATGAGTATTTGGGTTATTTGAGATGAATATTTGGGATTCTTTCAAAATTTGAACTTTCTGCAGATCTCTGTTTTGTTTTGTTTTGTTTCTTAAGTGTAGCTTCTCTGTTACTTTCTTCTGCATTAGGTACCTTGGTCTTCATGGCATCTGAACTATTTTGTTTCATCAGTTCAGATGAACTCATTCATTAACTTACTTAGCTCTACCTTGATTTTTCTTCCCTGTGCTGTAGCCTGAAAAGTTTCTGGAAGTGGTAAAGTGGGGCAATCATAAAGTTTACATCATTTCTTTTCTCTTTGGAATCACCTTTCTTTTTTTCTTGATGTCCAGTTTCTTGAGAGTAGTTGTTTCCTACAGTTTTTTTGATTTTTTTTTTTTTTTCCTCAAGTGAGAGGCAAATCTGGGTCTTGTTACTAATTCTTGATTTCTGTGAACTTAGGTAATGGAAGATTTTATTGTATACAAATTTGTATCAGAAAGCTTTGTTTCTAATAAGATGAATCTTTCCAACAAAGCTATTCTACATGCTTTTAGACAAGCATTTTTTGAGTATTATTTCTAGATAGTCAAAAAAATTATAATATACACTAAATAGTCTTAATTATTAATTACACTGTGATGTGGAGAATAGAGTAAAAAGCTGAGAACTGTCTAGGGACTACATCCTGATGAAATCTGTCAGTTTTAGCTGTGAAATTTGTTCAACATGAGTACATAAGAGACATCTAAAGGATATTTAAGTTTCATTGGTGAATGAATGTATAGGAAAGGATGGAAATGAGATGAATTATGTCAAGCAATTTTTAAAGCATGGAAGCTTACTGAAAGATTTTAAAAAGCCAGTAAGTAGACCCAACAACACTGAGGGTACTTGGAAGACAGCAGTTGTTTCTTATAGACTGGTAGTAGGAGCTAAGGCACTGTAGCTTATGTCTTCGATTCAGGAACTGAAATAATTGAGTTTAAAATCTTATATTTACCACTTGTTAACTGGGTAAATTTCTTTGGAGACAGGCCTTTTTATGCAGCCCAAACTGGTATTTCCCCCCTCCCCTCCCCCTGCACCACACACATCTTGACCTTAGGGCCTGGGTGTTTTCCCAGAGCTTTTGTGCTTAAGGCTAGCATTTAACCACTTGAGTTATAGCATCACTTCCAGCTTTTTTGGTGTTTAATTGTATATGCGAGTCTCATGGACCTTCTTGCCCATGCTTTGAACTGCGATCCTCAGATCTTGGCCTCCTGAGTAGCTAGGATTATAGGTGTGAGCCACTGTTGGATGGCTACTAGCATCCATTTTTACTTCCAAGTTCTAGGTTTTCAGGTGTGCATCACCATACCTAGCATAGTTAAATTTTTGAAATTAAGTTTCTGATTTCTCATCAGTTGAATAACATAAGAATATTTATTCCAAAAGTTGTAGTGAGGATTAAATAGAATCAACTCCATGCACTATTAGCTAGGTACTTAATGAATGTTTATCTTGGTCTTATTTATTTTTTGGTGTGAACGTGTATTCATTTTTATTTTTTAATGATTAACAAAAGCATTATTTTTCAATTAAATATGTTTCTTATTGATTATTTGAACATAGAAGCAGTATTCATAAATACCTTGGATACTATTAAGAAAACAAAAAGGAAGCAAATTTCTACTGGTTGACCTGAAATTTTTATGGTTTGAAAAGAACCAGAGCCCTGTGGGCATAACACTGTGTTAGAAAATGTTAGGCAAGAGAAGTCTGAGGAAGAGTTCTAATTTAGAAAGGATGGTGGATTTTTTTTTTTTTTTTTAATATGGCTATAGTGGCAAGGATGTGAGAGTCCAGTGGAAAATTCTTAAGCCCCTTCTTACTGCTTAATGGGGATTGACCCTAGGATTTATGCTAGGAAAACTCTACCTCTTTGAGCCATGGCCCAGGTCCTTTTTGGTTTTGTATTTTGTTTCTGAGGTAGGGTCTCACTGACTTTGTTTGACCTGGCCTTGAACTTGAGATTATAGGCATGTACTACCATGCCTGGCTGAATGCTCAGTTTTTTCAGTCTTCACAAGTAGAGTTTTCTGTCTTTGGCTTTTCAGTCCTCTTCCAGTTCTCTATTCCATGACCCCCAACTTTCCAAATACAAAAACCTTACAGTTTTAAAGTTCTTGATTTCAGTAGGCAGTTATGAAATTTAAGAGATTAAGGAATTAAATTTTTTTTTTTTTTTTTTACTGCTCTTAAGTTCCCAGTTTTTGCTTCTTGCCTTCTTTACAGTGTTTTAGATCCTGCTAGGTAGGTACTCTTCAGTAGAGGAAACAATGATGTGTGATAATGAAAAGCTTCAGAGTAGATATGCCTGGGAGAGAGATTTGAATAGGGTTTTGCAGCAGCTATTTTAGTTGATGACACATCTTGAATTTAAATTGCAATCTACTTTTTTCACTTTGCCTCATCCCTCTGTAATGAGTCTAGTTGAAGTCATATGAGATCCTTTTTGATAGTTGGTTTGCAAACACTGATAGATGCATCAACCTTACAAAACTTGCATGTGCTTTTCATGGAGTTCAGTTTGTGACTGAAAGTATCAGCTATTTCTATATACATGTAGATTTCAGTGCACAACCAATTTTCTGCAGCTGTTCATTCTTCTTGTTGGGGCTGGGGTGTTGGGATATAGGTTCTTGTTATGTAGTACAGACTGGCCTCAAACTTGTAATCTTTTCACTTGAGCTTCCCAACTGCTAGAATTAAAGGCATGTGAATCCAATAGATCCTACTTGACTGCTGATGAGCCAGTCCCCTATAATATAATCTGTAATTTGCAATTATACTTGTCCCTTTTGAAACACATTAGTCTTCTTACTGGTTGCTAGTTTGCTTTTTGCCTTGAAGCTTCTTGTTTCTCTTAGTTAATTTAAATGCCAGGCTTTGTTGTTTAGCATCTATGGAAGACACAGGTCTATCTAGATATTAGATAAGTCTGAATATTTGGTCACCACATCTAGGTTTATCAGGGTGTTTCTTATCTTTTCAGAATGTAGAAGTTTTTTTTTTTTTTTTAACCTTTTCCTGATCAAATTCATTACAGATGGTGAACTTTTTTTTTTTTTTGTTGTTTAAATATAAGGTTTGAAAGTAAGGCTTTGTGCTTGTTAGACAGATACTCTACTACTGAGCCATGCCATTAGTGTCTTCCTTATTTTGTACTTTTTAAAATTTTCCCTCAGTTCTGGGGCCTGGTGCCATCCCTGAGCTTCTTTGTGCTTAAAGCTAGCATTCTACCACTTGAGCCATAACACCACTTCCGACTTTTTTGAGTAGTTTATTTGGAGATAAACAGTCTCATAGGGACTTTTCTGTCTGTGCCGGCTTCAAACCCCAATCCTCAGATCTCAGCCTTCTGAGTAGCTAGGATTATAGGCATGAGCCACCAGAGCCTGGCATCTTGTACTTTTGAAACTAACTTGAATAGGAAAAAAATAGGAAAATGATACATTTGGTATTCTACTTATGTATATTGACCATCACCATGGAAAACACATTCGATTTTACTGTAAATTCTCAGGTTAAATGTGTCAGATACTAATATTTTTGTGTTGTCATATATTATTAAGTATTTTTTAATAAGTGATGTTAATAATGTTACTTTCTCCTTTTGATGGCCAGTGGAAACTAGAATAAGATTTATCTACGATTAAACAGTAAGCCACTGAGAAACTTCCTTTGTATATATTACTTTACTACTGCTTCTCCATTTGTGACTTTTGGTAATATGAACCAAATGTTCACTATCCTAATATTCTTCTCTATATGAGGAAATTCTTTTTTTAGTTTCACATCTTAAATCTTGGGAAATGTGAAAGCTGCTTTTATTCTTTGTAATTTCTTTCAAAAAAAGAATCTCCATTTACTCTTGATTGAACTTTCAATTTTCTATTGGTAGAAATGACAACATGCAGTTGAAAAATTCTATCTATTGAAGGCGTTTTACATTTTCTATAGATGCATATATATATATTGTTGTAAAGATACTGTACAGAGAGGTTACAGTTACATGAGTTAAGATAATGAGTATATTTCCTCTATAGACACATTTTAAAAAAAGAATTCCCTCTTTGAATAATTACTAAAAATATAACACAAAAGTGGCGCTGTGGCTCAAGTGGTAGAGTGCTAGCTTTGAGCTGAAGAGATGAGGGACAGTGCCAGGCCCAGAGTTCAAGCCCCATGACTGACCAAAAAAAAACAACCAAAAATATATCTTAAAATGTACATAATTTCCTCTTGTATTGCATATTATATCCTTTTCCAAGAAAATGTACAATTAGAATCCTTTAGAAAAAATTGTATGCATTCTTTATTGGCATTATTCATATATGTCATTTGGGTCATAGACTTGTTTCATAGTTATATAAAACAAAATATAATGAGAAAGAAGAAATGTAAAATGTAAGCTTCCATCTAAATACCAAAGGGAAAAAAATTCAGTGTTCTTTCTCTTCAAAACATGTTAAAATCCAAGGAAGCTGAAAAAGCTTTTTGCATTTATATAACAGTTTATACTCAGTAGTTACAAGACTAAACCAAAAGAGTATAAAATATATAGGAAAAAATTGCTTTAGCTATGAAGAAATCATCTTATCAAATGCCTTAGTTCATTAAGACTGCTTTTGTGATTACTATTTCTTTAAAAATATGAAATTAGTCAGTTCCAAGAAAAGCTTCAGAACAGCTGTAATTACAGCTGCAGATTTAGTCAAAATAGGGGGTTTAAAATACTGTTTACTACTCTTTTGCATCTCTTTCCTTTGCCCCAAATAACCCAAATTTAGTTGTAAAAGTTGTGGTATGCTCAGGATTTTTGAAACTGGGTGCCATATGTTTAACTGCATGTAGAGATGATGATTGCATGTGACTTTTTATTAAAATTCTGGGAAACTTTTAGTCTACTGCTCTACATTGTTAAATAATATTTTATCAGCCTGCCTCTACATTGGATTTTGCAGATAAGTGTACATTTCACGCAGTTTAGTGATTTTTATTAAGACCCAGGCATCTGCTAAAATTACTTAGAGGGGTAATAGTTTTCAGTGTAAATTTGAGCTAATGTTGACACAAGCTGACTGCAAGTAATTTTAAAAGCCTGTATCTGTGTTTAGAAGTATCTTTTGAAATTTTGCTTTAATAGGAAAATTTAAAAAATCTCATTTAAAAACAAATTCTACAAATTTCCTAATTTTTGGAGCAAAATATTGTAATAAATCAGAAGCTAGATATATATCCTAGCCTTCCTCCTTTATAGCTTTATGATCTAGGTAATAGATTGCATTTTAAAGTTGAGTGTTTAATTCTTCTGTCTGGAGTTGGCTTTAAGAGTTATTGGAGACTATGAGCAAGAGCAGAGTATGATGTTACCATCTCTTGCAGGTGCTAGTCATTCTGAACATTAATCATAGGATGTAATCATATAACTTGGATTCCAACCACAGTTGTTCTGTATTATCGACTCAGAATCGGATTCAAAGTTGTAGTGTCATTGCTAAGTCACACATGGGGAAATGTAAAGTCTTCTGTAAAACTAACAATTTAACACTTTCAGTCTGGACCTATTGGAACAAAAATGTACAAGACATTATGTCGAAAAACGAACTTTACAATTTTGTTGGGGGGTTGGGAGGATCTGGGAGGACAGGGATGGTAAGGGGAAACAAAGGAGGAGGCAACAATGATTGATAAGAAATGTACTCATTACCTTGCTCATGTAATTGTAACCCCTCTGTACGGTATTTTCACAATAAAAAAATCTTATTAATAAAAAAAAGAAAATCAAGAAAAATGTGATGAGGGTACAAAGCAATACAGAACACAGTTCTTAGCTTTTTAAGTGCAAGTGCAAATATCTGCAAAAATATGCATTAAAATAATGAAGCACCTATTACAGGATGAATAAACTTGGATTTTTAATTTTCAGACTGAGGAACTCTTTATTTTTTTTTCTTTTTCTTTTTTGTGAACATACTGTACAGAGGGGTTACAATTACATGAGCAAGATAATGAGTACATTTCTTATCAAGCATTGCAGCCTCCTCCTTTGTTTACCCTTCACATCCCTTCCCAGCATCCCCTCCACTCCCCCCACAATTCCCCCCCCTCCCCGCACCAAAGTTGTAAATTTCTTTTTTGACATGACAACTTGTACTTCTCATTGTTGCAAAGGGCCCACCTGTATCCTTAAACGACTTGTTTTTCCCCATCTCCTCCACAAATTATACCGACATCAAATATAGTGAAAGCAGGGGTTATACTGTGGGGGAGAGACATACAAAGCAACAAAGAAATAATCTTATAAATGCATTAGAAACAAATGCATGAAAGAAAAAAACATTTAAATACATATCTAAGGGTTCATTTCCCTAACATCACATTATCTGACCTTTTCTGCTTGACTCATACATATACTAGATATTGCAAATAAGGGAAACCATGGGACCTATGTTTCTTTGGGCTTGGCTTACTTCACTTAATATAATTTTTTCCAAGCCTTTCCATTTCCTAACAAGTGGGGCAATGTCATTCTTTCTGATGGAGGCATAGAATTCCATTGTGTATATATACCATTTTCTTGATCCATTCATCTACTGAGGGGCAACTGGGTTGGTTCCATATCTTAGCTATAGTAAATAATGCTGCAATAAACATAGTTGTGCTGGTAGCTTTAGTGTGGTCTTGTTTGTAAACATTTGGGTAAATGCCCAAAAGTGGGATTGCTGGGTCTAGGGGAGCTCTATGTGAAGTCTTTTTTTTTTTTTTTTTGGGCGGTCAAGGGGCTTGAACTCTGGGCCTGGGTGTTGTCCCTCAGATCTTCAGCTCAAGGCAAGGGCTCTACCACTTGAGCTACAGCGCCACTTCCGGTTTTCTGGTGGTTTATTGGAGTTAGGAGTCTCACGGTCTCTCCTGCCCGGGCTGGCTTTGAACCTCGATCCTCAGATCTCAGTCTCCTGAGTAGCTAGGATTACAGGCGTGAGCCACCAGCGCCCGGCTATGTGAAGTCTTTTGAGGAACCTCCATTCTGCTTTCCAAAGTGGTTGAACAAGTTTACACTCCCACCAACAATGAAGTAAGGTTCCCTTCTGTCCACATCCCCTCCAGCATCTGTTGTTGTTAGAGTTCTTGATTTTTGCCATTCTAACTGGGATGAGGTGGTATTTCAATGTTGTTTTGATTTGCATTTCTTTTATGGCTAGGGAGGTTGAGCATTTCTTCATGTGTCTATTGGCCATCCTTCTTTCTTCTTCAGAGAAGTTTCTCTTTAAGTCTTTCGCCCACTTATTTATTGGGCAGTTGTTTCTTTGAGGATTTGTTGTTGGGGCATTTAATTTTTTGAGTTCCAAGTATATTTTAGATATGAGACCCTTGTCCGTTGTATAGCTAGTGAAGATCTTCTCCCAATCCGTGTGCTTTCTATTGATCTTGCTAGCTATGTCCTTTGCCATGCAGAAGCTCTGCAACCTCATGCAATCCCATTTGTCTAACGTTTCTTTGATTTGTTATGTTTCTGGGTCTCTATTAAGAAAATTTGGGCCTGCGCCAAGGAGACCTAGGGTTTCTCCTATTCCATCCTGTAATGTTTTCAGAGTGTCTGCTTTGACTCCGAGGTCTTTGATCCATTTGGAGTTGATTCTGGTGGCAGGGTCATATATAAGGATCTAGCTTTAGTTTTCTACAAGTAGTTAACCAATTTTGCCAGCACCATTTACTGAAGAGGCTGTCTTTCTTCCATTCTATTGTTTTAGCTCCCTTATCGAAGATTAGTTGGCTATAGGTCTGTAGGTTCATTTCTGGGTTTTCAATTCTATTCCATTGGTCCTAAGGTCTGTTCTTATGCCAGTACCAAGCTGTTTTGATTACTACGGCTTTATAGTAGAGTTTGAAATTTGGTATTGATATTCCTCCAACAGTGTTCTTTCCGTTGAGGAGCGTTTTTGCTATTTGGGGTCTTTTATTGTTCCATATGAATTTTTGGATTGCCTCTTCTATTTCCTTGAAGAATGAGGTTGGAATTTTGATAGGTATCACATTGAATTTGTAGATAGCCTTGGGAAGTATTGCCATTTTCACGATGTTAATCTTTGAGGAACTCTTTAGATCTTAAAGAGTTTCCAAAGATTTTTGACCAACTGTCTTTCTACATTTGAGGGAAACATTTGCTTTTATTTTTGTATAATACAGCTTTTCCAAGAAAATACACAATTAGTATTATTTGGAGAAGATTGTATGTATTGTTTATTGGTTTCATTGATATATGTCATTTGGGTGATAGACTTAGTTCAATGCTATTATAGCATAATGAGGAAGAAGAAATGTAAAAGGTAAGCTTCCACACAAGTGACAAAGTAAGCATTTGTCCCTTTGTGTGTGTGTGTGTGTGTGTGTGTGTGTGTATACATACACACATACACACATTTTTTTCCTGCTGTTTGAGTTATTTAGCAAGAGGGTACAGATATATCTAAATTTTGACTGTCCAATAGCTAACAAATGGGAATGGAACCCCCCCCCCTCCAGTGCTGGGGATGAAGCCTTAGGCAAATACTCTACCACTGAGCTGTATAGCCAGAGGGCTGTATAGCTAGCTCTAGGCTTGGATTTTATATAGAGCCCAGTGCTTTTTCCATAAGTAGCTTGTAGGAGAAGCTCATAGTACTTGGCATGATGTTTATTGATTTAGCGAGTCTGTGCCTCTGCCTAGAACCTTTCACTGTATGTGTGTGTGTGTGTATTGCCTTTTATGAGATTTATATTTATATTACATTCCTTTGAGTATTTCTAAAATCAACCCCACCCCCCAGCCCAAAAAGTTTCAGCTAGGATTTATTTTAGTGTAACAGAGTTCAAGTGAAAGAGAAGAATTATTTCCTCTGGTACTGAGGTTTTGAACTCAGGGCATTATGCTTTCAAGGCAAGTACTCTACCACTTAAGTCATGACCCTTTGGTTACAGTTTATTTTTTTGTAAATAGGGGCTTACATTTATGCCTGAATTGGCTTAGCTTATGATACTCCCTATTTACATTTCTTGCTTAGCTGAGATAATGGATAGGATCTCACTAACTTTTTGCCCAGGCTGCCTTGGAACTGTGATCCTCCTGATCTCTGCCTCTTGAGTTACTAAGATTTCAAGTGTAAGCTACTTTTGCCTCTTTTTTTGAGAAAAAAAAAAAAGCTAAGTAAACTCACTACATTGAACAATATATTGTATATCTTTCCTAACTGTAAAATAGAACTATATTCCTTGTAAAAGTTTAGATAACGGAAATAGTTTTACATATTTAATGAGCAGATTTGCAGCAGAGGGAAATGCTTTCAGTTCTTCTTCTACCTGAAGCACTAGGGTTCATGTGCAGTTGCAGTTTAGTGAATCATCACTAGCAGTTTAGATTGGAGAGTATTAAAATTTTTATTTTATGAAGCAACAAGTGGGAGGTATGTGTTCTTCTTGGCTGATGCTCTTTGTATGTTGTCCTTTACATATCCTATTTTCTTTGGCTACTGGCCTAATTTTAATGACTTTAATTTTAAAAAATATCTTAGAGAGTGGTCTGTAGGACTTACAAAGCTAAACAACAGCTATAGGACTTGCATTATTTGTTGAGAAATACTAGATTAAAACAGTAGAATAAAATAAAATTTTACCATGGGTACTTTCTGAGTCATTAGTAATATGTTGATATCAGAATATAAAGTTCTTTCTATGACTATCTTTTTTTTGGTTGTTGTTGTCAAGGTATCTTTGGTTTAAGTAGGGCAAGGGCAATGCCTGCTATCTTGATGATAGGTGGTGGGAATAGGAAAGCTAGAAATATACTTGGAAAAAGGAAAATAACCATGTAAGATGAATTTAATGGGAAAATATGTTTTGAGAAACATTGTAGAGTGTTTTAAAATTACCTTTGCATAAAAATACTAATTATTAGGAGCACCAGAATTTATAATGTTTGAGTGAAAATACCATGCCAAATAGAGATTTTTAAATTTCCTGTTTTATTATCTTGCTATTTTGTGGGCCTGAAATATAGAAGTCTCTAAGATTTGAGTTGTCCTTCCTGTGTTCCAACTACTCTTTTCACATTTTCTATCATTTTTTATGCAGCTGTTATTACATGGATTGCCTTATTCATAACTCTAAAATGGGATGAAACATTAAAACACTAAGCGACCCATCATAGTCCTATCTTATCCTTTAATTCTTAGTTAGATAGGAACTTGTGAGTATATACCTAGGCCATGATTGACCTGGGAATGGCTCAGTAAAATTCTTAAAAAAAGCAGTTAGTTATGTCTGGTGACAGTAAATTGATTAAATGTTGAGTAAAAAGATTTTGTATTTATGCTTGTTGCCTTCCTGCTTCAGGAAGTTAGTCTAGATTTTAATAGTGAATTCCAAGTATGCAGTCACTTGGATTATCTTGAATGTTTTCTCTGCTTTCATGACTGGACAAATTACTAAATTTCATTTTCCTCAACTGTGATTTGGAAATAATAGTAACCATCTAACAGCATTGTTTTGAAGATTGGAGATAATGGCAACTATTATAGATGATCAATTTTTGAATTACATAATATCCTATGTGTATAATTGCATATGTAAAAGTTACGGCATTACTAATGGATGTTCAATAAATGGTTGCTGTTACTTTATGTTGGTTCCAAGGATGTAGCTTAACCTGAAATTGAAGCTAACATAAGGTATATAAATGGGTATTCTGGTCAGACCTAATTGACTAAGTTGACAGGATTTGAAAGTGAAGTGTTTATTAGTGTATGCTTAAGGATAATCTTCAGGGTGTAATCACCTAGAAAACTTGTTAAAATGTCAAGTTTGGGGTTGTCAGAGACTCAATCTCTGAATCAGAATTTCTGGCCCTCCAATCTAAATTCTACAATTTTACAAGCTTAGTCATAATTCTCATTCACTATGAAGTCTGAGAGTTACCTTTTTAAATTATTCTTTTTGATGATTGAAAAATGATTTGAGGGAGAGGCATACTTGCCTTGAATGTTCAAGGACCTGGGTGGTTCAGTCCCCAACACTGAAAGCTAGCAACCCCAAAACCAAATCGAAGTTTTAGTGATTTTTTTAAATAGGTACTTTTCTTTGGTGTGGTAAATTTTCTATTTTATTGATGAGGGAGGTGGAACATTTTTTTTCTATTTCCATTTTACATATGACATGTTAAGTATATTTTTCTATGTTAATAGAATTGGTGGGTGACAATCGTTCAGCCAGTATTCAGCAAATGTTGCTTATTTAACAAATATAAGTATTTATTAAATGCTTAGTAAGTAGCCCTTTTGGGGTGTATATCTTTGATGTTTTATTCTAATGATGTAATCTCTGAGTAAGATGGAAAGGAAGGCAGATTGAGAACATGTTATTAGTTAAGCTAGAAAGAGAAGGGGAAGAAGTATTACTTGTACTAACTAGCAGGAAAAAAAAAGCCCTACAAATAATTTACAGAACATGAATCATTAAAAGCTGATGGAAGTTTTGAAAGCATTTTGGTCTGGGCTATTTTATTAGTCATATTAGTTAAGCAAATAATGAAAGAGTGATACCAGTAATCCTCTAATCCTCTAATCCTCTGCCTCTGTGTGTGTGTGTGTGTGTGTGTGTGTGTGTGTGTGACTATTATTTTGTACATTAAGAACATTCTTCTTTTGTCTTTTATTTTATTTTTTGACTTACTGGGAAGTCTTTATCTTACTCCCCCCGCCCCACTTTTTTTTGGTGGGGCATAGGAAATCAAGTTATATCTTCACAGAATTTGGTGTGTGTGGACTTTCCCTCTTATATTATTCTTACAGTTGCTTCAAATCATAATTTTAAACTTAGGTCTTAGAAGACTACATGTTGTTGAGTTTTTGATTGGTATCTTTACTTCCCAAATTGTTTTGATTTCAGTATCTATTTAAATAAATTTTTTATGGGTTAAATGACTCTTTCTAATATCTGTTGTTCTGTTTCATTCTGAAATTGGGTTATCAGGTCTTTGTCATTGTTAATGAAAGCTGTACTGTATAGTTCTCTTAGGAGTATGCTTACACTGAATGAAATGAAAATATCTTAATAATCCTCTGCTTTAAATACAAGATAATGCCGTGCGCAGGTGGCTCACGCCTGTAATCCTAGCTACTCAGGAGGCTGAGATCTGAGGATCGTGGTTCAAAGCCAGCCCCAGCAGATAGTCTGTGAAACTCTTACCTCCAATAAACCACTAGCCTTGAGCTGAAGAGCTGAGAGACAGTGCTCAAGCCCAGAGTTCAAGCCCCACGACCGACAAAAAAAAAAAAATACAAGATAACATTTTACATGTTTTAAACTTAGTCTGTTTGTCAATACATGATGTGTTATTTATATCTGAGAACATGGACCATTGTGCAATACTATTTAGAATTCACATGAATTATTAAAACTTTCTGTAGACTTTTTGTTGACAGTGTGTATCTGCCTGTCCTTTAAAAATCTTCCTCAGGGGGCTGGGAAGGTGGCTCAGTGGTAGAGCGCTTGCCTTGCATGCATGAGGCCCTGGGTTCGATTCCTCAGCACCACATAAGAAAAAAAGAAAAAAAGCCAGAAGTGGCGCTATGGCTCAAGTGGTAGAGCGCTAGCCTTGAGCTGAAGAGCTGAGGGACAGCGCCCAGGCCCAGAGTTCAGGCCCCATAACCGGACCCTCCCCCCCCCCCCAAAAAAAAAAAAAAAGAAAAAAAAAAGAAAAATCTTCCTCAGCATTTTTAGTAGTAGCATTTGAGTCTTATCAGAACTTGATTTTTAGTTTCTGTAATGACAAAAGGAAAGAAAGGGAACATTTTTAGAAGTTGGGAGGTACAGAAGAGGAGAAACGTCAGACCAAGCTCATGCCACTTTCATTGTAAGAAATAATTGGAAGTGGTGATGATGGTTAACATTGTGGTAGTAGAAGTAGTAAAGGAATGAATTTAAGAGATACTAGGGAGAATGTGTCTCTTAATATGGGTTTTAAGTTACTTCTCAAATATAGCTAATGAAAGTAGTTACTATAAAATTCATTTTTGCTTCTGTGAGGTAGTCTCTTGTGTAATAAATATTGGTATATTTATATTTGTCACACATTCCAGCATAAGAACAATATTGGAGTTATAACAACCTGAGTTACTGTCCTTTCCTGTCATATTCCTGCTTTATTGGCCACAGACCCTTAACAGTGTTATAAAATGATATTACTTAAAAATTTTAAATTGTGATTATAAAGATGATGTGCCAGAGGGGTTATACTTATGTAAGTCAGGTAAAGAGTACATTTCTTTTTGGACAATGTCACCTTTTCCCTTGCTCTTAGCCAGTTTTTCCCTCCCATCTCCACCCATAAGTTGTAGAGCTCATTTTCATCATAGTGTTTAGTGAGTACCACTGCTGCATTTTTTTACCCTTTGTCCCTCCATTTCTGTGCCTCCTCTTACACTTCCAAAGACATGCAAAGGAACAAACAATACCAAATAAAAAACCCCAAAGCAAACAAAACCAGCAACAAAGAAAAAAACCTTGTTTCCATTTCGATAAATATTATTTTGTATGATCAGAGGCACATCGGCATTGAGCCTTTGTGTTTTTCTCCTAAGAGTTATCCTCCTTTGGTCTCATGGTGTGTGAATGCCTAGAGTCCAGTATAATTTAACATTCAGCTTCCACCGTTTGTCTCTCTGAGCTTGTTTCACCTCACCTAACATGATTTGTTGTAGGACCATCCATTTCCTTGCAAATACATAATAATATTATTTCTAATGGCTGTGTAAAATTCCATTGTACATAGGTAGATATCACTTTATTTTATAATAGTTTTTGTTTTTTTTAAACTGGAGAGCACAGTAATTTCTTTTAACCATAACAGAAGTTTTATTACCAGTAATTATTTTTCTCTTCAATGATTACAGAATGTTTTAGAAGATTATTAGAAAACATTTTATTGCTGTATGGCAAAGAATATAGTTTTTCAAATAGACTATCTGAGTTAACTCCTCAGGTTTGTCCACTTAACTAAGAGTGTGACTTGGAACAAATTATTTAATACCTCATTTCTGCCTGAGCTGTAAATGGGGATTATGAGGACTACATTTATTTGTAAAAAAAGAATAGTAACTACATATAAAATATGCCCAGTAATTATTATTTGTTATTATAGTATTTTCAGTGAACTCCGACAGAGTGAGTACAACCCCTTTTGTATTTAAAATTTCAGAAAATTTAATTAAAAAATTACTTTTAGATTGGTGTTTGACTCCTTTCTCCTTTTCTCCCTTGTCTGTCCTCACATCTGTTTTAAATTGAACAATGTTATTCAGACTTTAATGTGCCTAATGATTACTTATACATAGGTTAACAGGTGGATTCTTTTTCAGTAGTTTTGGAATAGTCATTTTCAGATATTGATTTGCTAACAAATGTCTCTAGTAATCTGAAGGTGGCTGGTTCTAAGTGATTCTTAGCTCCTCTCTGTTCAGTGTATTTTAAACACTTGAATATCTTTTGATTAAAAAAAATACGTTGAACTATCACATCAGCTAAATCAAGTCTTTTCTTGATTATGATTATCATTATAATTTTTTTTGTATAGGCAAAATTATCCTAAGTCATGCTTATATACAGTGGGCCTATATACAGAACCATCACTTTAATGATTTAAGGAGTTGCTAAGCTAAGAGGCTCCATTTTATGTCTTCATCTACTTTGTTTTCCTTCTGCAGTGATAAAGTGCAGCTGGTCAGGATTCTTAAACTGAATGACAAATAATGTATTTGTCTGGAGTTTTCAGTAAACTAGACTAAAAAGTTTGATTCCTTGAACCTTTCTTCAGGAATACTGTTTCCTTTTCCCTTTCATCATTTTTCTCTCTTTCTAATTTTTTAGCAGCTTCCTTAAAGTACTGTAATCCAAGCTAGATAGAAAACTTCATTAACAAAACTGATGTCAGAGGAAGAAATGCAAAATTCCTTCTACTTCTAAAATTCTGTGTGTTTTTTTATTTAAAGAAGAAAACTTGTATTTGTTTCAGATTTTTTATTGGCCTTCATATTTTTGAGGGTTTCTACTATGATATTTGTTTCACTATGTGGCTTTCTGAGGTTGTGTTTCCTATTTCTTCTTTATCAAATATATTTCTTTTTTGGGGGGCAGGGGTCCGGTTGTGGAGCCTGAACTCTGGGCCTGGGCGCTGTCCCTCAGCTCTTCAGCTCAAGGGGAGTGTTCTACCACTTGAGCCACAGCGCCACCTCTGGCTTTTTTTTTTTTTTTTTTGCTTATGTGGTGCTGGGGAATCGAACCCAGGGCCTCATGCATGCAAGGCAAGTGTTCTACCACTGAGCCACCTTCCCGGCCCCTCAAATATACTTCTATATATTTCAAATCGGGTACCTCTTTTAAGGGAGAGGCAGTAAGTATTTTTTCTTGGATTATCTGTTTTGGGAAAAGTTTCTAAAGTGATCAAGATTATATTGATATTAGTCCACCAAGTTATGATAGATTAATTAAGATAAGGTCAGGAAAATAATTCATACTAGATAGTTCAGACAAGAAAATTTAATATACAGAATGTATTTGCAGATGTGAGAAGGGTTAAAAATGCAAAAGGGGTGGGGAATTGTAGGAAGCAGCCACCATACCAGCTGCTGCTGGTATTTCTGAAGTGTGTTGTTTTGGGGGATGTTAGAAATAGTTGGTGACTTCCACTAACTGCTACTGTTGGAGTTGAGGGCCTAGACTACGGTACTGCTGACACAAAAACAAAAACAACCTCATAGCTCTAGTGACCTTTATTAAAAGTATGAGAAAGTTTTCTGATAAAAGAGAAAAATAGTTTTCAGAGTTATATTTTTAGGGATGAGTATTAAAGGGGAAATTTGGACTTGAGAAACAAAAGTTGAATAACCAGCATTCATCTTCTGACTCCTCTTCTGATAAATGATGGCCTGTGCCTTTAGTCTCTGGGTCTCTTTCCTAACTATTAGGACCACAAATCATAATCATGCTGAGGTTTGGAAGGAAGCCAGTTGCTATTCATTTTACAACAGATATATAATCACTTAGGAATGGGACTAGATTTTGGAAATGTATTGTTAAATAATGTTGTCATTGTGTGAAGCTCATGAAGTGTATGTAAACAAGCTATGAGGTTACTAGACATTATAAACTTAAGGGACCACACCATTGTCTATGTGTTAATGTCACTTACTATGTGATTGATTCATTATTGTTTTATAGTTAATGGGACTTGTGAGCATGAGAACAGGGGCTAAAAGGTAATCTCTGAAATAGCTATTACAGTTTTTCTTGGAATCTGAGATTTAATCATTGGATACTGATTCTTTGGCTCTTGAGGAGTTTCTATTTTTTAAGAGCCCTAACTTAAAACTTAAAAAAAATCCCCCCCCCCAAAAAAAAAGAACAAAAGCCAGTACTGGTGGTTTACACCTGTAATCCTAACTATTCAATAGCTGAGATCTAAGGATCAAAGTTGTAAGCCAGTAGAAAAGTCTGTGAAAGTCAGTTATCAGAAGTGAAGCTAGATGTGGCTGTGTGGCTCAAGTGTTAAGAATGCAGCCTTGAACAGAAAATCAAAGTGACAATGCAAGCCCCTGAGTGCCCCAGTACTGGCACAAAAAATAAAAATAAAACAATGTAAAAAAGAATGGTAGGAATAACACTAATAGCCAGAGGTTCAACCTTGGCCTTCAATGGGAACCATTCATGGAACAGATTGTGCCTTCTCTGTCATTATAATATTCTCTTTCTCACAGAGCATCTCATATGGTAACAAGCATAGGAATCACTTGGGGGATCTTGTAAAATTGCTTCATTCTCATTCACTATGTTCCGAGAGTGAGCGTGAGCTCCTTCATCTCTAAACCATACTTTCCTCTCTTCTTTGGTTTGAGACCCACTAGTTTGGCTTAGATCTTCTGTTGAGTCTGGGTTTTGAAGGTTGAGGAAGTGATCATATTATTACCATTTCTTGCAAGCCTGCCTTAACTGTCTAGAAATATTCTGGGCAATTTACCAGTGGGGCATATATCTCTGAATATGTTTTTTTCCCCACAGTGCTCTGGATGCAGAGGCTTGTCTTATCTTGTAGTTTTTCTGGAAGGTGTGCAGCTTATCAGAATGTATGTTTAAGGGAAACTAATGGGGGATAGGATGAAATAGCACATGCATCTGTTACTTGTTTTCTTAAAAGTCATTATTGCTCTTATTATTAATTATTCTTGATAATGGGACTAGCTATGGGTTTCAAAAAATATATTGTTTGAATTTCCTACTGATTGCATTTCCTCATTTTTAACAAGTTTCATATACTTAAAATTATGAAAACATAGGGTTTTGCCCTGAGCAGAATAAATAGCAATCTTTCTTAATGGAACTTGGAATAGAATCCAATTTATGAATGTGTTAAGTGCTCTTTATATCTGAATTTTTACACTACCAAGGTGTACCTAATCACATGAATAAAGTTAATCTATTATTCAGTTGCTATCCTTCCTGATCCTCACAACCCTTCCCCTTTCCTAGATCTTTTTCTTTGTTTTTACAAACGAAAGATTCCAGGTACTTTCCTTTTGGTTGTTGATGCTTATTTAGTGTTATCCTTAAATTTTTAATTCAGGCTGTGGATAGAGAAATCATTTATCTCAATCAGCTGGGCTGAGAGCTAACATGAAAGTTAAGGATTCAGGGAATTCTTACTGAAGGGTGAAAAAAAAGACTCAATTTTAGAATCCTAAACAAAGCATTTTGATTGGCATGTGGAGACCCCTGCATGCACACAAACATCCATATTTGAATATTTATAGAAGATAATCTGTCAAAATTACTGTTATTTTAATTTGTCAAGCTTGGCTGATTGCTGCAGTTGGATGTTAGTTGAATTCTAGATGAGGAACTGTAAATACGTTCTTGAGTGGGACATGCTTTTTGTCCTTGAAGCCTATTTGAATATTTCTGTTTACTCCTCCCACTTCGTTTTTAAACCTTCATGTTCTTTTTTTGGAGGAAAATTAATGTAGGATAATGACTAAATTTAATTTTTTTTAACTAAACCTATTTACATTTAGTGATCAAGATTGTTTAAATATTTTTGACTATTTCTTTAGTCTTTCAAAGGAGCTGTCTCTGAAGAGTCAAGCTCAGAAATATCTTACTTGAATGACTTTATGTGAGATAATGTTTCATGTTAACCACAAATAAAATGTATATTTCTAGATGATTAACAGTTCTTTTTTTATCTCATTTTGAACAGTTATAATTTACATGACCCAGAATCAAGCAATAATACCATTTTCTGGAAATACTACATGGTTTTTTAATCAACTTCTATGTTCTAGGGGAACAAAGGTAAGCCATATTTTAGTGAATATTGACATAACCTTGTTAATAAATCAGTATCATTTCTTTAGGTGATTTCTTCTCACTCAGAATTACTGTGTAGTATTTATTGATGAAATATATCTCAGTGGTATCTGCTCAGACTACATTATTTCAGCTCTAGACACGATGTGGTGCTTTTTCTTTCAAATTCATTTTGAGACTTACCTCACAAACAAAGTGATACATTTTGAAATGGTAATCTATGTGCTCTATGTGTTAGGCCATAGATATAGACCCAAATGTATAGACTTTATATAAGCCACCTGATATAACTACATACTTTAAAAAGTAATTTTTTCTTTCGTGTTTGTCATAATTATAACCTGACATAATTCAATGTTTTGTTAATTGTTCAGTTAGAATTTATTAAGTGTTAGATTTCTTTTGGGATTTCATGCATGTAGTATTTTAGAAATACATGTTTTATAAATTGAGAGTGGAACTTTTATAGTACTTTCTGTCTTTCACAAGCATCCATCATTCATTCTTATTTAATCACTTATTTGCAGATAAATTTTTTTCTAGAGGATTTACATAGTTTTGTAATTACTAGTTTTTCCCTTTTTTTTGGTTAATAGCTCCAAATAATTTCCCACAAATCTTACCTAATTCCTCATCTTTCTAAGAAAATTCACTCAATTTTAATGCTATCTTCTGACTAAGTAGTAAAAGTATTAGTAATTCCTTATGATGTTAATCTAGTTCCTAATTTTATAAAGGTTCATCATCTGTTTACTGTATAAAGTATTCAGATATGTCTCTTGTACATAATACATTGCAAGTATAGAAATAATAGTAAAATTTACATGTGTGAAAAATGAAGATACCATTGATAGAGATTTTCCTGGACCTGGCTATTCTGATATCCTTGTTAAGTTTGGATACAGTACTTTATTTACAACAGTACTTTCACATTTCTTAAGGTAAAGTCGATAGCATTTTCTCCTTAGCCACCATGCTGCTTTTGGTTAAGTAGCTTACAAATCAGATAAATAATATTTAATCCAGTAATATGAAATATAATATGCTGGTTTTCACTGTGAGTTAGGAAAAATTAGCTGTTTCTTGCTATAAGATCAACAAACATGGCCAGAATAAGATTTTCCACGTAAATTAATTTTTGATAAAGGTTTATTCCAAAGTGATAGCAAGAGTTGACTCTTGGCATCTAAATGTCAAATTTCATATAAAGTATGGTGTCCTATTTTTTTTTCCTCGAGGAGACATTAAAACTTAAATTTGTGTAGGAAGTGGGATAATGCTGTTTTAGGAGTAAAGAATAGGCTTTAATCCTTCAAAAAATTGAACAATAGGATAAACAGTGAATTGTCATACTTAGTGATAGAGTTTAAAAGCCCTTGTGGAAAATTATAATATTTAGAATATTATAATATTTAGAATAATAAATACTACTAATATATTTAGTATAGTTAGAATAAAAGTAGTGAATAAAAGTTTTAAAGTAATGGGTGCTCAGTGCAGTGGCTCATGCCTGTAATCGTAGCTACTTAGGAGGCTGGGATCCGAGGATTGCAGTTTGAAGTCAACCCGGGTAGGAAAGTCAGTAAGACTCTTTATCCACAATTAACTACCACAAAGCCAGAGGTGGAGCTATGGCTCAAGTGGTAGAGTCCTAGCCTTGAGCATAAAAGCTCAAGGACAGTGCCTAGGCCCTGAGTTCAAGCCCCAGGATTGGTACCAAAAAAAAAAAGTAATGGGAAGTATGAGTGTTTTTTTTTTTTGTTTTTTGTTTTTTTAACATGACATAGTATTCTTATAGGTAGTTGCAAGTCATTCCTTTCTTATTTTTAGTGTCCCAGTTTTGTTCAAGAGTCTACTCTCAGGCATATATCCTGACTAGGCAAAGCTAGTTGTGGTAATCCTGTTGTACTTGTCAATCATTGATTTTACAAGGGATGGCTGATTCAAACTTGACTGGTTAGATCTACGGATTATATGGGAAGAACTTTTTCATTAGCCATGTATTCATTGACAGTAAAGGGTTATATTATGGAATTTTCATATGTATGTACTTGATCATATTTGCCCCCTTGGCTCTTATCTCCCCTCCTTCCATTTTTCTTTCTCCTTTCACATCCCAACCCGTCCCCTTTTACTCTACACATTCTTTTCTTTCTTAGATTCCACATATTAGAAAAAAAACCATGCAGAAATTTACCTTTGTGAAACTGGCTTATTTTTCCTAAATGATGATTTTCAACCAATTTAATCTATTTTCTTGCAAATGATAAAATGTCAATTCTTCCTTATGACTAAACTCCATTGTTTGCTTTTTTAAAAAAAAAATCCATTTGTTAGGTAATAGGCACAAAAGCTGATTGTGATTGCACAACCTAACTATTGTGAATAGGGCAGTGATATGTGTATGTAGTTTTGCAGTAAGCTGACTTTGATTGTTTTGACTACATACCAAGAAGTTACATAGCTAGAGCATATGATAGTTCTATTTTTAATTCTTTGAAGAACTTCCATGCTGATTGCCAAAGTAGCTGAAGTAATTTATATTTCCATCAATACTATCAAAGGGTAGTGCTCTCTGCTTCCCATCTTCTTAACTTTAGCCATTCTGACTAGGGTGAAATGGAATCTCAATGTGGTTTTAATTTATATTTCTCTCATAGCTAAAGGTATTGCAGTTTTAAAGTGTATCTATTGGTCATGTGTACCTCTTCATTTAAAAAGTGTTTTTGTTTTGTTTATTTGCTAATTTATTGATTGGATTATTTACTCTTTTGATGTTTTTATAAGTTCTTTATATATTCTGGACATCAATTCCTTGTCAAGTATAAAGTTGGCAAAGATTTTTTTTAAGGGTTTTTGATCCATTGTGAGTTGGTGTAGATTCAGTCTTTTACATGTGGATATCTAGTTTTTTCAGTGTCTGTTAAGAATTAGGTCACTGTAGCTGCATGTGCTTATTGCTGGGTCTTGTATTCTTTTCCTTTTGTCTACATGTTTGCTTTTGTTCTAATTGACCATGCTGTTTTTGTTACCTGGCTCTGTGGTGTAGTTTGAAGTCTGGCAATGTGATATCTCGGTGTTGTTTTTGTTCAGGATTGCTTTGACTGAGGATCTTTTGTATTTCCTTGGGAGGACTTATTTTCTATCTATCTTTTTTGATGATAATTGGGTTTGAACTCAGGACCTCAGCACTCTGTATTTCCTAGTCAAACTCTACCATTTGAACCTTTTTGTTTTAGTTTGGCTTTGAGATTAGGTTTATTCTTCCCTGGCTGCTAATGACTTCTGCCTTCTTATATCTGTTTGCCTCATGAGTATTACTATGTATTACTATGCCTGATTCTGCTTTTTCTGTTTATTTAAGAATGTCATTAAAATTTTGATGAGAATTGCACTGTATCTGTTCATCCCTTTTGGTAATATGAGCATTTCCACAGTACTAGCTTTGTTCACTGGTAAACATGGGGTGGGGAGAGGGTGTCTTTATGTCTTCTAGTATTTTCTACAATTTCTTTCTTTAGTGCATTATAGTTTCCTTGTAGAGGTCTTCAACAACAGGTACTCTGCCTGTGTAGAAATGCAACATCAGATGTGTTTCTAAAGATTTCTATAACACAGAGATTGTATGAAGAGATCTTATCAAAGCAGTCTGAGCTGGAGGCATAGGTACAGAGTGATGATGAATGCCTTGGCCACTGTGGTCTGAGTTCTAGATCCCTGCCTTCTACCTGTATTCACACCCAGCTTATCTCACTCTTCTTACAAAGATTTGACCTCTCTTCCCAGCAGGATATCCCATTGCTTCCTATTGCAGCCTGAATCACAGTTCTCACTACTTATAGCTGTGTCCCTGAATCTGTGTTCAAATCAGTTTCCTGAGCTGATTCTTGGGTTTCTGCCAAAATTCAGGCACTTCTGCTTCCCCTGGCCAAAAAGTTTGCCTGTAAAGTGATTTTCCACATTACTATTGAGCAAACTTAACTATGGGGGCCCTTTCTCTACTGTGTGCTTGTTGTGCAGATTGCTTGTTATCCACATTGCAGAGTGCCAATTTGTGTGCTGGAGAGTTCACCCAGGCTTTTCTTTTCTGCTTAAAGTCCAAGAGTGATGCTGTGGGTTGCTGCTGCCTCCTCCTCCTGCTCTTCTTCCTCCTCCTCCTCCTCCTCCACCTCTTCTTCTTCCTCCTCCTTCTCCCTCTTCCCTCCTCTTTCCTCTCTCTTCCTTTCTTCTTCCTTTTTTCTTCCTTCTTCATTTTGCCTGCTGCCCAATGTTAGGGCCCATTGTTTCCTTTACAAATTAAAAGCTTAATATTTCCGTATTACATGTGCTTTGTTTACTGTTAACTGTTTATTATCATACTCCTGCCTTTCCAAGCCACCCCATTCTCCAACAGGAAAGTTCTGGATGTCTCTACTTGTGTCAGTATCTTTCTTCAAATGATTAAGACTGGAAGAGATGAACAGTTATTCCTTTGCAGATAATTATGCATATTTTTTTGCAGATAATTATGCATAACTGGAATTAAGGTGATGCTATGAAAAATACTAGCCTGAGGACAAAAGATGACATGCTAATATAACAAAAATAGAAAGATTAAAAGATATTTTTTTGTTGTTGTTGTTGGCTGTGGGGCTTGAACTCTGGGCCTGGGTGCTGTCCCTCAGCTCTTCAGCTCAAGGCGAGCACTCTACCTTTTGGTCTACAGTGCCACTTCCAGTTTTCTGGTGGTTAATTGGAGATAAGAGTCTCATGGACTTTCCTGCCTGGGCTGGCTTTGAACCCTGATCCTCAGGTCTCAGCCTCCTGAGTAGCTAGGATTATAGGCATGAGCCACCAGTGCCCAGCTTAAAAGAGATTTTTTTTTTTTTTTTTTTTTTTTGGGTCCGGTTGTGGGGCCTGAACTCTGGGCCTGGGCGCTGTCCCTCAGCTCTTCAGCTCAAGGCTAGCACTCTACCACTTGAGCCATAGCGCCACTTCCGGCTTTTTTTTTTCTTTTTGCTTATATGGTGCTGGGGAATCGAACCCAGGGCCTCATGCATTGCAAGGCAAGCGCTCTACCACTGAGCCACCTTCCCAGCCCCGAGATTTTTTTTTTACTATTGCATCAAATAATTATGTTAAAAAACTTTTTGTCTATTGTGAAATTTCTTTTAAAAGTCATTTTGAATTGCTTTTCTCATGTGTATCCAGCATTTCATAATCAATACACCTTTGAAAAGTGGTGATATTTAAGTAGAGATCTGAAATATAAGAATAAGCCAAAGAAATCAGTTGTGGTAGAAGATTAAAGCAAGAACAAAAGCCTTACAGTGAGTTAGAACTTGGCATATTCTAGAAACTGGCAGCAGGCTTGAATATTTGGTTTTTATGAGCAAGGGAAAATTAATATTAGTATTTATAAATTATTTTATAGTGCTATAAATTACTTTTACACATATTGTCCTATGATCTTCACAATTATGTGAGTTTGTATGACTATTATTCTTATTTATAGTTTGGTAAGCTGTTGATAGGTTTTATAGCTCATGATTAAGATGAATGTTTTACTCTTTCTACTGCATCCTGGTGCCAGTCAAATAATACATGTGTGCAAGAGTATATGCGTATGCATAGTTTACATAGAATAAGAGAAAACAATAAATATATACATTTCATTTGAATATATTGATAGTACCACTTTTTAGCATTATTAATTTATTCAGGGCTGAAAGGTATAGATGGCAAGGCCAGATTTTTAAGTTCATTTGAATAATATAAGTAAATTGCATCAGTAAACACAATGTGATGTGTTATTATGTGTAACTATTAAGGTAAATGAGATACTTCTGATAGAAATCTCATAAATGTGATTAAGTGTTTGTACCTTATAACTAGGAAGCTTAATTTATAAGATAATTAGCTTGTTTCTGTGAACTAATAAAGTATTTTGTACTCATGTATTCAGGATGTGTAGCATGTATGTGTACTATGAGCATGTTGATAAGAAATGAAAGTTGATAGATGACTAAGGGATGAAAACTGAATTTTATAATTTTGGAAGGGGTTTTTATGAAAATTTCCTTCTATTCTCTCCCTTCACCTTCCACATTTTTAGTTGTGTCAACAAGTGCTTTTATATAGGTTAGAAATTGATTTCAACTAGTCTTTTCTTACCTTTTTTGTATTAATAAATACTTAATTTTATAAATTTGTTTTTTATAAGGAGGCTGAGCACAAAGAAAGAGTTGAATATATTTTTGTAATAGTACTTACCTTTAAAATGAATTGAGATCAAAGGAGTATTTGAATGACATAGTCCTTTGTACATATCTCTTGATCTTTGATTCCTTTTGTATGTCTTTTGTTTTTAATTTTTTATTTGTTTTGTGCCTGTACGAGGACTTGAATTCAAGTCCTGGGCACTGACTCTTAGATTTTTGCTCTAGGCTCGTGCTCTACCACTTAAGCCAGCTCCAATTCAGGTATTTTGATAGTTAATTGGAGATCAAGGTTCTAGGGGATGCCATTCTGGGGGATGGAGAGGTAACCTTACATCTTAATGGTTCTGCTTCTTTCCACAACTATGCTAGGAACCAAGCCTTTCACACACAGGCCTTTGGGGACACTTATCCAAACCATAGCAACAGACAGGCTGCAGGCCGGGAAATGTTTGAAAACCATGTATCTTAGAAAAGACTTATACTAAGATATATAATTTTTTTTAATTCTCAAAAATAAGAAAACAAACTATCGATATAAATAGTTCATTTAAAAAGATCAGCCAGGGATTTGTGGCTCTTGCCTGTAATCTTAGCTGAAGAGGCTGAGATCCGATCCGTTAGATTTTTTTTTTTTTATTCAGGTAAGGGGTAGGTTTATTCATCGTTCCTGCTGGCACCAGGCCATCTTGGTCCTCCACGCAGTGGAGAAAGGCCTGGGAAAGAGAGCTGGGAGAGCTGGGAAAGAGAGAGAGAGCTGGGAAAGAGAGAGAGCTGGGAATGAGAGAGAGAGAGAGAGGGAGAGAGAGAGAGAGAGAAAGAGAGAGCGCTGGGGAAGAGCTGGGAAAGAGCTGGGAAAGAGAGGTGGGAAAGAGAGAGCTGGGAAAGAAAGAAAAGAGCTAGAAAAGAGCTAGAAAAAAGAGCCAGATCTGTGAGATTTTTATTTCCAAATAACCACCAAAAAGCTGGGAGTTAGAGCAATGGCTCCAAATGGAAGAGCACTATCATCAAGCTAAAAAAGCTTAGGGACAGCAGCCAGGCCCTGAATTCAAGCCCTGGGACTGGCAACCTCCTCCCCCCTACAAAACCCCCAAAAAACAAAACCGTAAAGGTCTTAGGTATTACTAGACATGATCAATGAGATATATGGAGAACAGAGAAACACATAAAAAGACGCTTTATGTCATTTGTTTTTAGACAAATGGTTGTATTATTAAACTATTAGAATTTCCTTTGAAAAAGCTGACAATATGAAGAACTGAGATAGATTCTAGAAGAGTAGGAATTGTCTTCATTGCTGATGACAATTCATAATTGTGTAGCCACTTTGGAATACAGTTTATTTTTTATAAACATCTTATAAACATTATAAACATCCCCCTAATAGGTATTGATCCAAGTTAATTGAAAATGTACATTCATATAAACTTTTTATTTTTAGATATATTTTTGTAGAGTGTGCACATTGCTTGAACTCAGGAATTGATGCTCTTGCTTGGCTTTTTTTTTTGTCGGTTTTGGGGGCTGAACTCTGGGCCTGGGCTCTGACCCTCAGCTCTTCAGCTCAAGGCGAGCACTCTACTGCTTGAGCCACAGCGCCACTTCTGGCTATTTTCTGCTTATGTGGTGCTGAGGAATCCAACCTAGGGCCTCATGCATGCAAGGCAAGCCCTCTACCACTGAGCCACCTACCTTCCCAACCCTTGCTTGGCTTTTTCATGCAGGCTGTTGCTTTATCACTTGAACACAACTCCATTTCCAATGTGTTTGTTGTTAATTTTTGTTTTTTTTTGTGCCTGTATTGGGGCTTGAACTCAGAGACTGGGCACTGTATGTTTCTATGTATATTTTAAGATACAGAATGACATTAATAACTCTATTTTACTTAAATTAGTACTTATGTCTACATTCATATTTGCTACATACTACTATGATATATACTTACTCTGTATGTCATATCTGGCATAGAAATAAGTCATAATACAATAAATTTATCTGATTTGGGGAAGGTAAGGGGAATCACAGAAACAATAGGATAAAGGATGAACCAATGCAACAGCAACACTCACTAGACACTATGTTAGAAATGAACTTTACAGCTTGGGCAGGGAGGGGAGTTGGGGGGTTGAGGGAAAGGGGGAGAAAATGAGGGAAGGGGTAACATTGTTTGACAAGAAATGTACTCATTACCTTACTTATGTAACTAATCCCTCTGTGTATCACCTTTGCAATAAAATAAAATTTAAAAAAGAAAAATACAGTGAAAAAATCTCATAATATTATGATATAAGACTTACTTTGCCTGTCATATATGGCACCTGTCATTCCCTCACTCACTGAGCCACTTATTCATAGTTTTCATTAGTATCTATTAACTGCTCAGTGAACAAATTTGTACTCATTAGTACAAATTATATTTATACTTTAGAAGTCATAGTTCAAAGAATAATCCAAGTAAGCAGACATTTACTGTGATGATAGATAAGGAAAAGAATCTCATACTTGTTCTTTAAATTATTTTAAGAAAAACACCATAGGAAGTTACCCAATGTTCAGTTTTGACTCAGTTTTGATCCCATTTAAAAAATGTATTGGCTAAAAACAGTAAAATTTTGGGAAATCTCTCCAAAACCAGAATTAAAATGACTCTGTTAATTAGGAAAGTGGCCATATTTGTTCCTATTATACTTTTCTCAGCTTTTGCAACTTCCATTATTTTAATATTGGTGTGTAATAGAGCAAAAATCCAAGTACTTATATAATAAAATTTATATTTCTGCAAACTTTTTTTTGTTGTTAGTTGTGGGGGCTGAACTTTGGGCACTGTCCCTCAACTCTTCAGCTCAAGGCTAGCGCTCTACCATTTGAGCCACAGTGCCCCTTCTGGCTCTTTTCTGCTTATGTGGTGCTGAGGAATGGAACCCAGGGCCTCGTGCATACAAGGCAAGCACTGTACCACTGAGCCACCTTCCCAGCCCTATTTCTGCAAACTTTTGTTACTACTCAAGTTATATGTTTTTGGCTTTGAGTGCTAATACTGTTATAGTTCCAAATAAAACATTTCAGAACATTTATTAATCTTTGCGATTCATGTTCTGTTTTAGAAAAACATCTTTTGTTTGTTTATCTTAGTTGTTATTTTTGCTAGGAAGGAAAACATAAAATTAGTTATCTTACAGATATCTTAATATCCTAGAATAAAATAGCATATATATTGGTGTAGTATATGGTATGATAGAATTTTTCAACACTATGTATCTTGTCATAATAAGATATGAGCCTTAATGTTTGTGTTTGATGTGTTATGTATATTTAAAGCTTTTACTTTTTAATTGTTTATTCAATTATATTATCTTCAAGGAAGTTTGATTTGTCTTCAGTATAGATTGAATCACACACTACTTAATCCTGTGTCTAAATCATAGCTTTTCTGTGCTTATAATAATTTTGGAGTTTCTGCCAAAATTCAGGGACTTCTGTTCCCTCTGACCAAAAAGGCATGCCTGTAAGCCCTTTTATATAGTGGTATTCCACTACACTATTGAGCAAGCAAAGAAAGTTTGGGGAGGGCAGAGAAGAGGGGACCGTGAGCTTTTGACTGTTAGCTGGTCAACACTCCCTATGTTTCAATATGTGCTGTCTTGGATATCCTAAATATTTAAATACATTTCTTACTCTTTTCACAGCATGTAGAACCCATGGAACAAAGAACAGTTAAAGCTTCATACTTAAATCTCCAGGAAGATCTTTGAAAGATCCACACAGGATCACCGGATCACCGGAGAGACTAATGTGAGGAAGCATCATGTGTTGAAGAAACAGAAGTCTTACCTGATCATGTGTTGAAGAAACAGAAGTCTTACCTGTATACTGACTAGAAACAAAGTTACAATGTTTTCAATTCTTTGAGCTCCAGGAAGCCAGGAGATTGAGTTGAAAGTCTGAAAATGCGGCCATGGACTGGTTCCTGGCGTTGGATTATGCTCATTCTTTTTGCATGGGGGACCTTGTTATTTTATATAGGTGGTCATTTGGTTCGAGATAATGACCACCCTGACCACTCTAGCCGAGAACTGTCCAAGATTTTGGCAAAGCTTGAACGCTTAAAACAACAGAATGAAGATTTGAGGCGGATGGCTGAATCCCTCCGGTAGGTTCGAAACTATTGAAGGAAGAATGATAACGTATTGTACTTTTTTTTTTTCAGGGATAAAAAAGTTCTTTGAGTGCTTGCTTCAGCATCACATATACTAAAATTTGAATAATATAAGATGAGCATGGCCCCTGTGCTGGGATGGCATGAAAATTCATGACATGTTTCACGTTTGTTTGTTTTTTAAGTTCATTGATCTGGGCGCTGGTGGCTCACACCTGTAATCCCAGTTACTCAGGTGGCTGAGATCTGAGGATCACAGTTTATTTATTTATTTATTTGTTTATTTTTGGTCGGTCATGGGGCTTGAACTCTGGGCCTGAGTGCTGTCCCTCAGCTCTTCAGCTCAAGGCGAGTGCTCTACCACTTGAGCTACAGCGCCACTTCCGGTTTTCTGGTGGTTTATTGGAGATAGATAGGAGTCTCACGGTCTCTCCTGCCCGGGCTGGCTTTGAACCGCGATCCTCAGATCTCAGCCTCCTGAGTAGCTAGGATTACAGGCGTGAGCCACCAGCGCCCAGCTGAGGATCACAGTTTAAAGCCAGCCCAGGCAGGAAAGTCCATGAGACTCTCATCTCCAATTAACTACCAGAAAACCTGAAGTAGCACTTTGGCTCAAATGGTAGAGCACTAGCCTTGAGCTGAAGAGCTGAGGCACAGCGCCCAGGCCCAGAGTTCAAGCCCCACGACCGACAAAAGAAAAAAGTTCATTGTTTTATTTTTTCAGTTTAACTATTGAAGTATTCTTAATAATTTCTAAAAATTGATGTGTTGGCAGAAATTTAAATATTGTGGTAGGATTTTTCTTTTAATCATTGATAACCTCTATATACTCTAGTGAATGTTTTCAGAGTAGCAAATCTTATTTTGCATATGAATCTTAATAAGGAAACAGTACCTTCTAACCTATGTACTTGTATTTAATTGATAATTTTGATATATTAATCCAGAAATTATATGGGTTAAAGTAGCACATAGTAAAAATTCTTTTTATACGGACTATAACAAACACAAGTTTTGGAAAATTGAGTTAGTCTGACACTATCCCTCCCTCTTTCCCTCCCTCCCTCCCCCTTCCTTCCTTCCTTCCTTCCTTCCTTCCTTCCTTCCTTCCTTCCTTCCTTCCTTCCTTCCTTCCTTCCTTCCTTCCTACTTCCTTCCTTCCTTCCTTCCTTCGTTCTTTTCTTTTTCTCTCTTTTTCTCCTCTCTCTCTCCCTCCCTCCCTCCCTCCCTTCTTTCTTTGGGGGTGTGTGTTGAGGTATGTGTGTCAGTTGTGGGGCTTGAACTCAGGGCCTGGGCTCAAAGCTAGAGCTCTATCACGTTAAGCCATAGTTCGATTTCCTGATGATACCTTCTTAAAGTGAAGAAAAGTTTATTGTTAAAATACCTGGATCTGGAATGTGTAGAATTATTATCATTGTTACCTCTAGTATACAAAAGATGTGACATGTATTTTGGTTTGAAAAAAAGTTTCCTAGTTTCATAGAAAAAATAAACGTGATGTTACATAGATGATTTCTCTGTGTTTCAAAGTTAAGTTTGTCTAAAACTTGTAATTCTTCTACATGTGAGGATAATCTTATATATAGTACTTGCTTTCTCAAAAAAAAAAAAAGAGCCTAGAAATGAAGATTTGAGAGTTGTTATGATGATGGTAATAATTGACTCAAAGGTAAGTGGTATAGAGGAAAAGCTAAAAGTTCATGGTTTTATAAGAAACATTTACAAATGAAAAGTACAAACATCCAGTTGTGCAAATAATGCTAAGAATATTTGGGTAAATAGTGGGAGAGAGCCATGTTATGGAGACTGAAGAAAGAAAATAACTAGGTGCTCGTGGCTCATGCCTGTAATCTTAGCCACTCAGAAGGCTAAGAGCTGAGGATCAAGGTTTGAAGCCAGCCCTGGCAGAAAAGTGGGACTCTTATCTCCAATTAACCACTTAAGAACTGGAAGTGATGCTGTGGCTCAAGTGGTAGAGCCCTAGTCTTGAGCACAAAGGGGCTCAGGGACAGTGCTCCACAACCAACACCCCCCCAAAAAATAGTTGGCAGTGTTTTACTCTATACCCTTGAGCTATAGAGGCTGCCTGCAGTTCTCCCATTTTATTCTTTTATTCCTCTACCTCATTGGATTTCATTCTTTCTTTAGAATATAGATATTTCCTTTTTTCTCTAGTTCTGAGGCCTTTTTCTTTGTAATATTTTAATTAATAATCTTTTTCTTTGGGTTGACTTCTCTTTTTTAATTTAATTGTTACTATAAGAGTGTTGTACAGAGGGGCTACCATTTCACAATTCAGGTAAGGTGTACGTTTCTCTTTTGTACAATGTTACCCCTGCCTTCACTTTTCTCCAGTTTCTCCCTCCTGTCCTTGCTAATTGGTGATATTTTTAGTCATACTCAGGTTAAGAGTTTTATAAAAGTGAATGAAACTTCATCCCTGTCATGTTATAGTACTAGTAGTGTGAGTCATCAGTGTACAAAGTGGGACATAAAACTTCAGGAAGTGTCTATCATTTTATTGGGGAATAATCAGAATAGATCATAGAATAGGCAATCTTTCAACAAAGCTTTATATTCACTCATTCTTTATGAGAAGCAAAGATTGGTAATTTAAGGATTAATAATGATGGCTATCATTTATTGGGAGTTTTTTTTTTTTTTTTTTTTTTTTTCCAGTTAAGGGGTAGGTTTATTCAGTAGACCTGCTGGGACCAGGCTTGGTTGGCACTCCACGCAGCTGGCAAAAGACCTGGGAAAGAGGTGGGAAAGAGCTGAGAGAGAGCTAGAAAAGAGAAGAGAGAGCTGGGAAAGAGAGAGAAAAGAGCTAGAAAAGAGAAGAGAGAGCTAGAAAAGAGAGCCTCTGGGCCTGGGCTAGGCCTTATCTAGGGAATGGGTGGAGAAAGGTGTGGCCACATCAAATTCAGATGTGACCTGTGTGCATGCAGATGTGACCTCTTCCAGGTATGCCAGTTGCCTAGGTAACGCAGGTACTGGGTGGAGACTTTGCTGCGAGGAGGGTGGAGTCTGCTCGCCATCCTGGAGCGTACCTTACATTCCAGCCTTTTGATAATTATGAAAAAGGGCGAAGATTCTCTCTGGCTACTTCCTGCTGACAAGGGGCCTCGACAATAGGGGTAAAAGGCTGGAATTTGGTCCCCTCTATTGGGAGTTTTTTATGTGCAGGAACTTGCCAAGAATTTTGCATGGATTATAAGATACTAGTACCATTTTCATAACCATTTTACAGATAAGAATCATAGGGATGTTAAGTAGTTTGATATGCTCAAAGTCACACTTTTCACAAATGGTAAAACTTTCTTTGAATTACATTAAAATGGCTCCACAGTTTGGGCTCTGATGAGCTATATTGTCTCCATAAGCAGAAAAGAGAGAAATTAATGACCAAAAAAAAAAATCTCAGATATAAGTTTCAGAAAATTATGAAGAATAGCTGCTGCTCAAGTTAATTTTGCCATTTGTTTTGTTAAAATCTTGTTCTACATCATGGGAATTTTGCTCCTCAGAAAAAGATGTTGCATTAAACTTAATTTAGGCTCATAAATGAAGATTTCCCCCCCTTTTATATCATCTTCAATACTGATACTTCCATTTGTTTATTTCTTTTTTTTTTCCATTTGTTTATTTCTAATTGCGAGGCATGTAGTTTTTATTGCATGGAAAGCTTGTCTTATGTGGGTTGGCCCCCTAGAAAGTAATCATTGGGCCAGGTACTGTAATCCTATACATGCCTGTAATCCTAGCTACTCAGGAAGCCAAGATCTGAGGATTGCCGTTCAAAGCCAACCTGGCAGGAAAGTCCCTGAGACTCTTTTCTCCAATTAACTACCAGAAAACTGCAAGTGGCTCTGTTGCTCAGGTGGTAAAGTGCTATCCTTGAACAAAAAATACTCAGGGACAGTGCCCAGGCCCTGAGTTCAAGCCCCGCACTGACAAAAAAAAAAAAAAGAAAAAGAAAATAATCATTGGATCTCTTAAATCATGTTCTTTGCATTTAAAAAAATTAACTTAGTTTTTTTCTAGACTTCAAAAGGTTGTATAACAAAGGAGTTACAATTTAATGTGTCCATGTAAGTGTTCTGTGCTTCCTGTTCAGTCTCCCCTTTCATCATTTTCCATCTGTTCCCTTTCCCCAGACTCATTTTAAATTTCCCACTTGTATTTTTTATATATTGAAATTAAATTCCCAGATACTATAATTAAATGTAGAGTCAGCTTTTCAGAGCTGAAGTACTTAGCATCATCAAGTCATACTGTGATGTCATATAACTACAATATAAAAACAGAGCCTAAACTTGATTCATTATGTGTGTGTGTATGTGCATATTATTTCAGTAAAATAAATAAATGGTTGGTTACTTTCTCACTTTAGGGAAGAAAAACTTATTAGGCTGTCCCACAGACTATTGGGGAGAATTGTGTTTCTTTTAGTAGGATTTCATTTTATAGTGAGAACATGGATGAGAGAGTGAGTGATAGAGGTACTACTGGCATTGGGACATTGTTTCCATAGTGTAATTCAGCTAATATATTGTATTCAAGTGTTTGTATGTGTTTTCTTAAAAGAAATTGTTTTTATAACTCAAAAAATAAACATTAATTCAGTAAATGTAATACTGGATAATTTCTTTGAAATAAGGAGGTAGACTGGAGTTGGAGAGCAACATAGAAACCTGAAATTACTCAAGATAATTTTGAAGCAGTTAACCTTTCAGTTAGAATTTGTTGTTTTTTTTTAAAGACTGTTACATATTTAGAAAAACAATTTAGAAATCATTTCTTTGAAGGATGCAATTGTACAAGCAAGCATTATCTGGTAAGGAGAGTAATATGGGTGTGTATGTATATGTATGTATATGTATATGTTAGTCTGATTTCCTCATTTTCATACAGTAAAGTTTATGAATTTTGGCAAATGTTTACATTCTTGTAATCACCACAACCAAGCATTCTACCACTTCCCAGAATTAGGTTGTAGTCTTTTGTAGTCAAATTCTGTTCCTACGTACTAACTGTGGAACTGGCTGATAGGTTTGCCTTCCTGTATTTTTTCCTGTGTTAGAACACTGTATAGGGAGTGGAGAACCTTAGGAGTGGCAGAACCTTAAATGAAAACGCTAAGGTGGAATGTGAAGCCCTGAATTCAAGCCTTTCTACTGTTGCATGTGCACGTGCGCAAGCGCGCGCGCACACACACACACACACACACACATACACGTGCACACACACATATACCCGCACAAATTAATAAAAACAGAAGAAAATAAATGGAATGTCATATAAATGAAATCATGCAATATGTATCCTTTTGAAATCATGAAGTATGCATTCTTCATTTAGCTTAAGGAATTTGAGATTCCTCAGTATTACTGTGCATGTGAGCAGTTTATTCTTTTTAACTGCCTGGTAGAATTTTCATTCCTTTTTAATGTATGTTGAGTAGTATTCCATTGTATACATATATCATCTTTTTTAAAATTTTGTTTTAAAAATTAATCACCAGTTGAAAGAGATTGAATCATTTCCGTTTTTGACAGTTAAAAGTAAAGGCACTATTCATTTTTGCCCTGTAAGTTTTTGTGCAAACTTAAGTTTTCATTTTTTCTTGGCTAGATCCTTAGGGATTGTATTGCTGCTTAATATGATAAGTACATGTTGAACTTCATAGAAGTTACTCAAATGTTTTGCACAGTATCTGTACCATTTTGAAATTCCCATCAATAAAGTTTAATGTTTTCCTCTTTCTCTTGTCCTTGCTAGTGCTTGCCATTGTCAATTATTTTTATGTTAACCTTCAGTAACACAAAAATAATGTTATTATAAATATCAGGTTATTTATAAACACTAAAGGTAGTATTTTTCCAAGGTTCCTATTTCCGTAATAAATGATGCTGAACTTTTTCCCATGTATTTGTCATTTATATGTCTTTAGTGATGTTTCTTCAAATCTCTTGCTTATTTTTAAAAGTTGAGTTGCTTTGCAGTTTTAAAAATATTTTTTAAATCTGATATAAAACAAAATTATATGTATCTAACACATTGCATATATTATAAATATATACATACCTACATTATAATATTTTATGTGTATATATATATTTGCATATCAGGCATAGCTCAGTGGTAGAGCGCCTGCCTAGCAAGCTTGGAGCCCTGAGTTCAAATCCCATATATGATACATATAATACACATACTATTTTATATATATATAAAACGTATAATATACAAACTATGTTTTAAATGTATAATATACATACTATGTTATATATATATAAATGTATGCACATACCTACATATAATATAGAATGAAAACACTGTTTTCAAACAACAATCATTTATTTGCTGTTTTATTATATTTTAAATCTTTATTTACTCTTGATTTTTCAATTGGGATAGCCTCAGGCTTTCTATTTATTCGTGCTGTCAAATCACTGTGGTCATGTACTCATCTGATGTAGCTGAGCAGTCCAAAATGACTTTGCTTACATGTTTGGTGGTTAGTTGGAAACATCAGCTGGTTGCTTTCATATTCTCTTTCTACCAAGATAGTCCAGGTTTCTTCTACAGTAGTGTTCCAAGCAAGAAGAAGAAGGACAAGGCCTCTTGTTCTTGGGAACAGCCAAAGAGCAAATGTGTCATTGTTGCCTCTTGAGGCTGTGAGCATCAACTGTATAGACAATAGGGAATGGTGGTTTTTTTGTAGAGGAAGGACATGAGGAAAATGGTTGAGGGAGATTTATATTTTCCTATGGACTTCGAAAAGTTTTTGTCTGGAGTTGTAGTCTCATACAATATTAATCTGGACATGAAATAAAGCATACTTACATTAATATTAATGATTGAATCTACTGGCTTTGGAAGTACATGCTTAAATTTAGCTTTACTCAGGCACTATATTCTTACTTTCTAACTGCTAGCACCTTAGGTACACATGTAATAGGCTTTTTTAAAAAAATCACTAAGAAATAATCACTTGGTCCTTTTATCCATCATGTTTATCTTATCTCAATTCTTAGTAAAGTTAAGTTGCTATCAGCTCCTAGAAATTTTCAATAAATTGTTTCTATTGTATGTCATTTTCCAGTTTTATTGATTTCTATTCTTAATTTGATAATTTCCTATCTTATGCTCTCTGATTTTGCTGTTCTAAGCTTTTTTTCATAAAGAAGTTTAATCATTGACTTTTAAAATGGCTTATTTGATAGAATATGTTGAATATTCCTTATCTGAATGCTTGGTACTAGAAAGTATTTCAAATTTTTAAAAAATATATTTTGTCAACGTTATCAGAAGAGTACCCCTTATATAAGAATGTGAAATCTGAAGTGCTCCAAAATTGGAAACTTTGAAAAAATAAATTAATTTTTTATCATCTTTAAATAGTTGTACAAAGGGATTTCAATTCAATATGTTGATTTATGTGTGTAGTGCATTTGAACTCATGATCTTATGCTTGCTACGAGCTCTACCATGGGGCTATATTTCTTAGGGTCTCACTTCCTGTCCAAGTATCTGGACTGCCTTCTTCTTATATTTGTTTGTTTGTGACACTGAGATTTGAACTCAGAGCCTCACACTTGGTAGACAGGCACTCTACTACTGAGCCTTGCTTCCAACTCTATTTTGTGCTGGATGTTTTTGAAATAGGATCTTCCAGCCTGGGCATACACCTGAACTTTGATATACATATTTTAGGCTTCCTGTCATTACTGAGCTGACAAGTGCCTTTCATTATGTTTTCCTGTGGTGAGGAATGTCACGAATTTTTCTGCCTAAGCTGATCTGGAAACATGATTCGACCTGTCTCAACCTCACACATAGCATAGGATGACAAGCACATGCCACTGTGCCCAGCTGTGAATTGAGACCTCCCAAACGCTTTTGCCTGGGCTCACCTCAATCTGTGATCCTCACAATCTAGGATTACAAGTTTGAGTTACTGGTGCCCAGCTTGACCTTTCCAATTTTTACTTCTAACCATAGCTGGATGATAGGCATTTGCCACCACCTGTAGCTTATTTCCATTGAAATGGAGTTTCATGGACATTTTTTTCCTTTATTTTGCCTAGGCTGGCCTGGTCCTATGATCATAGTTCTTGTATGACCTTAGATTTCAGCTTCCCAATATACTGTGCCAAGCTGTTGGTTGAAGATGGTCTTGTGAACTTTACTTGTTTACCTACTTATTTATTACCTGGATTGGCCTGGAACTGCAGTTCTGTTCTCAAGCCTCTCTGTTAGCCAGGATTTAGAGGTGTGAGCCACCAGCAACTGCCTGCTTTTCACTGTCATTCAATTAAAAAGCCTCTACTTTTTGTGTGTTCCAATTGAGCTTGATGTGCTTTCTAAAAGTATCCAATAAAAAATTGGAAAATGAATCTAGAATCTGGGAGTGAAAAGGAGAGAAAGAAGTCAAGAAAGATACTTTGGGGAATTGTCTACATAGAAATTATTGCTACAAAATATATGGAACAAAGTAAAAATTCCTCATTCATTAGATGCTATATAATTTTCCTAAACTCTGGATTTCAAGAGAAGAAAATGAGAATAACATCAGTATGTGTTTATTTGCATAATCAGCAAGAATCTCATATTGTAGGAAAATTCCTTTTCCAACCAGTGGTGCACAGGTTAAGGTGCAGGGAAAACAGTAACTGGTTATGTGGTGTAGAAGAGTATAGTATCACATAAATACTTTTACACTCTTGACAGAACCTTATCAGACAAAGTGCATAGAAAAAGTGTCTTTCAATTGTGTTCATACTTGGGTGATATGAATTTCTGTGTCCTTATTTGGAGAAATGCTAAATAAGAGGTTTGGGACATAAAGTAGGTATATTTATGTCAGTTGTTTCTTGCTGTTCAGTGTGTCCAATCAGAACACTGACATAGTATCATTACCTATTGCCTTTTCATATACCTTAAAAAGTCTTAAGCCAATTCAGCATATAGAAATCGAGGTCTGATGGAAGATAAAAAGGTAAAATCATCTGAGAAATAGTGAACTTAGTGAATTTAGATATTAAAATACAACAATCCATTTTGCTTATAGCCTTTATAATAAATGGATTTTGTAATGCCAGGTCCATCAGTGAACAGACATAGTCAATAGCTTGTAATGCTATCCATAAGATTGCTGCAACTGATAAAAATTTCATGGCACTTTTCTCTGGATTGTTGTGATATATTTCATTGACTAGGTGTTGGGTCACAGTAAGAATAGATGTAAAAAAAGATGTTAGCTTCTCCTTTTACTCCTAGCATATTAATTGTCCTAACAACAGTAGCAGCAAGAACAGCAAGACAATGAAAATGATATGTCTCAATATGTGTTACTGTATATCCAGATGCATTCTAATCTCTGTATGAATATTAACTCATGATCACTTCAACAGACGTATGAATAAATCCTCACATTTTCTCTGTGATACAGAGGAGTATAGTCCTGTGATTTGCTGATGCTTGTCCAAGAGCTGTGATTTTTAGATCTAGAGTTCAGATCCAGGCGCTGTGATTTCAGGGTGCATATTCTTTTTAATGTTTTAAATTTAATTCTTATTATTTTAAGTAATTGTACAAAGGGTTTCAATTCAACATGTCAGTTTTTAAATGCAATGCATCTTAATGCCACCCCTTTCATCATTCTTCCCCTCCATCCGTCCCAAGCTCACCATTCTCTCTCAAGTTACTTGGTTCCATTTATATATATGTACATATATATATATGTATATACATTGATTATTATGCATAATCCACATTCTCAGTCACATTGTTATGATAGCTCTAGAAGTAATGTTTGTGTGGGTCCAGTAGGCCATATCATATGCCATAAAGTATGTTCTCTGAAAGCAAGTCCTCTGCCAGATTCTTTTCCTCTCTGTTTACCACTAAGCATACTCAACAAGGGAGACTATTAGAGGTAAAGAAGGAACACTGCATAATGATAAAGGAGTAAACACTTTAAAGAATGGCATAGCAGTCTTTAACTTGTATGTATTTAGCTGAGTGTCAAGTACATGAGGCAAAAATATGTGAGGCTAGAAGAAACAACTACATTTAGTATTATAGCTAGAAGCTCAGTGCCCCTCTTACAGTAATTGGTAGGTCAAGCAGGCAGAAAATCAGGAAGGACATAGTTGACATGATCTCAGCTACCAATCAACTTGGCATAGCTGACATTTGTAGATTACTGTATCCCTCTACAGCAGAGTACACATTTACTATTGAAAGCCCTTCTATTCTGCTGAACTCTGATATTTGGATCAAGGCATATCTTAAAAACTCCTTTAGATGGTCTTGCCATAATGAATAGATAAATCTGTGTATTTGGAATTGCATGTAGGGAGATTGTGGGCTATAGGAGTTTCTTATAGTGTCAGCTGGAAGGCTGTCTTGAGAAAAATTCCTTTCCCTCTTCGTTACAAGTCTGTTTACCTCAAGAAAGATTGCTCAGTAGAAATCAACTATGTAGAATAAGACCCTGCTTTCTTGCTTTATTCATTGACATTAATAATTTTTAGAGTAAATTAACTCAGTATTTGGAAAACAGTGTAAACTTCTGGAGATAGCCATGTGGGGATGTTTGTGTGTGTCTGTTATTATTGGGTATTGTTATTGCTGCCTTGTACATGGTAAGCAAGTGCGTTGACATTGAGCTATACCTCCAGCTCTGATTTTGAAGAGTAAAGACAGTCAAGTAGACATCTTTTATTTTATAGTTGATAAATCAGGTAGTATAGACCATTAATATTATGTATTATATATTATCTGTCATATTGTACAAATTATATAATATACTATATAAATACATATGTTATATATAACATATTTAATATAGTATATGTTATATATAATGTTACATATGTTATATAAATATATAACATTTATATAATGTACAATATGTAATGTATTATATATTGCATATTATAAACAAAGGAAATTGTGTAACAGTTACAATGGTACTGTATAATAAATTGTGGGGTAGGAAGTAGTATCAAATTTGGTGATTTCTTTCATTTTTTAGTAATTTAGGTTTCTTAGAAGTACAAAAATTAAATACATTCTACTGTTTACAGCTAGCTTGTTAAACAATTATATTACTTACCTATCACTGTGTAACACATTACCAAACTTAAAGAGTATAAAATTTTATCTCACAGTTTCTATAGATTAAAGTGAACGTGCCTAGCTGCAGAAGATGTTGGCTGGCTTGTAGTTTCATTTCAAAGTTTAAATGGGGACATAATCAATGGAGTTCACTTCTGTGGGGCTTGTTGGACTAAGGTCTCAGTTTCTTGTGTTTGCTAGTGGCTGTAATTTAACATTGAGCAGTGCCCAATATATCTTACTTTATCAAAGTCTTCTTTGAAAGACTTTCCTTGAAAGAAATATAGCCATTTCATTATTTCAGTAAGTATACAGCTGGATTTTGGCATCATGTAGGATTCATTATTAGTTTTTTTGATGTTATATATAAATTAGTTTATTTATAATAGAAGTCATTCCCCACAATTACCCCCTCCCCCTTTTTTTTTTTGGTTGCTCATGAGGTTTGAACTCAGGCCTGGGTACTGTCTCTGAACTTTTCTACTCAAGGCTTGTGCTCTACCACTTTGAGTCACAGCTCCAATTCTGGTTTCCTGGTTGTTCATTAGAGCGAAGAATCTCAAGAACTTTGCAACCCAGTCTGGCTTTGAACAGTGATCCAGGTTCTTAGTCTCCTGAGTAGCTAGGCGTGCAGTCATTTTCCCTTTTAATCTTCACATAATTTAGCTCTTAAATGATACCACTGTTGCCAAATAAAAAAGATATTTATGACAACTGTCTTTTCTAACAATACTCTTTTGTATATTAGTATATAAATTGTAGTTAAGGAGAGGTTATACTAGCATTATGACAATTTTTTATTTTCTTAGTCTTGACAGGATACAATTTATTTTATAGTCCATTACATCTGGTTGAGAAAATTAGAATCATGTTGCTCTAATTTAATATATGGTTTTGAATTGCCTTTGAGATATAGAAAATACAACAGTGTACTTAAACATATTCTGCCATATAAACATATAGCTTGAAAGGACCATAAATGTTAGTGTGGTCAGTTGTGCTATTTTTTTCTTTAATTTTCTAGTTAAAATAATATATGAGGTAATAAATTTTCAGTTATAGTTCTATGTTTTATTTATGGTGAACATATGCTTTCTTTCATTGAAAAATTTTTTTTTTTTTTGGTCGGTTGTGGGGCTTGAACTCTGGGCCTGGGCGCTGTCCCTCAGCTCTTCAGCTCAAGACGAGCCCTCTACCACTTGAGCTACAGCGCCACTTCCGGTTTTCTGGTGGTTTATTGGAGATGGGAGTCTCATGGTCTCTCCTGCCCGGGCTGGCTTTGAACCGCGATCCTCAGATCTCAGCCTTCTGAATAGCTAGGATTACAGGCGTGAGCCACCAGCGCCCGGCGAAAATTTTTTTTTTGGTAGAAATTTTATGCTTTTCTGAAACACGATAATAGAACATATGTTTATTGGCAGTGCATAGGAGATAAAATTTATAATCTCAGATACTGGGGAGACAGAAGGTCAGGAGACAGAAGGTCAGGAGGATCATAATTAGAAGCTAGGCCGGCAAAGGTTAGCAAAACTGTTATCTCAATAGTTCATGTGGTAGTTCTTCCTTGTACTACCTACAAGAAAGTAATATGTAGGAGAGTCATAATTCAGTGCTCCCCATTCCCACATAAATGTGAAACTATCTAGCATGTATGAGACTCTGTGTTCAAACCCAATAACAGAAGTATGTTTATTTCATTATTTCTAGATGTTTACTCCTAATGTTTCCTAATTTACATCTTGAAGTTCAGCCTTTAAGCAGAATAAGGCATAATTCTCCAAAAGTGCCATGCTTCATGCCTCTGCCCTTGTTCATTTTGCTGTTTTACTGATTCAGCCTCAAACATGATAAAAGCACACATACAATGAAAAATGTATACTGCCTTTATAACCAACAAGAAGAACTAGTAAGCTCTGTAAGTGCTTGATATACTGTAGGCAACGTGTTTCGTGTAAGTTGTTGAATAGAAAATGAGATACTTTAGTACATTGCAGTGCATTGAATATACATTAATAACTTGGTTATCAAAGATTAATCAGAGAGCACAGAAACTTCACTTTTTCCTGGATAGTCTGATATCCAGAATCTCATCTTTGTGATGCAAAATAGGCAGATAAACAATAAAAGTGTTTTACATTTGTTTCTTTTAATCTTTTAGATTTATATCTAATTCAGCAACTAATAGTTTTTACTTCTCAATATTAAGCTGCAACTGCCCTAGAGATTAAGGAAAGTGAATTTACTGTCTTTCACTCTTTGGAGACATTTAAAAGTAGAAGAAATCAAAGTGCAAATAAAGTCAAAAGATTGAAGATGTGAGTTCAGAGTTAAGTTCTTCTAATATTTAAGTGTATCTTATGTGCCAATTTCTAGCAGCTTTCACATAGATTTTTCTGTAATTATTTAATATCAAGTGAACATTATTTTGTCTTATGCCATTCTTTTGCATCTTTCAGTATTTAACTCTAGTTTGTGTTTGTATGTGTTTATAGTTGGCATGTGGGTTTCTGAAACCTCATTCATTTACACACTCCTTTATTCAAGCTTTGTTGTCACATAAACCTGAATTTATACTTCACCTTTGCTATTTAATTCTAAGCTAGTGTAAACTCTGTTAACTCACTTTCCTTGAGCCCTGATTTTAGCTCAAGGCTAGCGCTATCACTTGAGCCACATTACCACTACGGCTTTTTCTGCTTATGTGGTGCTGAGGAATCGAACCCAGAGCCTCATGCATGCAAGGCAAGTACTCCACCACTGAGCCATCTTAGCAGCCCTCTTTCCTGTACTTTTATCCTTCTTTCATTTTCTCCTTCTCATCTCTTTGTCTTTTTAGCTTTCTTTTCCTTATTTTTGATTCGCTTTGAATGTCTTCCTTATTCATTCCCTTTTCCTTCCCCTGTCCCTAAAATTAGCTTTTATTGATTGGATGTTCACAGGACCAAGCATAGTTAACCTTCTTAGTTTATATAAACTAAATGACGATAGGAAATTAACTAATGTCTGTCAGTTCAAATTCTGAATTTCTAGGAGAAAGAAACTAGTCCAATTTATCCCAGATGTGCTTGCTGTGTCCAATCAAATATCGGGGGGAAAAGAGGATCACATAATGCCAATATGGCTGTTGAGTCAATTCTGTAGATGATAGCAAGGTTTACATTAAAGTGGCTGGTGGTTGTCAACTTAATACTTATCTTATTCTGCTGTAATTATTGCATTAAATCTGCGATTTTCTAGTAGGCAGCCAACTGCTGGTACAATAGAAAGTACCATCTATCACCACAAAGTAGATGCCTCATGAATATTGATTGCTTAAGCTTCCTGGGTTAAAGGAATAATCATCACTAATTTAAATATTAAGCAACCTGCATAGTATAACAGACTTAGAAATGCAGTGTAAGCCTGTAGGTTTTCTTCTCTTCATTAAAATTCACTTATTAAATTCCTAATAGAATATGAGGCCATGCCCAGAAAATTACTTTGACCTTTCCCTGATCTCTAGTAGCTATTATTAAGGCATACATGAGACATTGCAAACAGCCATAAGAAGTATAATCAATCATGCAAGAACTTATACTCATATTTAATGCAAGTTTAGGATATATTTATATGGTTTGTGTTGCAGTAGTAATATCAGAGACTGTTGAGGTAGATACTAAAATGAAGTGCAGCTGTGAGATTTACACATTGCTATTTAGTGTTTAAAAAACACCAGTATAGTATGCTCTGAAACTTTGTATTACTAAGTGTATATATATATATATATATATATATATATATATATATATATATATACCATTGTCTGCTACCATTGTCTGCTTTATCATCTTAAAGTATAATATAATAGTAAATTCATTAATTAAACTTGTTAAATTATAGGTCATTTTTAGGTATTTTTATTGATTTTTACTCATCAAAATAGTGTTGATTACAATGTATATTTCATTTTATAAATTGGCACATTAAATGGTAGAGATCTAACCCAAGAAGGTCTTATGTTAGCTCATTAGTGATCAAATGTACATGCAACTTTAGAGTAAAATTCCTTTAAGAGATTTCCCTATAGTCTAAAAAGATTGAAGAGATATTTTTAAAATGCAAGAGAGACTACTGTATTATCCCATATGTTCAAGAAATAAACAGCAAGTGGTAATTTAAAAGATGGCAAATTGAAGACAGCCTTTTATGATTGTATTAATTAAAATGGTATGCCCTGGTTAAGAATCATGAAATAGTTTTCAGATTGTCCTATAGCAGGTTTAAAAGTGAAAAAAATTATAGAGTGCTGAGAAAATTATTATTTTATTAGCTTGCATGTTGTGTATTTAGTGAATCTAAGAAAAATTTATAATATGTATTCACTGGTTATATATTCATTGAGTCTAAGGGAAACTTGTAGAAAGAAATGTGGCTGCCATTCTGTAAAATAAAATTTAATGAAGAGAAAGCCTTTCTTGGAAGAGCTCTCATTTCAAACCAGACTGGAGGTTCCTCAAAAGACTACACATAGAGCTCCCCTTTGACCCAGCAATCTCACTTTTGGGGATTTACCCAAATGATCACAAACAAGGCCATACTAAAGCTACAAGCACAACTATGTTTATACAGCATTATTTACCATAGTTAAGATATGAAACCAACCACATGCCTCTCAGATGAATGGCAAGAAAATGTGGTATATATACAGTTGAATTCTATGCCTCCATCAGAAAAAAAGACATTGCCCCATTTGTTAGGAAATGAAAAGACTTGGTAAAAATTACATTAAGTGAAGTAAGCCAGACTCAAAGAAACATAGGTCCCATGGTTTCCCTTATCTGCAATAACTAGTAGTATATGTCTAGGACAAACAGCAGAGGTAAAAAACTATGTACATATGACCATATAACCTGATGCTAAGTGAAATGAACCCCAAGATAGGGACACAAGAGATTTTATCTTTCTTGTTCTTTTTAATGTACTTATAACGTACTATGTGAATTTTTTTTTTTTTTTTGTTTCTTTGTATGTTCTTCCTCCATGGTACAACCTCTGTTGTCACTGTATTTGATTCTGGTGTCCTGCATCTTGTATATACATTTTTCTACTTTGGGGAGGGAAAGGGAAATAACAAAATGCTGAAACAAGGATACAGGATGACCCATTGTAACAATGAGATGTACAAGACACTACATAAAAAATGAACTTTACAACTTGGTGGGGGGAGGGGTTGTTGGAGATGTGGGAGGGAAGGGATGGTAGGAGAACAAAGGAGGCGGTAACAATGTTTGATAGGAAATGTACTCATTACCTTGCTCATGTAACTGTAACCCTTCTGTATAGCATCTTTACAATAAAAATATAAAGAACAATAAAAAAGAGGACAAATATGTGTCAGCGCATTCACAAGTTAGTGTGGACATTGGTTAGGTTAGCTTCTGTTTCCAATTAGATGCTTATATGTGCTTTTCATTTTGCATAGAAACCATAACTGGTATGTGCTTCCTCAGTCTATAAAACTCACTGGGTGGTGATGAGGTATTAATCAGTAGGTAAACAGTAGAATGAGTTGCAACTTAGAAATATAAAATTAAAAAAATTTAAAAAAGAGAGCTTATGGGTCAGAATAAGGAAAAAGGAGTATCTACATTTTAGACGTGATTAAAACAAGATAAGCAACAGGAACCTTTAAAGATACGGAAGGAAATACTGGTTAATTATCCTGAGTTCATATTTAATGTTTTAGGGAATTGTTATTTATTTACTTTTTTCGTTTGTGGGGGCTGAACTCTGGGCCTGGGTGCTGTCCCTTAGCTCTTCAGCTCAAGGCTAGCACCCTACCACTTGAGCCATAGCACCACTTCTGGCTTTTTTCTGCTTATGTGGTGCTGAGGAATTGAACCCAGGACCTCATATATGCGAGGCAAGCACTTTGCTACTGAGCCAGCTTCCCAGCCCCTGTTTTTTATTTTTAAAAATAGATTATCAGGCACAGATCTCGGTGTTTTTTTTTCTTTCCAATTAGAAGATATTTTGGGGATCCTCTAGATGTTACTTTACAGTAATTTTAGCCTGATATGTATATTATGGTCATAATAAAGCTTATTAAGGAAGGAGGTACTTAGTTAACTTAGCTAGGGCTGTAATTTTAGCTACTTGGGAGGCTGAGATGTGAGGATTGTGGTTTAAAGACAGCCTATGTAGGAAAGTCCATAGACTTTTCTTAACCACCAAAAAGCCAGAAGAAGTGAAGCTATGGCCCAAGTGGTAGAGCATCAGCCTTAAGCAAAAAAGCTAATACAAGAGCAAGAGGCCCTGAGTTCAAGTCCCAGAACTGGCACAACAATAAAATAAATAAAAATAAAGATGAACTTTTCAAGTAGAATCTTACCTGTATTTAGTAAAAGCTAGATTTCATATAAAATAACTTTTTTCCATATTGAGGAAAAATGTAAGAAAAAATAAGTCAAATATTTATTTTATAACCAGGCTAATCGGAGTCTTCTGAATTTCTGTTTACTGATACTTTATTTCTTCTTGACTTCATTCCTTTTTTTGTGACAGTACTGGGGTTTGAACTCTAGCTTTTGAGCTTGTTAGGTAGGTGCTCTTTTTTTGAACCACGGCTTAGGCCCTGATTTTTGCTGTTGAGTTTTGGGATGGTGTCTCAATTCTTATCTAGGTGCTGCCTGGACTCCGACCCTCTAGGTTTCCTGTTGTAAAGTCTTCCTGTCATAACTGTCATGATGCATATGAGTCATCACATCTAACACTTGTTGAGATGGAGCCTCACAAACTTTTATATAGGGGCTGGCCTCAAATCTGTATCCTCTTTTATACTGTGGGGGCCCTGCTTTCAATGACTCAAAACGGTTCACTTTCATCCACTCACTTTAAAGATATATCTTCTCGTTTTTTTCTTTTATAGTAGTTGTTGATTTAATAATTTTTGATGCTACAAGAGATTCCCATTTGTTTTAAAAGGTAATTCAGAGACATGGTAAAACATTGAAATAGTGTAAAAGGATAAATGATGTCAAAATGGGTTTCTCTGCCAACCTAGCCTCTTAGTTCTCCTTTTAGAAGCAAATGCCCCTTGCTATGACTTTCTTGTACATGCTGTCAGAGATACCCTCCTTACCTGTGAGTAAAGAAACTGAAAGAGTATATGACATACAAGTGATTTTCTTCCCCAACCTGTATAATTTCCTATCTCTGTCTTTGGTTTTGGGAGCTATTTGACTTAATCCTTATAAGTTTATACAATTTTCTTTATAATCTTAGACAAAAATAAGACTCACTTGATCTTGAATTCTTGGACTGAAAACTTAGTATGTTCATAATTATAATCATGAAAAACATTACTTCTCTAAGTCTTTGAGGCTGGAAAGGACTTTGTATTGAATATGTTTTTATCCAGCTTATCTAGTTCATTTGTAACTCAATAAAAAGATTCATTCACTGAAAGGGGAGGAGTTTATACTTTTGCTACAATCCTAACATCTTATATGAAGTTGTTTTTACTTAATGGAGCCAAATAATATATAGCAGTGGGAAATTTCCTTGAAACCTGTCTCTTTTTCTCTTCCTTCATAATTTACCGAACTGAGGAGTACTAAAAATGAAAAGTTTCATTGCCTGCAAGGCATCATGTTAGAACCTAGAGTGTCAGCAATCCATTTCCTAACTGTGGATTTGTGTCTTGAATGCATTAGGGACATCAGAGAATGACGGTTCATTTGTAAAGTGAGAACACATTAAGAACCTAGTACTGCTCAGTCCTCAGTCTGGTGGCACATATATACAATCCCAGCACTCTAGAAGCTGAAGCAAAAGGATCAAGGATTTAAAGCCAGCTTGGGCTGCAGATAGGAGGCCTTTACTCAAAAAATATAAAACAAACAAAGAAGATCTTCTGAGCTTCTTTCCTCCATGACCAAGCATGATGCTGTGACTACTGCCTCCAGACAAAAATAAAAGATTTTCAGAATAGTAGAATTTAGTAGTTAATAGTATAATTTAATATCTCAGTTCAAAATTGTGCTTAAGCCATTGTTTTCTTCATCTCCTGGTATTTCTTAGAAAGATGTTTCCTGACATAATATATGCCTAAAGACAAGGAGTAGTGGTGCTTTTTGACCTTCTGTCACTTCATCTACCTGGATAAAAAAAAAAAATCTTGATGGAAAGCTGGAACTACTCAAGAGGTTGAAATCTAAAGCCAGCTGAGGCAGAAAAATCCTCTTATCTTTAACCACACACACACACACACACACACACACACACACACACACACACACTCCAGAACCAGACAGACAGACACCCCCCCCAGAAACACCCCCCCAGAAACACACATACTCCAGAACCAGACACACACACACCCCAGAAACACACACACCCCAGAAACACACACACACACACACACACACACACACACACACACACACACACACACACACACACACACACACACACACACACACACACACACACACACACACACACACACACACACACACACACACACACACACACACACACACACACACACACACACACACACACACACACACCAGAACCAGAACCAGAGATGCAACTCAAATGGTAGAGCTCTAACAGGGAGTGAAAAAAGCCCAGCAATCATGCAAGAGACCCTGAGTTCAGACCCTAGTACCATCAACAGAAAATGTCTTGGTGGGGTGATGGTGTTACTATTGTACTTCAGGAATTTGTATTTGTTATTTCATTAGGGACAACAAAAAGAATTCCTCTATTCATTTGGGAAAACAATCTTCAATTTAGGTTCTTCTATCTATGTTTTGTTTAAAACTTACATGTAAAATATAGTATTCTAAAATAATGGAGAAAAATGGAAAGTACTTTATTGCCACTTTGGCAACAAAACTTTTGTCCTAAAAACTTTTCTAGAAAAGGTTAATTGCTCTTTCATGAGAATGGTTATATGAAATTACTTAATGAATGTTGAACTATTTAAAACGTTTTCATCTTGACATGAAAAATTTTCAGCTTTAACCTGGACTTAGTAGTATTAATGGTCAATTGTTTATTATTATTTTGCCTATAACTAGTCTGTTTTCACTGTAAGGCAGAAAAAGAAAGTTGACATATAGTTGTCCTATAATTGAGATGATTCTGAGAGTTTATAATGCATTATTATATCTTTGAGCTTTATTTCTATTGTTCTGCCAACTGCGATATACATCAGCCAAACAACAACATAATACACAAGAAACCTCAAGTCTTTCTTTGAGAGGATGAGCCTTTAACTAAAGGCTTACCTCACTGGGGTTTTGTGCAAACTAATTAGCATTGGCAAAGCTTCTTGGTACTGTTAGATGACCGGCTGTTCAGCTATTAAAGGTTAAGTAGTGTTACTATGATTGTGATGTTGCAAACATCACTTTTTCATTGGTAACTTTGAGGGGAACATTGGTAACATTGAGGGGAAGCTTAAGAGAACCATCCTTCAGGTATTATAACTTGAAGTTAGAATGCTTTAATATCTCAGCTAAAATTATTGTCTTTCTCCTATTCTAGTATATAAACCAAGAGAATAAATGCATTGTTGAAGCAGATTTTGTGTGTATGTATTTGTGTATATGTGTATCATATAATCTAGTAGCAGCACCCTTTACACTGCAAGCAACTCCAACAACACCTTTTCCTTATTCCTAATAGGCCAGGTTGCCTTTGTTTTATACTTGTTTCGTTTTGGCATTTTTTTAAAGTATGCTCCACTGCTGAGACTTGATGTCTACCCTACTATGTGGAAGACCATCTAGCTCAATTTGTAGTTCTCAGCTAAGTTTCTAGAGAAGATAGGCATTATGAGTCACCAGTATATGATATAATTAATTCCAAAGTATTATACTAACCTATTTTCTTCAATATTATTTCATGTTAATAATTCAGAATATGACTGATCTTTAGAATTAACTACTTTTCTTTTGTTTTTGGTGGTTTGGTTTATGAATTAGATTTCTAGGTTATCTCTTTTTTATTGTGAAAATACGATAATGAGTACATTTCTTATCAAGCATTGTAGCCTCCTCCTTTGTTTCCCCTTCCCATCCCTTCCCATCCTCTCCCCCACCCCCCCACCCAATCTTCCCCACCCCCTCTCCCCTTCCCCCCCCCACCAAAGTTGTAAAGTTTGTTTTCAACATAACAACTTGTACATCTCATTGTTGCAATGGGTCCATCTGTATCCCTATTTAAACGATTTGTTTTTCTTCTTCCTCTCCACAAATTACACCGAAATCAAATACAGTGAAAGCAGGGGTTATACTGTGGGGGAGGGACATACAAAGCAACAAAGAAATAATCTTATAAATGTGTTAGAAACAATCGCATGAAAGAAAACAAACATTTGAGTACATATCTCAGGGTTCGTTTCCCTAACATCACCTTATCTGACCTTTTCTGCTTGACTCAGACATATACTAGTTATTGCAAATAAGGGAAACCATGGGACCTATGATTCTTTGGGCCTGGCTTACTTCACTTAATGTAATTTTTTCCAAGTCTTTCCATTTCCTAACAAATGGGGCAATGTCATTCTTTCTGATGGAGGCATAGAATTCCATTGTGTATATGTACCACATTTTCTTGATCCAGAGACATCTGGGTTGGTTCCATATCTTAGCTATAGTAAATAATGCTGCAATAAACATAGTTGTGCTGGTAGCTTTAATGTGGTCTTGTTTGTAAACATTTGGATAAATGCCCAAAAGTGAGATTGCTGGGTCATAAGGGAGCTCTGTGTAGTCTTTTGAAGAACCTCCATACTGCTTTCCAAAGTGGTTGAACAAGTTTACACTCCCACCAACAATCCAGTAGTGTTCCCTTCTGTCCACATCCCCTCCAGCGTCTGTTGTTATTAGAGTTCTTGATTTTAGCCATTCTAACTGGGGTGAGGTGGTATCTCAATGTTGTTTTGATGTGCATTTCTTTTATGGCTAGGGAGGTTGAGCATTTCTTCTTGTGTCTATTGGCCATCCTTCTTTCCTCTTCAGAGAAGTTTCTCTTTAAGTCTTTAGCCCACTTATTTATTGGGCAGTTATTTCTTTGAGGATTTGTTGTTGGGGGATTTAATTTTTTGAGTTCCAAGTATATTTTAGATACGAGACCCTTGTCCATTGTATGGCTAGTGAAGATCTTCTCCCAATCTTTGTGCTTTCTATTGATCTTGCTAGCTATGTCCTTTGTCATGCAGAAGCTCTACAATTTCATGCAATCCCATTTGTCCAACCTTTCTTTGATTTGTTGTGTTTCTGGGTCTCTATTAAGAAAATTTTGGCCTGTGCCAACAAGATCTAGGGTTTCTCCTATTCCATCCTGTAATGTTTTCAGAGTGTCTGCTTTGACTCCAAGGTCTTTGATCCATTTAGAGTTGATTCTGGTGCAGGGTGATATATAAGGATCTAGCTTTAGTAGGTTATCTCTTTTTTTGGTCATGTAATGGGACTTGAACTTAGGGCCTACATGCTGCCTCTGAGTTTTTTTGCTCAAAGCTAGTGCTCTACCACTTTGAGCCACAGCTCCATTTCCAGCTTCCTTGTGGTTAATTGGAGATAAGAGTCTGAGTCTTTCCTGCCCCCATTGGCTCTGAGTGGAGATCCTCAGATCTCAGCCTCCTGAGTAGCTAAGGGTTACAGGCATAAGCCACCATCACTCACCTTTTTTTCTTTTTCTTATTTCTCTTTTTAGTTTATGACTTTTATTCATACACAATCACTTGTCTTCAGGTTTGTTGAAACAGTAAGTTATGCAACACTTGCCATAATAATGTTTGTCAAAGTGGCTAGCCATAAAAACTCCAGTACAACATTCATCTGAAGGGCACTCTTTACGAAGATGGCTAATTTTGCCATTTTCATCCACCTTGTAGTATTTCAGGACAAACAGTTTAGCATTTTTTCTCTTATGCTTGTTCTTCTTGGGAGTGGTGTAAGACTTCTTCCTTTTCTTAGCACTACCCCGAGGTCTCAACAGTAGATGAAGAATGGACTCCTTTTTAATATTGTAGGTAGATAAACTATATCCATCTTCCAGCTGCTTACCAGCAACCATAAGTCTTTCCTTCCTTATCCTGGATCTTGGCCTATTACATTTTCTATAGTATCCAAAGGTTCAACCTCGAATGGTTCAACCCATAAGGGTTTGATGAAAATCTGCATCCTAGCAGTGGTCCTATTGCTGATGGTAGATCAGAAAGAAGTTCAGCTTTATTTTTTTCTATCCAGTAAGCCATCAAAATCCTTAGCTTCCGGGCAGTCCTGTAGAGAGTTTAGAAGATACAGAGTTAGAAACTAATTTTAGGTAGAAATGAGGATGCTATTATAGAAAAAGCTGTCCTTTTAAAAGATATACCAAACAAAGAATTATGTTGAATTTTGACCATGTCTAAGACTTTGTTGAAGACTAAACTTAAAAATGATGGATTAGTTTACTCAGTTGAAGAAATTTCTACTGTAATTAGTGATTCAACTCTGCTTCATCTTTATCTAGAAGTGTATCTTAAAAATTAAAAGTGTACTTGAATGGAAACAAAAGCTCCTTTTAGGAAATTTGTTTTGTGGTTTGATTATATTTTCTGAAGTATTCTAAATTCTTATGCTAGGGAGTGACTAGCATGGGATAATGAAGTACTTGAGTTAGTGCCATTGCCATGATGAGTCCTTATAGCTATGTGCTGGAAGTCTATACTTAGAACTAGTCCGGGTTAGATTCTTATTCTAGACATTCAAAGGATTCTGTGGTCTATAAGGTTTAAATGTTTCTTTTTAACATTTTGCCCTAAGCATTCGTCTTCATTTAGTAAACCAATAATTACAGTGTAATTATCATTTTACCCTACTTTGAACTTTATATATCTCAAAGATTTACAGTTGTATAAATAACCAAAGTCATAATTTCTTATTAAAGCTATTTACTGCTTTCTTTCTTTCTTTCTTTCTTTCTTTTTTTTGTCTGCCATGGGGCTTGAACTCTGGGCTTGGGCGCTATCCCTCGGCTTTTCAGCTCAAGGTGAGTTCTCTACCACTTCAGCCACAGGACCACTTCCAGTTTTCTAGTGGTTTATTGGAGATAAGAGTCTTAATGGACTTTCCTGCCCTGATTGGCTTTGAACTGTATCCTCAGATCTCAGCCTCCTGAGTAGCTAGGATTACAGGCGTGAGCCACCGGCACCCAGCTGCTTTCATTATTTTTAAGAAGAGGTTTCTAGTGGAAGTTTGTTTTTATCAGGTCTGCTTGTTATATAAGCTCTGAAAAAATTCAGTAATTTACAGTAAAATCCAATGCCCCGTGAATTTGTTGTTGCTGTCAAGAAATATATTATAGAAAATTTCTTCCAAACTTTGTAAAAAATATATATATATACATTTTAAAGTATAGGATGACTTTCTAACAGAGCCAATATTGGACACTTACTTTAACCATGTAAGCCAAGAATAATTGTCCAAATTCCCCTTGATGATTTGTAACATGTATTTTCTTCTTTTAAAGGTATTCATTTCTAAATGCAAAGCATGAGTTCGTAAAAAGTTTATCAGTTGTACTTTTGAAAAAATAATTGGATTTTCCATTTACTCATTTCAATTTTACAAATGCTGTACCTTTTATTTCTCATTCATGCTTAGATGGGTACATGACAGAGCTTATTATTATTTCTCTGCCTTTACCACTTACTCTGTTTCCTTCTAGCTCTGATAAGTTATTAGCTGTTTAACTTATAAAAAACATAGTTATAGGGAAACTTGTATGTGTTAGAGAATGTCAGATGATAGGTATGGAATAGTGCCCGAAGATTTGAGTGTTATGTGGAGGAGAGACAAATGGAACTTAATTTAGTAAGTCATAGAAACAACCTAAATAATCAACAGTGGGAGTAAGTTAATAAATCAAGATGTTTCCATGGGGTAAATATTCTGTAACTGCTAAAATATATAGATCATTTATAGAAAACCATGTAGGAAAGATACTGTTAATCATTGTTGCTTCTATTGAGTTCATGGAGACTAGACTTGTTTATTATATATAATTTTGTATCTTTTTAAAAAAGCAACGCACATTGGGCTGGCAATGTAAGGTAGAGCATTTGCCTAGCATATGCAAGGCCAACCATTTTGTCCCTAGCACTTAAAAAAAAACAAAACAAAATACCAACTATATTCTTTTTTTTTTTTTGGCCAGTCCTGGGGCTGAATTCAGGGCCTGGACACTGTCCCTGAGCTTCTTTTGCTCAAGGTTAGCACTCTACCACTAGAGCCACAGCGCCACTTCAGGCTTTTTCCCAGCCCCCAACTACATTCTTTTATTTTTATTAAAAATCTCAAAATAACTAATATTTTATAAAATTAGTAGTGTGCTAGAATGAGCAGATAGGTAAGCAATTGGATTTCTGTCAAAAAACTGAACAAATTAAATGAAGATGAAACCTTGACTTCCTCACTCTTACTTTTTTTCCCCCCCTCAGAAATACCTTATTTTAACATACTTGAAGGGAACATGAGCAGCTATGTAGTTTACATTGTTCTGGTTTTGGCTGCTAATTATGAAAGAATGCTTTAACTCACACTTGTCAGAATAAAATAAAGAAAGACACATATTTTCTGGAGGATTGAACTGAGACCAAACTAATGTTGTATCATAGTATCTTAGAACTAAATTTAAATACAGGTTATTCCATGCGATTCCATGGGGTAGCTTGACTTTCTACCTCTTCTTGATTTCATTTGAATCTGAAAGCTATAGTAAAGTTTGAATATTGTAAATGAATAATTTGAAATTTTTGCGAGTAAAAGATAAGTACAGTCACAAGAAGTAATGTATATTAAAAAATATTTTCAGCTGGGCACCTGTGGTTCACGCCTATAATCCTAGCTACTCAGGAAGCTGAGATCTGAGGATCATAGTTCAAAGCCAGCCGGGGCAGGAAACTCGGTGAGACTCTTATCTCCAATAAACCACTAGAAAACTGGAAGTGGTGTTGTGGCTCAAGTGGTAGAGTGCTCGCTTTGAGCTGAAGACTGCAGGGACAGCACCCAAGCCCAGAGTTCAAGCCCCACAATTGACAAAAAATAAAATAAAAAATGTTTTCTCTCAATACAGGACCTGGCTTTTCCAATGCATCTAATTGGGTAGACTCTTGCAAACCTTGACATTTGAATAAATGTAATTACTTGTGCTCTTTCTGGGAATATTCTAGTCCCATGGGTGGCCACTTTAAATTCTATGTGGGGGGAAAAAAGAGCATCTGTGAGTCATTGAATATAATTCCAGTTTTCAGCCAGTTTCTTTCATATTTATAGTAGTCTATGTTATGTTAATCTTAGTAGTTTGTTGACAGCATGACACTATTACTGATTCTCTTTATAGATTTCCATTTTTTTTGTTAAGTTTATTTTTGTGAAATGTATGATCTTTTTTAAAATTTTTTTTGGCAGATGTACTCGTATAGCAATGACTAAAACTTTGAGTAAGTTGCCTGAAAAATAAATTGGTTAATTTCTTCTGCAAAAAAGATAATCCACTTGATATTCTTAAGTGATAATACTTTAACATTATTAATATGATGCCTGAAGTTGAGAATCAAGTTCATTAATGATAAGCAACTGCTTACTTTAATTCTAATTTTATAAAGGATTTTTCTGCTAGTGCAAGCTCAGAAAACAATCTAACTCCAGATCTCTGTCATGCAGATTGAACAAATGTTGCTACTTTTTCCTATTTGCTTCAGATTGTTAGGGAAAAAAATAGATAAAATTCCCTTCCTTAGTCTAGCTTTTCTGAGGAATTACTATTCTGAGTGTTGCAGATACTTCCTGACCACATTGTTATTGTTGTAAGTATGTATGCATGAACATGTGTTATTTTATATGGCTTTAACAGGTTTTTTTAAAAAATATGTTTTTTAAAAATAATAGGTAGAGTGCTTGCCTAGCATGAAGCCCTGGGTTTGATTCCTCAGTACCACATAAACAGAAAAAGCCAGAAGCAATGCTGTGGCTCCAGTGGTAGAGTGCTAGTCTTGAGCAAAAGAAGCTCAGGAACAGTGCCCAGACCCTGAGTTCAAGCCCCATGACTGGCAAAGTAATAATAATAATAATAATGATGATAATAATAATGTTACATCTATGTGCTCTGTGATTATAGTATGGATCATGAATAACCACAATTTATCCATTCTTCTGTTAATGGACATCTAGTGTCTCCTTGTGTATATGTGTTAAAGTTTCTTTAGGGTAATTACCTAGGACACATTCTAGACCATAATATATGTGCATCTTTAACTTCAGAGCACTTTAACAATATTGTGTAAATGGATTGTTTTAGTTTTGCATTCCTATGCTATGGGTTAGGGTAAGTCTTTCAAATTAGTACGCTGAAGCCCTACTACCTTAGAATGTGACTGTATTTGGAGATAGGGTTTTCTTTTCTCTTTTCTTTTCTTCCCTTTTCTTTTCCTATCTTCTTTTTTCTTTTCTTTTCTTTTTGTTTGTTTTTGGTACTGTTCCTGGGACTTGAACTTTAGGCCTGGGCACTGTTCCTTAGTTTTTTTGCTCAAGGCTAGAAACAGCTCCATCTCTGGCTTTTTGCTGGTTAGTTGGAGATACACTTCTCATGGACTTTCCTGCCTGAGTTGGCTTCAGATTGCTGTCTTCAGATCTCAGCCTTCTAAGTAGCTAAGGTTGTAGGCATGAGCCCACTGGCGCCTGACTAGAGACAAGTTTTTAATAGATGCTCATTATTAGTTGAGATTCAATTAATTTCTTAGTTTAGTGTCATTTTTCCTAACATGCATGATGGTATTTTGTCAAATCTTTTCTGTAATGGTGGTCATGTGTGTTTTGTAAAATTGTAAATAATGTTGACTTTTAAGTAAATAAATAAGTTAAATTGGTAATTTAAATAAGTTATGTACTTAAATAACTTAATGTTAAATAAAATTTGAATATCTAGGGTAAATCTTATTTAATTATATTGACTGCACTTATTACATATGGTTGGGTTTGATTTGCAAATATTGTAACATGATTTATTTATTTTTGGCAGTCCTAGGCCTTGAACTCAGGTCCTGGGTATCGTGTCAGCCCTATATGAAAAAGCCTCTTCTGCTCAAGGCTAGCACTCTACCACTGAACCACAGTTCCATTTCTGGCTTTGTTTTTGTTATTGGAGATAAAGTCTCATGAATTTCCCTGTTTTGGCTGGCTTCAAACTGGTATCTTCAGATCTCAGCCTCCTGAGTAGCTCGGATTACAGGTGTGAACTACCAGTACCTGGCTGATTTGTAAAAATTTTAAACTTTTTGAAATGAGGCATGGTGGCTAATACCTATAATCCCTTGCAATTTATGGCCAATGTAGGCAAAAAGTTACTTATATTGTCTCAAGCCAAGAAGCCAAGTGTTGTAATGCATGTCAGAAATCTAAGATGCATGAGAATCATAGATAGGAAGATTGAGGTCAAGGCTGGCTCCAGGCAAAAATGTGAGAACCTATTCAAAAAATAACTAAAAGCAAAACCGTCCAGTGCTCAAACCCCATTTTGTTAAAAAAAATAAAATAATTTTGAATCCCTCTTTATGAGGAATATTAGTCCAGGCTTTTCTTTTTCATAGACTCGTTATCTGGTTTTGACATCGGAGTAATACTGGTTTTATAGAATGAGTTGAGAAATACTCTTTTTGTTTCATGATCAGATCAGACAGTCTGTTCAGCATAGGGCTTGGAAGAGTAGCTGTAAGTCTAAATCCCGGACAATCACCTCATTTTAAATGGGTCACAAGAATGATTTTACATTTAAAAGTGCTATCATTCACTCATTCACACTTTGTTCATTATGTTGGTACTGTGGCTCAGGGCCTGGGCTCTGTCCCTTTGCTTTTCTTTATATAGGGCTAGCACTCTACCACTTGAGCCACAGCTCTACTTCTGGCTTTTTTGGTGATTAATTGGATGTAAGAGTCTTATAGACTGCCCTGCTTGGGCTAGTTTTGAACCACAATTCTTAGATCCATCCTCCTTAGTAGCTAGGATTATAGGTGTGAGCCACTGGTACCTGGCTAAGTCTTTACTTTTAAATATTTGTTATATATCTGTGTAGTAGCGTAGATTTTACCTGTTGGCCTGAAAACCTAAAATATTTACTACTTGGTCCTGTAGGGAAAATTTTGTCAGTTCTGTTGACTTTTCTTGGTTCCACAGATTTTTTTCCATTACCTTTCTTATTTCTATTTCATTGATTTCTTCTCTACTCTTTATTATTTTTCCTTCTATTTAACTAGAATTTCATTCGCTCCTTTTTTTTCTCTTTAAGATGTAATGTAACCCAGGTGCTGGTGGTTTGGCCTGTAATCCTAGCTACTTAGGAGGCTGAGGTGTGAGGATCATGGTTCACAACCAGCTGGAGTGGGAAAGTCCGTGAGACTTATTTCCAATAATCTGGTCAGAAAAAACTGGAAGTGGTGCTGTGGCTCAAGTGGCAGAGTGCTAGTCTTGAGCAAAAGGAGCTCAGGAACAGTGCCCAGGCTGAGTTCAAACTTCAAGACTGGCCCTCCTGTCCCCCTCCCCAAAGGTGTATTATCTGCAATAAATCTCATTTGTTGTACTTTTTAAAATTTTGAGCATTGTATATTCATCTCTCAAGTTCAATTTGGGCTTCTACTGTACTTTTAGTATTCCCTCTATCTTTGTCCTTTCTCTCTGTTTTTCTCTCTCCTCTCAGGATTGAACCTAGATTGAAGCATGCTAGTGTCCTACCACAGAGATGGGCTTTCACCCCATATCTCTATCTTTTGTAATACTGGGATGGAACCCCCACTTTAGCCAGCACTGAACAAGTGGGTTACATCTCTAGCCCAGCCAGTTACAGTCATTGCTTTTATATTAATTTTATCAGTTTTTAATTGGCTGATTGATTTTTCTCCTTACTCCAGGTTGTCATACAGATATTCTTAAAAACAGTCTTTTGTGATTTATTTAGTTGTAAATAGTTTGCTCCTTTTTTTTAAGTACTTGTATGAAGGAGCTGCCCTTTAACATAGCAGCTTATGAATATAATGCATCTTGATCCGTGCCACTCCTTTCAGCATTCTCATCCCTGCCCATTGCATCTTCTTTTTACTTTATTAATTTTGTAGACTGTACATTGATTTCTTGACTGCTTTTGCCCCCGCCCTCTTCTCTTCCTTTGTCTACTCCTCTCCCCTTGGTCTCATCACTCCCATCTTGCAAATATCAACTTGGTGCTTATTTTCTTGGTCTTTGGCTTTGTCTTTCTAAGGAATACACTACTTGAATTTTTTTAGAATCTACCATATTTCAGATAATACTTTTGTAACCACCTAACATGTTTACTTGTTTATAAGCTAATTCTAGCTACCACACTTGAAAACCATGCAACTTTTGTCTGTCTGGGCCTGACATCAGTTAATATAAATTTTCTAAGTTTTCCATTTCCTTAAAAAATAGTACCATATCATTCTAATGAATGAATAAAATTCCATTGTGTATATATACCACATTTTCTAGATCCATTTGACTATTGAGGGGCATCTGGGCTGATTCTCTACTTTAGCTATGGTGAATAGTGCTGCAGTAAATAATGGTTATGCTGGAGGCTTTACTATAACCTGGTTTGTGATCTTTTGGATAAATGCCCAGGAGTAGGATTGCTAGGTCATAGGGTAGTTCTATATTTAGGTTTTTTTTTTTTTTGAGGAAACTCCAAACTGCTTTCCAGAGTGTTGGAAAAGTTTCCACCAGCAGTGGATTAGTGTTCCCTTTTGGCTGCATCCTTGCTAGCATTTGTTATTGTTTGTTTCCTTTACGGCCAGAGATGTTGAACATTTCTTCTTGTGTCTATTGACTATTTTTACTTTTCTGAGAAATCTCTCTTTAAGTGATTAGTCTATTGCTTTTAAGAATTGTTATGTAGGACTTAAACAAATATTTAGTGTAGAACTAATTTCCACACTGCTGAGGCCAAATCCATCTTAGCATTTTATCTACTGCTCAGGAATTAGGACATTTTCTAGTTTGGCTGATAGGATCAGTAACTCTCCCCATACAACATTGTTTCTTCCACTAATTCCCTCTAGTGTGTGTGTGTGTGTGTGTGTGTGTGTGTGTGTGTGTGTGTGTGTGTGTGTGTGTGTGTGTGTGTGTGTGTGTGTGTGTGTGTGTGTGTGTGTGTGTGTGTGTGTGTGTGTGTGTGTGTGTGCATGCCTCATGCATGCTTGTCCTCAAAGCCTCCAGCTCCACTTTGGTTGCGCTCTATCACTTATGTGAGCCATACCTTCTATCTTGCATTTTGTTGGTTTATTGGCAATAGAATCTCTGCAGACTTTTCTTTAGTCTTCCAAAGTCCAGACTTCTTAATAGTAGGATTTTATTTGTGAACCACTGGTGCCCAGCTCACTGATCCCTTTAGACAGTTTCCCAAGCCTTTTCTCAACACATCCTTATCTCTGTTGATGAGTACTCTGCTGATTCTCAAGACTTCTGCAGGTCTCTGGAGCTGTGGCTTAGGTTCTTCTCTATAAGACTCCATCCTCCAAACTTTTACTATTAACTCTACTTCTTAAATTCAGGGGATTGACTAAGCTCCACTTAGGTTTTCTCTTCTCCATATTCAGTGTGAAAATTTTCTTAAAATAGTAAGTTAAGCAGGCTCAGACCTGTAATCCTAGCTACTTAGGAGGTTGAGATCTGAGTATCTTGGTTCAAAACCAGCTGGGCAGGAAAGTCTGTGAGACTCTTTTCTCCAACTACCAAAAAGCCAGAAGTGGAGCTGTGGCTCAAGTGGTAGAGTGCTAGCCTTGAGCATAAAAGCTCAGGGATAGTGCTTAGACCCTGAGTTTAAGCTCAAGACTGGCACCAAAACAAAAACATACTCCTCCCCCTGCCACCCCCCCCAACCCCCCCCCAAAAACCCAAAGCCGTAAGTTAGAACACTTGTAAGGTTCTCATTTGTTTTTCCTCTATGGGGAGCACTGCCTTTTGTTATCCAATTCATTTTTATTAGAGCATTTAAAAAAATAGTACGATTAAATTTTAATTACTTTCTGGCAGGATAGTAAATCTGATCTCTTTCTCCACCTTAGCCAGAAGTAGAGGTCCTGTATGTCTTTGCATAGTAAATATAATAGAACATTGCATTTCCTACTTATTTTGTATCGCTAAATTATATTCTAAAAAATGACATCTTTGTTCTACAGCATATTGCTGCCACAGTAAATCCCAAGAGGTAAAACTTTATTTTTGTTTTCACATGGTTTTCTCGAAACTAACCATCTAATTGTGAAAGGAATTAAAGACCAAGCTTTTAAAAAACACCATTTTGAAAACTACATTATCAGGACATGCTGTATTTGTAAATGTGTATAAATATGTGTTTATAAATTGGATAGTTGTACAAATAACAACTATTTTTATCTTATCATGATATTCATTGTATATCTACAGATGAAAGCCTCTTCATTCATAGTCCTGTTCAATGTTAATGCAATAATTTCATGGGAAATTATAGTTATTTTGATAAAACTGCAATAATAACTTCTTTACTAAAAGCTGCAACAGTAACTTCTAAACATTGGTAGTGTAGATAATTAGTAGTTAATTTAGCTTCATCATTTAGATTAAAAAATGTTAGAAAAACTATTTTAAAAAGCTACCTCATTGGTATTTGCACCAAGGGACTGTTGAGATCTGAGTTTAAGTTCTGCCAACTATAACTTAAAAATTAAATTCACTTAAAGATATTGTGGGCAAGAGTAAATTTTAAGATTAGAGCTCATCACATAATAGCCTTAATAAAGTTTATTATCTGACAGTATGGTAAATACTTTCACAGATACTTTCTTATTTAAATAGAGTTTGGAAGAAAAATCAGCCATTATTTAATCTTCAGGACTGCAAAAGTATGGATATATTTATTCCCAATGGCCAGAAGTCTGTTAAGAGTTTCATTGATTCCAGAATCAAGGTGTCCAGAGGACAGCCTTTGCCTTTTCCCACTTCTTTTCCAAGGAAGAAAATTCTTTATTTCTTCTTCTGTTTTCAAGGTAGCAAGCAGCCATATAACCTTTTACTATTCTTTAGTTAAAATCTCTCTGTACCTCATCACATCACTCCTTGTGATGACATTTATGGCCCACTTAAATAATGCTGGACAATCTTGTATCACAATTTCAGAATCCTTAATCATTTACTCAAGATTTCTTCTGCCATATAAGATAAAATGTATAGATTCCAGCGATGAGCATGTGGATATGGATATCTTTGGAAGACTGTTGTTTAACATAGTACAAAATTTTATTTATTCATGGGAAAAGAAAATACAGAATATTGCAGAAAAAACAAATGTGTTAGAAATAAGTAAAATTTGGAAAGAAATGGAGCAAATAGGTGGAAATAATAAAGGTCTTACAGTTTCTTGGTCATTTTCTGACGTTTTATATTAATGGATGGAATTTGTTTTGGTTACAGATAGAAATTAATAAGCTAAAATACAGTTTTTATACTGTAGTTCATCTACTTTTGTGAGTCCCCTCCCTATAAAACCGGTGCTTAGTAATTTAAACTCATGAATTGAAACACCAGTTTACATAGTTTGATACTGTGATTGTTACTGAATTACTTAGGATTTGATAATTTGAATATGTCCAAAGACATGTTCTCATTAATCTTTTACTTCACCATTTTTGATATTAATGAGGAATTGACCACTTTGCCACAAATTGTGGCACTGCAACTAATAGAACTAGAGGTTTTAGCACAGTTTCTTAAAGGTTTAGTAACCCCTAGACCATTGCAACTCTGAATGAGATTATTTGTCTGGTTTTGTTCATTTTTATGCCAGTATTTGTGGTTAATTTGTACATTTGTGGAGAAAATTTAGCTGGTACCTCTTTTGTGGCATGTTTAACCATTTGTAGAACTACTAAATATGGTATAACAAAGTAAGAATGTATCTTCTTTCGTAACTTAAAAGCTAAGTGTTTATATTTTCTTCCCTTAACTCTAGGATACCAGAAGGTCCCATTGATCAGGGGCCAGCAACAGGAAGGGTACGTGTTTTAGAAGAGCAGCTTCTTAAGGCCAAAGAACAGATCGAAAATTACAAAAAACAAACCAGAAATGGTGAGTGATTCTGCTCTTTTTTTTTTTTTTCTTTTCTACTACTCAGTATATTGGATGTAGCACAAGCAATTGAAAATTTTCTCTTACCAAATTGTGGGAAATGCTGATCTTTCTATTTTTTGACTGTAGGTCTGGGGAAAGATCATGAAATCCTTAGAAGGAGAATTGAAAATGGAGCTAAAGAGCTCTGGTTTTTTCTACAGAGTGAATTGAAGAAATTAAAGACTCTAGAAGGGAATGAACTCCAAAGACATACAGATGAATTTCTTTCGGATATAGGGCATCATGAAAGGTACTATTTTCCATGTAATTTCATTGGAGCTTTTGTATACATGGTAATTTGGGAATGGGAAAGGAACTTTAATTTTTTTGCTGAATGGTGAATGACAGGATTTTTAAGAACAGTGGACAACCTGAGGTATCAAAGGATAGCAGTTGCCAAATCAACCAAACTAAATAATGGGAAAACATTATTGAAAATATTTTTCTAGGAATCTTTATGTGATATGAACTCTAAAGATATTAGTGATACTCAATAGTGTATTAAAGTATTTTCCAGTAAATGTCCTTCATATGCAATCAGTAGTTAGAATGTGTGGTTTTGCACTGCAGAATTCCTACAAGGTTACAGTATTTTTCTGCAGTATATTTCTAATTCAAACACTAAAAACTTTTAAATAATACATCTGAGGATTTCTAATTAAAGGTAAACAAGTTTTGGATAAAGAAGTCTATTTTTTTAAATCACTGTCTGTCTAGTTGATAGAAAGGGGAACCTGAGATCTGCCTACTTAAATTTCTTTCTCCTATTTATACATCTCTAAATAATATGTAGTTTATCATCCATAGAAAAGAAAATGTTATAGTGCTGCTGTGTTCATGCAAAATAAAATACCCGAGAATCATTATAAATACAGTGAAACCTATTCTTTGGCCTGTTATATTTAAAGTCTTAAGTTCTCAGTAGGATTCTTATAGCAATTTCTGTCTCATTAGTGAACAATAAAAGAAAAATTGTTATATTAGCACAGCCTACTACTGGGAAAAGGAAACAAATTGCTCATACAAACAAGAGTTTCATAGATATTAACATCATCAATGATATAATGATTTTGAAAAATTGCTCCGTTGTTTTAAGTGAAGTTATAAACAAAACTCAGTGGATTGGATCATATTTTAATGTTAATGATTCTACAGAATTATGGTAACATACAATTAAAGGGCCACTGAGTTATTAGGTTCAACATTAGGCTGTCCTTTGAAATTTTTAGCCCCTCTGGCATCAGGCTGTATTAGGCCATATGTTGACCAAGTCTATCCTTAGGGCATTATTCTAAAGTTACATTGATTCCAGGCACCAAACTGCCATTAGCTGGAGCTTTATGCCTGCATGCTTTGCTTATTTTAGTTTTGTAGAAAAATGAAGATTTTCAAATAATCTGATACAGTATTTGTATGTGGTATGTAAAAAAAGATTTACTGATTTCTGATGGAATCTTTAAGGATTTTTTATGTAACAATATAATTTTGAAATTAAATTTTAAAACTTATTTTCAAAATATAGTTTGTATGTGTGCTTTGTACAAATTAAAAATGAGCATAATAAATGGCTTATGTGAAATGGATGTAACTCATTGTTACATTTTGTTGTTTATTGGATTATGCCATTTAGTGTATGTTAAATAATAATATTTCACTGAAAACAAAATGGAAATTACAGGTACCTATGTCAGTTTCTTAAATAGAAATTATAATGAATCTGGGATACAACATAGGGTAATAATTTAACTGCACAAGGCCAGATTACAATGTAGTAATATAAGTAATGAGCAAACATAAGCAAGTATTAGAGAAATAACCCTTTAAGTAGTGAATGTACAAAACAGAAGGATTTGAAGTGGATAGAAAATATTCTTATGCTGGCCATTTCCAAGATTCTTGAGAAAAGGAATTAAAATTTACTTTTATGTTTCTGTCTGCTGATTTGTTTGTATATGTATGCGTATGTGTTATATGTAACAGAATTTGAATTTGTCAGCACACTTGATCTGCTAACACTCTTACCAGTTGAGCCATACCTCCAGCTCTGCTTTTTGCTGGTTATTTTGGAGACAGTTTCTTTCACAGGCTTTTCTATCCAGCTGGTTTTGAATCATGATCCTCCTGATTTCAACCTCCTGAGTAGCTAGGATTACAGGCATGAGCCTCAAGCATGTGGCTGCTGATTTTTTGTGTGGACAAAAGTGTATTATTATTAAACTTTATTATTTTCATTTATTTCAAAAGTATTGGATATATAAAAATAGATAAAAGAGTTACTACATGCCCCACAATTTCACCATTTATTTATGTTTCACATTACTATTGTACATGTGTTACCTATTTTTATTTTTACATTTGCCCAAATTATAGTGTGCAAATTGTCTCTCTTAAATGTTAAGCTATTCTGAAAAAGAACTATTTATTTTTTGGTTTACAGAGATGCTGACTACAGGGAAAATTATTTAGTACTTCTATTTCTTCTGAAGGGTTTCTTTCTTAGGATTATTAGTTTTTTGTTTTCATTTTTCTAGCTTTATTGGAATGGGCTAGGGATGTTACTCAGTCATAGAACACTTGCTTAGCATGGTCAAGGTTCTGGATTTGATCTCCAGCACTGCCCTGTTAGTATAGTACCAATTTCTAGGTAACGAAAGGGAGAGGAAGGAGAGAGGGAAGGAGAAAAAAAGGGAAGGGGGGGAAGAAAATGGAGAAGGAAAGGAAGGAAGAAAAAAGAGAAAGAGAAGAAAGGAAAGAAAAAAACCCATCAACATGTTGGCCATAAAAGAAAAACAAATCAAAATGACACAGATTTCATTTCACTGTACTCAGAACGGCCATCATCAAGAACATAAAGCATAACAACTGCTGATGAAAAAAATGTGGGAAAAGAATTTGTTTCTATGATAACAAATATGACTTTCCCATTGGTTACCATTTGCTCTGTTACTAAATGCTTTAATATTTAGTTGAGAACCAGGAATAAAAAAAATGACCAACACTATGTTATTTCCTCCTAGGTATGTTCAGGGCTACTCTCATCATCTATTAACTGAGTACTTCTGATCAGGCCCCTCCTTTGGGGTCTTAGAGGAAAATAGATATTGGATTGTTTTATGACTGGCTATGCAGTTATCACATATTACAGTAAAATCTAACACAAGTAGCTCCTTCTTCTGAGTTGTAGAATTATTGATCTGTTCTCTCCAGACAGAAGGTAAAAGCTCTGAAACAACTTTTTCAGGGCATTTGGCATTAAAAAAAAAAAAAGAAGGACTTACCAACTATCACATATCTTGCTACTTCATACTTATTGTTACATATGTATTGCATGCATTATTTTAATTTGTTTATGTTTATTTTAAGATGAAATAACTAAATCTCAGAGATAGCAAAATAACTTTGCTAAGATACAAAGAAGTAAGTGGCATATCTAAAATTGAGAATTAGTTCTCTCTGGTTCTTTGATCTTTCTTGTCTAATTTCAGACTTGAAGAAAAATGAGTATATTTTTTCTATAGTAAAAACTTACTATTAAAATAAATCTGAGATGCCAGAGACTAAAGTTTAATTGCCTTGATAGAAAATAAAAGATGAGTACCACATCAGTTTAAGCATCAATCTTTATGATTATGAAGAATTTGGATCTCTTCTAAAGACTGTATAATCTACTGACAGAGTATAAATAAGATGGACCTGCAACTTTGTTTGCATTTATAGGTCTATAATGACGGATCTATACTACCTCAGTCAAACAGATGGAGCAGGTGATTGGCGGGAAAAAGAGGCCAAAGATCTCACAGAGTTGGTCCAGCGGAGAATAACTTATCTCCAGGTAAGGTTGAATTAGCATGTAATTTCTAAGTGGAACAAGAAGAAAAATCATAACAATATATAAAGTATGAATTATTGTTTGCTTGTAGTTTTTCTAGTACTTGCCTTTTAACATTATTCTCATTTTACATATATGCCTTGAGTGAAATATAAAGATAACTAACAAGTGAAATATAAAGATGACTAAAACAAGGTCCTGGCCCTAAAAGAGTTGCTTATACACACATACACAAAATCTATAATTATGAACATAGCTGTATTTTAGGAGTGAAATATATGAGATATTTATAGCATTTTGAGGAAGGAGACCTTCAGGGTAATTTTGTGGAGGTTGTATTTGATTCTAACCGTAAAGGATAATTTTAAGACCTGGACACACATAAATGGAGGAAAAGACTAGCTTGAAAAGATGATGGGAGCAGTGGATTATAAGAGGGAAAGAGCAGTACAGGAACCCAGAGGTTCTTCAGGTTGTCTAGAATATTAACCACCAGAAAACCGGAAGTGTCTCAAGTGGTAGGTAGAGTGCTAGCCTTGAGCTGAAGAGCTGAGGGACAGCACCCAGTCCCAGAGTTCAAGCCCCACAACCGACAAAAATAAAAAAGAAATTAGATGACAGTGGTTAAGCGTTATGGTGCATAGCAATGAATGGTCACTGGAAATTTTGTTTCCTAAATACCATTATAGCAACATATAGGAAATACTAGTAAACTCATTTCTAGCCTTTAAATCAAATTTTATTTTTTAAATCCTCATTAATTTTATCTTTCATATATGTAAAGAAATTATCATTTTATTTTATTTTTATTTATTGTTTTGGTCATGGGGCTTGAACTCTGGGCCTGGGTACTGTCCCTCAGCTCTTCAGCTCAAGGCTAGCACTCTATCACTTGAGCCACAGTGCCACTTCTGGTTTTCTGGTGGTTTATTGGAGATAAGAGTCTCAAGGACTTTCCTGCCCGAGCTGGTTTTGAACCTTGATCCTCAGATCTCAGCCTCCTGAGTAGCTAGGATTACAGGTGTGAGCCACCGGCGCCCGGCTTTCATTTTTTAAAATGATTTCTAATTTTAATTTTTTGTTAATTTACTTTATTGTTACTATAGAGGTGATATACAGAGGCACTACAATTACATGAGTCCGTGATAAGTACATTTTCTTTGGTACAGTGTATAGCTATTATAAGCCTGGAGATTATTTAAGATAAAAGGATCATAGGAAGAAGTGACATTTTGCCTAGGATGTGGAGAGGAGACTTGAGAAAGAGATTAGGAAAATAGAATTGATAGACTCTTCCAAATAGGTTCAGGAGCTGAAATTCCTGGTAATGGGATCACTGACTGACAAGGAACTAAGAGACTGAATTTGCAGAATTCGTAGAATTCTTGGAAACTGAAAAATGCTGAAAGTTGAAAATACTCAACTCCATCCTTTCCTATTGCTACTGATAACATAATTTCTGTGTACTGACACTCTGCTTTCCCTTTAAGACTGGAGGCAAAATATCAATTAATCACATTTCTGTATATTTTAAGGTACATATTTTTCTACATGTAAGTAGGGAAAAAATAGCAAATCAGGTTTAAAAACAACTTGATTATGGTATACTGATTTGGTCTCATAATCTCATGACTGTTCGTCAGTGGAATCTATAGAATAAGAAATACTTTACCTCCTGTAGGGAAGAGATAATTATGTCTTACCAACTAGGTCCTTACTCAAGGAACTATGAATGGCTGGTGGTACAGAACTATTTTCTTTATTTAAAGTGGAAATAATAATGGCTTCCCAGCATCTTCTATTTCCACTTACTTTTATATCTACTATTTTTAAACTATTATCTGGTCATGGTTCAGTTCTCTACACTGTGGACCTGCCAGCTGCTTTTGCTTCTTTTTTTTTTCTTTCTCTTAGGTTTTAGTTTTTATCGTAATTTTCAATATTGAGGAATTTCACTTGTAAATCATACTCGTAATTTATAATTACATTTATAGTACAACTTAACATTTTTCTTGGACTTTTACTTAAATTTACTTTTACTTAAATTTCTGTGTTTAACAAGTTCTTTTATGTAACTGGAGCCCCTCTGTACATCACCTTTACAATAACAATAAAACATACCTTACAAAAAGTTATTTTACATTTTCTCTTTTTTCCATGAAAAGTGAGTGTTTAATATTCAAGGAGATGCAAACAATCTCAGTAAAAAAAAAAAAGCATAAGTTGGGTAAATTTTTTTTCAACTTTTTAATATATGATTCTTTTCATCTAGACTAAAAGCTCCTTGAAATATTTTCCACTTTTGCTTGTGTGTTTTAACTTCAAATTGTGCTACTTTCTCATTGTGTATCCTTGAATTCATTATTTTTGAAAGATTTCTATAGTAAAAATAATTTAATTTCATAGTGAATAATTCATTTATACAAATTTAAATTATGTTAAATATAATTTTTTTACCTTTCATTCAGTTATATATATTTATTGTAAAGATACTGTCAGAGGGTTTACAGTTACATGAGTAGGGTAATGAGTACATTTCCTATTGAGCATTGTTACCTCCTCCTTTGATTTTCCCCAACCATCACTTCCCTCCCCACCTCCCCAACTCCTCCCTCCTCCCCTCCCCCTCACGCCCCCCTTACATTGTAAAGTTCGTTTTCAACATAGTGTCCTGTATATCTCATCGTCACAAATAGGTCTGCCTGCATCACCATTTAAGCATTCCGCTATAACCCTTTCCCTCCCCAAATTACAAAAATGTATATACAAGATGCAGAACACCAGAATCAAATACACTGAAAACAGGGGTTATACCATTGGGGAAGAACTTACAAAAGAAAAAGATGCAGAATACTGGAATCAAATACAGTGAAAACAGGGGTTATACCATGGGGAAAGAACTTAGAAAAGAAACAAACAAAAAAAATCACATAGTGCATGAACTCAGGAACTATATTTTTAACATTATTAGTAGAGATTAAAAATTAATCACCCACTATTTCTTCCTCTTATCTGTATAGAGATGAAAACAGTCATTCTTTTCCATTCCAACAAAATTAAACATATATGTAGTTAGGAATACTGATTTTAATAGATAATGTTCTATTTGGAAGTTTTTACCTGCAGTACACTTTGAGACACAGCTGCTTTAAAAATGAATTAATTTGTCAAATAATGAGATATTTGGGGAATAGGATCCTTTTCTAAACGTAGAATTAATTTGTGTTCCATTTATACCATATCCTAAAGGCAGTTTCATACAGTTTAATTTAGAATCTGAGAGATAGCTGTAGCATTTAGAATATGAGCATAATACTAGGAAATAATATTTTTAAAGAGTATAAAGAACCTGAGTACTAGTGGTTTATACCATAATCATACCTATGGAGGAGGCTAAGATCTAGAGGATCACAATTCAATACTACTTAGTAGAAAACTTGACTAAAGTTTATTTTCAAAACTAGTAAAAGGCAGAGATGTGGCTTAAGTGGTATGCTGTCAGCCTAGCAAATATTTTGCCCTAAGTTCAAACCCCAGTACTGCTATGAGATAGAGAGAATAAATGAAGAAATCTTTGTTTGGTATCTATACAAAATTAAGCAATTCATATACTTACTATTGGAAATTTTGTAAATGCTTTCCTTGTTTAGTCCATTAACTGGTTTGGCTAAGGATTATAAATGCCAGGTATATTGAATACTTACAGATTATTTTCCCCATAGATATGATTTTAATTAATCAAGAAACTCATTTAGAAATTGTATTGAGCCTTAAAATCTAGCTACACTGGGCATTTTTCTCTAACTTTTGGACCCACATCACAGACATAAATATTGTAAGTATTATTTGATATTAAAATTGTGGTTATGATTTTGTAATACTTTTTTCTGCCTCAAGCTTACTGCTCATAAAGACATTGCTCTACTCTTTTTCTGTTGATCATGATAATATCATTACTATGAGAAGTTGTTCAGATGAATGAGTTAATCTTGGCAATATACTTATAGATCATTTGAAATTACACTAGTGATTTGAAAGATCATAATAAGTTGTATCTATGTACAAAATAATAGGAAAAGAGAACATTAAAAGCAAATGTTTTTAATATTTATGTCTAATTGGCAAGGTTTTATCACTTAAATATCTGTATTCTTGATAAATAATTCACATAATTTTATGTTACTTTCATTATTTTGGAACTACTGATGGAGTTGAAAATTTTGAGTTTCACTAGTTTTTTAATAGCATTAATGATATTTATTGTTGTTTCTCATTAAGAATGAGGAAAGGAGGGAAGTGCAGCAAAGGGGAGGGGACAGAGGAAGAGAAGACTCCAAGACAAAAATTGGAAAACAGTCCCTTTTTTCCATTTTAGTAAAATAGATATTTAAGACTCAACTATATTTTGTCCCAGATTCTTTCTCTCTTTTTCCCTCCTTCCTTCCTTCCTCCCTTCCTCCCTCCCTCCCCCCTCTCTCTTTCCCTCCTTCCTTCCTTCCTTCCTTCCTTCCTTCCTTCCTTCCTTCCTTCTTCCCTCCCTCCCTCCCTCCCTCCCTCCCTTCCTCTCTCCCTCCCTCCCTTTCTTCCTAACACTGAGGCTTGACTCAGGGCCTAGGCACTGTCCCCAAGGTTTTTTGCTCACAACCAGTGATCTACAAGCCACAGCTCCACTTCTGATTTTTAGATGGTTAACTGGCAATAAGAGTCCCAAATACTTTATTTCCCAGGCTGGCATTGGACCATGATCCTCAGATCTCAGTCTCCTGAGTATTTAGGATTATAGATGTGAGCCATGGTGCCCAGCAGAAACTCACTTCTTATATATGACTTGGATTCAAGTAAAATAATGGAATGATGTACTATTCAAACAATAATCAAAAGGACAAAGGAATATATAGCAATGATAGCATGATCAACTTATAAATGTTTAATTCTATGTGCGCTTAATAAGAGAACTTCAAAACACATGAAACAAAATCTGTAAGATCTGAAAAGAGAATAGCAAAATACAATTGAAGATTTTATCATTGCTGTCAATGATTGATAGAAGTACCAGGCAGAAAATAAGCAAATATATAGAAGAACTGAACAACTGTCAACCAATGGGAATGAGCAAACAATTGTAGCATATTTCACCCAACAAGAGCAAAAAAAACCGTTCTTAACAAGTATGTATTGTACATATACTTAAGTACATCATATTCTGAATAGTAAAACAAACATAAAACGGTAAAATCACAGAAGTTTATTCCTTTATCAAATCATAAATTATAAATGAAGAAAAATAATAAGGTCATTTCTAAACACTTGAAAGTTCAATAATTCATTTCTAAATAGACCATGCGATAATGAAGAAGTATTTTATCAAATAAAATTATACAATCAACTCAATGAATATGAAAATGAAATGCAACAAATCAGCTAAAGTAGAGTCTAGAGGGACATTTATAGTACTTAAGTGCTTATAGATGGAAAAGTTCTCAAGCAAACAATATTAGCTTCTACCACATAAAAGAGAAAAGCCTGTTAAAAGGAGCAAGATTAATCCTAAATGAGAAGAAAGAAGGAAATTATAAAGGGTGGAAATTAAAAAGAGAAGGGTGACAAACAAAACAGTTGTTGTTTTTTAGTCAATAAAATGGCTGAATGTGGTTGGCTCATGCCTATAATCCTAGTTACTTATGAAGCTAAGATACAGAGGATTGTATTTTGAAGCCAACCTGGTCAGAAATAACAAACAAGAAAAAACCAGGCTGGTAGTGTGTCTCAAGTGGTACAGTGCCAGCTCAGCAAGCAAGCAAGCATGAGACACTGAATGCAAGCCCCAGTACTACCAAGGAGCAAAAAACAAAAGGCAACACTTAGTAAGGTAACAAAGAAAATGAAGATCTAATATAAATTAAGGTTAACATATGATAATATATATTGAAGTATTAAATGAATGAGAGGTTCTCACTATAGACATTTAAAAGACTGTAAGGAAATATTTTACAAAAAAAAAACCTTTATCCATGGGATTTTATACCTTAGATAAATAGACTACTTCTTTGAACACCACAAACATTAAGAACCTGTTCAAGATTAAAGAAATTGAATTCATAATCTTCCAAAATTGCTTTTTACTTAATTAATTCTTCCATGGTAGATTCTAAGCTGGACGCTTTTGATCACTTATTTTGCCAGTGCCTTTGTGTAATTTCTTCTCTTTAGTGTGGAACTTATTTGTGACTTGCTTCTAGGTAGTAGAATGTGGCGTTTACACTACGTTTCATGGAGACTCCTTTTCATCAGCAGAGTACCTATAAGTACTCTCTCTGGCTGGCTTGATGAAATAATAAGAAAATACATATTGCAAATAGCTGAGATAACTAGCAATAGGCCAGGGCCTCATACTCAGATAAAACCATGGTTGTTGTTCTGTTTAAAGCAGAAGACCCAGCTACACTGTGCCAGATTCTTGACCCACAGAAACTGTGAGATAATAAATATATACTGTATTAAACTACTTAGTTTGTGATGATGGCTATCAACAATAGAAAACTAATATATCTAAAAAACACTTAAAAATAAATTATACCAATTATTCCAAATAATAAAAGGAAATACTTTCCACTCATTTATGAGGATAGCTATATCCTGATTTCAAAACTAGTCAAAGACAGTATAGTCAAAAACTAATTTCCATATACACTGTCACCCCCTAAAAAAAGAATCCAGTAAAATCTTATTAAATTGATTCCACAACTATATATACACCCATATATATACAGAAATACACACATGTGGAATATGTACACATACACATATGGGATGTATACATATATATATATAAAATATGTATATACATAGACATGTAGAATATATACACACACACACACACACACACAGAGGTCTCTATATATAGATATATCATGGTCAACTAGGATTTATTTCAGGAATGCGAGGCTGTCTAACAGCTCTATGGTCAATTAGTTAATCTAGTAACAGATTTAAGAAGGAAAACAGGACTATATAGTTATCAATTAAGAAAGTTTTTGATAGCAATCTAGTGCTCAGTCATGATCAAACACTTAGCAAACCAGGAATTGAAAGAATACTCTTCAGCTTGATTTAAAAAAGAAAACACACACACACAAACAAGTAACATCACATTTATTAATTAAAGACTAAATGCTTCTCCTTTAAACTTGGGAACAAGACAAGGATTACTTTCTCACCACTACTGTTCAGTGTCATAATGAAAGTTCTATTTGGTGCAATTAGGCTATGATTATCAGTGTAGAAAAATTCCAACAATATAACAGCAAAAGTCCTAGAGTTAGTTAAGTGAATTTAGCTAGCCACAGTAGATACAATCAATCAGCACACAGAAGTTTATCATATTTTGACACCATAGCAATACGTAATTGGAAAACAAGATTTCAAAACACAGTGTTATAAGTCAGTGGTTTTCATGGATTAAGATTTGGGGAAAGCTGTGACTCAAAAGAATAGCATAGTTGTGTGCTGGTAGAATTTATATAAAGCCTGGAATTTAGCTAATAGTATTAGGTAATGCCAGTGTCGTGTGTGTGTGTGTGTGTGTGTGTGTGTGTGTGTGTGTGTGTGTGTGTGTGTGTGTGTGTGTGTGTGTGTGTGAGAGAGAGAGAGAGAGAGAGAGAGAATATGAGTATATATAAAAACTGGTAGAATTTATATAAAGCCTGGAATTTAGCTAATAGTATTAGGTAATGCCAGTGTCGTGTGTGTGTGTGTGTGTGTGTGTGTGTGTGTGTGTGTGTGTGTGTGTGTGTGTGTGTGTGTGTGTGTGTGTGTGTGTGTGTGTGTGTGTGTGTGTGTGTGTGTGTGTGTGTGTGTGTGTGTGTGTGTTGTGAGAGAGAGAGAGAGTGCTGAGGCTTGAAAGGACCTGGGATCTGTCCCTGAGCTTTTGTGTTCCAGGGCAATATTTTGCCACTTGAGTCACAGCTCAACTTCCTGCTTTTTGGTAGTTAATTGGATATAAGAGTCTCATGGGCTTTCCTGCCTGGCTGGCTTTTAATTGTGGCCCTCCTAAATAGCTAGGATTACAGGCTTGAATCACCAGCATCTTGCTTTTTAAAATGTACTGTCATTAATTGACATCTCATGAAAGCTAAACAGTAATTCTCTGTACTATTTTTATAATTTATTATGGATCTTAAATTACTTGAAAGTAAAAAGTTACAATATTAAGGATTTTGGAGGTTAAAGAAAATAAGGTGAATTGGTTAGAATACTCTTAACTGGAGGCAGTTTGATAAAAGTGATCTTAAGACCTCTTTCCCATTGAAAAATAATAACTGATTAGTTCAAAGAAATTTATGCTCAGCTACTAGTAGATTCTCGGTGTAGGAGCAGTTGCACAGAGAGATGAGAATTATCTCCCTCCTAGAGACATGTGATTTAATTTATTGTTCGATTAATCCAGTGAGTAGCTAAGTGCTGTAAGTACCAATACTACCCAGAAGGATGTCATTGTGTGGAATAGAAAAGCCAGCAAAATAGCAAAACTTACTCTGACTTTCATTTAAAATGAAACTACTGCAGTCTTTGCAAGGAATAGTGCCATCCAGTTTCCCTTTTGCAACTATTTCATCTCATTATCTTCCCTAAGGCTTACTTACATTTCTTTGGCATGTGGGCACTTTTACTGTTTCCTTTTTTCCCCTCTTTTTCCTCCCTTCTTTCTCCAGTTTTTTAAAAAAAGAGTACCTGCCTTTTGAGGAAAACATGATTCTGAAATGGTAAGGAGGATCTTTCTAGAATTTAGTCTTAATATTCTAAGAATGCTGTTTATTTTAACTTTACTACTTAAGCTGATTCTAAGACCTGGGAATTGGAGTTGTAAACTTGTGAAGAAAAGTTGAAATACTTGAGGAGATAGATCTTTTGCATGCGTGTGTGTGTGTGTGTGTGTGTGTGACACACACACACACACACACACACACACACACACACACACACACAGGATGGGCAGAATCTGGCTCTTTAGATTTTTTTATGGCCCTTGTAGAATATATTACCAGGATTGTTCTGGTAGGAGTCTGATTTGGAGGCTTTCTAGGGACCACCTGGAACAGTATAGCAGTTCCTTAAGTGCCTCTCATTTATTATTTTCTACTGGATTTACACAATACTTAGAAGGAATTTGATTTCCTGAAACACTTGGTAATTTCTTTTGTCTGGGCTGTCGTGTTGCTGTTATTAGTTACAGCTGATCACTATTTCAGGATTGGAAAGGACACCTTCATACGGTCTTAATTTTGCTAGGGAAATATTTCTGTAATATGTTGTTAGGGAGTTAATTTCCAGTCTTGGCTTTTAAAAAGGAGAATGCCTTTTAACTTCCTCTTTCATGGATGTTAAGTGTGCCCAAAGTCTTCATTTTAATTACCACCATGCAGTGCTTCAGTTCACTTATTTGCTTCATTACCTTTTCAGCTTTGGTTTTGAAAATAATTTTAGAGAAAATTACATTGTTTCCAATACAATGAAATGTTTTCACCTCACTATTAATGAATCTTTTTTTCCTTATCACCACAAACTGGATATTGCAAATCTTTTTAAGCAAATAAATTAAAAACCTCTTTATAGTCTTGTGTTTAGATTGAGAGCACAGTAAAATTTAACTTACCTGGCCTAATACATTCCTTTGTTTTTACTGAACTCTCCTCATTGTAAATGGGAGCTATCTGTAGCTTATCTCCTTTCAGGAAGAAATGTTCTCAAGAGAGTTGCTGGAATGATTCCCTAGGGTTCTGATTCTTAATTCTAAACTTACAAAAGTAGCCATATAAGGCACTCTAAGCCTGAACTTTTTGCTACATCTTGTGTTAAAGACATCTTGGGAGAATAGATAAGGACAGTGGAAAATAGATTGTGAGGTCTGAATTCTAAATTCTGGATTGCACACTGCTTACTTATTTTTGTGATTGTGGTTATCTTCTTTTTGTCTTTTAAAATGTAAATAGGCTGAAGTATAGTCATTGAGCATTCACTATAAGAGAAATTTGACATGGTTATGTCTAGTTTATATTGACTAAATATTTTCATTTCTTGTTGATTTAGCCTTTTCCTGTAATGTTTTTGTTTCATAGTAACCCTGGACAGATAAATGGAGGGAATTACATTGTGTCTGAAACATTTGTCCTAAGAATACTTTAGTTTTGTAAGGAAAACATTTATAAATAGTAAAAATCTATGATTTAGACTGAGAATGTAGCTTGAGTAAACATGTGCTTAGCATGTATAGAGTCCTGGGTTCAGTCCCAACCATTGTCCCCAAATTGAATTCACCCAGTGTGAAAAAAAGCCTCTCAGATTATAAATGATATGGTAGTTCATACCAGTGTGGAGTATGTATCATCTTGTTCAGCCATCATCATTATCTCTGAGAGAAGGGTAGATTGAACAGGGAGAGTTGTTCAATTTTAAATACATTAATTGAAGCAAAGTCATACAATTGAGTTCATAGCAGAATTTTCATTAGGACAAAAATCACACCCTAAGCCTCTCTACAAAGCTCTTTCATTAGCGCATGTTGTCTGAAGTACTTTGTTAAATTTATATCCTATTTCTAAAATTTGGATTGTTATAAATTATAACCACAAGGAGCTAGACTAAATCTGCCCATTGATGAATCTGGCTTTAAGAAGATCTCATATAAAATAATCTCACATTATAAACATGATTTTTATAGAGGTTATATTTTAACTGATTTTTTCATACTTTTAAAGTATGGACAACTACTTAATAATTTTAAAGACATTTCATGTAATAAACTACATCTTTCAAGGTTTAGCCTAAATTCAGTTTTATCTAGAATCCTTCATTTTAGCTGAAAGTGGATTTTTCAAAAATTCTTCAATTATCACAATCTTAGAACATTTAAATTGCTCCAGTAGTTATTTATATGTGTGCTTTCATTTTCCATTGCTATCATTTTTGAAGATTTACTACATATATCAGATACATTAATGAATTTAAGTTTATTTGAAATTGCTTAATGACTGACACTCAAGGCTGAAGAGTAGAGTGAATGAAAGTCTTCCCATGGGACTCATTGGGACATTTTTTATCTGTATTCTCTCATTTTTCCATTCCCAGATTAAAAGTACTTCCTAGTGAGCTTCCTCCACTAACTTTATCAGAATCCCACATGTGTGAGGTGGGAGGAGGGTTAGTGGAGGGGACAATTGATGAGACTCCCAGTATAAAACAGCCACATTGCTGCAGTCTTGCATAACTGGTAGGCATTTTATATGAATGCATTAAATAAGAAAAAATTCATTTTACAAGTAGTGGAACAATTAAAGGGAAGCTTTCTTTGGTAATGAGGCCCCTCCTTTACATTTTTTCCCATGGACAAGTTACACCTCTAGCTATCAGCTTGGTGTAGTGTAAAACCGAATCATGACCATTGACATATTATTTGATAAGAAATTTGAAGATTACGAAACTTTTTATAGACTTTGTAACTCTTATGTTTGTTGTTTCTTTAACAGTGATGTACAACATAGACTTCGTTCACATCAGGGATTTCCTTCAAAGTTCCTTTCCACTAGAATAAATCACTGCATATCTCAAAGTTGCCTCTTGTTTTTAGTCCTCTCTGCTTTCCTTAGAAGTAGTGATTCCTCCCTCCCCCCCAGATTTTAATTTTTTTTAACAATACAACTTATCTGTTTCTCACTATCCTCTGATTTTTTTCTGGATGTTCAAAAAATATCCTTTAGAAAGGATATAAGTAGTTTGGGAAAAAATGAGATGTTGCTTTATTCTTTCAGTTTTATTTATTTAGTATTCTAGTCATTCATTTTCTTTTTTTAACTACTCTATCTTGTCTTCATTGATTATCTTTCATATGTAAACCTTTTTTCATTTCAGAGTCTAGTATAATGTTTTCCCCTTATGTCACCTAAAAAATTAATATATTCTCTCTCCAGCTTGATTAGAGGTCTACAGATACTTTTATAAATTTCCCTTTCCTTTGTCTTATAACTTTTATGTCCAAAACCCTGGGTTCTAATAAAATTCTTAAGACATAGTAGATGTGATTTTCTTACCTACAGATGTAAGTCTTCTTTTAAATAAAAGTTCTATAGTTTCCAAAGTAAAGATCAGCTATTCCAATAATTATGATCCCTCATTTCTTTTTTTAAGACAAAAGATCAAGGTATGATGTAATAATAAGGGAAATTGTCATATAGTAGCAGTCTGTACTATTTTTACAGTGATTCAGTACATCTAAAAAGTGTTCAAAAGAAAAAGGTTATTGAAGAATATATAGACTTTTTATTCATAATGAATTCTGGAAATATTCAAGTGCTTTTGTTACAAATCATGAAAAATTGACAAATGTTTGTATCTACACCCTTGATAAACTTTGGATAAAGCTGTGGATCAGTTTGAGAGCATCATTTGCTTTCAGGATCTTTGTTGTTATGATACAGATTTTCCCATTCTTATATACTTTCCTTTTCCTAATCTTTTGTGGCTGAAACAACAAGATGGGATTATTACTGGTCTGCCAGAGTCTCAAATGAAAAATATTACTATAAGAATTCATAGTCTCAAATAAAAAAGGATAAGTAATTTGTGCTTGATTGTAGAAACAATATTGACTATGGATATATAAGAGGGTTAACTCTTCTTAAGGTTCTCATTGGTTCTTCTTTGATCTACAAAAGACCAGCTTGCAATGATACATTTGAGTATAAAAGCTATCTCTTTTGGAGGTACTTGAATGTATTTTCCTTTTTCAGCTTTTCTTTCAGAATGGCTTCATAGCCTACCATCTTAGCTTTTGTAAGGTGAACTCTACTGAAGAGAACAGATGATATCCCTAGAATATAGTTTTAGATTTGAAGTTTGTTGAATGCTTTATTCAAGGCTCATATAAATTAAGAAGTAATTACCTTGCCTCTTGCTGTATGAGGAAAATAGATTCTGTTCCTAGAGGCACCATCCTCTCTTTGCTTGCAGAAAAAAAAAGCTTGGAACACTCAGACTAAAGAATGCTTGTCAAAACAACTTGTTATATGAGGAACTAAAATGCCTAAGGATGTTTAGTAATAACTCACACAAATTAGAGCAGAATTGAAAACTTTACCATTGGGATAAAAGAAATTCTCATATCAGCCAACCATTTTTATGGCAATGTATAGAAATAGAAAAATGGACTTCCCAATTAAAAATTCAAATCAATATCAAGATAGTATAAAACATATTATGTATTCAGTTATAAAAATTGCTGGTAGCAAGCATCATATTTGTTTTAAAAAGAAACTCTATGACTAAATGGTTTACAGTTGTTGAATTCAACAGTGTCTTTACTGAGTGTCTTTTACTTCATAATGAAAAAGTAGGTTTTGTTTGTAGCACGTAGAACTCTGGAGATAAATTAAAAGATAAATTACAACTTCTTCTTTAGTTTTATTACAGAAAGTAAGTTCAGAATCTGAAGTGGTGCTGGAAATGAATGATTTTTACTTCCACCATTAAGTATGTTTGTAACTTTGAGTTAGGGTTATGTAATCACACTTATATGTTCTCAGTTACAGAAAAGTAGGAACACATTAAAAATTTTTGAATTACAATACATATATATAGGGCTGGGAAGGTGGCTCAGTGGTAGAGTGCTTGCCTTGCATGCATGAGGCCCTGGGTTTGATTCCTCAGAACCACATAAGCAGAAAAAGCCAGAAGTGGCACTATGGCTCAAGTGGTAGAGTGCTGGCCTTTAGCTGAAGAGCTGAGGGATAGCACTCAGCTCAGAATTCAAGACCTATGACCCTAAAAACAACAACAAAAAAACATTATATATATTTGCCAGGCTAGGACCTTGAACTCACGGTCTGTGAACTGTCTCTGAGTTTATGTACTCAAGGCTAATGCTCTTCCATTTGAGCCACTGCTCCACTTCTGTCTTTTTAGGTAGTTAATTGTAGTTAAGAGTCTAACAGACTTTCCTGCCTGGGCTGACTTTGAACCACGATCATCAGATCTCAGCCTCCTGAGTAGCAAGGATTACAGGCATGAACCACAAGCACCTAGCTATTTTTCTTACTTTTAAGGAAGTTTTTTTTTTTTTTTTTGCCAGTAGTGGGGCTTGAACTCTGGGCCTGGGCGCTGTCCCTCAGCTCTTCAGCTCAAGGTGAATGCTCTATCACAGTGCCACTTCTGGTTTTCTGGTGGTTAATTGGAGACAAGAGTTTCATGGACTACTTTCCTGCCCAGACTGGCTTTGAACCGTGATCCTCAAATCTCAGCCTCCTAAGTAGCTAGGATTACAGGCGTGAGCCATCAGCACCCAGCTCTAAGAAAGTATTTTTAATATAACTGCTTTGTTTTTTTATTTATTTAGTGATATTTTCTAAGTAATTGTCCTTTTTGGCTTCCATCTCCCTACAAAGAAGTTGTCATTTTACATAAAATTTTTATTGGATCTAATCCTTAAAACTGAATTCTTGGCTTAAGAAGAATTATGTGGGACCAGTTCCTGCTTACATCATTTTTGATACTCATGACATCTAAAGACACATGTTAATGTCTCTGAACAACTTTATTTTCATTTTCGCTTGTTATTTTCTCTGACAGAATCCCAAGGACTGCAGCAAAGCCAAGAAGCTGGTATGTAACATCAACAAAGGCTGTGGCTATGGTTGTCAACTCCATCATGTAGTTTATTGCTTTATGATTGCATATGGCACCCAGCGGACACTCATCCTGGAATCCCAGAATTGGCGCTATGCTACTGGTGGATGGGAGACTGTGTTTAGGCCTGTAAGTGAGACATGCACAGACAGAACTGGCATCACCACAGGACACTGGTCAGGTAAGGAGCAATGCAGCATGTCAATTTTTTTGTATGATCAAAGAATCAGATTTCTAAATATAGTTTTTTGGATCATAAGCGCCTTTTCTTCTGGATCCATGAATGCTATCCATTACCCAAATAAAATTTACAAAGAAAACAAGTGTTTTCTAATCAAAAGCATGTTTTATGGCCACATATGATGGTGCATGCTTATAATCCCAGCAGTTTGGAGGCTGAGGCAAGAAGATTATAAGTTTGAGGCCAGCAGTAGTACCACACTATCTGAAAAAATAAATAAAAATGTATTTTATGATCTATTTCATTTCTGATGTTTATTTTTAATTGTGGTGTAGGAAATTCACTTTTACTTCAAGGAGTAAAATCTAGACTTTTAATGATGATGATAATGATACAGCTTTTACTTTATAGGATGCTCTCACATTATTAAACTCATTTGCCATCATAATTATTGTATAAAAGTAGACAAAGTTTTCAGACATTGACCTTTCCACTCTCTTTTCCTTCCTCCTTCCCTTTTTTCCTCCCTTCCTCCATCTTTTCCTTTTCCTTTTGCTTTGCCTTTTTCTTTTTTCTAGTACTGAGGATTTAACTCAGCCTTATGCTTGTTAAGCAAGTGTTCTACCTGTGAACTCTACCCCCATCCCTTTTTGCTTTAGTTTTTCAGATAGCTACCTCAAACAATGCTTCCTCCTACCTCCACCTACCCATTAGTTGCAGTAGTAATAATAGTGGTAGTAGTTTTAGTGGTGGTGGTGGTGGTGGTGGTGCAGGTAGGTACTACTATACCCACCTTCTTTTTTGAGAGTCTCACTATATAATCCCAGCTGTCCTGACATTTTTATCGTCCAGCTTCAGCCTCCTGCATTCTGGGATTATAAGAATGCACCACCACATCCAGAATCTGGACCGCCTTTTAATTTCAGAGCTGGGACTGGACGTCAGGCCCTCATGGTTGCGAGGCAGATGTTCTACTACTTCCATGCCTTTGACTCTTACATAAAGCACACACATGTAGTTTCTTTTAAGGGGCAGTTTAGAGGCAAAGAGAATGAACAATCAAAATGTAATAAAGTGGTGGGGACAAGTGAAGAATACTCCAAACCACATGGTGAATAACTATTTGAGGTTTTTTTGGAAGCATTATTTTTTTTTAAAACAGACCTAAAATGTAACTTGGAGGCAGCCTGTCAGGACACAGTAGAAGAATTTTCTTTTTTTTTTTTTTTTGCGGGGGGGTCTGGTCGTGGGGCCTGAACTCTGGGCCTGGACGCTGTCTCTCAGCCCTTCAGCTCAAGGTTAGTGCTCTACCACTTGAGCCACAGAGCCACTTCCGGCTTTTTTCTTTTTGCTTATGTGGTGCTGAGGAATCAAACCCAGGGCCTCGTGCATGCAAGGCAAGTGCTCTACCACTGAGCCACCTTCCCAGTCCCAGTAGAAGTTTTAGTCTTTGTGCATAACATGAAGAAAGAAGCAAGAGAGCATGAAGTTAGGAAAATTAGAAGCAGATCATTGTAAATTTTGAATATTGAGTGCTTACAAATGCTTTTAAGAACAAGTTTCTCTTTCAGGATTTCCATTTTCATGATTGTGGAAATTTTTTCTCACCAAACCCAGTTAGTTTTTATTTAGATAGCAAAGCTGCTGTTTTTGTTCCAAGAGTAGACAAATTGATAAGAAGTCATATTGCTTTCAGCTACTTCCTGGTGTTATCAATGCATTATTAAATTCAAGCAGCTATCTCAAGTCACAAGGAAAATCCATAGCAAAAAAAAAAATCCAGAGCACATATTAAATTATACTGTAAATAGGATGAAACTAATGTTTATAAAGATTCTGTATCTACTATCATATAAATTTTCCAGCTTATACCTTTAATAGTGTCCAATCTCAGGTACCACTGATGGACAAACTAATATTAAGCAATAAGGTGATTAAAAATCACCTGTTAGGTAGGCTACTGTGATTCTTTACAGTAATCGTTCAGCTTCTGATTAGTGGAAACTTAAATGCACACATGACTTTAAGTCTCTTGTACAGACCTAAACAAGCATTATTTTAAGTACATAAGGACTTATATCTGATTCAACTTCCATGAAGTTTCTTAAGGTATGCTTTCCCATTTATGGTTCACAACTCTGTGTGTATGTGTGTGTGTGTGCACGTGCGTGCGTGCGTGCGTGCGTGCGTGCGCGCGCTAGTTTTGGGGCTTGAACTTAGGACTTAGGTGCTGTCCCTGAGCTTTTATGTTCAAGGCTACTGCTCTACCACTTGAACCAACCTCTACTTTGGCTTTTTTAAAAAAATGATAATTAATTGGAGATAAGAGTTTCACACACTTTCCTGTCCAGACTGGCTTCAAATTCCAGTCTTTGGATCTCAGCCTTCTGAGTACTAGGATTAACAGACATAAGCCACCAGCACCTAGCAAGAAATATTTTTATTCTAGGAATTTAGAACATCAATATGTCTCTCTAGACGATGGGAGGAAGAAGAAAGGATGCTGGGCTGTTATTTTTAGTTTTCTGAACTTCATCAGTTAACTTTAGCTTTTGAACCAGAGAGTTTAGCCTCCAAAAAACAGCAACAACAAAAACAATCTTAATGAGCCAGGTGCTGGTGGCTCACACCTGTAATCCTAGTTACTCAGGGGGCTAAGATCTGAGGATCGCAGTTCAAAGCCAGCCCCGTCAGGAAAGTCCATGATTCCTATCTCCAATTAACCACCAGAAAACTTGAAGTGGGGCTGTGGCTGAAAATGGTAGAGCACTAACTGGCCTGAAGCAAAAATGCTCAGGGACAGTGCATACACTGAGTTCAAGCCCCAGGCTGTACAAGAAAAAAAAGAAAAGACAATGATCTTATGTAGTAGGTGCCTTACTCCCTGTCCATCTTTGTTTGGTTGTAGTCACAAAGGAGAATGAGTAAGAGCTATTGATGGTTTGATTTTTTCTCATAAAACTTATTTTCATTGTATATATTTGGTCCTTAAAATGTAAAACATAGACATGATTATTTAACATAATTATTAAATTACAATCTTCAACAACAGGAAACATCTTTAAGATGAAAATCAGGCCATGATAAGAATATCATAGTTTTTCCATGTTAAAGTTACACACAAAGTTAGATGGAAAAAAAAAAGAAAGAAATCTAGATAGGAAAAATAAGCCCTGTGCCCAGTAAACCCATCATTTCATCACAGTGAGATTCCTGATCACTCTGGCTCTGTGTGCTTCTCTGAGCCTCTAGTGCTGCTCACTGTGTTTTCTTTTCCAACATTCTAGAGCTGGAAGATCTCCTCTCACCTGTAATGCTGACTTGATGTAATTAGGGATTTTTAAAACTGACATTGGTGTGGGGAACAAGTGTGTTACAACCATACATGTTTGGAAAGCTTACTATCTGTGCTCTGAAGGTCTAAGACATATCTCTGCCCTGTACTTCTCTGAGGTCACTGACCTAAGTATGTGTGTGTGTGTGTGTGTGTGTGTGTGTGTGTGTACACATGTGCCATGTGCTCTGGTATTCTAACTTGAACTTAGGGTCTGGCTCTGTTCCTTAGCTTTTTCCATTCAAGGCTTGGAGCTATCACACTTGAGCCACAGCTCCAGTTCCAGCTCTTTGATGGTTAATTGGAGATAAGAGGTTCATGGGCTTTCCTGCCCAGGATGACTTTAATCCATGATCCTCAGATCTCAGCCTCCTTAGTATCTAGAATTACAGGTGTGTGCCACCAGCACCTGGTTTCAAGAAAGACCCTTATTTCAGGAATTTAGAATGACAGTTTTAGAATATCTAGGTGCCTCAGAAGAACTCAAACTGCTTTGCACAATAGTGTTTCCTTTATCTTTAGTTCCCATTTAAGGAAATAGAAAAATGCCTGTGAGAGGTCTTTTATAGCTAGAATATATGGGCATTAAGGAGCTAAAATTTCCTCCATACTTTTTCTGTGCTCCATATTGCACACAATTGTACATACTTATTTTCATATTTGTGCCACAATGCTTCTCAAGTTGAGGTAGAAATAATCCTGGAGGAAATGAATCAGAAGTTTGTAATTGCCACAATGTAACATTGTACATATTCCTAGCCTATCAATTTTATTTAATGTTAGAGAGGTGAAATCATTTTTAAATAATGAACAATATATAGAATTGTATAAAATGAAAATTTAATAGAACATCAAACTTCGTTTATCGATTTAATCAAGGCTTCTTATTCTCAGTGGTGTTGAGGGTGTTGAGTTTTTTCCTCTTTGCAGTTGGGAAGGGTGGACGCTCAGAAGCCCCATTCTACCTGAGAGTTTTAATTGCTCATTTTATTTTGAAATAAAAGGTGTGTGGTTTTCGGACCTATACTTCTGGGTTATTTATGCATTGCCAAGCATTTGACCAGAGCACATTAGTAAATGAAATAAATAAAACATATCTCCCACATCTCATTCCAAATTTCAAAACATTTCCCTTCAAGCTGTCTTAGATGCTTACATTAAATTATAGATTTTTTTTTTTAGCACTGTGTTGCTAAGAATGAATCTTTTTAAACAATGTACTCTTTTTAAGCAGGTTCTGGCAGAATGAGTTCAGAGATAAAGATTTGATTTGGGAAGAAGCAAGACATACTAAGCACCAAAGTCACTTAGAAGTGGGAACAATTTCATTGGAAACATTTTTGAAAAATCTCATGAAGTCTGTTTAGACCCAATCAAACACTGCTAGAGCTAGTGGTCAGTGAGGTCCCCTTATTTCCTATGATATATCTGAGGCACATAGTCTTGAAAACGTTCTCAGAAACTGGAAATGTCTTTGTAAACACTGATATGTCTTGTATGCTATATGTGTGTCCTTAAAGATTTGATTAAATTATTATGAATCACATCAGGTTTTAAACATTGAGGTAAATATACTCAATATACTCTTAAAGAGATGTTTTAAAAGTTTAATATAAGTAGAGTTTAAACTTAATGCCATTTGTATTCCCTGGGAAAAGAAATTTACATCGTAGTACTATGTCTTTTGACCAAATATACAATATTATAGTTAGGGTTATTATGATTATTGCTCAATTTTGAAGTATAACTTGATTTTTTAGAAAGTAAAACTGCCAAGCTGAGCACTTAGTGGCTCACACCAGTAATCCTAGCTATTCAGGAAGATGAGATTTGAGGATTGTAGTTTGAAGCCAGCCCAGACAGAAAAGTCCGACACTTATTTTCAATTAATCAACAAAATTAATCATGTGGTAGAGCACCAGCATTAAGCAAAAATCCAAGCAAGAACACAGGCCTTGAATTCAAGCCCCAGTACCAACCCATACACATATCACGCGTGTGCACATGTGCGTGCACGTGTGTGCGCACGCACACACACACACACACACACACACACACACACGAAAAAACTGCCAGAAATATACTGATGCAAATAATGGGTACATTTATGATTTTACTATTAAATTTTCAAATATGAGTTAGTGCCATAAGTAAGGAAGTGCTCTAGTCATTCAGTTAAAACTTGAGCATTTAGAAAGATGTTCGAAGGGATGTAAAGATATCTATAACCCAGCCTCTGCCCCTCAGGAACTTGCTATTGAGTATCATAATATTTATTAAACATCCTCACATTGTACCATATAAATACTATACTTAAGCTAGGTACACTAGCTGACATTAGTAATTCCAGCTATTCCAGAGCAAAAAGTCCTCAAGACCCCATCTCAACATATAATCCAGGTACAGCAGGACATGTCTGTAAACCCCCTTCACATGTACTTCTCACTGTCCTGCACTACATTTCTTACTAGTCCACCTACGAAAGTATCCCTTGGGAGTTCTGTGTACTTTTGTTACAATGAGAAATTATAATTTCTTCATTTTAGAATATCTCTCCTCCACTGGATCTCACAAAATCCTGTTTATCTTTTAGTATTGTTTTCTTTAAAGTATTTCCCTTCAGGTAACCTTGTTTTCATTTTTTTTTTTGCCAGTCATGGGGCCTGAACTCTGGGTCTGGGTGCTGTCCCTCAGCTCTTCAGCTCAAGGCTAGTGCTCTACCACTGGAGCCACAGCTCCACTTCCAGCTTTTTCTGTTTATGTGGTGCTGAAGAATCGAACCCAGGGCCTCATGCTTGCAAGGCAAGCACTCTACCGCTGAGCTACCTTCCCAGCCCCTTGTTTTCATTTTTTATTTTGTTTCTTGTTTTTTTTCATTAATGCCATTTCCGTGGCTTAAGCTGAGAGCTTCACGCTCTTTGCTTTTTTGCTCAAGGCCAGTCTTCTACCACTTGATCCATAGCTTTGCTTCTTGCTTTTTGCTAGCTAATTGGAAATATGAGTCTCAAATTTTGCTAGCATGACTTTGAACTGAGATCATGGGATCCTCAGATCTCAGCCTCCTAGTAGCTAGGATTATAAGTGTGAGCTCCCAGTGCCCAGCTGCATATTTGTTTTTGTCATTGGTTTATGTGTCGCTTTGATGATTAATTATTTGAGACGTTTGTCATATTTCTTTTTTGTTTCTTCATTGTCTAATAATACTGGCCAGTAATTACTCAACATTAAAAAAAATTAAATTGCCTATTTCAAAGTATTTTCTGAAATTTCATGTGTGTGTATGCATGGATACATACCCACATTTTGTGTGGGTATTTTGAATACACTAAATAAGTACTCTTTCATTGTACTGTATCCGTAGCCCTTTAATTTGTTTTAAAATCTATCAAATATTACCCTGGTCGATGTGACTTAATTTGCTAATCAGGATTAAATGAGATTATATGCATAAAAATTTGAAAAATGTTTTTAAGATAAAGCCTTGTTGTTTATAACAAAATCCCACCAGAATTAACTTTCATGGTGTCTTACTATGATAAATTTTATTATGTAAGGACTTTATATTTACATATCTGTATTGATTCATCCCACTATTTAGGGTCCCAGTCACTCAAGCCTATAATCCTAGCTTACTTAGGAGGTTGAGGTTGTTGGGATCTCACTTGGAGGCCAGCCCAAGCAGTTGAGTTTGGGGAATCCTGTCTCAGTGAACTCCATAGCATGCGCCTGCTCTCCTAGCTTCCAGGAAGCCTAACAGGTGGATCATCCCCAGGTACATTCCGGGGCAGGAAGCCAGGCCCTATCTAAAAATTTCCAGCAGAAAAAAAGGACTAGACACCTTGCCTGTCAAGCAGATGTGAAGAACTGAGTTTGAACCTCAGTACTGACAAAAAATAAATTAATAATTAAAGTCTTCCTAAGTCCTAATATTAAAAGGCACTTATCAGATTTTTTTTATTTCTAATGCTTACAGAAAAACTGAAAATAACTAAGTGAAAAATACTCATTTAAGAGCACTTGCTGAAAAATTTAATTATTTTTGCAGAAATGGGGATCAACCCTAAACCTTAGAGCACTTGCTGTACACTATATACTCAACCTCAAAAAAGTTTAAAAAATTACTTCATGGAATAAAATAAGGCATTCTTCCCGAATAAACATTTTATTTATTTATTTATTTTTCTTTTCTTTTTTTTTTTAGTTGGTCGTGGGGCCTGAACTCCGGGCCTGAGCACTGTCCCTCAGCTCTTCAGCTCAAGGCCAGTACACTATCACTTGAGCCACAGTGCTACTTCTGGCTTTTTCTGCTTATGTGGTACTGAGGAATCAAACCCAGGGCCTAATGTATGCAAGGCAAGCACTCTACTACTGAGCCACCTTCCCATCTCCACCAAATAAAAATTTTAGTATCTTCATTTTATTAAACATTTATTGAATACTGCTTAGTTCAGAGACTACGAAAGTAATCATATAGCAACAGCTAACATTTAGTGAGCCTTACTGTGTATCAGTACTAAGAACTTCACATATTTTATCTCATTTAATATTCACAATAAACCTATATTAGTCACATTTTATATAGGTGGGTAATTTACCAGAAGTAATATAGCTATTAAGATATAGAAGCCCAGTCTGACATCAAAATGTTGCCTCTAATAAAGTACTGTGCTAGTGGACCAGCAAATAATTGTCCCCCCATTATCTTCATAGCCTAGTTTTATAAGAGTGCCACATTTAAAAGCACTTATAAGCCTACAAAATATAAAATATTTGCTATCTAGCCTTTTGCTAAAAAAAAAAAAAAAAAGGTTGCCAGCCTTTGTATAGATGATTAGAATTCCTGTACTCAAGAAGCTCCCAATCTGAACAGAAAATAAATGCAAACATTAAAAAAACTTATTTCCAGGTAGGAAATGTGGCTAATGGTGTTATAAAATTTTAAACAATATCCCAAGGGACAGAGAGAGTGTAGTGATTCCAGCTACAGAAGTTAGAAGTGCTATTTTGAACCAGAAATCTTAGGTATGGAATTCTTGCCACACTTATAGTGCTTGACCAATGATGATAAAGATGCATATATGCTTGCCATGTCTTACTTAGAGTAGGTATCAAAATATCAAAACTCCTGGACATTACTTTTTTTCATTCTACTTCTCATTTGCTATATTATGTAGAAGAGTTAAACCATCGAATTCAGTTTTGTGTTTTTCCTTTTGTACTTAGATTTGAACTCAGAGCCTTGCACTTGCTAGTAAAAGCTCTACTACTTGAGCTATATCATTATCTTTTTTGTTTTCATTATTTTTGGAAAACAGTCTCTGTTTGTCTGGGCCCAGCGTGAACCAAAATCCTATCTAAGCTCCCCTTGTACCTGGGATGTAGGTACACACAACCATACCCAGCATTTTATTGGATGAAATGAGGGCCTTACTGTTTTCCCAAGCCTTTGTCAAGCCCCAGTTCTGTAGATCCCAGCCTTCTGAGTAGCTAGGATTACAGATGTAAGTCAGTTAAAAATTTAGTTTTGAAAACTAGTGATATTACAATTTTCAAGTAAAGCAAAGATAAATGTGATAAAGGTACTTAGGTATAAATATTTTTAAGGGATATAAGTATGAAATGCTTATGTTTTTTTCAATAAACCCATATATTGTATTCTCTCTTAATTGTGATTAGAAAAAACTTTTTACAGTACTTACAATTTTGCAATAGGTTCTTATAGTAATTCAGCATGTAATTTTATAATACATTTTCAGTAAATGTGGAAAACAATGCAACTGTGGTTTTGGACAGATATTGTCAAAACTAGTCAACTAGTTGGCTCAGTGGTAGAATGCTTGCCTTGCATGCATGAGGCCCTGGGTTCAATTCCTTAGCACATAAGCAGAAAAAGCTGGATTTAGCACTGTGGCTCAAATGTTAGAGTGCTGGCCTTGAGCTGAAGAGCTGAGGAACAGCGCCCAGGCCCAGAGTTCAGCCTACAACCGTAAAACAAACAAACAAAAAAACTAGTCAACTTAGAATTATTAGGAAAAATTTTAGTTGAATTAAGGCAATGGCACAAGATTGGATTATTACTCAGTTTAACAAATGGTACCAAAGATATACTAAATACCTCTGTGAAAGATTTGTACTTCCTAAGTGAAGCAGAGAGGAAACATGATAGTACATTGGGATGGCAGGAGGTAGGCCAGGGGCAGAGTGTATTAGCATGTACAAGGCCTGGTTTCAATCCCCAGCACGCCATGCACACACATGTGGTTGTGGCGATATGTATTTATGTAAACCAACTACATTGGAAAATTTTCTCCTAGCACAATTTTAAATATGACAGTTAAATAATTAATCCAGTATTTGGATTTTTGAAGTATTGTATTCTCAAACAGAGAAAAGGTTAAATTATTCCATGTTGATTCAAAAATATTTCTAACATCAAAATTAAAGACCAACAAGGCACAGATTCCCTAATTGTTTAGTTTATGCAGACTTGCACCTATCGTAGGAGTAATAAATGTTATGTCTATATTCATGACATTAAAAAATCTGAAAATAGCTTGAAGCTATTTCTTTTTCTGAATATCATTAATATTAATATGTAATCAGTGAGCTAATTAATCTTTATATGGGAAGATTAGTCTTTCCTATTCTTCTGGGCATATAGAAATTGATGTTTTTTCATTTGAATATTTCCTTTAGCCTGAGAAGAATATACATTAACAATAGAATACAGTTTTGGTTCTGTGTTTTATATTAGTTTACATATTTTGTTCGACATTGATTATACATCCAAATGTATATTTGATATCAGTTCCAGCTGTTTGACAAAGAAGACCAATATGTTTTACTATAATATGCCTATTATCATGTTGTTCTCTATTTAATAGCAGAATTATTTATTTGTTACTCATAACAAATGGTATTAGCCACAGATGCACTTAAAAACACACTCATAAATTAATGCATTTATTTGCCTTATCATTTGTTAAAAATTTCCTTGGTGTTCTGTTCCATAGAAATGAATTGCCAATAGGTATTAAGAATATGCTGAGATGATTAAAGAAAGGGAAGAAAAGAATCATTCTGAGACCATTTGAATGCAGTCTTTATGAGTTGTGGCTATAAAACAGTTTGCACTATATTTACTATGTCATTCTCTAAAAATAACAGAGAAAGAAATGGTTCTATAAAGATATATTTTGATGGAATTATCTTACCAAGGGCAAACTAGCATTTTAAAGATAACAGCACAATATGTTGTTATCAAGTTTTACATTTTAATCTGTTCACTTTAAATTAATCAAATATTACTTTGCACTAGAAATCACAAGTAAGAAACAAAGACAAATCTTTAGAATTTGCTTACAAGGCCATTGTTCTTATTTCTTTCATTCTTTCTAGAGCAAAGCTAGAGAGAAGGAAGGGAGGGAGGGAGCAGAGAAAGGAAGGAAGAAGAAAGAAAAAGAAAGAAAGAAAAAAGAAAGAGAGAAAGAGAAAAAAAGAAAGAAAGAGAAAGAAAGAAAAGGTAAAAGAAAGCTAAGATATTATGTATGTATGTATGTGTCTCAGTACTAGGGCTTGAACTCAAGTTGAGGGCTGGTACTCTACCACTTGAACTACACTTCCACTTCCATTGTTTTGTTGGTTAATTGAAGATAAGAGTCTCTTGAACTTTTCTTTGCAGGCTGACTTTGAACCTTAGTTCTCATATCTTAACCTCCTGTGAATAGCTACCAAGCCTTTTTTTTTTTTTGTCATTTTAAAATCTCTTTTGTAAATAGAATATGAAACAACATATTTTTTGCAACTTGCCACCAAGTATTCCCACTCAAAAAAGAGATTTGGACACAGTTTTTCCTGTCAGCATTGGGTAGAAGAGTTCACTTTCATTGGCCATTACACAGATGAAGTCAACTCTCCTATATTGATTAAATGAGGTCGTATTGTAGGTAACTAGTATTTTGGCAGATGTGGGAAGGTGGGGGCGGGTTGTTTGAACTCAGGGCCTCAGCACTTGCTGCACTTGCTTAGCTGACTCTACAACTTAAGCCAAATCTGCAGCTTGGCTTTTTTGCTGTTATAGATTGAGTCTCATGGACTTTTTTGCTCAGGCTTGCTCCCAACCAAGACCTTTTGGATCTCAGCTTCCTAATAAATAACTAGGATTACAAGCATGAGTAAATATTTTAAAAGTTACTTTTCCATCATTTTGGATAGTTCAGTGTCAAGCTATCATTATTTAACGTCAGGGTATTAAAATGATGAGCAAACATCACAGTCTACCATGTAGATAAAACACCTTATCAAATAGCCTTTGTGTTGCTTTTTGTTGCATGATGGTAAATAATTATAACCACTGTGGAGCTTGCCCTTTTGAGCAGCTGGCTTTATTTAGCATTTTAAGCAATTGTACTGTTTACCTCTGGTGCCTAGGCATTCTTAAATTAAAATTTTAAATTCATTCTTAGCATCCCCTCACTTGGGCAATGCAAAATCTAGTCTGTGACATCTGTTCTTTTTTGTTTGTTTGTTTGTTTGTTTGGGTCCAGTTGTGGGGCCTCAACTCTGGGCCTGGGCACTGTCCCTCAGCTCTTCAGCTCAAGGCTAGCGCTCTACTACTTGAGCCACAGCTCCACTTCCGGCTTTTTTCTTTTTGCTTATGTGATACTAAGGAATCGAACCCAGGGCCTCAAGCATGCAAGGCAAGCGCACTACCACTGAGCCATCTTCCCAGCCCTGACATCTGTTGAGTGCATTTTTTAAAACGAAACATTCAGTATGTAATAAGTCTTTCTGCCTTATAATATTGGAATGGGAAAGCATACATATTATAGTGAACCTAGTACTATTAAAAGTTATTTAAGTGAGATTAAGTTAATATTTGAGATCTATTAATGATGTTATTACATCAAAACCATATCCACAAACAATGTTGTTAATATTCAGAATTAGTTTTATTTTTGTTTTGCAAACCAAAACAGACTGAATAGGGCTGGGAAGGTGGCGTAGTGGTAGAGTGCTTGTCTCACATGAATGAAGCCCTGGGTTCCATTCCTCAGCACCACAAAAACTAAAAAGGCCGAAAGTGGCATGGTGACTCAAGTGGAAAGTGCTGGCCTTCAGCTGAAGAGGAACTGAGGGACAGCACCCAGACCCAGAGTTCAAGCTCCATGACCGACAAAAACAAAACAGACTGAACAATGCTTGATTTTTTTCTCAAGCAACTGAAAACACCATCAAATATAAGATAGAGAGTAGAGCTTGATTATCAGTTTAAGTCTCAAAAGTCCATCGATGAGAAAAGAACAAGAAAATGTTAGTTAAGTGCAAATTTTTAAATACCTATTTGTTATGAAAGATACAGGACTTTCTATTTCCGAAACTAGAGTTTTGGCCCTGGGCCCAAGTTTCAAATGTTAGGTCTGTCTACTGGCCCCAGTATGCGAAATAAAAAGAAGAGTAATCACACGAAGGACAGAGAAAATAGGTTCATTACAAAGCATAGGCAGTCGTAGCAGGAAAGCACTTCAGCCCACCTTCAGAGGGCAGATGTCAGCTTTAGGTTTAAGTAGGAGAAGAATTGGAGGGGAGGTGCACAAAAGTTATATGTAATGATTAAACAGGCCTGGTCAAAAGTATGGCTATGCTGGTCACTATGGAGGGATTCCGGAAAAATTAAAAATGGAAATCTGGTCAAGATAAATAAAGTTTTGTTGTCTGGCTATGATGTTCCTTTTCTTTGGAAGTGGGTTTCTCCATCCTTCCTTGTAAACATGTTAACAGTAAGTCTTTTCTTCACTGGATCCAAGGTGAATGTCTAAAAACAATTATATATATATATATATGTGTGTGTGTGTGTGTGTGTGAATGCCAAGCTTTTCTCTTGCCTTTAGATAATTCAAGGTCCCAAGTAAGGAGTCAATGCTTTTCAGCAAAAGCAGATTAAGTACCTGTTATATTTTCACTGATTAGTATTGGTATATTTTTCTTTTTTTTTCTTTTCTTTCTTTTTTTTTTTTTTTTTTTTTTTTCCTCCATTGTGGGGCTTAAACTCTGGGCCTGGGTGCTTGTCCCTCAGCTCTTCAGCTCAAGGCTCTCTACCACTTGAGCCACAGCACCATTTCCGGTTTTTCCTGCTTATGTGGTGCATGCCTCATGCATGCAAGGCAAGCACTCTACCACTGAGCCACCTTCCCAGCCCTAGTATTGGTATATTTTCATGTATCAATATTAACTAGAAAATTCTTGATTATAAACTTTTGAAAACATCTATATTGAAAGAGAAATAAAATTTGTTCAGACAGAGCAAGTTTCTTTCTAAGTTGTGAAGTTTCAGGTAACCTTTGAATCATTCTTTATTTAATTTTAGCTGTTTTCTCATTATAGCCTTACAGTTGGACTTAAAAGACTTTTGATTTAATGGAACTCTTTCTTTGTGTTTCTAATTTCAGATAAATTTGGCTTTTGTTAGTTGGTTAAAGGTTTCATTGAATCCTTTCCAAGCTAAACCTGCTCTTTAGTTAAGAAAAAAATTCTTTCCCCATTCTTAATAATAGTATTTAAGTTACTAAAACATCATCCTTTTTATGTCTTATCTTCAGAGTTTTTCTCATTTTTTTCTGTTAAGAAAACAACCCCAGAAAGAGGTAGTACTATTTTTAATTATTATAGGACAAAAGAAGAAATTTCGAGATATATACTAGACCAGAATTTCCAGTTTTATTTCTTCTGGATCATATTCTAGTGATGCCAAATTTATTTGTTCTGTTTGACTTTGTTAGTTTGAAATAAAAATTTCAAACGTAAAGTAATGAATATTTATTGCTGATGAAACTAGAAAGTGCAGAAAATATCAAGAAGACAATAAAAATGCTAATAAAACATTTAAATATGTGTGTCTATAGAGTTCTTTTGGTCACTCTTGAATATACTTTTTAATTAACAGACTTTTTTTTTTTGCCAGAACTTGGGCTTGAATTCAAGCCTCATACTCTTACTCATGACTGGTTGTCTTCTACTTGAGCCACATATTCAGCCTAGCCTTTTGCTGATTAATTACAGATAAAGAAAGTCTCATTAACCTTTCTCCCCAGATTGGCTTTTAACCACTATTTGCTAGGTCTTGGCCTCTTGAATAGCTAAGATTATAGTCATGAATCACAGTGTCTTGCTAATAGATTTATTTTTTTATTTTCTATTTTTTTGTTGGTCATGGGGCTTGAACTCTGGGCTTGGCCATTGTCCTTGCTCTCTTGAACTCAAGGCGAGCGCTCTACCGCTTCAGCCACAGCGCCACTTCCAGTTTTCTAGTGGCTTATTGGAGATAAGAGTCTCACGGACTTTCCTGTCCTGGCTGGCTTTGAACTGCGATCCTCAGATCTCAGCCTCCTGAGTAGCTTGGATTATAGGCGTGAGCCACTGGCGCTGGCCTAATAGATTATTTATTTCTTAGGCAGTTTTAGGCATACTGACAAATTGAATAGAAAGTAGAGTTCAGTTCTACATGCTCATGTGCACACACGTTGTGTATGTGTACACTTATACATACACATACAACCCTGGATACCTTGCACACCCCAGTTTCTACTATTAGTATTGGCATTGCTGTTGTGTATTTGTTAAAAATCAATGAACTGGTACCAATGTATAATTATTAAGTAAGGTCTGAGTGTATTATTTCTGTTATACAGTTCTTTTGCCTTTGATAGTTGTATTCTCATACTTCCACATTTACATCATTATACAAAATACTTACAGATTAGCTTTAGTAATTCCTATGTTTTATCTATTCATCCTTCTCTCCCTCTCATCCCTGGAAACCTCCAATCTTTTTGTCTGCAGGTTTTTTTCCTTTTCTAGAATGTCATATATTTGGAATAATAAATTATACAATCTCTTTTCTGCTTGGCTCCTTTTTTTCCTTCAAGGCTCCTGCATTTCTTTTTGTGACTTGACAGTTAATTCCTTTAGTTCCTGAATTGTATTATATTGTATAGATATATAAAAGTTTGTTTATCCATTTACCTATTGAAGAACATTTTGATTGCTTCCAATTTTTAGCAATTATGAATAAAGCTAGTATAGTTATTTGTGTGCAGGTTTTTATAGGGTCATAATTTTCATCTCATTTGCATATGTACCCAGGAGTAAGATTGCAGGATCATACGATAAAATCATATTCATTCAGCTTTGTAAGAAATTGCCAGACTGTCTTCCAGAGTGACTGTCTTTATCTACTCAGCCTGCAATAACAAAATACCATAAACTGGGTGGTTTAAACAACAGACAGTTCCTAATGTTGTCCAAGATGAAAATGGCAGCAGATTTCAATTCTTGGTAAGGGGCCTTTTCCCAGCTTACAGACTTTCTTACTGTATACTCACATACTCACATGATGGAAACAGGAAGCTCTCTGTTTACATTACTCATCTGTTCTTACACGTTGTCCACTTTTTCCATTAAAGTTCTAAGCATATTACTCATTGTTATTTTAAATTCTTAAACTGACTATTTTGAATTCTCTACCATGAATGAGTCTGGTCCTGATAGTTTATCTTTTCAGACTGCTTTTTGTGGTGGTTGTTCTGATTTTGCTTTTTAACCTTTTACCTTAATGAAAGCTAAGTATTGAAGTAGGCCCTGAGAGGAGACTCGAGCTAGTATAGCTTCTTTCCAGGCTTTGCCTTTCTTTTAGGGGGAAAAAAACTTGGTTAACTTGACCTCGGCTCCAACCAGCCCAGTTCTTGGAATGGAAAGAATGCCTCTAGGTCCCCCTCCCCTTAACAACTTAACCCACCTTCATTGTTCTGTTTAGGAGTGACCAATTAAACGGATAGCCAGTAATCTGGCTCGTACTGGCAACATCAGGAGCTTACCATAAACTCCGCCTTTTTCAAGTGCTTATGTTAAACTCCACTAAATTCCTCCTTTGTGTTTGCTTACCTTAAGCTCTGCCTTTACGGTTGAATTCGTGAGTCATTTAAACCAAAAGTGATAGGCTGGTTTAAACAGCCATTATGTGACAAGTGTAAGCTCATTGGCCACCTGCGTGTGGGTCTGCGTGTGGGACTGTGCAATCTTTTGGGTGTGTGACAATCTCATTGGTCGCCTACGTGACCAGGCTTCACCTTGTGGATTTTGCCTTTAAAAACCTAAGTATGTGGGCCACTCGGGGTCGCAGTATCAGCTCCCGAGCCTGTGCTGCAGCCCTGGCTGGTCAGTGTAGGAACCTTCTCAATAAAGTTGCTACTGTAATAACAACTTTGTTGCGGTGGGCTCTGTCACTCCAGACAACTAGGTGGGCTTGCCTGCCTGAGTAGGGGTCTTCCTACTACAGTATCATATATCTGGATAAAAGGAACTGAGACAGGTACACGTTTAGTGTGAGGTTTTATGTTTATCTGACTAGAAATCAGATTTTGCTTACTGTTCACTGTAGCATAGACTCAAGTCCTCAGGTTTCCGCTAGGGATCTTGAGTGTTTTGTTTTTGTTTTCTTGCTATACTGGAATTTGAATTCAGAGACTCTTGCTCTTGCTCAACTTTTTCCACTCATAGCTGTGGCTTTACCTCTAAGCCATACTGCTAGGCCCTGATCTTTCTTGTTTTTTTCTCTTCCCCTTACTCTCACTCCCACCCTGTTGTCTTTAGACTTTCTCATAGACTCCTTAACTAGGCAGTTTGCTTAGTTGTAATCCTTCATTGTTATTCATCAGCCATCTTGATGTGGTAGTATGATGTGGAGGAAGGGGGACTATACTAAGATACTAAGATGAATTCTCAGTCTTGTAGTGAGCCTGATTTGGGCAATTTCTTTTTCTTAGATCAAGCTTTGATTAAAAAAAAAATCAAGTAGGTTCAGCTCTGTTAAACTGGTTTCCCTTGAAGGCAGACATTGTTAAGAACAGAGAGCTCTGTTGAGTATAAGCTGAACTAACACGTGAAAATTCTGTGGAACTGGAAATAGTATTTTTCAATAATGCTTTATTATAATGATCACCAGTAGAAATAAAAAGAATATGAAAGTTCATTTAAGTGTAATGCTTGTGTTTTAGGTTTTCTGTTGTGATATATGGAAATATGCAAAGTAAAATTCTTACATAAATTTCATTATCTATTTCGTTAATACACGGTGTGAGACAAAGTTCTGAATGAGTAAATATGGCTAAGACAGTTTTTTTCTGGTTTAGTATGTCATGTAAAAATTAACTATTAAATCCAGTACATTTAATTAGTATTCTATTGTGTTTATCAGTCCCAGAGATAATTCTTTATATCTAGGAAAAATATGTGCTAATCACTGGAAAGTCTGCAGTGAAAAAAACAGCAAAATTAATAAAAGCAAGAATAATACCTCTTTTCCTGTTATATATTACTTAGCTAATGTATGTATTAATGAAATGTTTGATGAATCTAAGACCAAGTGTCTGTGTGTTTCTAAAGTAATTTGCCAGCAATGAAAAGAATAGATGTGACCACATAGTATTTAGATACCATTTTCTAGGTATTTGAGGTCTCAAAATATTAGCAAATTGGAAGTAGTAAATAAAGTAAAAAACTGAGTAATGTGGATGTTTTTGCATCTTAAAAAATGGTAAAACTAATAACACTCACAAATTTCAAAATTTACCTGTAACATTGGGTTATGATGCTGGGTTATAGGCTTAATTATTATCTAATTAAGTTATTATTTCCTTTCAGAAGACTGGAATCCCTGTTAATTACAGCACTTTTGTCATTAAATTCACTCATTCAATTAGCATTCATTTTCTGCTTTTTATGTGCCTAGGATAGTGGTAGTTGCTAAGGCAACAAAGAAGAATTAGGTCTTTGAGAAGGAGTAAAGCTATGGAAAGAATAGATTCTGGTCCCATAATTTACAACATGAGATGAAGATAGGAATATGTTAAAGTGGTTTGGAGATCTACCAGGTAAGACTGTATGTAGCCTATGATACTTAATTATATCTCCATCTTAAACAGCATATACAGAGTAAAAAAGAGTAAATAAACTTCTTGACAGTGGAGAGACAAAAGTCTTTTACAATTTTTAGCTCAAATTTTAAGGAAGATGGTGGTGATATCCCATTTTTAAGCATAAATGAGAAATTTCATGGGAGAATATCAAATTATACAAAGTGTTGTCTTTTTAAAGCAGTAACAAGTCAAATACTACTTCCCACTATGTCAAACATTTCTTTGCCCTGTTCATTGCATGTATCTTCCTTCTTCCCCTTTTCACACTCTAGTCCCTAAGATTTCGTACATTTTGTTTCATAGTTCTTTTTCTTTATATTTGGCTATCCCCTGTCTCTCCCCTGCTGTACTACAAAGAGAAAACTGATCTTTTTTGAATTATGCTTTTACAGTATTTGTCTCAGCTATGCCACCAGAAGTTTATTGATTGTAAAAATACTAGCTCTCTTTGTAGAGTTATTAACTGAGAAGAAAGGGAAAATAAGGGGACTTACACAGTATTAGGAATATTCATGACAGTAGCAGCTGTGGCTTGGTATCTAATGGCCCACATCCCAACTTCTTTTTTACCATGTGTAAGTGGAGGCAGCTGGGAAAGCAGATGCAGCAGGAGTTAAAGATGAGGTATAGGAATATGATTCAAGTGGCAGAGTACCCATTTAGCAAACACAAGGCTCTGAGTTCAAACTCCAGTATTCCCCTTCCATCTATAAAAAGTTATAGTAAAAAGTTATAGATGGAAGTGATGGTAGGATAACTCTTGAAATTCCTGGTATTTTGTAGCTTACAATACTAACTAGGAAAACTTGCTGCCCCAGTCCTTGCTGAAGTTGGCTAAATGTAGGTTTATTTTATCATTACTTTGTGCGGCATTGGAGCACTATGCTATGCCAATTAAGTTATCTTCTTCCATATTATGAACTGTTTTGGAACTGTTTTGTTATTTGCCGCGGACCGGGTTCTGTCGGGACGACGGAGGATACCTAGGGGAGGAACCTGGAATAGGACGGGGAGATGGCAAACAGACAACTCACACACATTAGGAGTGGATGCTGAGTGCTGAGTGCGATTTAATGCAGAGGATAACAAACTTTTATAGCAAAAAGTCTCCATAAGAAAGGGCAAAAGGTTACATAATCTTGCTGCAGGGCTTCATTCTTGGGCGGTCACCAGCTGGTCGCCTGATAAGCACTTGTTTCCGGCTTCACCTCTATTTTTAAGAAATACAATTGGTTTCGATGATTGTCACCAATTAACCACTACTTTTTTCTATAGAGGCCTTAACTGTCCCATTAAGATCTTTCCTGTTCCTTCTTTAATAGTAAGGTCAGGGAGGCCTAGATCTATACTTTTTTCTATAGAGGCCTTAACTGTCCCATTAAGATCTTTCCTGTTCCTTCTTTAATAGTAAGCACCAAGGAGACTTAGATTTAGCAAGTCTCTTAGTAAATGAGGAAGTTCTTTCTCCTAAGTAGTTATCTCAGCAATTGCCATACATTCTTTCTGTTCTAGCCGCGCCTACAACTTTTTGTAAATCTTACAATTCCTTCTGGAGTGACTTTGTGAAACCCCCAATACTTTTATATTTACTTATAACTTGTCTACTAGCCTCCATAAGAGGGGTTTCAGGGTAGCACTGAACTCTGGTGAGTTAGTCATATTTTTAAGACACTCATCAGATATTGGAGTCGTCAACACTCTTAAGAAAGAGCTTTGAATAAGGGAACGTTGACAATGAGTAAGTACAATGAGCAGTAGAAACAGTAAAAGATTAATAGGCACTCTTATGAGGAAAAGATAGGCAGAAACACATCTTTTCCAGGGGTTTTGCCAGCCTTTTCCCAGGAGTAGGCCTCTTAGAAGCCCTATTCTCTAAGGTAGACTTCGGTGAAGTCCCAAAACTTGGAGATAGGTTTCTGTAAAGCCCCATTCTCTGAGGTAGACTTCGGTGAAGTCCCAAAACTCAGAGATGGGTCTCGAGGCCCCTATCATGGTCTGATAGATGGTTTCCCATGCTAAGCAGACTCTACTGGGGTCGGCGTGGCATTTGCCCCTTTTTTTTTTTTTTTTTTTTTTTTTTTTTAATTTTCACCAGTCCTGACTCCGTGTATCAATTTTATACCAGCTGTCCTTGTAAGCTCCAATTTTAAGACATACTCATACCATTTGCGACATACTTAAACTTTCTGAGGTTTGTCTTAAAGACAATCCTTACTTTTCAAATTTCCCCAATTCTCTTTCCAAGGCTTTCTTTACTTCCTTCTTTCTTTACAATTCCTTTCCCAAGGCTTTCTTTACCACCCTCTTTCTTTACAATCTCTTGTCCATCTTTGTGGCTGTAGTTTAAAACTGCCCAATTTTCCTTTGGCTTGCGGAACCTTTATCTTAGAACAGCCTTAAGGCACCACCATGATGCAGAAGCTTGCTAGATTTTAAGGCTAAGAGTATTACCTCTATTGATAACACACTCAGGTTATTACCATATCAGAGTCAAACTAGGCTGTGACCCTAGAGTGGATTTCCAGTCACTATGCACTGAAGTGCCTAAGACAAGCAAGCCAGTGATATCCTTGTCCCCAATATCCACTGTGGGAAGAGAGAGGATTTCTGGATATCACCCAAAAGAATGTCCCACAAGATCTTAGATTTAGCAGCTTTCAACCAGGAAGCAGATTCAGGTGATGGAATCAAGCAGGAGTATCTCTGGTTGACTGTCAGGCCGTCGTTGAACTTTACCCATTAAGGTGTTCAGCAGTAGCAGTAGCAGCAACAGGGTCTCTCGTGCTGGGCTGCAAATTCCTACACAGACTGGTTAAGGATGCAAGTAATACATAGGCTTGGCAGGCCGTGACTCCGTTGGTTTCTAAGAACATTTAGACAATAGCCCAGGACAATTTACCAAAATAACTTTTTTTTTTTTTTTTACTAACCAGATTTTTTTTTTTTTTTTTATAAATAGACACAGAAGGCTTAGTCTTGTAACCATCTCTGACAAATGCAGTCTCCACACTTGCACACCTACAGCTGTTAACACTATTCTTTATGCCTTTAAAAAATTATTTTACCTATTTTGCCTCATTTTTCCAAAACTGACTCTGGACCCTTGATCTTAAAATGGGGGTAGAAGGGCGAAGGTCAATCTTCTGTAACTTCTTCAAGCTGACTTTAGGGGCGTTGATCTTACCTAGCCAAGAACCTATAACCTTAGCCTATTTTACAAAGAGGCTATCAGGGTTAGATGTCATTAAGAACAATATTTAACTTTTGACAACTGCACAGACATTTTCTCCAGCTATAGCAGTGTAGCTTGTTTAGCACTCTGGTTTGCAAAAAGCATCTTTTTAGATGACTTAGGAATGTGATCTCTAGTGATCCCAAATAATGCCTAAGACAGATATCAATAGAAACACTCTCTCAGGTTTACAAACTTTTTCCTGGGCAGATGAATTTCATGTAACTAGTGTCAGCTCAATAGTTACTGCCAATTAGAGCTTTTGGCACATAAAGGGTTTGAGATTTAAACTATCTCCCACATTTTATAACATTAGCTTTTTACTATCACAGAGGACTGGCAAGTTCCTGTCCCTTACAAGATAGTCATGAACATTAGGCATGCTTCCAAACTATCTTCCTATGACCTCCCGGCTCTGATCAGTTTTGAAGGGCCATGCACAAATGACTCTAGGATCTGACATTTCTGCCATCCAAGCAGTGGCTTACTGCCTCTGGATGCTCCACCATTGTTTTTGTCCCAGGAGTGTCTTCTCTACATTGGGATAAATGCCTCATTGGCATTTTCCTTAGCTGGTTGTTGGACTTGAACTCGGGGCCTGAGCACTGTCCCTCAGCTCTACAGCTTAAGGCTAGCACTCTGCCACTTTGAGTCTCCAGCTTGGGGCTTGAGTACTGTCCCCTGACTCTTCAGTCCAGGGCTAGTACTCTGCTGGCTGAATAGAGGTGACAGCCTCTCAGGGACGTTTTTCTGCCCGGGCTGGCTTTGAACCAGTTTGCAGATCACTGAGTCTTATAAAAGGCCATTTTACTCCAATTAAAAGCAACAAGGTGGTCAACATAGAAGTAGCTTTTAAGCATGCACTTACCTGACACTTATTAAGAGTCAAAGTTACATCTGACAAACTGTAAGAATCCTCTGTGCTTTGCTTTGGGCTTGCTGGAAACTTAAAAAACCTATAAGAGCAAACTAGAATAGCAATCATTTTGATAATCCTATTTTTTATTTTTTTTTTTTTTTTGCACATTGAGGCCAATGTCAAGAATGATTTTACATTTAAACTATATATCCAAAAATCCATTCCCTATTTTTTTAAACCTCTTATTAATCTTGAAAAGATCCCTTGAAATCTTGAGGCCAAGTGTCACTCATTGCCTCTTGGCTGCTTGTTTTAAAACAGACACACATTAAGATTTTTAAACTCAAATGACAATTTTCCTTAATGCAAGAATTACAGTCACCTTTACTATACCACAAAGCTAGATTTAACATCTTTATAACTTTTAAAAACATCCTAATTGTAGAACATAATTGAAAGTAAGCCACATTATACAAATAACTTTTTGCCCTCTTTTTAAGGCCTTCCTAATTTTAATGTTAACACATCCAAGGGAAAGTTTTTCCAGTACTAATCAGATCATCACACCACTCATTTTAACCATCATGTTTTCAGTGTCTATCTGCAGGGAAAAGAGACAGAACAACGATGGGCCACTTGGCCCCTCCTATGGAATGGCCACACACTCTATCTGACTCTTTAGGGTTAGATGAACTGCGTTTGTGCCAGCTTGCCTCACCATGGGTGGACTCCTCCCAGGGCCTGTCCCACTGCATGACCAGCTGAACTGCACTTCTGCTTGTTCACCCTTCACCTCTAAAGATAGGTCTTCTGTTGGTTTCTAAGTTTTTCCCTGTCTCTTCTCTTGGTTCTCAAATGAAATACAGTTTTAGATAGACAGAACAGGTAACATCTTTGACAGTGTTAAACTAACCTTTACATTTAAATTTCTAATATTTATCCCCAAATTTTAGCCAAGGGAATTAGACCCCAAACAGCCAATGCATTTTTGTTAAGCCAGATAACTTGATTACAGTATAAACAGTCTTATGCATTTTAAAATATTAGTTTTTAAAATACCAGATTTTCTAATTTGCAAGTTAAAGAACCTTTTAAAAAGCCATTTAAAACAATGTGAAGATTTTTAAAATTTTTGGTAATGTCCAAACCTCATAACCTTTTGAATTTTTAAATTAAAACTCACCCAATTGTTACAGCATGCTGACAATTTTTTATCTTTGAACACGTTCACAAACACACACAAAACACACAGATCTTAAAGCGCGCAAAAATCAAAATCAGTTGTACGTACACTTTCTAAAGGTTTTAAACAAAAATTTAAGACAGTATTTCTTTTAAACTAGGTACCTTTGTTGGGCTTAATTTTCCCAGAGCTTGCTTATCTAGCAAGGCAATTCACTAATTAGTCTTTTGAATCTCTGTGCTGTTCTCATTCAGCAAACTGAATCCAGAGTCTGCTGAGTGAGCCTGTCACACTCACCCAAATCTTCCCTACCTCAGAAAACATAAAACGAACACACACACTAAACAAGACAAACAAGTGGCCACAAAGACAAAATTAGGTCTCAGTGAATGGAGTGACATCTCACCACTTACCAGGGGACTAGAACCCCCTCTACTTATTCTAGAGAATTTTTCTTTTTAGATTCTTCTGAGATTTTCAATTATACTCAAATTATACCCCCTCTCTTTTACCTCTTTGAAATGATTGAGCAGGAGGTTGAGAGGAGTAAGCTTGCTTTGTCCTTGCCCCATCTCTGGGACAAGGAGTGTCCAAATTAATAAAACTGAGATAAGAAAGAAAAAGAAGTTAAAATTACACACACATACGCACACACACACACACACACACACTGCTGCATACGGGGGTTGGTAATGTACGCGCACTTGGTCACGCTTTCTCTGGGGAGGTGGGTGATCTGGTCCGGGCACTCCTGTAATTCTAAAAGGGTGGAAGGGGCAATTAAGTGGGAAATGCGCACTCTTCCTCTGGTCTAGGGGATCAGTAAGCCCCTCATCCACCAGCCCCAGGGCTGCGTGCCTAAGATTCAAATTAGAGTTAACAGAAGACATATACGCACACTCAAGACAGACAGCAAGCGCGTCAGACTGCTGGTCAGACAGTCTGTCCAGAAGGGCTTCCAACCAGAGAGAATAGGCCAATCGGGGGGACTCGAACCCCCTCTACCCGATCTCAAGGACAGCCCCACCCAGGGGTCCAGGGGACGTCTCCCACTGGCCCCGCTGGCAGTCTTATAACGCGTCCGCCAAGACTCTCCGCCAGCCCCAAGACCACACCTGCAGGCAGGCTTTCACCATTCCTGAAATATGAAAATTGTATCAAATGATCTAACTGTTTCTTATTCTCTTGGGGAGGGGCTGGTTGCCCCTCTGTCCGTTTTTTGTTTCCTCTCAAAGGAGGAGTTCCCTCTTTATGGAACTTAGATTTACATTCACTTTTTCAGTGGTTTCCTTTTTCCATTTTTTTTTTTTGTTTCCTCTCAAAGGAGGAGTTCCGTCTTTATGGAACTTAGATTTACATTCACTTTTCCAATGGTTTCCTTTTTCCTGCGGGAACCAAGGATTAGTTTGTTCTCCCACTGCTACTGTGGAGTATATGTTTTAAAATAGAGACAAACTATCCTTATTCTTAGAAGATGAACTCCCCATGATTTGCTCGTTATCTTTCTCAGTCACAACTGAGGGGCCTGCAGCACCCCAACGAGCTTCTGACTACTATTCCAGGTGAAAAGAAAAGAGAGAGAGAGAGAGATAGATGCTTACCTCCCAAGGTTCCTTGACTGAAGAAACTGCTTCTTGCCCCGCTCTGAGCCCCACGTTGGGCGCCACCTGCCGCGGACCGGGTTCTGTCGGGACGACGGAGGATACCTAGGGGAGGAACCTGGAATAGGACGGGGAGATGGCAAACAGACAACTCACACACATTAGGAGTGGATGCTGAGTGCTGAGTGCGATTTAATGCAGAGGATAACAAACTTTTATAGCAAAAAGTCTCCATAAGAAAGGGCAAAAGGTTACATAATCTTGCTGCAGGGCTTCATTCTTGGGCGGTCACCAGCTGGTCGCCTGATAAGCACTTGTTTCCGGCTTCACCTCTATTTTTAAGAAATACAATTGGTTTCGATGATTGTCACCAATTAACCACTACTTTTTTCTATAGAGGCCTTAACTGTCCCATTAAGATCTTTCCTGTTCCTTCTTTAATAGTAAGGTCAGGGAGGCCTAGATCTATACTTTTTTCTATAGAGGCCTTAACTGTCCCATTAAGATCTTTCCTGTTCCTTCTTTAATAGTAAGCACCAAGGAGACTTAGATTTAGCAAGTCTCTTAGTAAATGAGGAAGTTCTTTCTCCTAAGTAGTTATCTCAGCAATTGCCATACATTCTTTCTGTTCTAGCCGCGCCTACAACTTTTTGTAAATCTTACAATTCCTTCTGGAGTGACTTTGTGAAACCCCCAATACTTTTATATTTACTTATAACTTGTCTACTAGCCTCCATAAGAGGGGTTTCAGGGTAGCACTGAACTCTGGTGAGTTAGTCATATTTTTAAGACACTCATCAGATATTGGAGTCGTCAACACTCTTAAGAAAGAGCTTTGAATAAGGGAACGTTGACAATGAGTAAGTACAATGAGCAGTAGAAACAGTAAAAGATTAATAGGCACTCTTATGAGGAAAAGATAGGCAGAAACACATCTTTTCCAGGGGTTTTGCCAGCCTTTTCCCAGGAGTAGGCCTCTTAGAAGCCCTATTCTCTAAGGTAGACTTCGGTGAAGTCCCAAAACTTGGAGATAGGTTTCTGTAAAGCCCCATTCTCTGAGGTAGACTTCGGTGAAGTCCCAAAACTCAGAGATGGGTCTCGAGGCCCCTATCATGGTCTGATAGATGGTTTCCCATGCTAAGCAGACTCTACTGGGGTCGGCGTGGCAGTTATTATTTTATTCATCAATATAACTGTGTGTTTACATTTTCTCTAATTTAAACATCAGAATTTTTAGTTAAAAATTTTTGTATTTTAGAATCTCCATTGCTCTTTATCTATCCTTAGGAAATCCAAATTGGGCCTTCTGATCAGGTGATTATTTAGCAGAAAAATTACAGATAGCCTTAAATCCAATATGAAACATCTCATTGTTAATTCTCCAACTATATGAACCATTGTAGTTAATAACATTTTCCTCTAAGTATAAGAGAATCCAACCTGCCTACCAACTCCAATGGCATGACAACAGCTCTAGGCTATGAGATACTGAGAACAGACCCTGCTTACACAGTTGATTCTTTCAGGGATTCTCAAGGAATAAGACTATTCCATTTAGCCTGTTCCTGTTGGCTATTTCTTAAAGGAGTTTTGACATACTGAAGGAATCAGGGAAACCCGAAAGGATTGTGAAGTTCAATAAGAGATTATGGGAAAGTTGAGATTGGAGTTTAGCTCTCTAGTACATTTAGTGGAATTAAACCCTTGCCTTCCCATGGCTTTCTGTTCCTCTTCTTGTCCTGTCAGTGAAAGAAGCTGTTGTAGGATCTTTGTGCTGGATCCTTTGGGCTGAGAGGTTCTGAGTTAGGAAGAAATACTAACTTAAAAAAAGAAAAAGAAAAACCAGAACAAACAAAACAACTCTCCTAAACTTCTAGCTCTCCTAAACTTCTAACTGTAGACTGTAGACTGACTTATTAGTCATCAGAGACTTTTGGCAGTATCTCCTTTATAAACAATCTGCAAAAGAATACAACTTCTTGATTTGTAGATTTGTAGATATAGAGATAAAGCTATAGAGATAATTATCTCTGTATCTACACACATATAAAAAAACTAAATTTGTTTCCAAGAACAAATTCAAGATGACTACAGGGAGCCTGTTTAGTGGCATGATCAAACAAACTCTTTGGTCTTCTTTTCTTTTGACATTGTCCCTCCTGCCTTATCTAAACTACATGACTTACTAAGATGCTACATATTTTTCATTAACCGTTGTTTTAGTTCCCAGCCCAGAATTAAATCTGTCAGAATGTCATTAAAGGCAGTGAACCATAAATCCACTTGCCTTTGCAAGGCATTTCTGTTTCTAGTAAAAACAGCAAGCCCTCGTAAGAATGCTGCCTGCTCATTCCCACAGTGTGATATACTAGTTTCTAAGAATGGTGCAAACACTGCAGTTTTTAGAACTTTTCACTCAATTGGTTGAAGCTTTCAAACTGGCAGTAGCAATAAGTCTTGAGTTGTTCTTTAGTAGAGTATGATAGAATTCATGACAGGTGACAGTTACCCATTTAATACAAGAGGTCTCTATCAGATACAGTAAAACCAAGAGAACTAGCCTTGATGTGAACATTTTACTTATTTATTTGTTTGTTTATTTGTCAGTCGGGGTTTGAACTCTGGGCCTGGACTCTGTCCCTGAGTTCTTCAGCTCAAGTGCTCTACTACTTGAGCCACAGCACCACTTCCAGTTTTCAGGTGGTTAATTGGAAATAAGAGTCTCTCAGACTTTCCTGCCTGGGCTGGCTTTGAACCACAATCATCAAATCTCAGCCTTCTGAGTAGCTAGGATTATAGGCATGAGCCACCATGTAGCACCTAGCTAGGTTGACATTTTAATAGCGTATCTTTTTCTGCATTTTAAATGAGGCAGATCTCTATCCTTAAATGTGAATATGAATATTTATCTTATCATTATTAAAATATCAAGGAACAGACTCATACATCTCTAGAGTTTTCTGCTTTTTTTTTAATAATAAGTTTTAGTTTGGTTTTGTAGCTAGAGATACTAATTGGGGTTTGAACTTGGTCTCATTCTAGCTGGGCAGATGTTCTACTAATTGAGGCACATGCCCAACTCTTATATATTTATTTTTTGAATGGCCACCTATAATATTCATTACTCCCTTACCCCCACCATGCCATTAGATGTCCTGCGATAGCTAGTTACTTTCAGGCTTGATTCCATTTTATTCTATCAAGTCTGATAATTTACTCAGAATTTAGTTAATAGTATTTGGCTAATACTCTTAAAATGAATGTAAATCTCATAAGTCCAGATAGTCTTTATAAATATAACTTGAGGCCTTCCTATTCAGTTTGATGATTTGCTGAATATTTGGAAAAGATAAAAGCTGCTTGTTGATTTATTGCCTGTTGTAAGCAGCATGAATAAAAGATACACATCGGATATAAAGTATTCACTAAAATGGAGCACTGTCATACGTTTTTCAGAGAATATATTTTGGCAAATAATCTCTTTCTAACCAGACCATACCTGACTTCTTGGGACTACTTAGCAGAAATGACCCCAATACAAAGAAATGTCATTTTTTGAGAATTACACTGTATACAGTATTATGCTCAGCTTTTTATCTGCAACATTTTTTTTTTTTCTTCACTCCCTGAAGGGGATGCACCAATCCTGAAAATCCTTCAAAATCAGGTCAACTCCAACCAAAAGTCAAGGGGTTGTACATGTCAGACCCAGCCACTTGCCAAAAGAAGAGACAAGTAGTGATGAAGGGCAGAGAAAGGATATTTTATATACAATGGCATGAGCCCATTATAGGAAGAAGTCAAAGCAAGTACTTCAGTCTATCTTCAGCCATCTTGCAGGTACATATGTGAGCATTAGGTTTAAATAAATGATTTGGGCAGGGAGAGAGTCCTAGCCATGGCCAAATTGATCACCATCTCAGCCTTTGTTTTGGGGAGACTTCCAGGAGAAGTCATTATCACTGTCAAAAATCTGGCCAGAATAAACAAATTACTGTTGTCTGTCTGGTGGTCTTTGCTGAGGAGGTTTTGTTATTTGTCCTTCATTTGGGGGCATTTTTCCTTGTAAAGATGTTATCCATAAGTCTTGCCAATTCTGGATCCCATGGTGATGACAGAGAGAATAGCTCACTGCATAGAACATAAATACAAAATGGAAACAAGAGATGCCAAGCTTTTCTCCTGCTTGTGGTTACTTCATGGGTCCAAGACCAGTGATTTAAACTGCATACCTGTTGTAATTTCATCCTTAGGAGATGTGAAAGTTGAAGTTGGAGTATAGCTCTCTCATACATTTGATGGAATCAAACCCTTGCCTTCCCATGGCCTTCTGTTCCTCTGCTTCTTTGTTAATCACTCATAATCTAATCATTCATAAGTAAAGTTTCATTATTAATCTCATCTTACTAATGAGTAAGATGATATTACTTAATGCCATTTTCCAGATGAAGAAACTGAGATGAATTATGACCTATTCAAGGTCACATACTGTTAAGTGGTAACTGATTTGAATATCAGTTTTTGTGATTCTAAAGTCTGAAGTGTGCTACAAGACAAGGCATTACATAAATAGACTTTTGCCTTAGTATATTTCGCTTGATGTCTCTCTTTTCTCCAGCCTTCAAAGGACCATAAATCACCACAATTTGCATAGTTCTCAAAATGACTGTTGAATGTGATGGCATCTAGTAACTATAACCATTCAAACAACTCATAGGAAAGGAATTTAAAACCTTATTCTGTCCTTCTCTATTTAAAGAAGTTCTTTAGGAAGCTTGAGTCTAAAAAGAATACATCTGTTCCAGTTCAGAATCACCAAAAACTTGTTATAATGCCCTTCCCTGCTTAAGCAAAAAGTAAGTTCCAGGTAATGCGGTCTTAGCAAAGATTTTCTTAGGCCTACTCCAGACCTCTTTGTCTTCATCACTCTGAATTTTATGAGTTCTGACTTCAAGGAGCTTTCCTCTGAAGCCAGAGTGCTAACAGCTGCTGAATATCAACTGAAGATGACAGCAAGTACAGAAGAATCTCACAGACTGACACCAAAAATCTGTTCACCATTGAAATGTCTTTTTTGCCATCAGAACCTTTTCTCTCATGGTAGATGTTAAACTTCTCAAGTCTTTTCTACTGAGTCTAGTAAAGGTGAATAATTCAAATTGGCTAGTTCTAGGGCTAGTCTCCATATGTTCTGTTACTTGGATGACTGAATAACCCTTTGAAAGGGGTTCTTATAAATTGGCTGTCAAAGAAGGGATTTCTCTAGGCGTATCTGCTTGAATCTTTGCATATAAACCAATTCAAAGAGCTGAGCTTCTGGCAGAGGACTCTTAAGTGTACAAACAAGCCTATCTTACTTGTCCTTAGTGAAAAGAGTGGCTTTATAAACAAGATTATTAACAAGAGTTCAATCCATAATTCTACAAAAAAATAAAAGGGATTCTTGAAATGATCAGTGGTGGCCACATCAAGTCAAGCTGAACTGAGCAATCAACTGTATAAAGCTTAGGCTAGATGACACTGATTATATATGATTCACATATATAAAACATCACCTTTGGGGAGGTTGATTCTGAGTACTAGTGTCAGGACTCTCTTGATTGATCAAAGGAACCATACTTAAGTGCTTTTTTAAAAAAATGTAGACTTCAAAATAGTACTGATTTACATCACAACTAAATGCATAAGGATTTCTTTTCCTCTGCATCCTTGCCAACATTTATTATTCTTTATTAATAGATATGAATTCATTGTTTCAATTTATATTTTCCTTATGATCAGGGATGCTGATTATTTTTCTGCATATTTGTTAGACATTCATAATTCACCTTTTGTTCATATTATTTAAAGTAAGTTTTCTTGCTTTTGAGGTCCTTACATATTTAGGGATAGCTCTTTATCTAATATATGGTTCACAAACACTTTTCTAGTCTTTGGATTGTCTTTTCACTCTCAATTATTTCTTTGCTATGTAGTAACATTTTAGTTTGATGCAATTCCATTTGTCTATTTTGACTTGTTGCCTGTGATTTTGGAGTTCTGTCCAGGAAATCATTGCTCAAACCAAAGTCATAGAGCTTTACCTGTATTTTGTTCTAGTAGTTTTAGTTTCTGGCCTATGTTTAAGTCTTCTCATAATTTTGAGTTAGTTTTTGTATATAGTGTAAGAATTTTATTATTTTTTGCATTTTTTTCTCAAAACCATTTTCAAAGAGGGAAAAAAGGAGAGAGGAATAGATGGGGATTTGTTTACCAGTTTTTGGTCCTGTTGCATTGGTCAGTATGTCATTTTTGTTGTTGTTGTTGTTCTGTGCCAACACCATAAGAGTGTGTGTGCCTGTGTCTGTGTCTGTGAGTACTGGGGCTTGAATTCAGGGCCTTGATCCTGTCCCTGACATTTAGTGCTCAAGATAGCACTCTGCCACTTGAGCCACCGGTCCACTTTTAGTGGTGAATTGTAGATAAGAGTTTTACAGATTTTCCTCACTGGGCTGGCTTTCAACTGTGATCCTTAGATCTCAGCCTCCTGAGTAGCTAGGATTACAGATATGAACTAAACTGCTAGTACCCAGCTTCACCATACTATTTTGATAGATTTATGATCTGATTTATAATCAGTGAGTGTGGTGCTTCTGGCGTTTTTTGTTTTTGTTTTGTTCTTTCCCTACCTTTCTTTCTGAAGATTGGTTTGGCTATTTGGAGCCATTCAAGTTTTGGGGGAGGCTTTTTTCCCCTTGTTTCTGTGAAAAATAACAAAGTTTAGATAGGGAATGGATTCATCTTTAAATCACTTTGAGTACTGTGACTATTTTAATAATATTAATGTTTCCAGTGTTTCCAGTCTATGAATATGGACTGTCTTTCCATTTATCTGTGGCTGCTTCAGTTCTTTCATCAGTGTTTTATACTTTTCAGCATGTAGAGCCATATTGATAAAATTTGTTCTAAGATTTAAAGTTTTTATTTGGTGCTATTGTAAATGGAACTGATTGATTCTCAATTTCTTTTTTGGATAGCTTGTTGTTAGTGAATAAAATCATTACTAATGTTGAGGCAGGAATGTTAGTAGGGAAGCAGAAACCAGGAATTCATAATTAAGCATTGTATTAATGATTTGATTAGATGCACACAAATGTTTTTTGAAGCCTCATCCTTCACTGGATAATAACAAACAATAAAAAAGATGACTTATTTTCTTGCCTTTGTCCTTGCTTCAGATGATTATTGTGTATCTGTTCATTTTCAAGACAACTGGTTCACACCTGGGCCTTGATCTAGAAGGTAATGAATAACAAACAGTAACATGAAGTAGAAGTCTATGTTACAAGGACCCAGAATTTAATTTCTATGGGCCAAACTGATAACATAAGAGTATTATAGCAACAGGAATTATTAGTATGTACTAGGTACCTAGGAAAAAGGAGGACTTTGTCTAAAGGAATGGTAAAGCCCCTTCTCTGTTTTACTTGGTATAAATACCCCTAATGTTAAAACACTCAGTATACCTCTTTTCATGTGTCTGCACCTATTATCTGAGTGTGTACTGCCCTCTTGTTCAATTTGTTTTACCTGTAAACTTCACTGATTTTTACCCACATACATTCTGACTGTGTTTTTCAAAATTGCTAAAAGCATTTGATTTTAAAGTTCTTTTCACAAAAAGTAAATTGGTGAGGTGATAGATAATTTGCTTGATTGAACCTTTCTGCATCACACTGCACCTCATAAATATATGAAATTATCAATAACTAAAAGTAAAATTTTTAAATGTAGGTTTCCAAAAAGTAGGCTGCAGTGTAAATAATGAAATAAACACTCACATCTGATCCTGGCCTTTTTAAACCTCTTTTAGTCTATTTTCTCCGTAAAATGAAACATTTTAAATAAATTAGTGTTTCTCAAACTCTTAAACTGACTGCAGATGACTAGAGATGATCTTAGTTGACATTTTAGATAATTTTTGATAGTACCATGAAAATACATTAAACATTTAATCACCTAGTGAGAAACTTACTTTTTCAACTTTTCTAAATATATGTCAAGTAAAAGACCCAACTGTACATCAAACACCTTTCTTTTTTTACTTTTGGCAGCACTGGGGCTTGAACTTGGGGCTTCCACACTTGTTAGAGAGGAACTCTACCACTTGAGCAATTCCCCCAGCCCTTCTTTGCATTGTTTTTGTCAGGGATTATCCCTGGACTGCAATCTGCTTATTGTACACTTCTAGTTTTAACTGGGATGACAAGTGTACACTTGTCCAACTTCTGTTGAGATAAGATGGAATCTTGCAGACTTTTTTGACCTGACTGACCTGAACCTCTGATCCTCCCACTCTCAGCTTCTCCTGTAGCTGGGATGATGGGTGGGAACACTGTGCCTAACGCCTAAGGATTGGTTAAGAGGGATCTCCCATGTATGTATGGCCAGTCTGGCCTGGAACCAGGAGTCTCCCAATCTCAACCTCTCAAGTAGCTGGGATTACAAGCATGAGCCAGTTGCACCTGACTCCAAATACCTTTAATAGCTCTCTCACATGGATTGTCCAAGGGTAGGAAGTAGGTAGTACTATTGTGAATCCTTTATTCCTGAAGAATTTCTTCAGAAATGAAATGAATTCCATTCCTTAAAAGACAAAAGTACAGAAATACTACAGAAATACTTTTTTTGCTGTTTGTATCTATCTTCGACTCATGTGAGCTTGGGAAGAGGACCCAAACATGCAAAGCACAGCCTAGAATTTCTAGTTTTGTTGTTCTGTTTTGTTTTGTGGGGGTTACTGGTACTGGGGCTTGAACTTGCTTGACTAATGCTCTACTGCCTGGACCATGCTTTCAGACTAGCTTTTGCTGGTTACTTTGGAGATGTGGTTTCAAGTAACTTTTCTGCCTGGGCTGACTTTGAACCTCAGATCCTCTGCATCTTAGTCTCCTAAAGCTAGGATCGTAGGTTAACTTCTTACTTATGGACATCTCTCAAGGCATGTTTCTTTTCTACTATACAACATAATAGGCTTTGGTTGGTTAAGGCTGCTTAGGAGAGGGTGGGAACTATTAGCAAGCTCATGATGTCATAAACCTAAACCACAAAATCAATCTTCAATTCATTCTTACTGGCTACAGAGGTAGTATTTTCATTGCTACTCTATTCCTGTTTGTTTCTCAATTTGTTTCAAATTCACAGAAGATGTTAGGGGGAATAAAGCAAACAAATCCTCAATTTTTGTTTTGTTTTATTTTGTATTTGGGTTTTTTTTTTTTTGGCAGTCTTGGGCTTCTTTGTGCTCAAGGCTAGTTCTCTACCACTTGAGCCACAGCACCACTTCCAGCTTTTTCTAAGTAGTTTATTGGAGATAGGAGTCTCATCGGTGCCTGTGGCTCACACCTGTAATCCTAGCTACTCGGGAGACTGAGATCTGAGGATCGCAGTTCAAAGCCAGCCTGGGCAGGAAAAGTCCGTGAAACTCTTTATTTCCAATAAACCACTAGAAAACCGGAAGTGGCAGAGTGCTCGCCTTGAGATGAAGAGCTGAGGGACAGAGCCCAAGCACAGAGTTCAAGCCCCCATGACTGACAGGAAAAAAAAAAAAGTATCTCACAGACTTTCCTGTCCAGGCTGGCTTTGAACCATGATCCTCAGATCTCAGCCTCCTGAGTAGCTAGGATTACAGGCATGAACTACTGGCACCCAGCCAGTAGTTTGTCTTGGACTCAGAGCCATCCATAAGTAACAGTAACTACCTAGTATTTAACATGCATGCTCGCTTGCTTCCTCTCTCCCTCTTCTCCCTCTCTCTCTCTCTCTCTCTCTCTCTCTCTCTCTCTCTCTCTCTCTCTCTCTCTCTCTCTCTCTCTCTCTCTCTCTTTCTGTGGTTTAATTGTATGGGTATAATTTCACTGGATTTGTATTTATGGTTGACATAAAGCAAATCCTTTTAAGTTTTAGAAACTAAATCAGTTTTTAGTTTTTATAGGGTTGCACTTGACAAATCAATACTGTATTTGAGCTACACCCCAGCCATTTTTGCTATAGTTATTTTTTTGAATAGTCTTATTTTTGTCTGAACCACATGGGCCTTATTTCTCCTGTTTATGCTTCCTAGGATGACATGCATACCACCATATCCATCTCACTGGTCTATTGTTTGGTCTATTTTGAAACCATAATCCTCCCAATATCTACTTGACAAGTGTCTAGGATTAGATACTGCTTTACCACTTGAGCCATGCCCCCAATCCAGTAAATTAATATTGGGACACAAATGACTAAAATTTAAATATTGAATAAGACTGTGACCACTTACAAAGTAAAATTCTTTTGGATGCATATTACAATAGAATAGGTTATATAGTAAAAAGAGTAAAAGAGAGGACCTTCTAAACATAGCATGTGCTGGGCTATTTTCCTTCATTTTAACACATATACTATTTTAACACTAAGAATGTAGATCAGTGATAGAGCTTGCATAATATACAAAAGGCCCTGAGTTTGATACACAGCATTGTTTAAAAAAATAGAAAAGAAGGGATGGGAGGAAGAGAGAGCGAGAGTAGAAATGAAAGAAAAAGAATATATTACTATTGGGGATACAACTTTTATTTTCTACCAGTATGTTCATTTGTAAATATAAATACCTTTGCCTGTATTAATGTATTTTTGATAGTATATTTGTTGGCGATAGTTAATTATTTTATTATATTTTTCATTATAGACAGTCTAGCATGGGTAAAGTTTGGAGGAAATCTTTAATAATAGGATTTTTTTTTACTTGTTTGTTTTTGTGTTTTAAACAAGGTCTTGGTAGGTATAGTTTAGCTTGGCCTCAAACTCAGACTCAGCCTGTCTCAAGTATAAATAGTTTTTACTTGGATAGCAAGAAGCATGTCATCACTGTGTATTCTGAGTAACACCATGTTAGATATATAGTAGTATTCACCGAATATTTGGGCATGTTAAGGGAAGATTGATTGAACAAAGAGCAAAAATAGAAGCTAAATTCTCTGTCTTGAAGGTATTGGTATAGTTTTGCTTTCTTTATAAAAGCTGTCGATAAGGCTAGCCACAAGGAAGTTGAGGCTTTGAGGCAGTCATGGTAAGACCTTCATGTAAGTGCAATCTGGAGCTACTTAAACTTCTTTCAGTTAGGAAGAAGTCACAAAGAAAAGGCAACCCTATTAATACTGCTTTCACTTTTGGAAAGCAGAATTTACTGTAATGGATGAGGCTAGGGACCTTTCTTTATTCCATTTTTTAAACTTTTCTTTATAAGAAGTGTCTTTTTCTTGTTTCATGTATGCTTTCTCTCAGTCATATCCTACTTCTGTGATTATCCCCACATAGGGAAAATACCCTAGTTTTCCTTGCCTTAGGGAAGATTATTATGATTTTGCAGTTTACTCTTTCCCCTCATGCTCTTAATTATAGTTTCTGGTCTGATAAAGGCATCCAGTGCTTTCTCAACTAGCACCCTACATAGATGAGCTATAATACTAATGGTAAAAGTTTGATAGTATCATTTATTCATGCAATGAATGTCATATTTCAAAGATTTTGACCTAAGAATCTTGAAATTAGTTTTATATAAAATATGAAGAGAATATTACTCTAAGGTTTTTAATTCTTTATTATACTAAGCTTACTTGTTTTTGTTTTTGTGTTTTTGAGGTAAAGTCTCACTATTCAGCCCAGACTCATGTGAAATTCACTTCAAATACTTATTCTCAGATCTCAGCCTCCTGAGTAGCTAGGATTATAGACTTGAGCCACCATTGTGTTTCTAATTTGTTATGAACAACGATGTCTTAACTGGAGTCATTTTCTATATTTAGGCTAATGTTTTCTGTTATTAATTTTTAACTTGGTACAATTTATGTTAGTGAAAACTCTCTGCCTTTATCTTTCTATTTTTAAGCTATTGTGTAATCGTTAATACGTAAAGTCAACTCAAGGTGGCTATTGTATTATGGCTTTTTCTTTACATTATAAATTGATAGAACAGCTGTAATTATGTATAGAGGATGAATTCTGCAAGCAATTGTTATTTAAAAAATTATCATCTAATCTCTGAACTTTAATATCAAGCAGTACAGTTTTTATTATTACCATAATTCAAAATAAAATAGATCTATTTTCCCAAGAAAAAATACTTCAGAAAAGCTTACTTTTTCTCCTTAAAAGATTTAGGTTCTTGGTTTATAATTGTAATATTTAGATAGTCCCATCATTGTGCTGTCACGAAAGTAATGCAAAATCCATTTGGCATAATGGCAAGAAGAAAGTTTTGTGGATACTTTCTTGTCTAATTCCAAAACAAAATAACGAACAACTTTGTGTCTAGCTGTTTGCGTCTACTGGCAATCTGGCTTTTCTCTGATTAAATACTTTGAGGGGTGTCAAGTGATAATACAATAGCATGACATTAATTTTCTTATATGCCATGAACTTGAGAGGTAGATCAGCTGTATATGAAATTCAGCTCTGATACTTTTGTTCTGGTAACTTACCTTCCCCTGTAAAGCGAAAACTATCCCTCTTCTTCAGTGTTTGTAAGAGGAAGAATGCTCCTAGAGTGAGTTGTTGTAGTATGGAAGCTATATAAGAAATATAGTGTAGTGATGATATGTTTTGATATTCTGTCAGGTGAAGTAAAGGACAAAAATGTTCAAGTGGTCGAACTCCCCATTGTAGACAGTCTTCATCCTCGTCCTCCCTATTTACCCTTGGCTGTGCCAGAAGACCTCGCAGACCGACTCGTAAGAGTCCATGGTGATCCTGCAGTGTGGTGGGTGTCTCAGTTTGTCAAATACTTGATTCGCCCACAACCTTGGCTGGAAAAGGAAATAGAAGAGGCCACCAAGAAGCTTGGCTTCAAACATCCAGTTATTGGGTAAGAATCTGATTTATTTTTCACAAACAATGATACAAAGTAGCAGGTGTGTATGTTTGCCTTGTATTCTGAACTTTACAATAGAGTATAATTTTCACAATCTCACCGAAGAACAGAGGTTCCAGAATTGACCTTAGAACACAAGACTATTCTTCCTTTGATCATTTAGAACAGCACAGAAATTGCTCAGTAGTGCTCATTTTTCTTCAACTTTTCCTCCATATTACAGATCTTTAGTTTTTGTTTTCACATTTCTGGCTCCACATCTTCCTTTGTGTCTTAGTCTTTAAATGTAGAGAAATTACTGTTCCCTATTCTAAATGTTGGAGCTAAAGAAAGTACATGGTGAAATCAGAATATTAAATAGTGTTTCTCAGGAAACTTTTCATTGAAATTCAGTGTAATCACTCTTTCTGCCCCACTTCATCTTTGAGCACACTGAACAATTGCAATTTCCATAGAGAAGCAATGGTTAAGAAGAGTGTGGGAAGGAGAAGATAACAGAATAGGTGTTCTGTGATCGTGTTCACATCTGGACTGTAGTGTGGAATGCAAAGGAAAGAATAGTCAGAATGTTGGCTATAACCCCAGTGAAATCAGAACCCCACTTGAAATGTACAATGTAAACAAAGTGGTCTTCAACTTGGCCAGGACCCACAAGAATACAAAGTTATTATTCTACTTTTTCTACACAAGTAGTGGTTTTGTAATTGGAGGTGGAAGGCAGTCTATTTGTGAAAACGAACTTGGACTTTGATTATTTCTAAAGAAATTTTTATTCCATTTATATTCCATTGATTAAAGTCTCTTTGGAAGCACCAAGAGGGAAAGAAAAGGCAGTAGAACTAAATTCCATATGCAGTGCAGGACAACACAAATCTGTGTCCCTAATTTTATAATCTTAGGGTTTTTCCTTAATAGAGTAGGTAAGATCTACATCATCTATAGAGTGGAACGGAGAAAGGAAATTCATTATAAACACATCAAAAGTACTTGAACTTTACTCCATGAACATAAAATAATAAAATTCTTTTTTTTTTAATTTTTTTATTGTAAAGATACTATACAGAGGGTTACAGTTACATGAGTGAGGTAATGAGTACACTTCCTCTTGAACATTGTTACCCCCTCCATTGTTTTCCCCCTACCATCCCCTCCCTCCCTCCCTTCCCCAAGGTTCTTTTTTTTTTTTTTTTTTGATTGTGATTAAGTGATTACATAATTTCCGGAAATTCACAGTATTGTGGAATAATGATGCTCGTTTAAAGTCACAAGTTCATTCTAGCTTTAATAAAATTCTTTTAAAGATTTGCCTGCCTTAACTTTGCTAACGGAAAAACCCATGCAGGCTATATTTTCCTGGGATAACCTTAAATTCTACAAGGTGGCAGTTATAATAACTCTACAGGGTAAGATAATGAAAAACCCTTAGGCATCAAAATATATACACAGTATCTTTAATGTTTTATAATACAACTGTGAATCTTGGTATCATTTTTGTCTCATAAACCTTATAAACTATTTCTATTTCTTTGTGGATAACTAGTGGGCATTTTGCTACCTAGTCCCCTTTTATTCCTGATATGCCATTACTTTCTCTATAAGAAAACATTCTTCAAAAGCTTTATTTTCTAATTCATCTTGTGCTAACAAATATTTTGTGAGGATCCTTTTAATATATTTTTCTAATGATAAAAATGAATAAAAATTTATTTAAGATGCCCATAATGTCCCCTTGTCTGGGGATATGATTTAAATACACCCGAAATACAAATGAATATGTACATGATCAGAAAAATCTCAATTTCTTCTCCAGAGTCCATGTCAGACGCACAGACAAAGTGGGAACAGAAGCAGCCTTCCATCCCATTGAGGAGTACATGGTACATGTTGAAGAACATTTTCAGCTTCTTGCACGCAGAATGCAGGTGGATAAGAAAAGAGTGTATTTGGCCACTGATGACCCTTCTTTATTAAAGGAAGCAAAAACAAAGTAAGTTAGACAAGTTGATAGTTCAAAAGTAGGATTGTCTCTTTTAGTTGAAAATTACCCTTTATTCACATAACTTGTGATTCTTGTCAAAATGTTATTGCTAATTATTGAGGTTTTAAAGATCAAATGACCACATCTTGGTGACTATCAATCTAACCAAATTATATACCTTATAGTAACATCCCACTTTTCATACTGAAATATAGGTAGATGTCCCACTTGAGCCATGTCCCCAGCTTTCCTCCTCCCTCCCCTCTTAGTTTTTTTTTTTTTTTTTGCTGAAAGCCAGTTCCATACCAAAAATTTGTCCTAACTACAGCCTCTTGAATTATATCTCTTCTTTTGAGAAGTGTCTGTTAAGTTTCTTTGCTATATTTGATTCCAGTTTGAGTCCAGTTACTTGTTTTCTTGCTTTTGAATATTTGAGTTCCTTTACATATTTTGGAGACTAGTTTCTTATCTGATGTATGGTTTGCAAACTTGTTTTTAATCTTTAGTGTGCCTCATCACCCTCTTTTTTTCTTTTCTTGTACTAGATCTTAGAGGAATAGTTCTCAACTTTTCACTGTTGAGTTTGATATTATCTATGAGCTCATCAAGTATTGCCTTTATTGTGTTGATATACTTCTCCAAAATACAACTTACTTTTGAGTATTTATCATAGACAGATACCAAATTTTATCTAATGCTTTCTCCTGTCAGTTGAGATAATAATGTGTTTTTTTTGTTCTTCATTCTCATAATACATACCACATTTGTTGAATTAGATATGTTGAGCTATTTTGAATTGCTAAATTAAATCCTGTTTGATCATTGTGGAGAATCTGTTTAATGTTGAATTTGGTTTGCTGGTATTTTATGGAGGATTTTTACATCTGTTCATCAGCAGTGTAGTTTTGAATTTTTCTTTTCTTGTAATGTTCTTGTCTGACTTTGGTTAGTTATTAAGATAAGACTAGCCTAGTGTTTGGAAGTATCCTTGGCATGGTTGCACATACCTGTGATCCCAGCAGTAAGCAAGTCACAACAGAAGGATCATGAGTTAGAGGCCAGCCAGAATGATGTACCAACATTCAGTCTTAAAAAAAGAAAGTTCGCTGGCCACCAGTGACTCAGGCCTATAATCCTAGTTACTTAGAAGGCTGAGATCTGAGGATCATGGTTTGAAGCCAGCACTGCACAGGAAAGTCCATGAGACTTATCTCCAGTTAACCACTAGAAAAACTGGCTTAAAAAGGTAGAGTGCTAGCCTTGAGTGAAAAAGCTCAGGGACAGTGCCTAGGCCTTGAGTTCAAGCTCCACAATTGTGAGGGGAAGGGGAAGTTTGGAGTATTCCTTCCTCTTCAGTTTTTGGGAAGGGTTTAAAAGCAGTATTAATGTTTTTACACATTTGGTAAAATTCAGTACAGGCATCAGATCCCGGGCTTATCTTTGATGAGAGACTTTTTTTTAAATTACAAATTCACTACTCATTACTGTTCTGTTTGTTCTGATTTTTGGTTTGTTCCTGATTCAGTCTTGGTAGAGTTTCTAAGAATTCATGCATTCCTTCTAGGGTATCCAATTTGTTGATGTATACTTGCTTATACTAGTCCCTTGTGATCCTTTGTAATTCTTTTATATCAGTTATAATCTTTCTTTTCATTGCTGATTTAATTTGTATCTTCCTTTTTTCTTCTTTAATCTAGCTAAAGGCTTACTGATTTTCTCTTTCAAAAAGTCATCTTCTGTGATTTTTTTAATTGTTTTTGTGATCTCTGTTTTGTTTATTTCTCCTGATTTTTTTTATTTCTTTCTTTATTTGAGCTTAATTAGTTTTTTTCTTTTTCTGGTTCCTTGAGATGAAACATATTGTTTATTTTTATGTTGTGTTCATTACTATCCATATCCCTTTCAAGACCACTTTTGCTGTGTAAGTTTTAGTATGTTGTGTTCCTTTCTTACTTGTTTCAAGATGTATTTTGGTTTGTTCTTTGACCCATTGGATGTTCAAGACCATGTTGTTAAATTTGCATTTATTTCCCCTTACAGGCAGAAAAAAAAATACTTAATATCAAACTTTTTAAATTTATTGATTTGTTTTGTGGCCTAACATATGATCTGGAAAATGTCCTGTGTGCATTTGAGAAAAATGTGTATTCTGTTGCTTTTGGATCAGTAACTGTTAGGTTAGTCTTAACCATACATAAAATTGTTTCCTTACTGAAACAATTGAAGTTTATTGATTTTTTTTTTCAGCTATCTCTTCCTTTGGATCTATTTTCTTTGTGTTATTTAGGTGTCTGATGTTGGTGCTCATTTATAACTACTTGAGAACTGACCTCTTTGACATTATATTTTGGCCTTCTTCTTTTATGGTTTTTTATTTAAAGTATTTTTTCTGATGTAGGTGTAGATACTGCTTTTCTTTCAGATTCTATTTGCATAGAATATTGTTTCCCATCTGCTTTCAGTATTTTTTAGAGAGGTACAATATGAAAGTATTTTTAGTGACTGTATTCACTGTGTAGATCTACCATTGCTCACCATTGAACACCAAGTGTTCTCCTAATATTGGACAGTAAGACTGTTTCGTGTGTCTTGTTGTTGTTGTTTTTCTGTTGTGGGGATTGAACTCGGACTGGGCACAGCCCCTGAGCTCTTTTTGCTCAAGGCTAGAGCCCTACCACTTGAATTCAGCCCTACCTTTAATTCAGTTTTGGGGGGGGTGGGTTAGGGATTTGTTTTTTCTAGTCCTGTGGTTTGAACTCAAGGCCTGAGCTCTGTCCCTAAGCCTCTTTGTGCTCAAGGCTAGTGCTCTACCACTTGAGCCACAGTGCCACTTCTGGCATTTTCTGAGTCTCACAGAATTTCCTGTCCAGGCTGAATTTGAACTGCAATCCTCAGATCTCAGCCTCCTGAGTAGATAAGATTACAGGCGTGAACCACCAGCGCCCAGTTCAGATTTTCAGTTGTTATTTTAGGGTGATGTACAGAGGGGTTGCAATTTCATGTCAGGTAATAAGTACATTACTTTTTGGACAATGTCTTCCTTTCCTTCATTCTCTCCCAGTTTTTATGTGTACTCATAAATAATGATACAGAGCTTATATAAAATATCTGCATTATTTTCTAGGCTGAACTATTTACATTAAAGGATAATGACATTTTGTAGCACTGATCCAGTAGCACAGCATGACATTTGTATACAAGCAGCTCTTGTAGTAAAGTTGGCAGTATCCACTTGGGCTATGGGAACAGTAAAACTTGAATTTCCTATTTGTAGCACCAGCTTCAACTCCTGTCCTGGTGACAGTCTAGATAGCAATTTTCTCTATAGTCTTTTATAAATTACAGTGGGTGACATTTCATGCAGATTTTTTTTCCTTTTTGGAAATATTTTCATTTTAATTTTCTATCATTTCTAAGATATTCTCAGAAATTTAAGTGCTGTTTCTCCCTATTATTTTCTGGAGATTTTTCCCATTATTATTATTTTTTTTTTTTGGTCGGCCGTGGGGCTTGAACTCTGGGCCTGGGCGCTGTCCTTCAGCTCTTCAGCTCAAGACAAGTGCTCTACCACTTGAGCTACAGTGCCACTTCCGGCTTTCTGGTTGTTTATTGGAGATAGGAGTCTCACGGTCTCTCCTGCCCGGGCTGGCTTTGAACTGCGATCCTCAGATCTCAGCCTCCTGAGTAGCTAGGATTACAGGCGTGAGCCACCAGCGCCCGGCTTTTTCCCATTATTTTTAAAGTGTTTTATTACTATAACTTAACTCTGATTTATACCTCTCACAATTAGTTTGATACCGAAACATATAATTTAAAATTCTGTTGCTATTTTAGGAAACCATGGTAATCACTATAGGAGTCTCACAGACTTTCATGCTGCTTGGGCTAGATTTGAACCGCAGTCCTCCGATCTCAGCCTTCTGAGTAGCTAGGATTACAGGCGTGAGCCACTAGTGCCTAACATCAAAGATTGTTTTCTAAGATAGTGAAAATTAAGGTGAAATAAAATGATAAACAAGCCTTTGAAATCTTCCAGTTTGGTTTGGTGCTACTGAATTGCTGAGCAGAACTTTCAACTGACTCTGAGCTGAGATTTCAGCCGACTCTTGGGGTTAGGCAGACAAAGCAGTAAATAAATCTTAATCTATAGATTTCAGTGTATGCCGTGAAAACCAAGAAGTATAGTACACATGTACACACACATATACACACATACACTTTCAGGCACAACATTATAAAATGACTTAAAAAAAAAAAAGCTAAGAGAAAAAATGAAAATGGCCACAGCAAAAAAGAAAATATTACCTTCAAATGGGAGCCAAGCAGACTTACAGCTAACTTCATAGAAACTGCGAAAGCCATAAAATGATAAGTAGCTTTCAAACACGAGATAAAAAAAAAGCCCATGTCATATTTAGGCAAAGAAATTCTATCAGTAGAATTATGAGAAAGTGTTCTTCAGGAAAAAGAAAAAGAAAAAAAAGAAAAAAAATAGTTTCACTAGGAATAGATGGATGCAAATAGAAATAAAGGACAAAGGAAGGATAAATGATATATTGAAGTAAATGCTAGTGATATATATGAGCCAATGTAATAATTATAGTAATTAAATAATTATAGGCCAGAGATAGCGATTTTTTTTGTTTTCTAGTCCATATTTGTTGTTGTTGTTTTTGTAATTTTTATTTTCTTGTAAAGATTCTGTACAGAGAGGTTAAGGTTACATCAGTAAGGTAATGGTTATATTTCTTGTCTAGCATTGTTACCCCCTCCTTTGTTTTTCTCCTATTATCCCTTCCCTCCCCCACTTCCTCCACTCCTCCCCTTCCTAAAGTTGTAAAGTTCATTTCCAACATGGTATCTTGTGAGTATCATTGTTACAATGGGTTATCCTGTGTCCTTGTTTCAGCATTTTGTTATTCCCCTTCCTCTCTCCAAAGAGATTTTGATTTCATAGAGGATTATAACACGTGACATTTAAGTGGAATGGAGAGAAGAAATGATATTTCCATATCTAGGAACCTGTTAATAATAGATATTGGTAAGATGAGGAGATATTTTGCTATGGGATAGCCACAATAATAGTTAGAAAACACTATAAAAATACCATTCTGATTGGGAAGGAGGATAAACAAAATGATGAAATTTGTTTTTGAGATAGACTTTACATAGAATTTTTTCTACATAGTTGAAAATAAGGTTGGATGAATGGTAGAGAAAGATTTGTTAAGTAGCACAGGCTGAACACCTAACAGTAATGAAAAAAGTAAATGTATTTCATTAAGAGGAAGAACTTTTGTTCATTAAGGAAAAGCATCATGAGATAAAAGGCCATACTCATAGTACTATAAGCTGTTTGCAAACCTTATCATTGATAAAAACTCCCCTTTGGAATATTTCACAATATTTTGAAAATAAAGATCAATGAAAAAAATTCTCCCAGGGCTGGGAAAGTGGCTCAGTGGTAGAGCGCTTGCCTTGCATGCCTGAGGCCCTAAGCAAAAAAAAAAGAAAAAAGCCAGAAGTGGTGCTGTGGCTCAAGTGGTAGAGCGCTAGCCTTGAGCTGAAGAGCCGAGGGACAGCGCCCAGGCCCAGAGTTCAGGCCCCACAACCGGACCCCAAAAAAAAAAAAAAAAATTCTCCCAGGTTGGGTTAGGTATGGTAGCCTATAATCATAGCTCAGGAAGATCATGATTCAAGGCTGGCAAAAAGCTAGCAAAACCTCATCTTGGCCAGTAGGGCATGGTGACAGACTTGTAATCCAAGCTATGTGGCAGTCATAGGGAGGAATCTAATGCCAGTTCCCAGTGAAACCCTACCTGAAAAAAATAAGCAAAAAAGAGGCAGAGCTGTGACTCAAGTGGTAGAGCACTCTCCTTGAGCTGAAGAGCTGAGGGACAGTGCCCAGGTCCAGAGTTCAGGCCCCACAACTGACAGAAAGAAAGAAAGAAAGAAAGAAAGAAAGAAAGAAAGAAAGAAAGAAAGAAAGAAAGAAAGAAAGAAAGAAAGAAAGAAAGAAAGAAAGAAAGAAAGAAAGAAAGAAAGAAAGAAAGAAAGAAAGAAAGAAAGAAAGAAAGAGAAACTAATAAAAGAATTACATGTTTTTTTCTTTATAAAAAATGTGAAATGAATTCTTCCTTGTGTATATTAAAATGAAAAGAGACAAGAAAAAACATTTAAAAGTTTTTGTAAAGTGTTTGGTTCCCCTGTAAAATGAAGACTAAGTAATAAGTGGTATAGTTACTATTTCTGTTCCTGTAACATGGGAGGCAAATATAGAGCACTAGCAATGCAAAGGCAAATAAAAGATGATATGTGGCTTTCTTGCCCCACAGAATAGCCAGGTGGTAGAGAGCATGTACACATACAGACAGTAATTATAGCATAAATAAGTGTCCTTACTAGGCACCTATAATCGTAGGTACTCAGGAGACTGAGATCTGAGGATCACTGTTTAAATCCAACCCAGGCAGGAAAGTCCGTGAGACTCTTATTTCCAATTAACCACCAAAATGCCATAAATGGAACTATGGCTCAAAAAACTTGCTCAAGGATAGCGCCCAAGCTCTGCATTCAAATCCCAGGACATTTTAAAAAACATTTTTAAAAATCTTGATGTAGTTTATACTGCAGTCTAGTTCTTAGTCTAGTTCTAGATGATTAAAAACAGGTTTTTATAAAGAAGAAAAAGAAAAACATTTCATTACCATCGCTGCAACTTCAAGGTAGAAGAATTCCACTGCTGATGTATTTAGGGGCAAAACATAAGAAGTATTTTTGCAGTATTTGTGCAAAATCTTCCCCCATTACTCACTTCCCTCCTTCCCCCCCCTCGCGCCCCCCTCCCTCCCCCCCCCCCCCCCCCCCCCCCGCTTTCAGTATTCTTCAGGGAGTCATCTTTCAAATATACCGAAAGGTCTAAGAAACTATGGTATCTTTTTGTTTTGGTTCTAGAGAGGAGTGACCCTTTTTGCAAAAAAGAGCTAGAGGTGTAGCCTCAAGTTGTAGAGCGCCTGCTACTAATATTAACATCACTTCTCAATAATCGGATCTTTCCTTTGTTTCACTGAGTACTCAAACCATGCTGGTAAAATTAGTCTTTATCCAAGGATAAAATCTGAACTGCTTTTGTCAGTTCTCCTCTCTTTCACCCTCAAGCATTTTCAGATGTATCTGTTACTCTTTCTGCCCCATACCTTGGTATGTAGCTTCATAGGAATCATACTAAACATTATTTCAGGGTGTTTTTCTTTTAGAACAAATGTAGAATTTTCTTCATCTCCCTAATTCTAAGCCAAGAAGGACAAAATATCAAATAATAAGGTCAAATAGATTCTGAACACTGAAATAGTGTTCAGAAACTTTGCATTTACAGTCATTGTTACACAGGCAATGAAGAAAAGCTCTATGGTAGCTGCAAAATGACAAGAAATTTGAAGCAGCTGTTAGGGGATTAGGATAAAATCCCAGACAAATGTAACACTCACTTGTATTTATAGGCATACTATTGTTCAGACTTCTTGTTACTGACATGTGAAGAAAAATAAGATGTGACCCTAACTTTTGGGAAATACTGTTTAAAAGACTGACACGTAAAGTGACTCCTAATGTTTCAAGGATTCTAAATAAGAACTATTATTCTTTCAGGAAATACACATTTATCCTCTATTATACTCCTAATCCTCTAGGTGCTGACAATAATACAGTGAACAGAGCAGATGAAATGTCTCCCCTTATAGATCCAGTTAGGGCTAATTGAAGTGGGAAATGCATGTAGGCAATAAACAAACAATGACTGTGTTAACTGACAAACTATGGAGAAAAATTAAGCAGGAAAAAGAGATAGGAATTGCCAAACTCCTCACTGCTGAGGTGATACTGAATAGACATTTAAGAAGTAGAAAATAAAATTAGGTGGATATTTTGGTGAATGCTGTTTTAATAATCAATGCTAATATTTACAACATGTCAGGCACTCTTCTCAGCACTTAGATATTTATAGTATTAATTCTTACTAATTCTACAAAGTGATTGCAGTTATCCCTTTTCATATAACTGCCCAAGGCTCCCAGCATAACTTGTGCATTGAGACCATGGATTGCTTGATATGCAGAACAGTGAAACATCTAAGTCATTTGAACATGTGGCAGACTTTTAACATTTTGAAACATATCCCGCCTCAAGTAAACTATTACATATTATTATTGGGTGGATATCTACATGGAATTTGTCTTTCTAAATTCATTGGGTTACCTTTTCCATCATCATTGTTTAAGAGAGTTAGAGGAGACTGTTATGTCTGACACATTTTTAAAGCATTTGTTTATTTATATTATTAACTTGTAATATCAGTGAGTAAGAAATTTATAAAGTTTATCCAAATCTTATTTATCACAAATTATAAATGAAAAAAATAATGAAATTTTATCGTATGTATACTCAATAAAAAGATCAGTGATCAAATACTCATTACGAAGAGAATAAGGAACCTTCAGCTTTCAACTGTCATGCATTGATAAAAGGACATTTTGATGTGTGTATGTATTTTTTGTATAATATACCAGCAATACATTTTTTTAGACAGTGTCTCAAGCTAGCCTCAAATTGACCATTCTCTTGCTAAACTAAGATTATATATGTGCACCACCATACCTGGCCCCAATAATATTTAGTATTACCACATTCTAAAATGCTTTCCACTCCACTGATGAATTCAAAGATACCTCAGTGCTGTCTCTATTAAATAAATGCTCTCCTTGCTGTTACAAAGAAGAGAGCTCTTGATCAAAGGATGGTCTCTCTCCTAATAAGAAACTGTAATCTCAGTGATGATATACAAATTTATTTCTTCCTCCAGGTACCCCAATTATGAATTTATCAGTGATAATTCTATATCTTGGTCAGCTGGACTACACAATCGATACACAGAAAATTCACTTCGGGGTGTGATCTTGGATATACATTTTCTCTCTCAGGCAGACTTCTTAGTGTGCACTTTTTCATCCCAGGTAAGTAACAGTAGGACATGTTTAAATTACAGTTGTTTGGGGACACTTCAGGGTCAAAAACATTATTGTTGTATGTTTGTGTGTTTTTAATGTTAGTATGACTCAGGTACAGTTTTCTTTATTTTTAGTAATAACATCTTTTGTGAAAGAATTAAGATTCTATAGAGTCGGTATTTGAGTACATTGCATATTTAGTTGTTTACAAGCAATGGTTGAATTCATCTCCACTAAAGCCAGTTAGTAGAGTCACTTAAAGTACTCAGCTTGTTAACAGCTTGTAACCAGAATCTGTCCATTTCAACATATCATTGCACTGATACTGAGAGACTTCAGAGCCCAGCATTTTGCCTCATTTAATTGCTTTATAGAAGAGAAGAAAGAGTGAATGAAATTCCTTTTCAAGTTTATTACATTTCTACTAAGCAAGAAGTTGTATATTAAGTTTAAGCCATATAATATCACATTCATTCTTTGAGTTTAATTGTTGCATATAATTATAGGTTATAGGTTTGGTTGTATATTTTTATAAGGTTTCTAATCAGCATATACCCTGTGGAATATCAATATAACAATATTTATTGTGAATTTTATTCTTTCTCATTTATGCACATATTATTAGTTGATTTAACCAGCTGTTAAATGACTGTTTTTACTCAAGTTTATACAAGGCACTGAGAGAACTTGAAACGAGATAACAGTCCTCGCCCTCATTCAGACTCAAAATGCTCACATGAAACAACTGAAGAATAATTTCCCCAAAGTATAAATTAGTGTAAAATAAAAGTATGCTTAAGGGGCTGGGAAGGTGGCTCAGTGGTAGAGCGCTTGCCTTGCATGCATGAGGCCCTGGGTTCGATTCCTTAGCACCACATAAGCAAAAAGAAAAAAGCCGGAAGTGGCGCTGTGGCTCAAGTGGTAGAGCACTAGCCTTGAGCTGAAGAGCTGAGGGACAGTGCCCAGGCCCAGAGTTCAGGCCCCATGACCGGACCCAAAAAAAAAGTGTGCTTAAATACCGAGATAGTGCACAGAAAAGAAAACATGAAAGAGAATAGCCACATCATTTCCCTTGGAATAGATTTCATAGAAAATAAAGAAATGCAGAGGTGTTTGAATCAGGATCTTTTATATAGCCCAAGCTGGCTTCAAATTTATGATCTTCCTGCCTCCACTTTCTGAGTGCTGGGATCATAGGACTGAACCACTATGCCTGGTATAAGGTAGGAGTTTTAGAAAGACACTTAGCCAGGCAAAGGCTACAATCCCCTTTAATATGGAATAAGAATACTATGTACTATCCAAGTATTATTAGACTATTTGAATTATCTCCTACAGATATCATACTTCAGTCAATATCTTTGGATACACCTGCCTACAACCCCATATGTATTTATTTACTTGTTCAACTATAAATTAGTACTAACTTCCACACATGAGGGAAGTGCTAGAATTGCTAAAGTCATCAACTAGATAGGTGATAATGGAGGTGATCATACTTGGCAAACTAACACTCAATATATGAACATGTAGTATTTTTACTGTTAACCTTTTGTTTGTGAAATTTGGCATAAGACATTTCAAGGTATTCAAGTCTATTTTTGGACACAGTTTTGCTTTTGTTCTAGTGAGAATAAATTATTTTGTCTGAACTTTGACTAACAAGACTCTTTAGAAATAATAAAGTATGTAAGCATGAATCTCATTCGTTTGGGGGGGGGGGGTCCAGTCGTGGGGCCTGAATTCTGGGCCTGGGTGCTGTTCCTCAGCTCTTCAGCTCAAGGCTAGCACTCTACCACTTGAGCCATGGCACCACTTCCAGCTTTTTTTTTCTGCTTACGTGGTGTTGAGGAATCGAACCCAGGGCCTCATGCATGCAAGGCAAGCACTCTACCACTGAGCCACCTTCCCAACCCATGAATCTCATTTATTTGGATACAAAAAGTTCTCTCAGCATTAGTCTTTCTTCATATGAACTGTTTCTTGGAATCTGTGGTCTCAATGCTTTGAGGGCTTTTTTTGTTTGTTTTTTTAAAATATGGAACGCTTCACAAATTTGCGTGTCATCCTTGCGCAGGGGCCATGCTAATCTTCTCTGTATTGTTCCAATTTTAGTATATGTGCTGCCGAAGCGAGCACTTTTGAGGTTTTATTATGTGTAAAACAGAGCAGAGCAGTACAGTTTCTTTTCAACCCTGGATAAAATTCCATCATCAGGTGATTGGCTTTTGGGTAACAATTAGTTATGAAGTCCTAAGTTTGAAAGCACGTATTTAAAAGAAAAAAAAAAGGGAAACAGAAAAAAAAAACACACATATTAGTGTCCTTTTTATGCGTGTATACAGGTCCTTGCAGCTTGAACTCAGGATGTGGGCTCTGTCCTTGCTTTTATCCTCTAGTTTGGTGCTCTACCACTTAAGCCACAGTTTAGCTTCCAGCTTTTTGTTGGCTAGTTGGAGATAAGAGTCTCCTACTTAAGCTGGCTTTGAAACTTGATCTTCAGATCTCAGCCTCCTAAATAGCTAGGATTACTGGGGTAGGCCACCAGTGCCCAGCTTTTTCATAACAGTATTCTTTATATGGGGAAGCACACCCTTCCTATTGTGGTCTGGCTCACTGTAGCGTTCTTAACAATGGTTAGAGGACTGAACATAGCACTGTGGTATCATGCCACTTAGCAAGCTTGGGGCTCTAAATTCCAACCCCTAGTACTACCAAAGTAAACAAACAGTTCTGTAATTTGCAAAGCATCTGTGCCTCATGTCTCTGAACCTAGCTAAGGAGATTGAGATCCAGAGGGAGGATCCTGGTTTGAAGCCAGCCCAGGCAGAAAAGTCTGTGAGCTAATATCTCCAAAATAAATATCAAAAGGCCAGCATAGAGGTGTGGCTTTAGTAGTAGAGCAACAGCTGAACAAGTATGAGGTTCTGAGATCAAGACCCAGTACTGACAAAGAAAAAAACAAAAGAGGATCAGAAGACAGAAAACAAAAGCACTGAATACATTACTGTATCAGTACCATCTACGCATAAACATTATTTATTTTAGAGCTTATGACTGCAACAGTGTTTCTTAACCGAGGCTATGCCTATGTTTATGTTGTCACAACTTGAGTTGGTACTGCTGACTAAGGATGCTGGTAAAGTCCTATGATGCACAGTGTAGCTCCTCATTAACAAAGACTAGCTACCACCAGGCACCGGTGGCTCACACCTGTAATCCTAGCTATGTGGGAGGCTGAGATCTGAGGATCATGGTTCAAAGCCAGTCCAGGCAGGAAAGTAGTCCATGAAACTCTTTATTTCCAGAAAACTGGAAATGGTACTATGGCTCAAGTGGTAGGGCACTAGCCTTGAGCTGAAGAGCTGAGGGACAGCACCCAGGCCCAGAGTTCAAGCCCACAACCGATCCCCCTCTCCCCCCCAAAAAAAGACTAGCTACCTTGCCCCTAAATGCCAGTTGTATATAGGTTAGGAAACTCTGGACCCCTGGACTTGAGGAATAGACTTTAAGTAGTTCTAAAGTCTAGACCTCAGGGAAAGTACACACCTGGGAAAGTAACTCTAATTCATTCTAACAGGAAATGTCAGGTATGCATAGAGGATTTTACTGGGTATACCTACCAATTGGTCAGCTAGGTATATAGCTAGATCCTCAAAAACAATTGGGAAAAACCAAACAAATGTATGTCCCTTATCCCTTGCCAAGAGAAAGGAAAAGAAGCTTCTCAGAGACAGAATCATCAACAGTAAATGTCTTCAGAGGAGTATAAAGGTCAAAGAGGGTTTCCCTCACATAGCTGTGTGACCCCTGTTTTGTGTAGCTGTCTTTGGGTAGTAAATATGCTTGGTGATGTATTAAAAAAATTATATGTGGTCATGTTGTATGTTTATACAACATAGACTACTATTCTTATCTATGTAACCTACCAAGTACCTAAAGAATATTAGCATTAACTGTAAGCTTTACTTTAGTGCTACATGACTTGAATTGGTAAAATCCAGGAAAAAAAACCTAGGCTGATTGAATGCAAACTTCAACACTATAGTAATCTTTCTAGGCCTTTGCATTAAATTGACCAATTGATCAGTTCATCAGTTGAAGAAGACAACTATTACTCAATGTTACATGCAGCCTTTCAGGATTAAATATCATCCATGATCTTGCATATCCATTCTGGAGAAAATATTTATTATAGCATAGTACACTATTCATGCATCAGATAATTTTTGGACACCTATGTGCCCTCCGATGTTCTAATTATTTACCTAAATGCAGGGTTCTTTTGTGTGTTTGTGTGTGTGTGTGTGTGTGTGTGTGTGTGTGTGTGTGTGTGTGTGTGTGTGTGTGTGTGTGTGTGTGTGTGTGTGTGTGTGTGTGTGTGTGTGTGTGTGTGTGTGTGTGTGTGTGTGCTTGAGAGCATGATAGAATCTTCTGGTAATGCTTAGAGGATTACATCAGATAACCTAAAAACAATATTGGACAGCAAAAGTTCAGTGAATGTTAGCAGAAGTTCAGTGAATATTAGCCTCTGCCTTTTTATTCTAGTTTGCGTGGTTGGGCTTCATTGTTTACATTACAGTCGTGTGTTGTATAACCATGATGGTACACTCATGAATAAAGTATATGCTTATATGAACTAAGATGACTATGACATCTCTAAGCGAAAATCCTGTGGAATCATAATTGTCTATGTGGTCTGTCATTGGCTGAAATGTCATTATGTGGCACATGACAGTATTTTAGCCCCTTTATTTCCAGAGTTCCGACTTACTTTCACTTGTTCTGTGTAGACTTTTGACTGAATCTGAACTAAAAGTTCCAAGTATGTTTGAGCCTCATTTGATTATGATTTCAATATTCTACCAGTGGTTCCAATTGTATTGGCATTCCCAAGATAGACTTGTTAGTTGGTAAAGTAACCTGTCATGTGGAGCATTTCAAAAGATTGCCCCTCTGAACTTCCTGAAGTATGGAAAATTCATATTCTTCAGGAATATGAGGTGATGGTTAACCTAATCAGATTCCATTTGATTCTACCAGTTAAGAATGTGTATCTTGGATTGGGTGGAGGGGGAGGATGGGAAGGGATGGGAAGGAGAAACAAAGGAGGAGGCTACAATGCTTGATAAGAAATGTACTCATTATCTTGCCCATGTAATTGTAACCCCTCTGTACAGTATTTTCACAATAAAAAAATAGAATAAAATAAAAATTAAAAAATAAAAATTATTATTAAATATGTAAAAAAAAAAGAATGTGTATCTTGGATTATGGGTATAAATAATACTAAACTTAGTTGGCATGGATCAGACACTGGGTTCAATCCCCAGCACTGAAACAAAAAACAAAAACAAAAAGCATCTTCATTCTCTTTTTGATCTGTATGAATACGACATTGTAAAAGTTTACTAATACCGAAGTGCTGCCTTATAAGTAAATGATTATTAGTAATAATATCATTTAAAATAAATGCAAAAAGTATTCATGTGAAAACAATGAAATTTCATTAACTGAGATGACCACAACTAGCTAGAGATTAAGAAAATTTGAAATAAATTAGTGATGTATTTTTACCTGAGTTGAATGTAAAAAGGAAGAATTTTCTAGGAAAAAGATTGCTCTCTCTTCTGTCATTATCTATTCTTTATAAAAGTTTCTGGGACCCATTTACTTTATACCAAATCTGTTCCTTAATTCTTAAAAGGTTATCCCTCTGTAGAGCCATAGTTTATCACCAAGCTTATCAAGCTCAAGGAATGAAACTCAAATTGTGGGAATTTACCTGCCATTCAGTGGACAGAGAAGATGCTCTTTGGATAGAAGAACCTATGAAGTAGCCTTAAAACTACACTAATCATAGAGATGTACCTTCCCAAAACACTTTTGTCAGTATACTACTATGTACACAGTACACCTAAAACTCTTTAGAACAGAAATAGCAGTTATGTCTTAACTCACTTGCCCATGACAGTTGATTATCAGTAATTACACAAATATCTAGTGGAAGGGTTCTGAGATCAAGTTCTAAGTTAGCAGAAAAGAATGTGCAATTGACTAATAGTAAATGAAGCAAATAGAGCAACAATAGCATTTGTGTTAAATTTTTACAATCCTAATCCTAACTAAAATTCTTCAGGGTACTAACACTGATTTTTGTGCCCAACCTAGACATCTGTATAGCTCTCAGTAAATGTTTGTTAATCTTAACTGAATTAATATTTTAAATTGCTTTGGTCTTTTGTGTATTTTTTTTTAAAAAAAGAGACAAACAGATGAAGAATGACTGTAATATTATTTGACAGAACATAAACTGAAAACTTGTGACCTCACTGCTTCTTAGCCCTCTCTGTCTAGGGGCCCATCCTTGGCCACCAGCTTTCAGATTGCTTAGGAGGTAAAGCTATCATACACTGTACTAACAAATTTTTTCCCCATTCTTTCCCAAGGTCTGTCGAGTTGCTTATGAAATCATGCAGACTTTGCATCCTGATGCCTCTGCAAACTTCCATTCCTTAGATGACATCTACTATTTTGGGGGACAAAATGCCCACAATCAAATTGCCATTTACCCTCACCAACCTCGAACTGAAGAGGAAATTCCCATGGAACCTGGAGATATCATTGGTGTGGCTGGAAATCATTGGGATGGCTATTCTAAAGGTGTCAACAGAAAACTGGGAAGAACAGGACTGTATCCCTCCTACAAAGTCCGTGAGAAGATAGAAACAGTCAAATATCCTACATATCCTGAGGCTGAAAAATAAAGTTCAGGCGTGTGATATGGACAGCAAAACTCAGTTGGCATCATTTCTGCCAACCCTCAGATGAAGAAGGCTATATGGGTAAATGACAGATACCCTTGGCAACAAGAGCAACTGGGAACTCTCAGCTGATTCTTTGGTGGAATTCCTCTTTACCATGCCCTCATGCACATGCACAGTACAGTAATGTACTTGCATATAACATGGAAACAGATTATTTTCTACTTTGCCCCTTCTTTAAATATTATGTGCCCATGAAACAAACACTGCCACATTATATAATTTAAGTGACACAGACATTATGCATAAGACTTCAAACATGGTGCCTATATCTGAGAGACCTGTGTGATTCACTAAGAAGACAAGAATGGCTCCCTCCCATGGGAAAGTTCATTCTTAGCCAGTGGTGGCAGTGTGACTACCGAAATAACTCCAGACAACAGATTCAGAATGAGAATGGATTGTTTTTCCTTTATAAGGTTGTCTAGATTTTTTTAAAGTAATTGCATCAATTCAGTTCTCAGTCTCATCATTAATAAGTGAAGGATATATCAGAAAATTAAATATTCACTTTCCATTAGGAACTTTTGTAAAACGATGCCATGAACAAATTCTTTAGTATTCAATGTTTCTGGACATTCTCTTTGATAACAAAATAAATTTTAAAAAGGAATTTTGTAAAGTTTCTAGATTTTTCTATCACTGAATGATGTGGTAATCAGCTTTATACTAGAAGAGCTATGACAAAATAATTTTCTAGCTTTTCAATTTTACTTTTTTCTCTTTCTGATAGAATAATTAATTAGGTTTTAACTGGTCCATTTTAATACTGAAAACTTAATTTAGTTGGTGCACATTACAGAGTTTCTAAGAACGTTGTTTAGGGAAGCTTTCATTCTCTTATTTTAGACATTGTTGGTTTGTTTTAATTGAATGAAATAACTATACTCCTTGCTCCCAAGGAACTGTTACCTCCATTTGTAAAACTAACCATTTCAGGTTTGTTTGGTAATCTTACTGTGTTTGTTCTTTTGTGTGTGTGTGTGTGTGTGTGAATTAGGTCCTGTTGTTTCAGCCAGGAGCCAATCTGTGCCCTTTCCTATCTTGCCCTGCTTTTGAAAGTACCAGGATTCTTTGAGGTTGGAAATCTGAGTCTTTCTGAAGTGTATATCTTGGACTATATAGAATTTAATGATCATAGCAGAGACATTAGTATGAGATCCATGATAAAACCTGGAGATAATTTTCCCAAATACTTCATTTTAGTAATTTTGTGTTATAATCACTTCATAAGACTTTGGTGCTTTCTCTCTGAGCTTTTCTACTCCTAAAAACGTTCCAGTTTGTATGTAGTACCAGCCTCCTACAGGTTCCTTGCAAGACCATTTCATAGCATGTGTTCTGCCTCTAGAAAGAAAAGTTTGGTCTTTGTGGGAGCCAGCATCAGCCCTAGTATTATGTATCAGGAATCTCCAAAAGAAAAGCTTTGACCTGCACAACTTCACTAAATGAAAAATCTTCCTACCAAATATCCCCAATTTTCTCCCCATCTTTCAGGATTTCCAAAGAGCAAAAATTATCTACAGAGTTAGTAAGCAATTTTCCATTTAGTTTCCAATACATGAAAATTATTTGAAACAATCCCCTGGAGAGGTAAATTTTAAAATAAGTTCTTCTCAAACTCTGATCTAATTTGTATTCACTAACTGTGTTTTTCATTTGTGCCTTTGCAGTAGAGCCAAAGGTAAATCAGTCTCATTTCTTTCTGAATGGACCAAGTTCCAGGTGAAAGGACCAAAAATGTAAATTTGAAGAAAATGGGAATATTTTCCAAATGGAGGAAAGACCTAATTTTGGAGAGTCTTTAGTTCTAAAATTTATATTTAACTATTTCTCTTTTGAGGTGGAGATACGTTTTGGTTCTTCATGTTACCTAATTTTAGATGCACTCGTAAACATTGTAAATTTTATAGGTTCTGTTACATTCCTCTGATTTTATGTTAGGAGCATTAACTTTGTTGGACTCAATGTATCAGCCATGTCTTGGCAACAAGCATTTCAGCTTATCTGGGTTCTGTCCTGTACATAGTTCAGGAGTCAGCCAGAAATTTGGGTTGAATTTACGCACAGAATTGGGGTACCATTTCTGAGATTTTCCTTTTCATTTTCTAGCAGTTATAGTTGGTGTGATGTTCCATGATTCTTCAACCAGAATAACTACAATTTTTTTTATATCAGCTGAAAAGCCATAAAAATGGGTAACTCAATTTTTGTGCCTTTCTCTTTTTTAAAGTTTCAATCTCCCTCCAAAACTTGCCTAATTTTTTTGTTCAGCACCCTACATAGTGTGGTTGGTTTTTTGCTTTGTTTTGTTTTAGTATTGTATTGAAATTTGTGGTTATTATCCATTAGATAATTGGTTCTGTATCATTTACTCCATCTACCATGTAAGAAATGGAACTGGAGAGACTGAAGTGAAAATGGGTTAGGCTTAGTTAGTCCAGCCTCTGTTAGACTCGGCTTGTAGCCCCAAGCAGGCAGCAAGATGAACGAACAGAATTGTCAAATGGACAGATGTGAAGGACTAAGAAATACTAGAGTGCATCTTCCTGAGAAGCTTAGGACTATGTTTTTGTTTTACAAATCATGTATGTGATGATGATCCCTTTTATACACACTACCATTTAGGAGAAGCTGATATGTTCTCACCACTGTTGTGCTTATATATCTTCATTGGAATTAGATTATCAGGATTTAGATATTTTCCTTGTTAGATGACCCATTCCTGAAAAAAAGACTTGTCTGGAATCACATGATTAGCCCCACAGTGAGCCCATTCATTATTAGCCTCATTAAATGTGGAATACAGAATCCTACATATTAAAGACAAGGAAAAGGGCTTGTCAGGGCCCTCCTGTTCCTTCTGTTCTGGTCTACTGCAGTGCTACCTGGATACTGAAGGAGTATAAAAAAGCTAACCCTATCCAGGGTTTTGCTGTGTCCCAAATGAATAAGAAGAAAGTTGCTTTTTTTCTGAGTTTTACTTTTTTCAATTTTACAGAGCCAAGCCTACCTACTAGATTCCCTCCAAGAAAGTTGAGAAATGGTGTTAACTCCTGAGGCAACTGAAGTTCAAGAAGAAAAAAAAAAGCACATTACAAAGCCGTCTCCTGGAGTGTAGTTCCCAACCTCTGTCAAGACTTAGAAGCCGTGCAAAATTATTGGTAAAGGACTAGCCTGTCCACCTATATTGATCATCATGTATGATCTGCAAATGATGTTTTAAATTTCCAGGGGCTCCACCCCTGTTCTACAGTCATTACTGTCATTATTTAGCTCTGAGAGAATACAATCATTATATTCAGGGAACAGGAAAATACTAGGGTCCAAATGGTGCCTCTTGAAGCTTCTGTGTCATTGAGAGTAAGACTCCTTAGTGCAAAAGAAATGCGTAAGTTCTGCTTGACCATAGCCAGCTGTGAATTTCATTTGTGCTCCCAGGAGCCTGCAGTAGGATTAATAGACCTGTGCAAAATAGGTATGTGGTTTGAGGATAGATGAATTTCAGAATTTGGCTGTAATAACCTAAGTTATTCTAGGGAAATTTTAAAATGCAGTGTCCCGAGGGGACACAGGAGAATTTATCTCCATATTTACCGGTTTCTAGCAGTAGTCTCCCTTGTGGAAACATGGAGGAGCTGTTTTGGGACCCTGGGCAGGGGAGAGGCAGGCTTTGGAAGTTTGGCTCAACAGTCATTGATATAAATCGATATACATGTTTGAGTACTTGCCCTTTGTGCATTTTTTGCTCTTCATGTGAATCAGAATCTTTTGACTCTTTATTATCTGCTGCGTTATTCAGCCTTGCCCCTTCCTCCAGTCCAGTTTAGTTATCAGCTTTCTGTTCTTTTTATCCTTAAGATTATCTTAATTTTGTATTCCTACCACCTTTACAGAAAAGGATCTCGTGTAAGTGATTGCATTGTTCTATTCCTTATGATAGTACTATTCCTAATGACTTGTGTAGACCATAGTTTTGTTATTGGGGAACTAAATATCCCCTCAGACAGTTTTAGGTAAGATGCTTTGTGGACCTGTCATAATGAACTATGACATGAATACTGTGTATTCATATCCATTATGTATTCATTTCCTTTTAAGTGTTTCTAAGGTTTTTAAATAAATGAATGTCACTATACATTCATGGGGAGCATGGTTAGGACATCTTTTATGTAAAACTCTCTAGTCAGAGCCTGCATTAAAAAAAAACAAAAAACAAAAAAACAAGCAATGCATTGAGGGCTATGGCTACTTTATATTTTTGGAAGGTAGCCAGGAAGATTTTAGAGTGCCTACTGACCTCCTCTGTAACTACTGTCAATCAGCAGTGTTCTCTATAACTTCTCCTCCCACATCACTGTCCTATGGAGGCTATTGTTCCTGTCTACCTGTGTGGGTAGAGAGAAGGCCATTGTCAAAAGAAAAGAAGCATGTTGGCTCATAATCCAGCTGGGTTATGAGAGCATCTGTGGAGGCTGGGAATGTAGTACTTTGTACCCAGAGTACAAATACTTTAGATGGGGTAAAAGTCAAAAGCTTGAGAAATGATAGGGCTGAAAGTTCGTGGCTAGTACTCCATAATGGATTTACTGCCCCCTAAGAATTTATGACCCAGCAAAGGAAATGAAGAATAGTGGTTACAGAGACAGAAGATGTAACTTGGTTTTTCCTATCATCATAGTGCTTACAAGTAAGTACGTAATGTCCCTGAATCTCTGATTCTTTGCAGACAAATAAACAGTACTCACTGAGGATTATTAACTAGGATTCAGAACACCAAGCCTCTGATTTTAAATGTACCATTAAATGTGGATAAATCAAACAGTTTTTCAGAGACTCATTTTCTTCATCTGTAGAATGAATTGGTTGGGGATTGGGTCATCTGGCTAGGTTTCACATGTCTCGAAAGGGTAGCTACTATTCCACTCAGCTAATTATTACCCTAAACACATAATATGGCCAGATATGTCTTTTTCCAGACAAGCAAAAGATGTTTCTATGCCCAATCTTCAGATCTTTAAACTTGAGCAGATAATTCAAGAAAATGTTTGGACTAGTAAAAGAGCCAAATAATATTTAGATCCATGGCTCATCAGTTTATGACTTCTGAACTAGAATGAGGAGGGGTTTTTTTTTGTACCATGCTTTCAAGTTCAGCAGCTGCACATGTCAGTTCTTTGGAAATATCTACTTAGCTAGCTGTCATCCTGAAATCAGAAGCAACTTAGTGTGCTGAAGGACAGCTGTGCATGACAACTCATACATTGGGATTCTCAGACTTGGTCTTAGTATAGATGACTTCCAAGTTCTCTCCCAATGGTAAATTTCTAAAAAGATGAAAGTCTGATATCCTAAGGAGGTCCAAAATGGAGCCAACTCGAAGCAATCTAAAGAGGTTGAGCCGTGATATAGTAGTAAAAAAGGAATGAAGATGATTAGACCAAGTGACTGGGTCTGTTTCTAGATCTCCATTACAACAGCAATTTCTTACCTAATTAGTGGACTGACTAAACACCTGTTTTTTTTGTTTTCGTTTTGTAAATATTTTTTCACATCCTTCTGTTTCCTGGTAAAACTTCTTTCACAGAATCGCCGCTTTTGTTTCAGCTACACTTAAGAGATTTGTAGATAAAAAGGCCAAACCTTTGAGAGCCAAGAAGGTGAAGGCCAGGGCTAAAGATGACATCCACTTTATGACTAGATCTCACTTTCCTTCCCATTAAAGAAATCAAAAGTGTGACAACATTGAAATGTTTGCAGCTATACCTCATCATTGTTGCTGGTAGGTTATAAAGGCCAAGAATGAGAACACTGTATTAAAGAAACAAAAGATTTAAAATAAGATGGCTCTGAAGTTTAGGGTTCACATCTAGCAAACATCAACAGGTTCAGGTTGAGGTTATACTTTTTTAAGAAGCTAGCTGGATGTTTCAAAGAAGTAGAATTTTATGTCAATAATAGGCAGTCATGCCACTGCTTGTTTGGGGAAATAAAGTTTTATTGAAACAGCATGCCCATACATTTATGTGTTGTCAGTGCCTCCTATTTGGCTACAACAGCATAGATGAGAATTTGTGACAGAGACCAGTGGTGTGATCCACAGCCTGAGTCACTTACCATCTGGCCTTTTACAAGAAAAGCTTGCTTACTCCTGCTATAAGTGATGTACCACATAAGCAGATATTGATAATGCGACAGGGCTTAACATCTCCAAAATACTGAGTTGTCAGAGAAGAATTTGGGTGTAGTAGTAATATATTTGAGTCTTCGCTAGTCTATGAGATGCCTTCATACAATGTAGAAAAAGGCTTCTTCATGCAAATGTTGTACCATACTACTTTTGTAGCAAATTCTTACTTTCATCCACCAGAGAAATCACTTAATAAATACACAAATCTGCAATGTCTCCAATACCACTTACACTTTCCTATACAAGTATGTCTGGTGACAAAATACTGAACTTGGAGTCAATAAACCTGAGTCCTGCATTTTTCTGAAATGAACCTGCTAACTAGACAAGCCATAAAATCTGTCTAGTTGTTGTTTTTTTAACCTTTAAAATAGAGGTAGCTTCTGGTTAAGACAGACATAAAATTGCTTTGTAAGGGCTGATAATGCTACAAAATCAATTTCATTCATGATTTGGACATTTCCATAATTCTAGAATTTCCTTTGGAGAATGAAATCAATGTAAGAAGTTTAAAGTAACTAGAAAGATGCATACAGATGAACTAGAGGCAGGGGCTGGGGGGGGAGGCCTGGAACCAGAAGTGGAGGTGTGGCTTTATTTTTTTAATTTTTTTTTAATTTTTAATTTTTTGGGCCCAGTCATGGGGCCTGGGCGCTGTCCCTGTGCTCTTCAGCTCAAGGCCAGCACTCTACCACTTGAGTCCCAGCGCCACCTCCGGCTTTTTTTTTTTTTTTCTGCTTATGTGGTGCTGAGGAATCGAACCCAGGGCCTTATGCATGCAAGGCAAGCGCTCTACCACTGAGCCACCTTCCCAGCCCAAGGTGTAGCTTTAATAGTAAAGCACCAACCTTGAACAAAAAAGTCAAGTGCACACATGCACACACACACACACACACACACACACACACACACATTATAAGTTGATGGACAGCAGTCTGTCACTATGTTTGGGAGACGAATGAATCTGAGACATACCCTTGGCCTCATACCTCCTTTGGACCTCAGCCTGCCTTATATCCACTGGAAGGTGAGTTCAAGTGCCCATCATTCACTACTTGGAGATGCTAAATTAAAAGTACTACTTAGGTTGTCACTTAACTCCTAAATGGAGGAAGAATCCCAAGTAGGATGCCATTCATTTTAACAAGATGCAACTCAGAGCAGAAGTTGTTTTGCCATGTGTGCTTCAGAGAACCCATTTCTCATGCAGGTATTCTGTACCTGAAGCTGATACAGGAATGATGTATTATGCGAGGCATGTTGTTGTAATATAAGGCTTTAGTTTTACCTCATGATGGCTCATCTGATTTCTCAGCCCAGTTGCATTGGAATTTCACACTCTACTTCTTCAAGGTGAAGAGAGCTGAAGGAGGTAGAAGATGCAGACCATTTTATTCCTGGCTTTGTCTGGCATGCTGCAGTGGTGGTGATACATGGCAGGACATCTGGGGCAAGGTTAGTGACCCAATAAGGTGGCCTGAGCTCTGATTAGAGAGAGCGTATAACCAGCCCAGCTGGCAGCACTCAGTTTCTTTTTTATTAAGGTTCTGCCGTTTAACCTCTGGAGGCCACTTATCCTTCCACTTCCAAGAAAAGACAGAGGTAAAGGCCAAGGTCATTGCCTAGTGCAAGCCTCGGGAGCTGACTGGGCCAGAAAGGGCCTGTCTTGGCCTCTCTCAGAAGTCATTCCATTGTCTGGCTTCTCAACTGACAGGTAAGCTCCAAGATGCCCAAGCTCGGAGCAGCTGTGCAAGGAAAAAAGTGCTGAGGCTTAAGTAAACCCACAGGGAAGATACAGCAAGAAAGATAAGGTTGTTAATTATTGTGGTCACCTTGCTGGGTTTGTGGTGGTGGTGGTTGTTGTTGTTGATCATAGGGCTTGAACTCAAGGCCTAAACCCTGTCCCTGAGCTTTTGTGCTCAAGGTTAGTGCTCTACCACTAAGCTCCACTCCCAGTTTTCTAGTGGTTAGAGATAGTCTCACAATCTTTCTGCCCCAGGCTGGCTTTGAACACAATCCTCAGAACTCAGCTAGAACTTAGTAACTAGGGTTACAGGCATGAGCCACCACACCATCTTGGCTGTTTTGAATGGTGATTTTTTTTTTCTTGAGCCCATACTGGAGGCCAGAATACTATCTCCCCAAATAAGAGTTGTTTTCTGTTTTCATTGTAATCCAGTCTGACTTAATTTTAATAAACTCTAGTCCATAAACTCCTCAATCAGCTGAAGCACCTTAAAGACAAAATATTGTTTCTTACTGTATTCCTAGAACATGTAAAATGATTGACATTAAATAGTTTTTCAAAATGTCTGTGCTGAAATGATGACAACTTAATGAATGATGTCTTAGATTAGCTTCAGAGTAATGTGGGAGAAGTAGGGAACTGGAAGTGAGAAGAGAGAAAGTTGACCATGAGATGAAAACTAACTAAGCTCAGTGATTGGCCATGGAGGTTCTCACAGCATTTTCTTTACTTTTGTATTTGTTTGATGTTTTGAATGACAAAAAATATTTAATATCTGAATTGTGTATGAAAAGTTTTTGAAGGAGTGGCAAAAAACCAGTGCAATGCTGTCCAGAGAATATTCTTTTCCCTAGGGATATAGCCAATAGTGCATTTTGTGGTCGGGCTATGTGATCTAAGTTCAGGGCAATGGAATATGGTAGAAGTGATGTCAGCTCTCCCAGGAGATTCTCTTTTTTTTATGGGGGGTCCAGTCGTGGGGTCTGAACTCTGGGCCTGGGTGCTGTCCCTCAGCTCTTCAGCTCAAGGCTAGCGCTCTACCACTTGAGCCACAGCGCCACTTCCAGCTTTTTTCTTTTTGCTTATGTGGTGCTGAGGAATCAAACCCAGGGCCTCAGGCATGCAAGACAAGCGCTCTACCACTGAGCCACCTTCCCAGCCCTCCCAGGAGATTCTCTAAGCTTTCTCATCACTGCCTCCAGGCTGGATGCAGAAAATGTAGTGAAGAGCTCTAAGCTCCTGGGCAATGTTGGTCTACATGAAAAAAATCAAGTTCTCTGAATTAGTTCATGGAGCAGAGCCCCCTTCCCTTTTACTGATGAACCTTTGATAAACTATGATGTGAGTAAGAAATTAGCCTTTATTGCCATTATTGATATTGTTAAGAAGAAGAGTTTTCAATTGTTTATCTGGCAAAACAGGTTTTAGGCATACTACTTTAGACAGAGGAAGAGATGCTCAATAGTTGTTTGACATTTTAGGGACCCTAAAGCTATAATTAATGACCTCCAATGATGTTAATAATGTTTATAATAAGGAAAGAGACGTCTCCTTGGATTACCACTACATGCCACTCATTGTTTTAAGGGTTTTATATGTACTAGCTTATTCCATCCTCACAATAAACCTATGAAGGGGGAACATATTGTTTGAATTTTAAGTAACTTGCCTAAGTCAAAGAAATTGTAAGCACCAGAGCCAAGATTCAACTACAGGCAGTTTGGCTCCTAAGCTATCTCTTCTCTGGCCTGCAATAGTGTTTTGGACTTTGCCATAAGGTATGAATGCTGGCATAAAGCAGAAGATAGATCACCTATAGAAACATTTTTGAACCCACTCCAGGGAGGAGTTTAAAGGATAAAGAAAACGTCAGCTAGCCATTCCCCTGCTCAGTAAACTGGAATGAGCCAGTGTTTAACGATGATGTCTTTGATCAGCAGGGCTAAAACCAAGGGTGAGGGCTTTGTCATTCTCTGATGTAGTTCTCTTCTATCATTATTCAACCATGGTTTGTCCTGTACTTGCCATAAGGAGAAATATTTGCCATGTGCCCTACCTACATCCCTTACTACTCTACTTGGTCTTGCTGGCCCACCCTTGGTCATCCCTTTCCCTAATCATTCCCCCAGAAGGTGCTTGTGTTCTCCCCTGCCTTCTAGGCATCTGGGAGCATATAATATGGCAGAGAGTCATGTAAATAAGTATCCACATCCTTCAAATGACAATGTAATTAATCACTTCCTGGCTTGCTGACTGCGCTTGCTTGCTTCAGGCACTACCTTCAACAGCTAACAACAAGAAGCGGGGCACCACACTCTTTTGGCCAGTGCTCTACCTGAGATAAAGATTTTCGAAGTGTGTTTCATGGAGGCTTTAAAAACCATCTGACAAGATGGGAGAAGATACAGGGAACATTTTGTGCTTGGGGCTTTAACCCCACTCTGACAGAGCAGTCCCACTTAATGTGCTCCATGTAAGGTGGTATTTGAGGAATTGTTCCACCCCCCCAAGAAAAAAAGAGAAAAAAGACCTTGCTTTGGAAGACCCTTCGGCAGGCACACGGTTGGGCCCCTTTATCTCTTGTACCTGTCAGGTCCTTCTGGTTCTCCCAACTCCCAGGATTCTGTGGAGTTGCTGAGGATTGCTGGCCACAATATTTACTCTTCATGATTCAGAGAGGCCATTTGGCAGAGTAACTGCTGTGTCCCTGGAACTCGAATGGCTTTCAGAACACTTGATTCTCACAGAAGTTTAGTGGAGGTACATATTATTAATGCCTATTAGTTAGTCCCATTTTTACACATTAAGAAGCCAGGTTTAAGTGATATTCACAGGATCCCATCACTGATGTGTCTGAGGCATAATCTGAGCCTGGTGGTGACTTGTAGCATGTGCTCTTTTCACTGTCCTTACCAGCAACTAGTGAAGCAAGCCAAGGTCTGCACTCCATCCCTTCCCCACCGCTTCCACCCCACTTCGCCTGTCTACCTTGCTCTCGTCTCCATTCTTTCATATTAACCTTTCTAATATTATTATTTTCCTCCTGAGCTGGCTTATTTATCACTTGGCCATGTCTCCTTATTAATGTAACTAGCGCTTAAACATTATGCCTCCCCACTGCCTCGTTTGCCAGCACGGTGCTGAGCACTTATGAGCATGACAATTAGGCTGCACTCGAAGGGGCCATAACATCTGCATCTTCAGCCGCTTTCATAGGGAAACAGGACAGAGAGGAAGGGGTGTGAGATAGCGTATGGTATGTGCATGGTGGGAAGGAGACCAAGGGGACAGGTTACAGGATGAAGCAGCACCAGGCATTTCTCCCTTGGCACTCATTTACCTCAAAATGACCTGCTTGTGACTTGGGGCTATGAGCCTCTAGGAAGGCCCTAAGAACGCTTCTGGAAAAGAAAAAAAAAAAAAAAAAAGCAAACCCTTCTGTCTTATTTATATGGCTAGCATCAGCAGCAGTAACTGCTGTGGCCACTTATTTATTGACATTTCTATGTACCTTACATATATTTAGTCCCACCATGCCATAATCCAGCAAGCTAGATCTTGATTGTCTCAAGGAATTTGTGCTTCCCAAGACGTAACTGCTGAAGCTAACACAACTAGCAAGTAACAAAGGTTAAAAAAAAGAAGCCTGAAAATGAAGGAAGATGGGTTGGGGTAAGGGTTAGTTGCCATCAGGAAAGGCCTCTAAGAGATGCTCTTGCCTGGCCACCTTTTACTCCTTTCTTATACAGATGATAGTAAGTAGACTCTCTTTCATGCCCCTTTTGTATTTTTCTTTTTATATGTGTATGTGTGTGTGTGTATATGTATGTGATGTTTACATATCAGTAATGCTATAATAAGGGTTTTAATTGTCCTCAAAAGGTCTGTGTGGTCAAGACTTGGTCCTCAGCAAGTGTTCTATAGGAGGTGCTGTAAACATTAAGAGAACATATTTAGGTGACTGGGGTGTGCCCTCAAAGGAACTGATAAGACCCTCGTCCCATTCACAGGCTCTTGTAATAGGCTGCCTTGCCACAAGTTTAAAAACAAGGAGCCAACAAATCATAGACTGTAACTTCTGAAGTCATAAGGCAAATAAACCTTTTCTCACTGTCATTTGATTGTGTCAGGTATTTCTTATAGTAACATGAAACTGGACAATACAAGCATATTAGAAAAGAAATTATACCTCATAGCATTTACTTAACTAATCAATCCCCTATTGATAGAATTTAAGCACAATAAGAGTGAAGATGGCTGTAGATAAAAGGATGTCCTGCTATTCGGGCCTCTTCTAGACTTGCAATTATCACTCGCCTTCCCCAGGCTTCAGACATACCCAGATCTTAGCTTCTGAAGCTAGAATGGGGTGTGGGAGGCTAGGCTTATGCCTCTTCTGGTTAGTCTTGTGGGGGTTTTCAACCTATTTATTTTTCTTAAAAAAACAACAACCCTATTTTCTGGTTTTGGTTTGGTTTGGTTTAGGACCAATATGTTCTGGTCTGATTCTATATTCTTGTCTAGGTGTGAATAACTGCTAAGCCACGAGCCACACATTTAATGGTCTGCTCCCTTGGTGAGGCTTTCTCTTTCTGTGGTGCTATTTACTTCTCCACAGCCTTCGCCCCTAATCTTTTCTCCAGAGAAACCCCTGCCCTGTGCATTTCAGAGCTTGCTCTCCACCTTCTTATTTCCCTCATCATGGAGAACCTGAAAACAAAAACTATGGTGCTGTCACTCAGTCTAACACTGGAGTGACAAATGCAGTGTTGTGACAATCAGGAACTATATATGGGGGTGGCTAAAATGGTGATGTGGTTAGGTTGGTCTGCTGTGTCCTAGAAGATAATTGGGATCTTGGTTAAGGTAGATTAGGTGAGAAGAGCTTAGCCAACAATAGGTCTGGATGGAGAATTTCTTCAGTGGTAGTTAGGGGAGGTTGTTAGGATGTAAGCCAATTAGCTGGGTCCCATCCTTGCCCTTACATGAAGCCTATAAAGACAGATTCTTTTCAGTCATAGGTAAACATAATGAAACTGTTAGTAGACTGAGTGCCTATTATATATGAAACTCTCTGTTGGAAGGTCTGATGTCTCTATTTTATCACTTAGTGTGGTTTTGTCTCCCTGGCTAGGGTACTGTGCCACCCAGACCCTTTTTGTTGCTATTGCCACACACGTCTATAATTTTTCAAGGCCTGTGAGTTTTGGTGGCAGGGTTCACAGCCTGTAAAACAGAGGGCAAATCCTTGAAAGTCACAGTTCAAATCAGGGTAGTCACAGAAGTAGACATCAGATTAAGATGGCACAGAGAATGTGCTTAATCAATATTCTCTAAACTGAACTGACCAGGGTCAATGAAAGCCCTCTGCAAAACCACGAGGGGGCCCATGTTCCCTCACTCACTGGAGATAATGGTCTTGGGAACAATTATCAGCCTAATTTCTTTCTACATCAATGTAGATTTGATGTCTGGTAATATATGTATTGTACCTTTAATGGCCTTTTAATGATGAAGAGGATCAAAAGCATTTTAGATCTGAACCTGCACCATTAGTCTCCATTCCAGAAATTCACTGTAATTACTGCAGCTGCTTCTTCAAGCCCTGCAAAAGCAACGAATCCTGTGAATATATCTGCACAGTTAATCACAGTCAGCACAGAGCCAAGTCTGACGCAGGTTCCAGGAGGTGGTTGCTGAAGGTGGAGAAGGACAGAGAGAGGTGGTGGAGGGAGAGACAGTGGGAAGAAAGAAGGGCTGAGTCATTCAGGACCTAGAGTGTCAGTGTCAAGCTCTCTTGGTGATCATCTTCTCTCTTCTCATACAAACTTCCAGATTTAAGAGTGAAATATGAGTTGCTGTCATAACATTAGTTTATGTATTGGGAACATAAAAGGTTATATTGGGAATGACTAAGGATGTCTGATAATTGTGCATTCGACCTCAGTTCATTGTAAGTGTTCACCAGGGGCAGAAGAGAATGACACAGGGTACCCAAGATAGGTCAAGTAAGGGAATCTGAAGAGCCAGAGTTTGCACTGTGGTAGCACACAAGGAAAGATCCAAGGGAAAACAATATTTCTCAGGGATGGGAGATGCTCACATAGAATGGTTAGTTTAAATTGTTTGCATCCTTGTCCTTAAAGCCATTGTCAGCCATTCTCTGTGCCCTAAAGATTGACCTCTAAACTCCTAGGCTCTCTTGTCCTATGACTTTCAATTGGCTTTAATCACAAGGGTTATTAACCGATTCCTGCTTCCATGATATAATTCTGGCAGCGGATGCATCCTTGTACAATAGGAAGCAATTCCATGACTCCAGCTCTTAAGGGGCTTTGATAACATAATTTCCTCTCCTTGTCCCAGGACTAGGGGGTAGGATAGACTTCCTGTTATTGCCAGTCCCTGGGTGCCTCAATAGAATTAAGCTTCTCCATGGGCTTTCTCCCTCTCTAAATATCTGTGTAAATAGTATCTTCATTAATTTCAAAATCCCATCTGGGAGGGCCTTTTACTTCCTGTGGGAATGATACAATGGGTGTGTAAGAGGCTCATGAATGCGCACTAATCCTATTCCCTTTCCTTGGACATACAGAAAGACTACTGACTATTGAAATACTCCCCACAGACTCAGGCATTAAAGGCTTAGTCTGTAGTAGGTGGTGCTATTTTTGGAGGTAGTGAAAACTTTAGGGGCCTAGCTGGAGAAGGACCCTAGAGGTGTACTTTTTAAAAATGTATCTTGTCCCTCCTCTGAGTCTCTATTTCCTGGCTGCCATGAGGTGAGCAAGCCTCTTGCGTATCTTGCTGCCATGATACTCTGCCTTACCTCATCCGTTAAGCAATGGATCCAGTTACCTTGGTCTGAAACCTCAGAAACTATGAGCCAAAATAAATCTTCCCTCCTCGTAAGTTGTTTTTTGCAACTATTTGTCATAGCCAAGACAAATCTTAACTAATAGAACTGAATTTGCCATTCTTCTTTAGGGTTAGGTTGATGCTATGTTGCAAAGTTCTGCCAAGGAGATGAGAAATAATGCTTCTATGTCTGCCCATAAAATACCTATGCCCATCTTCTTCCTCTTCCATATGGAAGAGGAAGGGGTGTGTGTGTGTGTGTGTGTGTGTGTGTGTGTGTGTGTGTGTGTGTGTGTGTGTGTGTGTGTGTGTGTGTGTGTGTGTGTGTGTGTGTGTGTGTGTGTGTGTGTGTGTGTGTGTGTGTGTGTGTGTGTGTGTACGAGTCATATGTTTAAAGTTGGAAGAAGCTTGGCTCTCTGAGTCCATGGCTTGGAGAATTCCCCAATTGCATTTAAATCTGATACTAGAAAGAAATCTGCCTTTATTAGGCTAGGCCACTGAGATTCTGAGGGCGAGTGCTTTGTTATAGAGATTAAGGTTAATTGTCCTGACTAATGTAATGAAAGTGTTCAATGAAAGGTCACCTATAGCAATGGAGAATTCATGGAATAAATACAAGGAAGCGGGACAGCAATGTGAGTTTACTAAGAGCATATATTGCTTTGTGAAAAGAGCAAGGGATTTGGGTGTTAGAGATTATATCTAGGCTTTACTTCTGCCTCTGTATTCTATGTAAGGTAATTTTTTGTCTTCTTACTTGTGAAATGGGAAAAATGCTTATCTTAGAAAGTTCTTTTGTAAGAAGATTATTTATATATGATCATAGCAGGTAGTTGGTAAAAGTTCCTTTTTTGTCTTCTCAGCTGTGAATTCTAAACTTAGTGCTTCTGGACCCTGGTAAATAATTTCAGTTTTGGAAGATTTCAGTCTTCAAATGGTCTTTTCTAGTCTCTAGTGGCAGAAGAAGACAATTCACATTATCATGAGTGTCCTGGTAAATACATTTGAATACTGACGGGGAAAGAAGAATTGCCCTTAAGTATTGAACTTGGACAGTACCTCTTTCATATCTCTGCCATCTAGAGCCACCCCTTGCTGAAATTTACATGTTACCCAATATGTCAAAACAAGCAAAATCAGAACTTTGGAATCTATTTCTGCCCTTACTTCCTCAATGAACATGTCTTTTGCTAAGGAAAAGGGATTCCCCAAGGAACATTGTTCTGCTTCAAAAGGACTTATTTTTCCATTCCTCTCTCCAGTGTTCAGTGCCAAGCATATGTGAGGATCACTTGTAGGCCCTGAAATAGCTACAAAGATAGATTAGACATATCCTGCACTGAAGAGCTTATGTTCTTGCAGAAGAGAAGGTAATTTAGCCTTATAAATAATTAAAAGGCAGACTGGGGAGAGATAAGCATGGAAGGTACAAAATGTCATGGAATTCTGAGGAAAGGAAACTGTTTCTCACTGAAAGAGATCAAGGGGATATTTGAATAAATCTTGAAGTTAGGGGCAGGATTTGAGCCTATGAAGTTAAATGGAGGCTCATATATGGGAATGTGAGGCAAGTCCATGGGGAAGTAGAAAGATAGAGATTGCTTTCTTTTTGTCTTTACCAGCTAAGCAAATGTTCTCAGACTCAAAGAGGAGTGTGTGTGTGTGTGACTAGAGATTGAACTTAGGTCTTTGTACTTGTTAGGCTAAGGCTCTACTACTTGAGCCACACCCTAATCCTCGTGCTTTTCAAGATAGACCCTCTTGGTTTTGCCTGTGCTATCATGGATAGTGAACTTCTACTTCTCCACCTCCTAAGTGAGATCATAGGTATTCCCTACCATGCCCAGTCCAAGGACTGCCCTAAAAAACAAAACTGAGGCTCCTGATTAGAGATGGATCCACAATTCTCTGTGCAGGATGATACTCCTTTGTGAGGAGGGCTGTGGGTACAAGGTACTCAGAAGACTTGTCATTCCCTCTGTGTATTCTCATCCCCACAGAGGCCCACCAAGAATATTGCCTCAGTCACATGCCTAGAAAGAAACTCCACCCCCTAAAGTGACTCCACCCATCAAGAACTGCTAGCCTCCCTTCCAGTCCAACTTAATGGCACAAAAGACCCTGGTTTCCCATTAAGCCAAGGAGATGGCCAAGAAGGGTGGGAGGAAAGGACATGAGACCCTGAGAAACAGGCCTTGTGAGAAGCATTACAGGAAGTCTGTGGGAATTAAACTTTATGCTGTGTGCCTTTGCTTTGACCTCAATTTTACAGTCCCAGTCTTTTTCAGGGCCTTTCTCTACCTTCTTGAAAAGCTGTGCAATGAGGTTATCCTTCATCGCTGAGACCATCTTCCCATCATTTGTGTTAGGAAGGTGACATATTTCCCTTTCCTCCTAAAGGTCAAGCCAATTTACTCTGTGTGAGGGAGTCTAGTGTGCTTGTCACGCATGGCAGTCAGGTCTTGATCGATGTCAAGTGGCTACAGTGGCTCGAAGGCAGCACCCGCCTCTTCTAGGTAAGCAGCCAGGGTGCTTGATGGCTTTGTGCTGAGAGATGGAGTCCAAGTGCAAGTTCAGAGGTCTGTGGTAATAGCTGCCCCTCCATAAACCCTGCTGATTATCAGTTTGCTGCAGTCAGTCCCATCCTTCCAGGCCTCAGTTCCCCTGTTAACCTCCAATGTCACTTGCAAGCAACCCTGTCTCATTAGCAGCAATTCTCCCAGGCAGACTCAGGAGTTGCCCTCAGATTGGCGTTTTCTGCAATGTAGAGGGCCATCAGTTTGGAGAGGGCTTACTGGTCCGCAGCAGAGAACAGGGATCCCTTTCTCTCTGTGTGTGTGTGAGCACACACACACACACACACACACACACACACACACACACACACACACACACACACACATGTACGTGTCTTAATTACACTTCCCAATTAAGATCTTGGCTCTTAGCTAGGTGCCAATGGCTCATGCCTATAATACTAGCTACTCAGAAGGCTGAGATCTGAGGATCATGGGTCAAAGCCAGCCTTGGCAGATAAATCTAAGAAGCTCTTAACTTCAATTAACCATCCAAAAGCCAAAGTGAAGGTGTGGCTCAAGTACAGAGCCCCAGCCTTGGGTGAAAAAGCCAAGTGAGACAGCACAAGGCCCTGAGTTCAAGCCCTGGTGTCAGTACCAGCGCATGCACACATGCACACACAAACACATTTTACCCATATTATTATTGTTATTATTATTATTGGTATCTGTCGTGGGGCTTGAACTCAGGGCCTGGGCACTCTTCCTGTGCTTTTTTGTTCAAGGCTAGAGCTCTAGAGCTCTACCACTTGCAACACAGCTCCACTTCCGGATTTTTTGGGTTTAATTGGAGATAAAAGAGTCTCATGGACTTTCCTGCTGGTCTTGAACCATGATCCTCAGCTCTCAGCTTCTTTTTTTTGTCCATCATGGGGCCTGAACTCTGGGCTTGGGCACTGTCCCTCAGCTCTTCAGCTCAAGGCTAGCGTTCTACCACTTGAGCCACAGTGCCACTTCCAGCTTTTTCTGCTTATGTGGTGCTGAGGAGTCAAACCCAAGGCCTCATGAATGCAAGGCAAGCGCTCTACCACTGAGCCACCTTCCCAGCCCCAAGCTCTCAGCTTCTTGAGCAGCTAGGACTACAGTCATGAGCCATTGGCATCTGGCTGTCACATTAATTGTTTAAAATATGAATTGATTAATGTTGGCAAACACTATATGCACGAAAATAATAGAACTCTCTTACTACCAGAAGACTCATCCCTCTGTTTCTCCAACCCATCTCTTGAAGAAAAAAATCACATAGCCCAGAATGTCAATAAAAATGGAGTTCGGAGTTCTTCGGTATGGTCTCATTTTTTAGATGAGAGAACAAGGTACAGAGAGCGAAGGTGACTTAAGCACTAGAAAACATGATTCCTAGTGACTCTGTTCCTTCTTCTCTATGGCTGGGAAGAGTTTGATGATGTACATACTCCTCTGCCTTTGGGGTCTGACTCCCTCATCAAAACAAAGAGAGATGTTAAAAAAAAAGTGAACTGTTTCCATTTTAGTCTCATGTGAAGGAAGTCCTCTCGGGCTTCATAATCTCCTCTCCCTTTAGCTCCTCAGAGGTTCTAGGCATCTATTTCAACAAATACTGGATCCTGCTGTCTGAGAATCACAGCTTGTATTGCTTTTTTTTGCCCATGCTGATGGAGAACCCATGCTGATTGGAGCAGAGCAAGACACATGACCCTTAGTAATTTCATTCATAGGTTGAGCATCTGCCAATGGCATGGCCAAATGGAGAGATGTAGAAATTGTGGTTCATGGTGATGGGTGCTAGACCTAGAAGGGAGCACAGATCTGGATAATAGAATTACTCTATTGAGTCCTGTGCAGGAAGAATAAGCAGAAAAGGATGATTGTTTTTTAAAGAAGCAAGAGGGTGGACTCAATGTAGACAAACATGGATATGAGCAACCATGTTGCTCAAGAGAAAAACAGCCTCAGCTCTTTGTGACTTCTGGAATTCAAGGTTCTGCTGAACTTCCTTTCCTCACTCTGGCTGCTGCAGATTTCATTTCTCTGCTAGCCTTTATTTGCATTGGCTTTATTCCCTTATAACCACACTTCCCTAATCAGAATGTTATCTTGTGCAGTCCACATTTTGAGTCTTGTTCTTCAAACCAGGAACAAACGCTCAAAGGTCAGAGATTAATGCCTATCCTTTGAAAAATCTTTCCAGGTAATTTGTACATATGACAGCTGTTGAAAGGTTGGGCTGGAAGGCTTTCTGGAAATGCAGTTCTATAAACCCTTTTAAACATTTACATCAGTTGGCCTCAAGGAAGCCTTTTTGAACTGTCCAACATAAAGCTACTCAATGCTGCCATTGTAATTTTTAAGGAAAATAAATTCCAGTCTGTATATGCAGCTCCCATTTCCCCAGACTTGGCCAGCTGACAGGTGGAGACACGCTAAGAGGGTCTGCAATCGCAGATGTCTCAGCCTCCTGTAGAGCTTCAGGTCCTGAAAAAATAGTACAAGAGACTCTCTGAGAGCTTTGGTCTCTTTCTGGGGAGTTCACATTCTACAGTGATGACTTAAGTTTTTTTTTTCCTTCTTCTGGAGCTGTTATTTCTCATTTTCTCCAGCTGGACTTTAGCCCAGGCTATGATGAACATTACTTCCTTTCCAATAGTTGTCAGGTGCTCACTGAATTGGGAGAAAGGGAGCATTGAGCTGCCAAGTGTTAGAAGTAATCACCGAGGCCTGAGGAAAGTTTCTACAGAAGCCTTGGGTGAAGCTGCACTAGACACCTAGGGATGTGAATCTATGAAGAGCTGGCCAGAGACAGACATTGACCGCAGCTCCTTCCAGAGACTACAGTGTTGACGGTGTGTGAGACCTGCCCTCCTCCATGGCCAGGACTACCCATAAAGCCTTGGTAATTGCCTCTGGGCAAGGCTTAATAAATTACACGTGTTTTATTTTTTAATTTTTTATTGTGATTAAGTGATTCCATAAATTTCACAAATTTCATCGTATTATGAGATAGTGATACTTAATCACAGACACATTCTAACCTTCATGAGGCAAATTGTCATTATCATGGTCTATAAAGTTTGTGAATTCTATGCGCTTTGACAATACAACTATTTCTTCCACATCAGGTGATGTGTATCCTTTCTTTCCTTTTGCTTAATGTAAGCTGTTCCCTCTTTCCCTCTTATTCCCTCCCTCCCATCGCTGCCCTTGAGTTGCTTAGTTCATTTTCATCCATGTCCAGTGCAACTGATGGGTCCCGCTGTTGTATGTTTTCTCCTGTTTCCCTCAGACAGAGGAGGAGTCCTCTGTCCTCAGATGTGCGATGTGCATGTGTGTGTGTGTGTGTGTGTGTGTGTGTGTGTGTGTGTGTGTGTGTGTGTGTGTGTGTGTGTGTGTGATCAGCAGCATGGGGTCATTTGGTAATAAGATGGCAAGATGAGTTGGAGGTCCTTTGTTTCTGGAGTCTTGTTTACTTTGTCCTATCTCCTTATGGTTTAGATTTAACATCCACATATCAGGGGACCATGTGCCATTTGTCTCTCTGCTCTTGCTTACCTCACTCAGAAAGATTTTTTCTAGTTCCATCCATTTCCCTGCAAATGCCATTATTTTGTCCTTTCTAATGGTTGCATAATATTCCATTGTATATAGGTACCACAATTTTTGGATCCATTCAACTGCCGTTGGGCATCTGGGTTGTTTCCATATCTTGGCTATTGTGAACAGTGCTAGAGTGAACACTGCCATGGGGCATCTGGGTTGTTTCCATATCTTGGCTATTGTGAACAGTGCTAGAGTGAACATGGAGGTGCATGTGTCCTTATATCCTGGTTCTTGTTGCTCAGGATAGACTCCTAGGAGTGGTATGGCTGGGTCGTAGGGGAGATCTATATTCAGCTTTCTGAGGTACCTCCAGACTGCTTTCCAAAATGATTGTATTAGTATACATTCCTACCAGCAGTGTAGTAAGGTTCCTGTTTCTCTGCATCTCCTCCAGCATTTGTTGTTGGCTGAATTTAGGATACGGGCCATTCTGACTGGGGAAAGGTGGTATCTCAGGGTTGTTTTTATTTGCATTTCCTTTACAGCCAGGGATGGTGAACATTTCCTCATGTGTTTCTTTGCCTTTTTTATCTCTTCTTCTGAGAAGTCTCTCTTTAGTTTCCTTGCCCATTTAGTAATTGGTTTGTTAGGTTTGGGAGGGATTAGTTTCTTGAGTTCCCTATGTATACTGGATATTAGGCCCTTGTCTGATATATGGCTGGCAAATACTTTTTCCCAATTAATTGGCTGTCTTTCTAGTTTGGTTGCTATGTCTTTAGCTGGGCAGAAAATTTTTATCTTGTCGAGTCTCTCTCCAATTTGTTGTGGCCCTGGGGACTCTGTTCAGGAAGTTCCTGCCTGTGCCTATAAGTTCAAATGTTTCTCCTACTCTGTCCTTCAGTAGTTTCAGAGATTCAGGTTTGATGTTAAGGTCTTTAATCCATTTTGAGTTGATGTTAGTGCATGGTGACAGGCTGGGGTCCACTTTTAGTTTTCTGCATGTGTCTGACCAGTTTTCCCAGCATCAGTACTTGAAGAGACTCTGCTTCTTCTACTGTATGTCATTGGCTCCTTTTTCAAATATCAGCTGACTGTAAACTACACAGGTTTTAAAGGAAAGGAGAACACACTATCCCAAGTGTGTCTCTTTAACACAAGAGGGCAATTAGGCAGCCAAATCAGCAAAAGCTCCCACCTCTGGGTTTGCCTAAAAACAATACTGCCCCTTCTTCCTTCTGAACCAGGAAAGATGAAAATTATGATTGGAGACAACTTCAGACCTTTATTAACCTAGAGACAGACCCACAGGAATCCACACAAAAAGTGCTACTAGCTCACCTTTCTCTACTATTAATGTCATATATACATATATGACATGTATATATACATACATGTATATATGGATACATATATCACACCTGTGTATGACATATATCACATGTATATATCTTATACATGTATATACACATACATATGCTTTGCCAGTCATCCTTGGAGACTGAAACCACTTGTCCTGTCACCACATGTGTATATACAGATATATATATATATATATATATATATATCTGTATATACACATACATATATATACATCTATATCTGTATAGATGTATATATACATACATATGCTTTGCCAGTTACCCTTGGAGACTGAAACCACTTTCCTTTGTCCTGTCACCTCTTTGTAGACTTAAGGTGTAGGAAAACTGCTCCCCGTCTTCCTGCTTACTTATTTCCCTTCCCCATCATACCTTTCACCCTTTTAAGCTGACCCACCCTTATGGACTGTGTTTATTACTTATCATTGAAGAGCAAATAACTCCTAAGCTTAAACAGCAAACATTATCTCACAGTTTCTGGGGTTCAGGAACAGAAGGGCAATATTACTGGGAGCCTGTGGATCAAGGTGTGTCATAAAGTTCAAGGGTGACAGGCCAGGTGCAAGATCATGCCTATGGGCAGGGCCCCATCAAGCTCATTTAAGCTGTTGGTGGTATTTGGCTTCCCTCAACTTCCTCCTCTGAGAGTCTCTCCTTGGGACATCTTACAGCATAGCGAGTAGCTTCCTCATAGCTAGTGAGAGAGAGAATGGGAGCATGAACACCCAGGCCGAAAGTTGCAGTCTTTCTGTAACCAACCAAGGGTGTGACACCCCTACTGTTAGTAAGTCCAGTGTTGTGGGCAGGGATTCTTGAGTGGAAAGACCAGGAGTTAGGGATCACTGGAGCTGAGAGCTGCCCACTAAGCTGCGAGGCCCAGCCAACATTTCACCCTCTCCTTACCATATCTTTTCACAGTCTGAAACTTGTTTCTCCACACAGAGGATTTCATTCAGCTCTGCTCTGTACAATTGGTGTGTTGCACATGTTTTAGAGGCTTCTCTCCTAACAGAGTCCTAAGTCTAACCTCCCTTACTTCCTTTGTGGTCTCCATTCATCGTCTCAGATCCTGAGTTATAATCAACTTTTGTTGGTTATGATCAACCTTTAACTTATTTAAATCTTTTTGTTTCATTCCATTCAGCGTTCTGAGGCTCTGGGATGTCTATGGAAACCTTTCTATTCACAGCTGTTCCCTCCTGAGGATCTGGTCCTGAGTGGATGGCTGGTCCTTGCAGGGTTACTTTTTTCGCTGCAGAACTGTCTCGTGATGCCTTCAACACGATTCAGCTGTTGAGAGAGCCGGGAAAAGGGGGGGGGCTGTGATTTGGAGGTCTTTAAGAACTAAGAAAAAAAGGAGCTAGCAGTTTACATTGAGTATCTCACTACATCTTCTAAAAAAATACAGGGTGGCATTTACTGCTCCTATTTTGCCAATATGAACTGCAAGGAGCCAAGCTTGAGCCTAAACCCAGACCTCAGAGTTTCCCTTTCTCCCATCCCCTGCCTCAGAATCCTTCCTTTCTTGCTTGCTTCCTTCCTCCCTCCCTTCCCTCCTCCCTTCTTTCCTCCCTCCCTCCCTTCTCTTCTTTCTTTCTTTCCTTCTCTTCTTTCTTTCTTTCTTTCTTTCTTTCTTTCTTTCTTTCTTTCTTTCTTCTTTCTTTCGTGGTCCGGTTGTGGGGCCTGAACTCTGGGCCTGGGCGCTGTCCCTCAGCTCTTCAGCTCAAGGCTAACACTCTACCACTTGAGCCACAGTGCCACTTCTGGCTTTTTTCTTTTTTTTTTTTTTTGCTTATGTAGTGCTGAGGAATCGAACCCAGGGCCTCAGACATGCAAGGCAAGCGCTCTACCACTGAGCCATCTTCCCAGCCCTCTTTCTTTCTTTCCCTTTCTTCCTCTTCTGCATCCATTCTTTGATGATTATCTGTTGGAAACATATAAACACATAAAGTAGCAAAAAAATTCTCTAACAGAATCAATTTCCCCACAAACCAGGGTCCTTTCTGCTGGAGCTGCTTGATGCTCCCCTCCCCCATGCGTTCTGTTCACCAACAGTGTCCTGATGAGAGACACTCCTATGAGGGATGGCCAAAGGGCTTCCACCCTTATTCCCAAAGGTCAGGAAGAACATTAAACTCATCCGGCCAGGGCTCCTGACTCCTTAGCAAGCAGGAAGGGGTTGGGCAGGGGGAACCTGGAGCATATGAGGTGTTTCACAGTCTTCTGCTCCCAAAGCCCTAACACTCCAGGGTGAAAGCGTGGCTTATAAAGCAGGTAGACCTTTATCACAGAGATTTGCTGCCCCTTTTCTGAGGGTCTTAACCCCCCAACTGGGACTGTAATGCTGCAGGGGATATTGACCAGACTGAGAGTCACAGAAAGTGTGAGCATAGCAGGTGAAAGGGCTGTCTTTGGAAAGACCTGCTTTTAAAGTTGGCTGTTGGCTGGCATCTAAGACTGGGCTTTGGGAATATTGACAAATGACTTACAGTGTCTAAACCATATGAACAATGAAGCTAATGACAAACACTGGTGTCCTTCTGGGAATCTGGCCTTTGAATAAATGCTAGACTAAGGGTGCCTGTGTGACCAGCCCAGTGAAAATCCTTGGCATTGAGTCTATAAGAAGTTTCTCTGGTATCATCATATCATACATGCTGCTCCAATTGGAAGAATTAAGCATGTCCTGTGTGACACCACAGGGAAAGGATGCGTGGAAGCTCCTGCCTGCTTTCTGTTTGCTAATTTTTTTTGAGGAAGGACAGTTTTATTATTTTCATGTACAGAGAAATCAACATTGCACACTTAGCCCAGCTTAGTGGCCAGCTCCTTAGCTTTTGCCTTTTCCAGCTTGGCAAATTGAGCCACAGATTTTTGGACCCAGGACATTGCCTCCCCAGTGACAATGGATCTCATCATATCTGTCAATGTAATTGGTCCTAATAGCCTCTACCAGCTTCACCAGAGATCCTTTGTCTTCCAAGTTAACCTGAGTGAAGGCAACGGTGGTACATGTTTTCCTGTGGGTGAGGCGCCCCAGCCTGGCCTTCCCCTTGATGCAGTAGGGAGCACCCATCTTGCCGCACAGGGCAGGCAGGAATACAGCCAGCTCCATAGGGTCCACATCATGTACGATCACCACAAGCTGAGCCGCCTTCTTCTCCACCAAGACAGTAACAGTGTTAACCCCTGCTTGAAGGACTGGAGGTCTCTTAGTGGGATATCTCCTTTGCCAGCAGCTTTCTTCTCAGCTCAGGCCAACAGTCTGTGCTTCTTCTCCTGCTTTGTCTCTGGCCTGTACGTGTGGGCTAGTTTAAGTAATAGTGTAGCTGTCTGGCGGGCCAAGGCCTGGGTAAACTGCTTAATTGCAGGAGGCACTTTCAGCCGCTTGTAGAGGATTGGCCTATGCTGCTGCAGCCGGATATAGCAGATTTGACAAAATAGGTAAGGTCCTTTTGGGCTGGATGTCCTGTCACTGCCAAAGTTTTTAGGCCTTTTTTCAAACAGTGGAGTTACCACCTTCTTGGCCTCCTGCTTCTTCATGACAGCAGGGGCTGGGGCCACCTTCTTACCCCTGGCCTTCTTTCCTTTGAGCATCTTGGGTGACTAGAGAGCTGTTTGCTAATCTTACTTTGTTATCTCTTCTGAGGAGTGGAGCTGTGGCTCAAGAAGTAGAGCCAGGCCTTTAGTGATAAAGCCAAGTGAGAGTGTGAGGCCTTGGGTTCAAGCCCCAGTAAGGCACATGTTATGCACACAAACACACACACACACACACACACACACACACACACACACACACACAGAATCACTGTATCCCTTCTGTAGTAGACTTTAACCAGTACTACTACTGAATCCTCCCAGCACTGAGCCTGGGGTGGTCTTGGAGACCCTTAGAAAAAGTAGGGAAGATTGGGGGATGAAAATTATGCAGCCACATGTTTGCAAGTCCTCTTCACAATGGGCCTTGTTTCCTGCCCCCCCATGGATTCCCCTCCCACTGATGGTCCACTGAGTGGACCATTTATTCAAAATAAATGCTTGTGAGTGTCTCTGTGAGTCCATCTAGCTTGAACTCTGATCTAGGAAAATCAGACCAGAGCTTATTAATATGAAGAAATCATAAATAAATTAAATAACTAAAATGATAATAAAATACTGATAAGTACTCTACTTAATGCTCTTCTCTTCTGTACAATACTCAGAGCAGTAACCTTTTCTCTGAGGCTGTAGATGGATTTCCAGATTTGCCTGATGGAGATAACACAACAGCAAGAGTATATTTGCCAGGGATACAAAAGTCAGGGTTACTAGTGTGGTTGTCTAATGTTCCCGGGATCTGGGCCTCACACTCCAGTAATTCCCGGCTGTGCCCTCCCCACTCCCCCCCCCAGCTCTTGGAATATTGGGAATATTGGGAAGTTTCTTCTCAAAATGTAGGGGGTGGGGACAAAGATGGGCACAGGGTCAGATGCTATGCACAGTGGAAGTCTTTAAAAAAAAAAAAACAACTTTGGATTTTCTGGGTACCAGTGGCTCAAGCCTATAATCCTAGCTACTCAGGAGGCTCTGAGGATAGTGGCTCAAAGCCAGACTAGGCAGGAAAGTCCATGAAACTCTTATCTCGAACCACCAAAAAGCAGGAAATGGAGCTGTGGTTCAAGTGGTAGAGCATTATTATCTGGGGATGGGGAGGTGCTCAGGTACAGCAACCAAGCCCTGAGGTCAAACCCCAGAATTTGCAATAACAAAAAAAGAAAAAGGAAAAAAAAGACTTAGAATTTAGGCTGGCAATTGAGGGTAACTCCTGAATTCCCAGCTTTGGGGAGGCAGAAATTGGAGGATCACAGTCTAAAGCCAGCCTGGATTGAGGCATGACTCAAGTGGTAGAACACTTGCCTAGCAAGCTCAAAGCCCTGAGTTCAATACCCAGTACAGCAAAAGCAACATAATAGTTGGAATTTCAACTTGGACACAGAAGGACTGGGAAACTGGGGGACTTTTGACAGAGGATTGAGATGGAGAATTTCTTTCTCAGTTCAAAGACTATACTAGAGGAAAGTGTGGGTGTGCCAGTTCATTCCTGAAGTATAGGGCCACTTTGGGGGGAATTGGTGCTGCACCTTTGTTGCCTTTTATTACTGTTTCTGAGAGCTGCGAGCCTTTATGTTATTGTCAGAGATCCCCCACGGCTTGGTCCTCCCACCCTCCTTCCTTCGTCCTTAAGGAAGAGATGTCCAATCTGTGATGAAAAACAAGGATACTTGTGTTCTCTGTTATATTGCCACTCAAATGAAGTCACCTAGGAGATGGACCTATGATTTGCATCTAGGAGAAATCGACTTTTGAGTTTTTAACTAGAACTGTTGGGCAGCAAATCAACAGGAACGCCATTCCCAATTCTCCATTCCCAGAGAGGCAGAGAGCTCCGCCCCAGGCAGCAGCCGTGTGACCCTGACTGACTTCAGGCACCTCAGCTGCTCAGACATTGACCTTTTCCTGCCCTCGGAGGTCATATGTAGAATGGCCAACTAATTGCAGCTTTGCAGAATCCTAACCATTAAAACAAGTCAAACATGGTGATGGAAAAATCTTTTAAGAGGTTAAAGATAAAGTCAGTATTTCCAAGAAGATCTTCCTTTCTAATACAAAACGGCTTTCCCAGCTTAATATCATTTCCTAAATATTTTATGGTATGTCTACTATGTTTCTGGCCCCATACTAAACACTTTGTATATGTTATTTCATTCTCACAAGAAGCTTTTTTTTGGAATAAGAAATTATTACCTCGATGTAATACGAAACTGTAGGTGTCAGTTTGATGGGGTTATAGGATGCCCAGATTGTTGGTTAACTTCTTTCTGTGAAGTTATGTCTGTGAGGGCATTTCTGATTGAGATCTACATGTGAGTTGGTAGACTGAAGATAGCAAATTGTCCTCCGTATGTTGGTGAGCCTCGTTCAGTACATTAAAGGCCCGAATAGAACTAAAAGCTCAGTGAGAAAGAAATTTCTTTCTTGGTTGTTTGAGAGCTGAGATTTTGGTCTTTTGTCTTCAGACTTGGACATAGATGAAATTGACATTGGCTCTTGGGGTTCTTGGGCTTTAGGACCTGGACTGGAGTTACACAGTGGCCTTCCTGGGTCTCTAGCCTGCTGACTGCAGATTTGAGAACATCTCAGTCTCCACAACCACAAGACCACTTCTGTATAGTCAACACCTCCTTTTCTTTCTTTCTTTCTCTCTCTCTTCTCTCTCTCATTCTCCCCCTCTCTTTTCTTTTCTCTCTCTTCTGTCCTCTCTGTCTCCTTTCTCTCTCTCTCACACACATACCTTGAAGTCTGATATTTGATCTTCCTAATATACAGTGCATTTAATCTTTCCCTTTACTTGTTTTCCTGTCCAGCTCCCTGTAAACACTGGGTAAAAGCACATATCATTTTCTTACTGTTGGAAGGAAGAGAAAAAGTATAAAGGAGTGAGAAAACAAAACAGAACAAAACCCCAACAAACAAAACATTGTTTTCTTTGAGAAGTACAGCAAGACAAAAATTCAGCAGGTGCTTCTCCAGACTTTTCCTTCCAACTTTGAAACCAAGTCTCTCCCTTCTGAGTGTGATATGGGGATAAACTCCTGGGGGGGTGATTTGTGTTCTAAGTCTTGACACATCAACAGATGAGATAGCAGGCTTGCTGAACACAAAAAGCGCTGGTCTGTTAGAGGTACCCAAGTATGACTCCCATAGTACTGTTCCCTTCCCTGGCATTAGCACAGTTATGAGTAACCTTGTGCTGACAAACTCTCCACAGAGCCTCCCTTCTGCCTCCCAGGCCATGGAGCCCCCAGGAGCATGAGACCAAGGTGAACATTCCAACTGAAATGACAGAACAGACAGGCTGCAGTTACAGGAGAAATGAATTCCAGTAGTTCTCAATATGGCTGCACACTCTGCAAATGTCATGATAACAAATATGCAATATATAATGTTATATATCATAAGCTAGAATATCAGAAAAGTTGAGAACCAAATTCATTTCCCTGCCCTCCCCAGCCTGCTATGTACATTAATTTGTTTAGTCCATTATCCTCATTAGCATAATCTTACTGCTTCCAGGGATTCATGTCAGGAAGACGAAAATTGCAGAGACTTTACTGTTCATGGCTAATTTTTTTGTGCATGTCAGTGTGGCCAGGTTATGGTACTTCGTTGTTTGTTTAAACATCAGCCTGGATGTCCCCATAAAGGTACATTTTAGATGTGCAGACACATTCTCTGGCATCACTGGGGAGCACAAACGAGATGAAAATGGTTTGGAAAAATGGGTATTGTAAATTTTCCATTGTCACATTTGGGGGGCTGGACTTATTCTTATGCCATCTTCAATTTCCTTCACTGGGAGAAATTTCTCAAAGCAACAACAGATTGAGTTGTTGGGACTGAGCCTTGTCATTAGAAAAGGAAATTACGGTACTACTTTGCTCTTCATTATTGTGCTTCCATTAAGCCATTTAGAAATTTTGCTTATTAAAGAGGCCTCTCATCTCTGCCTATAGCAAGTGATAGGGCTAAGTTACTTTCTCCTTCCACAGTGCTGCTTTCTCCAGCTCTCTTCCTCTTTCATCCTTTCAGAAAGAACTGGGATCTTACTTCATATGCATTGCATCTAACAGAATTTCTGCAGTGCTTAAAAAACCGTGATGTGGCCAACTTTTAGGAACAACCGAAGTAATGTGTGGATGACTGATGGGAACTTTCAAATGATTTAAATGAGATAACTATGAGTTCCATCTGTCCATGATGCTGCCCTTAGTGGCATTGATATCTGCTCCCTTTTGTATGCTCACATTTTTGAGGAAGAGTCAGAAGATGGAAATGGGAGGGCCTAAATCAAGGAAGAGTACTGTTGTAGTGTCTATCTGGAATGTTCCCAGAAGCTCATGTATTAAAGGCTTAGTCACCAGTCTAAGGTTCTGTTGGGAGGTGGTGGAGCCTTAGGGAGGTGGGGCCTAGTAGAGGAAGTTAGGTTATAAGGGGCGTGTCTTTGAAAGAGATATTGAGACCCTGTCACCTTCCTGTCTGTCGCTTTGCTTCTCAGCTGCCATGAGGTAAATTGGTCTCTGACACCATGTGCTTTAGCCATGATATGTGGTGTAGCAATAGGGCCAGAGCAATAGGGACAAGAAAGTGTGGGCTGAAAGTTTTGAAACCATTATAAACCTTTCTTCTTTTTAAGTTGATTATCTCACATATTTGTTACAGTAATGAAAAACTGACTGGTACACATTCATTGAGCTTCTAGTTAAAGAAAAATTAGATCACAATGTTTAAATAAATTGAGATTGTTTTAAAAATATTTTTATTGTTTTTATAAAGATGATATACAGAGGGGTTACAGTTACAAAAGTCAGGTAAAGAGTACATTTCTTTCTGGGCAATGTCAGCCCCTCCTTTTCTCTTTCCCAGTTTTTCTCTACCATCTCTATCCACAAGTTGTTTTAGTTCATTTTCAACAGTGTCCAGTGAGTACCACTGCTGCATTTGTCCACCCTCTGTCCCACCATTTCTGTGCCTCCCCTTACACTCCCAGAGACAGATAAATGAGCAAATAGAACAAAAAGAAAACAAAAATGGCAAAAAAGAAAAATCCTCTTCTTTCTTTCATTTCCTGGAGTTCATGTTGATATATATTATTTTGTATGATCAGATAATAGAGATAGTTTCACTCTCACACAAGAAGATAGTCTGTTTTGGTGTTTCCTCAGAGGTTCAACGATGCCAGGGTAGAGATCCTAGCAACCTCTTAGCACTTCTCACTTGGTTGCCATATGGCTGCTATAGCTCATGCCATCACAACTTCATTCAAGGAGCAAAATGAACAGAAATGTTACATGTTTTTAAAGTTAGAAACAGACCATTTCTACATGCAAGGCATATTGAGGAAGAATTTAGATAGCCACCTGGGAACTTTGCAGGAAAGGCATCAGGTGAATGGGGAAAGTGTGTTGTTTCCACAACCCCCACAGTTTAGGGGTTGTGACATTCTCTGGCTAGTCTCTTGGTGGTGCCCGGTTCTTCTTACCTCGTTTCTTACTTGAGTTAGTACAAACTACTTAGTTCTCAAGCCCTATGAATTCTCTCTTATGGACTTAGCAAACTCCTAACAAACTAAGGAAAGCACATGATTTTGTAGCAGACAGAGGATGCAAAGAGGGCTCTGAAGATGCCTTGGAGGAGACCACCAGGATGCAGACAGACTTTTATCAGTTGAAAAGACCCTATTGTCACTCCCCCCAAACAAATGACAGCCAGTCCCTGTGAGAAGCAAGTTCAGCTGCCTATCGCTTTAGGGGAATGATAGAAAAGGCACCCCTGGGAATCCATCAGAGGGTAAACTGGGCTCCTTTCAGAATCAGCTCAACTTAGAGCCATGAGAGCAAATTGTCCAGTCCTTCAGTGCATCTCTGTAGGGCCTATTAAAGCGAAATGGAAAAAAAAAAAAAAAAAAAAAACCTCCACCAGAGCAGGCTGGGGGCTGTGAGAAGGACCAGAGTGTTTCATCTGAGTGCAGAGTGGCTGGGTTTCTATCAGAAAGGCTTTGCAGGAGTGTAGAGAGTGGGCTGAATAGGCCAGTCATTTTCTCTCAAGTCAGGAGGCTCTCAGGAGCTGTCTGGGCACCCATCTATCCTCCACTCTGTAACTCAATGACTCCAGTGAACCAGGGGCTCCTGCACCCTGATGGTCACAATTTTCCATCCCCATGGCAACCTCAAGAATGACTTCGAATGAGATCTCTTTTGATCCTCGAGGAGGCAGGTGGGCTATCTTCCCTGCCCTCCCCACCTCCAACTTGAGGGAGGGCACAACAGCGGTGGAGGGATAGTCAAAGACAAGGCTGAACTTAGTCATTGAAGCTGCTACTCCAACAAAAAAAGGCATATGTCTGGAAGCAGAAGGTGGACAGGTGGTATACAACTTTTGCTCATAGCCTCTGGGAGCATCTATCCTTCCTCTGGTCCTCACACAGGAAAAGGGGCTTTGCATACAGGAACTAAGAGAAATGGGATTGCTCTCTTAGGCAGAATTCCAATATATAAACAAGAAAATAAGGAGAATGTTTTCCCGTTATTGCTCTCTCTCTCCCTCTCTCGTGCTTGCTCGATTTTCAGAAGCACTTTGGTTTATGTGGAGAGATTTGACAATTCAATAAATCCAGCAAATTTTTATGGAGTGTTTTCTCTTTATTTTTATTTTATTGTTTATCTTTCACCTCCTTGCAACAGGCATTCTAGGCAGCTTCCAACCAAGGACATAAAAGACAGGAGTAATAACATAAAAAATCAGGACCAAAGAAAGAAAAAAGAAAATATTCTAACCACAGGAGTTTACATGGCAGGCACTGAGAATTAAAATTTAACTTTGTGACTCCTGAATCTAGGCATCAAAAAAAAAATCTCATCAGTTACTTTTGGGGAAAACAAATTTTCTCATACTAAGTTCTCAGAGACACATTTCTATAGTAGAATTTGGATTCTCTTCTTCATCAGCAACACTGGCATTTGCTGAGGACCATTCACCGATTGATTTAGTGCCATTTATTGAATGTGCATGTCTTGTTCTAAGCACTTTGAATATACTATCTCGTTAAGTCCTTGAAGTCATCCTGTGAGGTATGTGCTGTGATGTCCTCAGTGTATGATGGGGAAACAAAAGTATGGATGGAAATTATCAGGCATGACAGACTTGATTTCTGGGCTATTCTTTCTAAGAAGGAATTGTCCTGTGCCCAACAGACTTAGGCCAAGGGAGTCCTTCAAGATCAAGACGAATGCATTTCATATATCTTTTAGACTATTTACATGTGCCATGATTTCTTAACAGGAATTATGGGAGGAGGGCTTTGACTCATTCTAAATGACTTTGACCTTAAAGTGTGGTTACTACAAAGACCACCATCTTCGGCAGCTATGACTTTATCTCCTGGACCATTTCTTTTTTCTTTACAAAGCTGAATCCTGTAGACACCTAAAACCCTACCTGTCCATAGTGAGTGGAAAAGGAGATTAATGAATGTTGGTCCTTTACCTATACTGATGAAACTGCTGGGCTTGGGAAATCCCTGGGCTTGGGAAATCCCTTGGTTATCTCTCTAGTATCTAATAGATCACACATGACCTTCTAGGCATCCTGTATATCATTTACCTGGATAATAGTAATCCATGCTCTCATCTGATCTTCTCAGCAAAGATTTTCATATTGTGAGATTTGTCCAGAATTTGTCCAAGAATTGTCCAGCCATGGTGTTCATAGGACTCCAGAGCATTTGGAAGGCCCCGAGTACAGTAGTCAGACTTCCTCATTGCTGTGACCAAATACTTGGGAGAGACAACTTGAAAGTGAGCAGGCTTCATTTTGTTCATGGTTTCAGAGGCATCCATTTGTCATGCTGGTGGTGGAAAAGGATGGTTCATGCCATGAATCTGGGAAGCAGAGAGAGGATCTCGGAAGAAGGGACCAGGATAAGCTCTAGTCTCTAAGCACATACCCCCATGACCTACTTTCTCCACTTCAGCCCCCTTCTTCCTTTCACCACCTCCCAACAGTGCTATTGTATTATGAATCTGTCAAGAGCTTAATCCAACTTGAAGGAATAGGTGGGAGTTGAGATAGATGGGGAAGGGAGAATGATATAAGAGGTGATACTGATCAAGATTCATTGTACTCATTAATTGATGTGCTGAATTGAAACTTCTTTAAACAGCTACTTAAAGATAATTTTTAAAATATGAATCCAGTTTTTGGTCAGAGCCCTCTATTTGAGCATATTTGGTCACATATGATCTTGTACTTGTCTGTGGAAATGCGCTCACAATACACTCATAGGTGTATTCTACAAGTTTCTTAGGTTTTTTTAAAAGCCATTCTAGAGTATTCATTTGGGGCCTCCAGTTTACTAAGCAGGTGATCTTCTACTTGAGCCAGGCCTCTAGCACCTTAGGTCTTTCTTCATACAATCATGATTAACCATCACAGCTGGGCACTGATGGCTCTCGTCTGTAATCCTAGCTACTCAGGAGGCAGAGATTAAAGTTCAAATCCAGCCCAGGCAGAAAAGTCCATGAGACTCTTATCTCCAATTAACCAGCAAAAAGCCAGAAATGTAGGTGTGGTTCAATTGGTAGAACTCCGGCTTTGAAGAAAAAGCTAAAGAAGAGTGTGAGGCCCTGAGTTCAAGCCCCAGTACGGGCATTAAAAAATAACCATTACAGATCATTAACAAAGAAATACAAACAAGTGATAGAATTCATCAATACTGACCAATGCTTCATTTCTACTTTTGGGTTCCATTATTCTAGCATCAAAGTTCTTCCACAAAAGGGGCCTTTTGGCCCTCTGTCTGACAGAAGCCACTTGCTGGTAGGTGTGCGTTGTGGTTTGAATCTTAAATGTGCACAACAACCCATATGCTAAAGGCTTGTTCATCAGTCAGTAATTCTATTGAGAGGTGGTAGAACTTTAATAAGAGGTAGAGGCTAATGGAAGGAAGTTAGGTAATTGGGAGTACCTCTGTAAAAGAGATATTGGAACCTTGGCTATACTCTCTCTTTCTCTCTCATTTATGTTTGCTGCCATTAAGTGACATGCTTCTTTTACTGTGCTTCCTGCCATGATACTCTACCTCACCACAGGCCCAAAGGCAACAGAATCAAGTGATCATGACCAAAACCTCTGAATCTGTGAGCCTCCTTGTAAGTTGTTTACCTCAGGTCCTGGGGACAGTGATGGCAGCACAGTAGGTCAAAACAAGTGTTAATCACTCAGAAATGGATGCATAGCTTGGGCGGCTGTTGCTAGACAGTAGGAGGAGGGTTGGAGTCTGGGATCTAGGCAAGGGAATTTCATGATTAAAACATGTTGTCTGTCATAAAATCAATATTCTTTTTCCCCTTTCTGGCTTTCTATCTGATTTCATGGTTTTGGTTTTCTTTTCTCCATTTTAATTCATTCTGTGTATTTCTTTCTGCTTTCCTCAAAAAGCTGCTCTGTCTCTCATTACAGTGACTATTCTCTTTGGGGAACTATTATCTGATGACTTTACTCCTTGTATCAAAATCTGATGCCTGCAATGTCAGAATGGTGGAGGATGGGGAAGGAACAGGCATCAGAGTTTGAAGTTAAAACAAGGTTCTCTGTCAAACTATCAGAGCAAGGGGTTGAACTCAGGGTCCCATGCTCTCATTTAGCTTTTATGCTCAAGGCTGACACTCTACCACTTGAGCCACACCTCTACTTCTGACTTTTTGCTGGTTAACTGGGGATGAGAGCCTTGGCTTTGTCTGCCCAGGTTGGTTTTGAGCCTCAATCCTCAGATCTCAAAGTAGCTAGGATCACAGGTATGAGTCACTGGTGCTCAGTGCCCCCTCCCACTTTTACACAGCGAGAATTGTCTCCATAGGTCATTTGGTTGATCTTCCAAAAGTCTGACAACCTATCTTTCTGCCTGTATGGAGTGGCTTCTTCTAAATCACCGCTCATCTTTCTCTTATCTTGTGCACTTTTCCTTGGGTGAAAAAAAATCCCTCTTCCAACTGCAGTGGCCAAATATAGCTAATGACCTTCATTCTTTCCCTCACATTCTCCCACCCCAACTCCACACGCCTGCCATGATTTGCATGGGTGTATTTGAAATCTGTCACATTCCTCTTCATAATAATCCTTATTGTTTCTCAAGTGGCTATTATGTGGTGGGCATAGAACAAAGACATTCACATAAATTAACTCATTTAAGTCTCCCCTCTATAAACTAGCAGGATTATTGACATGTTCTATGTGAAAAAGAAAACCAGGTTCAGAAAGATCTCATTGCTGCCCAAAGCCCCATAACTAATAAAAGACAGAACTGAGATTTGATCCTAGGAGGAGGACCCCAAAACCTGAGCCAACACCACTACCCTTTCACCCCCTTTCAGGCATTATACAACCTTAATGACAAATTGCAGCAAAATGGAGCACAGAGTGATTTTCCACACCCCACTACACATTCCTACACCCACTAAAAAGGCAATTTTAAAAATCAACATTGCACTCAATTTTAATTATAAATATTAGATCATATTTATATATGTTAGCATTTAACTGGTTGTGAATAGATAGCTATTCCAGGATATAAATCTCTTAGGATTTAACATGATATTAAAAAAAATCCTTGTTAAATATTTTATTTTAAATCATTTTGTGTTGCTGCCAAAGCAACAGAAAATAATTAAATTCTTTTCCATTTTATGATATAATTTACATAAGCAGTCATGCTCTTCCTGTCTGTAAATGTCAAGAGTCCCAGTTTGGGCTCTCTATGGTGATCTGGGTCTGTGTAATTATGGTTTCAGGGTTGCAAGCCATGGCTGGGTGGTGACTTGGCAGCTCTTCTCCATATGAGGCACTCTGACTAATTGTTAGGTCTGGACAAAGACACATCCTGTTAGTGCTAAGAACCCTGGAGTGAGTGCAAAGCTGAGGAGGAGCTCAGGTGAGCTCCCCTTGACTGCCTCCCACTGAGTCCCTTCATTGGCTTCACTCAGGGCAATCCTTGAATTCCCAGCCACTAGTGCCACACAGCACAATCTGGGGATACCAAAAGTCATTCTTATTCTATCATCATCATCATCATCATCATCATCATCATCATCATCATCATCACTGTTGTTGTTACTTTTGGTTTCTTTTTGTGCTGATTCATGGGCTTGGACTCAGGGCTTACCCCTCTCACTTAGCTTTTTTACTCAAGTCTAGCACTCTGTCACTTGAACTACACCTCCACTTCTGGCTTTTTGCTGGTTAATTGGATATTAGAGTCTTTCAGATTTGTCTACCCTTGCTGGCTTCCAGGCATAATCCTCAGCTCTCAGCCTCCTGAGTATCTAGGATTATAGGCATGAGCCACCAGGGCCCAGCTTTATCCCACTTTTGTCTGGCAGCTATGACCTTGGAATGTCTTATCTTCTCTTGTACCTGGGCTTTTCCATGTTTATGAAAGATTCTTGTCGCTTCAATACTTGGAGATGACAGTTTTATTAAAAGTCTTACAGTCACTGAGAAAGGACATTCTTCAGATAAAAATGTGGTATCCGGCTCTCTAGTTTTCTTTGGTGTTGGATATAACTGAATGTGAGCAACAATGCCTTCCCTTCTCTGCATTTTCCAGGATGGGCAGCAGGAGTGGATGGAACAAAGAGCACTGCTTCCCTATGGTACAAGAACAGAGAAGAAAATATCCTATTTAATCCTCGAATGTTGCCATTGTCTTAAAATGATTTGTCCTCAGGTTCACGAAGGAGTCCTGGATCTATCTACACTTGCATGTTACATGTAGATCATAGCCATGTAATAATATTAAAGCTGGTCACAATGATCAATGCCTCAATGCATGTAGTGGGAGCTGGGTTTCTTTTTAATTTATAGTATATATGTAATATATAATTTATATGTGTATATGTGTTCTGAGAAGTTGTATATATATGTACATACATATATATTTATGTGTGTATGTATGTGTTCTGAGAATTTATATATACACACACACATATACATACATACATACACATACATATGTGTGTGTGTGTGTGTGTGTGTGTGTGTGTGTGTGTGTGTGTGTGTTCTGAAACCAGCTGGTGGTGGCTTGGCTGGTGTGGTCACAGGTCACCATAAATACAGAATCTAATAGCAGATGCTTGTAGGGGTTTAACAGCTACTATCTGCCAGGAAGCCAGGCAGACCCTGAGACTTGTAAATCACATAGAAGAAAATTTTATAGCTGGGAAAGAAGACAACACAAGCCTTTGAAACCCACTGTTTCCTATTTGGAAGGAGCTGAGCTGAATGGAGCTCAGGAGCCTCAAGAGGGCTTCAGCACAATGATTATCAACCCCAAAAGGTCAGCAGGAAAGGGAGTGCTTTTACCAGTCCCAGCCACAGGATGGGTGGTTAGAAAGGAGACTAGAGAAAACCTTTAATTCAGAAGAAAATTGGACAAAGGAAGTTCCCTGGGCAACTCATTAAGAAGGAGAATTAATTTCCAGTCAAGCCTCTGCAGTGACAATCTTCTCATGAGATGAGGAGGGCTCAGGGCCCCTCATTTCTGCCTGCAGTTCAGAGATGGGAGATCCACTCTGACGAGGTTGTGGAGATCCCAAATCTTTTGGTAAGCACCTCTCTGCCATGCTTTTCTGCTACAAAGAGGTGCCAGGGTTTCTGATGACCCACCAACAGCTCGGACAGAGGGTTGAGACCTCCAAATCTGGGGTAAGGCTGCCAACAAACTCAGCCCAGGTCTGTGACTTTGCAGATGCTCACAGCTCAACATCCCAGGAAGGAAATGGCCAGTAGCCAAACCCACAGGAGAAACACTCCAAAATCACCTGAGGAAAGCAAACTGGAAAATCGTAATGCCTTATTTGTGCTGTGTGCCAGGAGGACCAGAGACTAAAAAACATTATATCAGAAGATGTTGCCCATGGCTGACATTCTACCACTTGAACCATATTTGCTGTTTAACTGGAGATGGAGTCTCAAAGATTTTTTTCTGCCTCAGTTGGCCTCAAATGTTTATCTTCCAGGTCTCAGGCTGTAGGATAACTAGGATTACAAGTGCCTGGCTTTGAGGGTTTTTGCTTGCTTATCTTGTGCATTTTGCTTTGGTTTTGGTACTTGGACACTCCAAAAGTTCTTTATAAGAAAAGGCTTCCTCCCCTTCCCCATTCCCTCCCCTCCCTCTCCCTCACCCTTCCTTCCCTCCATTCCCCTCCCCTTCCCTTCCCTATTTTCTCTCTCAGCAGGTCTAGAATTTGATCTCAGGCCCTCATGCTTGCTAGGAAGGCTCTTATGGCTTGAGTCATGACCCAAGACCTCTTCTGTTTGGAAAGTGCTGTGATGAACCCGCCATGAGAAGGTAATCAAGACCAGGGCATAATAAAACCTGGATGATTCATGCTAGGAGATAGGAGAATTCTCTTGGTTTAGTTTTCCTTTCCCTGAGAGCAATCTATGGTTTATGTATTTTTTAGCTCATAGACCCGTTACAATGGCTCACAATTTATTAAAGTGTGCATAAGAATGTTAAATACATCAGTATATCCTAAGGCCACAGGATATAAAACAAAATCCAGACTTCTAATAAGATACAATTCAGGCAATGGCAATGACTATTACAGAATAAATAAAAGAATAGTTGAATAATCTGGACCTCTGTAAACAAATAAATTATCTCGCATCCTTGGGTGATAATAAAATCAGACCACACACGGCAGGACTGGGGAATGTCTGTGGCTGCCCAAGACCGAAGGGGAGAAATGGCTTGTTTGGCTTTGGTCTCCAGTAAGTGTTGTTAATGACATTTAAAACTGTAACCGGAGAATTCTACTACCAGCAGTTGGGTAAAATAAGACAAAGCCAATAAGGACTGCTGGGCAGAAATGAAAACAGAGGGGACTAGCTGGGCAGGACTGAGCGTAGTGATGGGCAAACATTAGATGAGGGCAGTTGCTCTGGGGTGAGCAACATTCAAGCAGAGGTCTGAAAGTGATCTTATGGAAATCTTGGTCAGACATTCTAGACAACAGGAACAGTAAGAACAAAGAATCCAAGAAGATCACGAGCTTAAGAAGCAGAAAGAAGGCTGGTGTATTGGGTGAGAGGCCTAGGAAAAGTCTGAGAAGGGGGCAGTGGCTAGATCTTGGAAGCCAACAGGTACAGATCTCATATCTGAAGGAACCATCGAAGGTGGGGAAGGCTGTGAGCTGGCTGAGGCTGAGGGTCCAGGCAGCAAACTTACACCTGGTGGTGGTGGTTGAGCGAGGCTGGTGGAGATGGGATGTGGAACATTGCATACGACTGGTCCTCTCCTCCAAGCCTTCTCCTCCACAGGACTGAGGGCAGCCTTCCCACCCAGGCTGGACAGACGCACATCTCCAGTAACTAAGAGCTGCCAAGAAAGAGATTTAGCTGTAACCAGAAATGTTCCCCTGAAGGGAGGATTTGGAAATCCTCAGGAGTGGGCAGCAGCTGAGCATCCCTCCTAATGGGCAGACAAACAGAAAGAGCCAAGGAAGAAAATTATACTAACAGCTGACACCCGTGAGCCAAGCATCCTCTGCGCCATGCTAAACGCTTTGTATTTATAAACTCTTGTTACCTCCTCATCCCCACTTACTAGATGAGGAAAGAGAGGCACAGAGAGGTTTAAGTGGCCTCAAAAAATACAGGCACAGAGGATTTATGCCCAGGAAGGTAGAGGGAAGAGGGTGACAGTCCAGTCCGAGAATGAAGCATCCTGAGTCTAATCATTGTTCACACTTTGGTTTTCCAGCCTTCTTTCCAGCAGGAACTCTTGCTTCTGTTCCAGGAGACAACCCTTCTCCCTCGGGGTGATGAGCTTAGGCTGTCTAGACTGCTACAACATACCACCACACACTGGGGAATAAAAACAACAGTTCCAGAGGCTGTGATTTTGCCCACAGGCCAAGATCAAAGTGCCAGCAGAATTAATGGGCTGAGGGCCCGTGCTATGCTTCACATGTACTGTCTTCACTTGTGTCCTCACACAGGAAAAACAGCCAGCTTTCTCTGGGATCCCCTCCCCTCTTTTCATTCAGGTCTGAGACTGGGACTAGAACTTGGTAGCTGACGCTTTCACTCATTGACTAGTGCTCTACCAACAGAGCCATGCATTCAATCCCTGGAATCCTTTTGATTTATTTATTTTGAGACAAGGTCTTGTTCTGTACCAGAATGACCTTGAACTCAAAATCCTCTGGCTTCAGCCTCCTCATTGCTGAGATTACAGATATGTATTACTACACCTGCAATTCTGGCATCTGTTCTTTGTTTGTTTTTTAAATCAGGAGACTAATCCCATTCAGGAAGACTTCACTCTCATAACTTAATCACCTTCCAAAGTCTCTACCTCAAATTTGGGGTTAGATTTCAAAGTGGGAGCTTGGAGAGGGAGGAGAGATAGACATTTGGTTTATAGCATTGATTCTTCTTTCTGCCAATGCTGGCCCGAGTACATTTCTGCTATATTCAGCCAAGAAGTCTGCCCACTAAATGTATAAACATGAAGCCACTTGTTCTGTATGGACATGGAGTTTATCCAGCTACAAAGGGACATTTATGACAATATTATTAATCACAGAAACATGCGTGGAGCTCTTACCAGTCCTCACAAACACCCCCTGACGTTTGGTGGTTGTTCTGTTACTTTAGGGGAGGCAGGCACCCATATTGACATCTGAACCCCCTCAAAACCCCAGAATGAGACTTTATTTAGAAATGAGGTGGTTGCTGATGTAATTAGTCTAGATGAGGTTACAGTAGAATAAGGTAGGCTCTTGGTCCAGTATGTCTGCCATCTTTACAGGAAGAGGACAGTAGAGCCGAGGAGAAGGCCTGTGAAAATGGAGCCAGGAGAAAAGCAATGCATCTAAAGGTCAGTGAGCACTGAGGTTTGCTGGCAAGCACCATCCGCTGTGAGAGAAGACTGGAGGAGACTCTTACCTTGCCTTTCTCCAGCCTCCTGAACTGGGAGATAACCATAGCTTCTGGTTTGTAGTCCTCTTACAGCAACTTAGGGAATGAATGCATAAATGGACATCAGCCACACAGCTAGTTAGGAGCTATGCCCCTGAGGAGCTGTCCCAGAGAGGATGTCTTTAGGCTCTTCTCTGTGATGCACCCTTCAGCAGTGCTGGAGGTGCTGTTCAAAGGAATCCCAGCCAATCCCTCACCCACCCACCCACCAGCCAGGAGCAACAAGGAGAGTCAGAACTACCTTCTTGGCTTCTTTCTGCTCTTCTCCACCTGACAGCTAAGACAGAGAGGACTCATAGCAGGTACATGTGCGGGAAGGTCTGGCTGGGCCTGCACTGCTGGGCCTGCTTGGTAGGAGAGCCCGTCAGTTTTCACAGATGGTCACCCAGCATCTGCCCAGAAGGGCAGCTGAGCACGTCTGGGTGTCAGGAGAGGGTTGAGTGGCTGCACATGGGATCCTGACTGCCTTCCATGGCTGGATGACTTTGGCCATGGAGCCTAACTTCTCTATGCCTCAGTTTCCTTCAGCATAGAATGAGACCAAATCCTACCTCCCAGTGTCATCATGGTAAAAATGTGGCAGTGAAAGTGACTGTCCCCAGCCTGTAGCAGGACCTTGCAGACAAGAGGAAACAAGTAGACTCCTCGCATCTGTCATTCCCCAAAGGAGGACCACAGGTGAAAGCCCTGGGGCTCTTCCTCCATCCCTCCTTCCTCTTGGCTCCAAGCCGGGCCAACTGTAGCATCTCCGGTTTGGCTGTTAGTATGCAGAGCCCTTCCCTAAGCTTCCAAGTGGGAAGATCTACATGAAAAATTAATCATGTATTTTTTTCCCTTTCCCTTTTTTTTTTCCAAGTGGAGAAATTATTTAGGGCTTTGGGGAAGAGGGGCTGCTATTTGCTATGCAGTGGCTCATCCCCTTCCCCGTCACCCCTGCCATGTTCGGCAAATGATTCTTCTATTCTCTTCCTGGCAGGTGGTCTTGCAGCTACATGTGTTCCCGCCTCCAACAGGGTGCTCAGGGGAATGCAGTATGGTGATGACTGCTGTTTCTAATTACTGCCATATCAGGAGGCAAAGGAAAGAGCCTCTGCCAGCCCCGTGGGCCACTGTGGAATCACAGATGCTCCTGGTTGTCACGGATGCGCCCAGGCTGGCAGTGCTGGTTGACTGACTGGTCACCTGGGGACAAGCGCTCACCTCTCCCCAAACCAAATCAACAGCTGAATGTCCAACAGGGACACAGCAGGCTGTAAGCCCCTGTTTATTGAGCACTTAATATGTTCCTGTGCTATACACAAGGACCACGGAGCAGAGATACAAACAGTAACAACACACAGCTCTCTCCTTCAGGAAACTTCCTTCATAGCTATGAGGCATGAGGGCAAATGAAACAAAAAGAGAAATGAAGAGCTCTGTTCATCCTTTCAACAGCATTTTTAAGGCCTGCTCCTTTGGCAGTCTCAACGGGAGAGAAAAACATTAGTCAAATACGAGTCAAACACAGCAATGTGTAGTTACAAATTATGGCCAATGCTATAAAAGAAAACATAGAGGCAACTTGAGCATCTGTGGGGTCCTGATTTGTTCCAGTGCCTTGAAAGGATTCCTGGATGAAGCACTGTAAGGTCCAACCGAGGTAATGGAAAAGACAGGTTGACTGGAGGAAATGTTTGGAAAGCCAAGTTGGGTGGACAGATGGAGGGCGATGCAGATAAATGGTACATTTATACTTTTCTAGCCTAAATAACTAGAAATCAAGGCTGCTGCTACAAGACAGGGCAGTAGGGATGAGGAATCCATTGCACAAGGGAAGAGGCATGGAGTAGGCCAAGTTCAAGGGACAAGTGGAATGGCCAGAAATGCTGTGCAAAGTGGGCAGGCAGGTGAGTGAGTGCCTGGAGAAGCGGACATTGGAGCTGTGACACTACAGGAAACAAAGCTGCAGGAAAGGACTATTTGAGTAAGTCCTCATCCTTGGCAGCTGCACAAAGGTAGAGCATTAGATGGGAGAGGGAACAAGCACAATACACAGCTTCTGGGTGCAAGTTCTGTGAAGGATTTACATGCTGCCATGCGTGGCACAACTTAGAAATCTACACTGCTGTAAAGAATACAGATGTGTGCATGTACATGTTTGCACACATGCACTTAGTGTGTGTGTGTGTGCACGCGTGTGTGCATGCACATGTGTGAGAGAGATACTATATTCTAGCTCAGCAAACCTGGGACTTGGCTGTGTCATCAGGAATGGCAGCACCTCCTTCCTTCTCTCTGGGGCACATGGCCTCTTGTCACCACCTTTCTCTGCATCTGTTCCGTCCTTCTGCTTCTAGCTGAGTGTTGGGTATCCTTAACTCCCCATAGCCTCATGGTGACTGCTTAGGACAACATTTCAACATTGCTCACCCAATCATTTATTTAGTAGTGCTTTTCTGGCCCTAGGAAGCGGCAGATATCAAAGCAGAGTTCCAGCTCTCTTGAGGTGACCACCTCATCAGGTCATTAGAAAAATGGTGGTGCATTTCAGGTGGCAACACTGTTGTGAAGAAAAACCATGCTGTGAGGGTATCTGGGGTAGTGTGGAAGGTGTGGGGGCAAGGGCTGTCTTCGTGACCACTACCCAGGAGACTGCTCCCTGGCCAGGGGCAGTACAGCAGAGACTGCGATCCCATAGCTTCCAAGGCTGATGGGAGAAACTGAACACAGACACTAAGGTCTACAAGGAGACCAGGGCAGCATGCGTGCTTAGCCAGGGAGGTGAGGCCCCAGAGGTATCAGATTGGCCAGTTCTCACCGAGCTGATTAGCCACCGCAAGGCCAGAGATCAGAACAGAGAGGCCTATGGTGCCATTGTCACATAACAAGCATTTTTATTGCAGTTTTCTGGTTAAGAATTCCATGGTTCAAGCCGGGCGCTGGTGGCTCACGCCTGTAATCCTAGCTACTCAGGAGGCTGAGATCTGAGGATCGCGGTTCAAAGCCAGCCCCGGCAGGAGAGACCGTGAGACTCCTATCTCCAATAAACCACTAGAAAACCAGAAGTGGCACTGTAGCTCAAGTGGTAGAGCGCTCGCCTTGAGCTGAAGAGCTGAGGGACAGCGCCCAGGCCCAGAGTTCAAGCCCCATGACTGACCAAAAAAAAAGAATTCCATGGTTCAGAGAGTCACTTGCCCAAGACCACAAAGCTGGTAGAAGGAGGAATGTGGATTTGACCTTTGGGAGTCCATCTGATTCCAGGGCCGTATGGAACTGCAGGTCTGGCTGCCAGGGATGAAGAAGAGACGTGAAAGGAGAACATAGGAGAGAAGCAAGGTGACAGAACTCCAGAAGGGATGGAATGTTCAAGAGTACCCATGTCAAAGAAGGCAACCAAAGCGAGAAGGAGAAGGCTGCTCCATAGTCAGCTCAGAGGGAGGCAGGTCAGAGGCCAATGAAGGCAGGTGGCCATGGAAGACAGGCAGTGAGACAGTACCGAGGGAGAGAGCATGGGCTCCATGGTCAGAGGGATACTGCCACCTGCTGGTGGTGCTCCCTTGGGCAGTTACCTTCTCTGGGCCTCCAAATGCCTTATCACAACATAAGCTTTATAAGAAGTCATATAGAACCAGTCAGCATACAGTTAACTCCTCAGTGTTTACCAGGGATCAGCTGAAACTCTGCTTCTGTGTGGCATCCCCACACTGGCCCCAGAGGACAGTAGTTCCTGTGCATTTCCTTGACATTCAGTAGCAGAGGACAGAGGTGGGGTTGGGGGATCACCCAAGACAAGGAGAGAAGGGCAATATGTATTTCAGCAACATTACAATACCCTGCCTCCAACAGGAACGCATCCTCTTGGCACACAGTTTGAGCTCCAAAATGACAGCAGTCACTATTATCAACAGGACAGTGCCCTGGGAGGCAGTTTTCTGGTAGTGCCTGGGCTCTCAGTACAGACTTCTGTGGTTCTCATTACTGACCATGCCACTACGAACAGGAAAAGCAAAGGAAGGAGTACGTGACTCACTCTCCTCTGCTCTCATACCAGCCCTGTGGAAAGCACAGCTCCCGTCTCTGTTACAGCAGGACCTCGGTCCTGACGGAGCCTCTGTGCCTCCTCTGTTGGCCACATCTTCAGAATTTCTTTTTTTGTGTTTGAAAATACCATAGAGAGGGGTTACAAGGTTAATGAGTGCATTTCTTATCAAGCTTTGTTGCCTCCTCCTTTGTTTCCCCTTCCCATCAGCTCCTCTCTCCTCTTGGAAAACACAATTTGTTTTTCTTTAACAGAAATTTGAGTAGAAAGTATTTATCATGGTTTGGATATAAAATGTCCCCTCCCCTCAAAAGATTCATGTATTAAAGATTGATCCCTAGTTGGTAGCACTGTTTTGGGGAGGTTCAGGAGACTTTAGGAGCTGGAGTCTAGCTGGAAGAATTAGGGCACTAGGGGCGTATCCCTGTTGGCAGTCTATATCCTGCTCTTAACACCATGATGATCACAGAATCAATGGTGCCAAGGACTGTGCACCAAAATCTCCGCAACTATGAGCCAGAATGAATCTTCTTCTTTCAAGTTGTTTTTGTCATGTATTTTGTCTTTCAAGTTGTTTTTGTCATGTATTTTGTCTTTCAAGTTGTTTTTGTCATGTATTTTGTCACAGCAAAACTAATATATCAGTCATAACTGAATATTTTGAGGAAGGTCTCTGGCTAATCATGTTATCCTGGAGTAATGATTCCTTACTTTTGAAAGTGTAGAGTGAGGAGCATTTTCTTCTAGCTTTGATTCTATGATTTCTGAAATAAGGAAGGAAGGAAGGAAGGAAGGAAGGAAGGAAGGAAGGAAGGAAGGAAGGAAGGAAGGAAGGAAGGAAGGAAGGAAGAAAGGAAGGAAGGAAGGAAGGAAGGAAGGAAACAAGTGAAGAGTAGAGACAACTTCCGTTTTCATAAACCCAGGAAACCCATGTTGAGTGGCCTGTTGTCTTTTCTTCTGGCTGAGTTGGATGAGCCCACATACTGTGGGCTGGGTTTAGGTACTATACGTAAACTCATTTTTTAAACTTAGAATTCACATGTTGAAAATATGACACTATGGATACTTCCAGATCCTTGGGGGTATATTTTATCCAGACCTGTAATCATAGCTGGTAAAAGAGTTTAGCTTTCATGAATACCATCAGTGGTGAAAGAGGAGAAAGAAGTAGGAAATTTAGCTGAGAAAGGAAGTCATAAGAAGAGCCAGCTAGGAGAAGTCAGGGCTCATGATTAGTTTTAAGTTTTGCCGGAGCCACAGATTTAATGATTCTCAAAACATTTTTTATGTATCTTTCTAATTTGGGCCTTGTAAAAACCTTGAAAAGTAGCAATAGCTGGTATTCTTCTATATTTTCATATACAGGATAAATGATAGGGTTGAACAATTGTGCTAAGGACACATAGCCAGTAAGTGAGAGGGGGAAAGTATCTAGACTTCCTGCTACATGCTATTTTCTTAACTATGAGCAATCTCTAGAAGGTGGACAAAATACATTACTATTGTTTCGTTCTTTATCAGGAATTTTGGACATGTACCAATGATTTTGGTGGGGACTAGAGAAGGATAGTAGAAAGCAATTTAATGAAGATTGATTTTTTTTTTTTACTATGCTTCGCAATACACTATGTAAGTTAAGATTGGGTTTATTGTTTGAAGCTACAGCAATTTTCATGTGAACTGAGATAGTGACCTGATTTATTAATATGTGAGATTTATGTATCAGCCTCTGATTGGCTGCAAACAACAAAAATTAACCTAGATAAGCTTGGCAGACAGATTTGGCAGGGAATTAGGTATAGGCATGACATCAAGACCAAACTGAAGGCAGAGCTACTACTAGTTGAGTGGTTTGCTTTGGCTGGAAAACAGAAGTTTCAGCCATTTTGCAATAAGATCAATAATGAAAACAGTAACAACCCCTGGGTACCTACCTTAAGGAACCACTGTGGCAGAGCTCAGGCCACGTCCTCCATTGACTTGTGCAGTGGTTTGAAAGCCTGAGCCCTAGTTAAGAGACAATGAAGAAATTCAGACATAGAGAGAGATGAGTCACTGACTCAGTTCCCCAGTTCCCCAGTTCCTGGATGAGAGCCAAGAGCTTGGGAGGAATCCGAGGACCATAACAAGGAAAGGACACAGGAATCAAAACACCTGGGGCCTGTTCTCAACTCCAGAGTCATGCAAAACAAAGCCCAGTAGTGGCCCATATACAATCCTGAGATTGGCCCAGGCCCTCTCTGTCTGACTGGGCAGCTGAAAAGCTCATTCACAAGGCACAGAAAGTATCAGTGATGGAAGATGTCCTTCTACACCTGCTCTAAACCCACAGAGAGGACCATCAGTGTGGACTCATATTCATTTAAAGGTTGTCATCTCAACAGAGGGCCCAAGGGACAAGACTGAGTATCCTACTTGGTAGCCCCCAAGATTGATAAAACATTCACAAGCCTTCATACCTGTCTGCCCAAAAGCTGCTTACAGGCTTATAGTGTATGTGTGAGTCTCATCATCCATCCATCCATCCATCCAGCATGTACCTGACATAGGTCAGGCCCTGTGCTAGAAGCTGCTGATATGAAAATAATTAAAAGATACCCCTAGCCTTAAAATTCAGAGTCTGGAAGGGAAGTCCAACACACAAATTCTGAGGTCCAAACTGAAATTGTTTCTAAGGGTACTGCAAGATTCTTGGTTGTTACTCCTCCTTTGAAGGGGAGGAGAAAATGTCGGAAATGTGATTGTCAGCTGTTCTAGCTGTGGTGAAAGGAACGGCAGGGACAGATCTGTAGGATGGATGGTTATGTCCTTTCCCCTGAACTTCAAAACCTGCTAGCTGGTTGGGTCAATAGACTGTCATTTTGAAAACAACTAAGGGACAGGAATATAATGATAACTCAGCAGGGAGTATGGATTTACTATATACAAATCACGTAAAATGGCAACATTTTCTTCCCATCAGAAGGTAACTGGATTTGGCTGGAGGCCAACAAAAAGTAGACTATTGTGACTCAGTAAAGAAAGAACTCTTACTTTAGTTTTTTATCTGAGTCCTAACTTGTGCTACCAAAAATAAAAAAGTACTAGTTTTTTTTTCTAAAACAGAAGGAAAGGGAATGAAAAAGAAAAACTGCATCTGAGTTGGAATTTGTTTATCTTGAATGCATGGTCAAGTTCACCATCAAAGGTGAAATTCTTCCATTGAGGCAGAGTTGTCCTGGGGCCCCCAAGCTGTGCAGGAAGGATGTTTATCGATCATGTTCATGTATTTTACAAGAGGAAAAAAAAAGTCCTGCATTGCTCCAAACCTGCTTTATGATGTATCTTTGTCTTAGGGCGAAGCATTTTGATTTGCAGCATCTGCTCTACCATAGCTTGATGGTTTCCAGTTGCTTTAAGCAAGTTTCAAGTATTTTGTTTTTCTAAACTTCACACCAAGAAAATTTAGAGCAAGCTCCCTTCCCCCAGCCCATCCCTGATCCAAGGTGCAGACTTTGAGAAACATTGTAGTTCTGGGGTGGAGCTTTTCTCCCCTGTGTCTGAGCAGCAGATGCCGCTTGACCTCAGGTCATTGTGGGTGTCTGCTGGGTTGATTGTTTAATCTTGTCCTGTCTGTCTGATCTATGACGAGGAGGCCCTTGTCAAGTGGGGTTGATCTGGCCTTGCCAATAAATGCAATAAAGCTTCTGCATGTCATGGCTTGTAGCACCCTAGGTCTGAATGACCACCTAATTGTATGGGACGTAAATAATTATTTTTAGTTGTGTGAGTCTTCTCACTATGTCTAGCTGGCTTGTATTGAGCCCCTACCAAGTGCTAGGCACTGTGTTAAGAAGCTGTAGAGACTAAGGTATAGGTGCATCCAGTCATAACACTCAAAGTGCCTATGTGAAATGGAACTAGGTATTCAGAGGGGATGGGTGGGGAGAGATGGGGGAGAGTGACGGAAGGAGTGACATTGATCGAGATGCAGTTGTACTCATACGTTGGCATGAATCGAAACTTCTTTGTGCAATTACTTAAAAAAATTTTAAAATTAAAAATAACATGAAGCTATTGATAGGAAAATAATGGGAAAAAAACATGAAAAAACATACCCAATTCTTAAAAGCTCAGAATCTGAGAGGGAAGACAATGCATAAACACACAGCTGTTCAGAGTGATGAATGCAGGTGACAGCCAGGAGTATCAGGAGAAGGTAGATAACGGATATCTGGGACCTTGTAGGGAAAGGAAGAGATAGTTTATTGGGTCTTCTAAGACTGCATAGGGCCCTGTGGGCAGTCTAGGTTGCAAAGCCCTGAGAATGAGTCCTGACTACAAGAACTGAGAGTGAGCGATAGGGGTTGGGGGTCACGATGGAAGTCAGGTCCTACTGTTGGACCAAAAGAACTGGGTGCCAAGCAGGCACAAATGACAACAGAGTTGTTGGGTCTTTTAAAAACCTCTTGAATTCCTAATCTGATCAAAGCACCTAGGGCTGGCAACCTGACTTATAGATTTGTATTGATGCCAACCCCCAGAAGAAGTGAAGTTCCAGGACAAACACTGCTGGAAAATCAGCCTGTTCATTCAGCTGTACTGTATGTCTATCTGGTAAGCAGTTGCCAACAGGTTTACTCTGCAAAGAAACTGAGAACTTATTCTCAACATCTGTCCCTCTTGCTGGCTTCCCAAGGACAACATGCACGTTTTCATCCCCGGATGTGCCCTCACTGTCTCTTTGATTGAGGTGCTGTCCCTGGGGACCTAACTGGGTCTCCTACCTGATTAGTCCAGGATCCTCATCAGCAGCTTCAGCCAAAAGAGGGTGCATAATGATTCATATCACTTAGAGCTAAAACATCCAACAAATGGGAATTGCTGCTGGAGGGAGCTTCAGACAATGTACTTTTCATTAATTAAAATGACAGGGAGTTATTCAAGCCCTCAGCTCAAAACTGTCTCTAAAAGATGATTAGGTATTTGGAATTGTCACAGTCTATGACCTGAGGCAGACTGGGAAGGCAAGAGGGCTGAGAGGGGGAGCAGAGAGAGCAAGCACTTGGAATAGAGATCACCCCTGGGAGGCCTCAGAAGTAGCACTTGAAGTTGGGACAGGCCAAAGTCAGATCCAATGTCATGGATGGCTCAATTTATGAGGTGTCTCTTCCTATGGTTTCTTGACCCTGCGACAAAGGGAAAGAGCACCAGATGAGCATCTGGAATACTGGAAGTCTGGTTCAAGCCCTGCTTTGTGTTGGCTAAGTCCCTTGGGACAAGTCACTGTGTCTCAGTTTCCTGACCTGTGCAATGGACCAGCCTCCTCATGCAAGGTAATTATGAGAGTTGATCAGAATATTTGACGCTCTCTGAGCTTCATCTTGTTTTTGTGTCTTTAAGGAGGGATGGGCTTAAGCTCTAGGCCCCTTCCAGCTACTCTGAAACTGAGCAACTGTGATATAAATACTTGATATTATTGTTATCACTCTATATGGTAAACTCAACAGTTTGTTAAAGTTCTTAATAACCTACTATTCCCTGGTGAGCAGAGCTGAGCAAGGGGGAGCAAAGCAATCCAGAGCAGATGACACCTCAGGGCCTTCTCTAGCGAATATTTTCATGCCAGTCTGCTTGGAAGGGAGAAATGGAAAAATGAATCACAATGGAAGTCTCTGCTGCCTCTCTCTAACAAAGTACAGAAACTCATTTGACAACCAACGGTATATTTTTGTTAAAGAATAGGGATTACACTAAGAATCTGGCTTTTGGTTAGATCATTAAACACTCCGCTCCCTTTGGCCCTGTAAAAAGATGCTAAGAGGAAAAGACATAGTTACCTCCATCCATATTGCAGAGGCTGGGCATTAAGCATAAAGCACATGGTAAGGTAAGGAAAATGAGAACACAAAGCAAACACATGAGATCTCAGGGTTGCTTTGTGGCTCGTTGGTAACTGGGTGGCAGAGAAAGGCCTGTGAGGGCTGGGGGATGGATGAAAATTCGGTTGAAATTTAATCTACATTGTGAGGTGTTAAGAGTAGGGAAATTTAATCTGCCTATAGTATTTGGTGGTGGGGCCTCTGGAAGGTAATTAAGAGTGAATGAACCAGGTGTGTCAGTATATACTAGTAATCCCAGCACTTACAAGGATTTGAAGCCAGCCTAGAATACACAGTGAGGTCTTATTGAAACCAAACCAAACCAACAAGATCAAATGAGACCAGCAGAATGGGACCCTAGTCTACTGAGACCGTTGCTGTATAAGGAAAGAAGAGACCCAAGATAGGATACTCGACCTCCCCAGGTAATGGCCCATACCACTTTGGGACTCTGTAGACTGTCCCCGTTCACAGGAGGGACCTCACCAGATGCAACAACTATCTAGTCTTGAACTGTCTAGGCTTCAAAGGTCTGAGTTAAGGAAGTTCTTACTCTTTTAGAAATTGCTCAGTCTGTGGTTTTCTTGTAGCAAGAGAAAACAGACCATGATGTGGAGTCTGAAGTTTGAGAACACAAGTCTGGGAGCGGGGGTAGGAGTCATTACTGGTTTGCACAGAAGTCCATGTCCAGTGCAGCAGATGAAGAAGGAGGTGCATGGAAACACACTTCGCAGGCACTTCCAGAAAGCGAATGTGGAAGTGTGGGGCATCATTCTACACACAGTACCATTCTGGGCACAAGTCACTCAGGAGCATGGAAGATTGAGCCATCCAATTGCGCATGGTAGACTGAGGCCTGTGAACTAGTGAATTCGTTGTTGGTGATAGGAAAATCGCCTATTTGCTTCTCTCAATCTTTCTCCTGGAATGCACTGAACTCAGGTGGCCTACCCTCCAGATCTTGAATAAGTCACTAAAAACTCTCAGGGTCTTGTAAAGTGGGGGATGGATTCTCATCCCCCAAAAGAGTCTCTGAATCACAAGAAATTAACTATCCTAGTTGTCAGTGAAAGCTGTAAATGTTTGAGGTAGCTTCTCTACTTCCTAGTTCTTTGAGCCCTGCTTCCTTGTCTGTTGGATGGAGATAATTTGTAACACCCATTGCATGGGGACCCTTGGAAGATGAAACAAGGCTGTGTGTGTGTGTGTGTGTGTGTGTGTGTGTGTGTGTGTGTGTGTGTGTGTGTGTGTGTGTGTGTGTGTGTGTGTGCTGATTATGGAATGGGGCATGGAGAGTCCTTGTGTAGTCTTCTTCTTTGTCCAGTGGTTCTGTTAAGTTATAAGTCTGGTCATAAGGAAACTTTGAAGTCTTGCAAGCGGAAATCTTGGTTGTCAACATGCAGGCGATGGTCACCTCTGGAGAGATCTAAGAAGTAAAACAGTTCTTGAATGTCGAGAGTCTAGCAATTTCCAAGTGAGTATGCATCTTTATAGAGATAGTTTGAGCCCTGTAGCAAATTGCAGGGCAGACGAATAGCAGCCTACTCTAGCCTTCCCCTTCCTGCTGCCTGGGCTTCTGATGAAGGCAAATGAGGAGCAGGTGATAAAGGCCAGCAGCAAAGCTTCTCCCAGAAGTCCAAGCTAAGGTGGCCTCTCTGTGACCAGGCAGCTGCAGCACCAAGGAGTAGAGGTGACACCTAGAGATGCTGCCAGTCCTGAGCTCCATGGCGGATGGGGTAAGTGGTGCCGCGAGGCCTGTGCCATACAAGCTGTAAATCCTTGTTTGTTTGATCAGCCATAACATGGGCAGGCCTTCCTTTTGCCTCAGGAAACCTCCCCTTCTCCAACACGGAAGCAGATCTGCCTCTCCGGGACACTAGCTTGCCATTGTTAAGACTTCTGCCTTTTGATAGTGTTTCCTGACTCCACCTTCCTGGTCCTATGTCTCTCCCCATCTCTTAGCTGATGGGCCGTCCTGAGTTCACCTGCTGTCCTTTCCTTCCTCACCTGTTGCGGTCCCAGGCAATCTCAAGCATGTGGCTTGGACTCCATCATCCCAGCAAGGCCACCTGTGGCTATTCCTTACTTCACGCCTCTCCTCAGCTCCTCCAACAGCCTCCCTTGAACATCCCAAACCAAACTTGGTTTCTCTTACATGTTGATTTTTTAAGTCCTTCCTTCTCCCATCTTTCCTAACTTGTGTCTAATCACTCCCACACAACTTAACACTTCTTTCAGGCAAAACACTGATGGTTGGAAATTGCCCTTTATTCCTTGGAAGATTCTTAAGGAAACCAAAGGAGGTACAGAACTGAAAGTCTGAAGGTGGGTGAACTTGATCTACAGCCCCACTCTTCTATCTTTCTATACTTGCAGGTTCTTAGTAGTGCTAAAGTGATTTCATCCTGGGGCCCAGCCTCTTTTTTGCTTGTCTTCTCTTTAGCTGTGTTGCTTGTGAATGGCCTGAATTGACCCACATCCCTTGCCAGTCCCTGCTGGTCAACACTATACTGTCTCCTTTATGTCAAAGTTTGTAGATGGATGGTTGTTGTCCCCTTGTCTCGGTTCCTAACTGTTTGCAAAGATTAAGCTGCAATGTACACAGGCCTTCTGCCTCAATTGTCTACATTTAATCAATTTGCCTTTTAAAATTTCTTTTTATGAGACTTATTGTCTTCTGATTACAAAAGAAATACATGTCCATTGTAGAAAGCAATTGATTTTCTGGAGCTTGTTTGGAATTTGCATTCCTTGTGTGTGCTCCTCTGGGCTAGCTGGGTGGCTGGAGGATGCCTTGAATGCAAATGCAGGAGAGGAGGGATAGGAAGAGAGAGGGAGAAGAGAGAGGGGAGAGGGACAGGGGAGAGGAGAGAGGGAGGAAAGAAGGGTGGGAAGGGGTGGAGAGAGGGGAAAAAGAAGGGAGAGGGGGAGAAAGAGACGGGGGAGAGAGATTTGGGGGGGAGAGGAGAGAGACAAGGGAGAGAGGGGGGAGAGAAAGGGAAGAGAGATGGGAGAGAGAGGAGAGACAGGGATGAGATAGGGGAAAGAAAGAAGAGAGAGGAGGAAAGAGTGAGATGGAGAGGGAGTGAGGAGAGGGACAGAGGGGGAGAGAGAGGAGAGACAGGAGAGAGAAAGAGGGGAGAGACAGGGGAGAGAGAGGAGAAAGAAGAGAGAGATAGGAGAAAGGAAGAGAGGGAGAGAGGAGAGGGACAAAGAAGAGATTTTGGAAGGAGGACTCCCAGAGGGGTGCAGCTCTTTCTAATTGTGCAAACAGCCTGCCTCTCTGGTTGTTTGTTGTCTTGTTCTTCTAAACATGTTTAACAACAACAGCTGGAATTAAAAGGCTTACCAGAAAATGAGGTCTTAGGAGGTTTGCAACTGAATTGGACTTGTTTGTTGCTCTTCACATGGCTGGTTCACACATGATTTGGAGGATGAACTTGTTTGTGTTAAACTTTGTAGTTCATTCAAGTGTTGATTTTACTAGGTGCACCTGCAGGTTTCTGAGTAGTATTCAAAGATGTTACACTTAAACTCACTTGAACAAGATGGGAAGAACTAGATCACCAGCAAGGCCTATTGCATGCTATACATCTTGTAGTTTTCTCCACTTCCTGAGCCCATTAAGTACTGGAGATCAGATACATTGAAAATGATCTGTTTTTATAAATGCCAGGGAACGCAATGATATCTATTAGCCATCCGTTCTCTGTCACCGAAAGTCCATGGTTCATAATTCTTACTAGAACTTTGTAAGGAAAGTTTGTCTCCATTTTCCAGATGTTCCTGTCAACTAGATGAAGATAATAGAACTCAGAGAAGTTAAGGACTTTCCCCAGAATTTTGAGTTCACCCAGTGGGGTTGTTGTGACTTAGGTTAAACCCTTAAATATTTTGGAGCTAAGGCTAGGAAAAAAACTCCCAACTTGAGTAGAATAAATTAACTTGTTAACTTGTAAATTCCAAAAGATTTTTTTTCTGTCTAGACTCTTTTTCAATCTCCTTTTTTTTTCCTTCTTTCTTAAACTAACCAGCTGGGGCCTGGGAATTGATATACTGCTAGGCTCAGATTTGTGTGTGAAGTTCAAGAGCCACAGAAAACCCGCCTGGCTCGGCTGATGTGGGTGACAGCTTGGTAAAGGGACCTCAGAGAGCGTGCATGTGAATTAAGCACCTTTCATTTCCTTTGCTGCATAAACATCAATTAGACTAGAATAGTCCATGGGTTTTCCCCTTTTTCAGGCAGAAGAAAATCAGCACAAATTGGCTAGAGTGTCTTTTCCTCTAGGCTTTGATCATTAATCCTCTTCAGCTATGTCTTGCCTTTGCCATCTCCCCCCCCCCGCCCTCCCCCCAGCACCCATGCACTGCCATTTCTGTCACTAAGAACATTTATTAGGCAATTTGTTCAGTTTGGATCATAGTGAAGACATACGTTCTGTGTTTTGGAGGCTGATCTGTGGAGAAGGCGCCTGTCTGTTCTGTTTAAGGCTAGTGGAGAGCTTATTCAGAGTCCCTGATACACGTTGGTCAATCAATGGGCTTTGACCTCACAGCTGTTCCCCAACTGCCGCCGCCCTGCCCTTGAGCCAGCAGATGCTTCTCTGCAGTGCCTGCCACGTGATAGGAGCCAGAGAAAGCTTCATTTGTCTTTGACAGCTTCCCCCAGCCCACACTCCTTATTTGAAATGATGCTGGAAGTGCTGTGCTCGAAGAACAGAATCTAGTGAGGGCTTTTCTCTTGTCCTGGTGTCCCAGTGGCTTGAGTTACTTACTCTGGGTTCATAGGAGTCTGGCTGCCTGGAGAGAAGAGAGTTCAGGAAGTTATCTAACTTCTCCTTTGCTTTTAAGACCTCATTTTCTGGTAAGCCTTTTAATTCCAGCTGTTGTTGTTAAAGCATGTTTAGAAAAGCAGGACAACAAAACAACCTAAGCATTTAAACAGATCCTTTATCCTTTCTACAAGTGATGGTTTGTGGAGGACCCCAAGCTCCTCACAGAGTGCTTATCACGGTGCTGCTGGGTGGAGGAGGGTAAGCCTCTGAAGCTGTCCCTGTACTGATGCTTTTCTCCAGGAAAAGAGGAATTTTATGCAGTTTCTCCTAGTAGACATTATTAGCCCTATTCTCCAGATGAAGAAGGTGAGGAAAAGAGGAATTTTATGCAGTTTCCCCTAGTAGACATTATTAGCCCTATTCTCCAGATGAAGAAGGTGAGGTTCAGAGAAGTAGAAAATGTTTTCCTTGTTGGTGGGACTAAAGTTTCTACTCAGGTGGACTGATTTTGAAGTCTACTGTTTCTATAGCTTTTAAAAGACTGTGAAATGAACTAGGCACTGTGGCTCATGCCTGTAATCCTAGCTACTCAGGAGGCTGAGATCTGAAGATTTAGGTTTGAAACTGGGCTGGACAGGAAAGTTTGTGAGACTCATTATCTCTAACCACCAAAACAGCCAGAAGTGGAGTTTTTGGCTCAAGTGATAGAGCACTAGCCTGGAGCAAAAATGCTCAGGGAGAGCACCTAGGCCCCAAGTTCAAGCCCTAGTACTAGCATGTATGTGTGTGTGTGTGTGTGTACACATATGTGCACATGTGTATGTGTACACACACGAAAGTATATGAAACAATTTAATCTCACAGGATATATACACACACACACACACACACACACACACACACACACACATACACACACACACACACACATCACATTCATAAGCAAATGAAGCCTTTCTTCAAATGCCCCCCTCCCTTTCTAGGGACATGTACATCCTGATTGATTCATATTGGCTATTGCTCAATTTCATGTCATGTGAGTGAGTGACTTATGAATGTGTGAAGGTAGTATTTTGCGTTTTAACTTTTTACTTAATTGCTATCAGATTGTGATGTACTTTTCTTTTTTCCTTCTGTGACTTGTTTTTTGACTCCATTTTTATGTCCTGGATTCTGATCCCTATCACTATGTCTAGTTCTAGCTCACTTATAACCGCTGGATAATTTTATTATTTCATAAACCACAATCTCTTTGTCTACTCTTGGGTTAATGTGTATTCTGGTCATTTACAATTTTCCAGCATTATGAACTGTTCAGTGAGCATTCCTATATCTGTCTCTGTACATGCATTTGAGTTTCTCCAGGAATGAGATTTCTGGGTCACAAAATAGGAATGTCTATTCAATTCTATTGGTTATTTTTGAATTGCCTCCCCAAAATAGCTTCTCCACACTCCTACTAGCCACATCTGAATTTTCTTTTCTCAGCATGCTCATCAGTACAGCGTTGTTAGACTTTCTTTGCAGAGTTGATGATGTACAACGACTTATTTTTGTTTTTCCCAATCCTTTCCTACTTTCCTTAATAGACTCAGAAGAGCTGGGTGTGATAGTACATGCGTGCTACTTAGGAAGTAGAGGTAGGAAGATGGTGGCTGGAGACTAGCTCAGGCAAAAGTGGGCAAGATACTATCTCAAAGGTAAACTGAGAAGAACAAAAGGACTAGGGACCTGACTCAAGTAATGAATAAGGCCCTTATTCCAGTCCCCACTATGGCAAGGAGAAAAACATCCATTTAAGAGAAGAAATTGGAAGATGATCTCTTTGATATTCCTTCCTTCCTTCCTTCCTTCCTTCCTTCCTTCCTTCCTTCCTTCCTTCCTTCCTTCCTTCCTTCCTTCCCTCCTTCCCTCCTTCTTTCCCCCTCCCTCCTTCCCTCCTCCCCCTTCCTCTCCCTTCCCTCCCTCCCTCTCTCCCTCCCTCCCTCCCTCCCTCCCTCTCTCTTTCATTCATCCACAAGGAAGAGAACTGGGCATAGGCTATAATAAATAGTTGGCTATGTGATTTTTTTTTCTCAGCTCTCTAGGTGCTTTGATATGCATAACATCCATGCTACCAACCGTCCTTTCTACACGAACAATTTCGCCTATTACGGGTCCTGTCTGCCTAAGTGGAGACCAGAAATGCACTTTGCTCACTCCCCCCATTCCCCAACCAGACATATTTGGGACATGAGGAATGGGTGCTGTGCGGGCCCTGGTTGGGTGTAGGAATGGAGCGACACCTTGCTTTTCGAGGCCACAATGGTAGCTCTCCTGAGTATGTTTTTCTGCAGTCCTGCTCAGCCACCATAACTGCTATGATCCCATTTCCCCTGAGCAGTCCCGATCTGCATTGCACATTATTCCAGAATGCAAGTCTACTTTCTGCCCCTCTGGATAGGCTCTGGACTAGCCTTTATTCAATGCCTTTGCTGCTCAAACTTGCTGGAGTGAATGTTGTTGTTTTAACTCCCCTCATTACTCTGAGTCTCTGGTACTAGGCTTTGAACTCAGGACTCTATGCTTGCTAAGCAGACACTGTATCACTTAAGCCTCACCATCAACATTTTATGCTTTCCTTATCTTTTGAATAGGGCCTTACTTTTTGCTTAGCTGGCATGGAGTATGATACTCTTATTTATTTAGCCAGAGTGACAGGCATATACTGCCATGCCAAGATTTTATATGATTGAGGTGAGTCACTTTTCCTCACCTAGGCTGGCCTTGAGCCAAGGTCCTCTTGATTCCAGCCTCCAAAGTAGCTAGGATTATAGGCATGAGCCAAGACCACTAGCTACTTTTTTGAGATCTGTGGTCAATACCTCACATACCTATCTCTAACCCTCTTACAAGCACTTTGCAAAGCAGGTATTTTTTTAAACCCTGTTTTAAAGATGAGCACCCCAGTCACCAAAGAGCAATTAACCCAAGGCCTTAGGCTACTGAGGGGTAGATAGAGCTGGGTTTGACTGCCTGTAGAGCCTGTCAAATGGAGCTTGCTTCCTCCCACCCCTGCTGACCACCTGCACCTCACCTGCTTGTGAAACCTCACAGCATATGCTACAAACCTGCAGGTATTTATTTGCTTGCTTATTTCCTGGTGCTTCCAACAAGCACCTGAGTTACATAAGGATCAAGGACCCATCCATCCTTGTTTACCAGTACATCTCCAGTCCAGAGAGTAATCAGTGCTCAGTGAATGCTTGTGAGATGAATAAATGAACTCAGCTAAGCTACCATGGCTTTCTTTGCGGGGAAGATAATCCTACTGGCATTTCTTGCCAAGCTCCGAAATGCTTTTGCATGTGTTCTTTCATTCAACAGTCACAGATTGCACGTTTCATGGCTCATGGAATCTGGAGCTGTATCCGATGCCTGCGTTCCCTGTATTCCCTAGAGATTTTAAGTCCTTCCAGTAGACACACAAATGTGCCGCGATGCTTGTCCTCTGTGCCTGTGTCCCCATAGCCAAGAGAATTGTAAGGTCTCCTTGGATAGATAAAAAATCTGGTGGCAGAGCTGGACAGGAAGAGAGCTGGGCTGTTGCTTGTGACAGAGATGCGCTGCCTTCACTGCTGAGTGTCTTCACAGTCCCAGCAAAAACAGAATCTCAGATTCGTGTTTGGAATGAGTTACAGAGCCAGCTTTTCACCTGTGAGAGGCTTAAGGCCAAGTGGCCCCTGTGAAACAACCAGGCAGATGGTTGTCACTCTGCAGCCCTTCTATTTGTAACCCATTCCTTTCAGCTTGAGCCCTCTCCCATAACACATCCATTCTGTGTGCCTTGGGGCCAGGGCTTCATGATCATTGGTTTACAAATAAGTCAACACCAAACCTAGTGGCTTCGTCTCAATGTCTCCTCTCACCAGTTCCTGGAAAATGGTCATTTTGTGGTCTCTTATCCCTTATCATCTCTTGCTTATATGTCAGGTCCCGGGTAAAGAGTCAAAGTCATTTGATGATTTCCAGAATAAGCAGGATTGTAAGACCCCATTCTCAAAGCCACTCACACCATTAAATCTGGAAACAGAAAGAAATGTAATGGGTGGGGAGAACTTGGAGAAAAAGACTCCATAAAGGCAGCATAACACTGATGGATCTGTGGATGCTGTGGTTTTCCCTGAATAGCATACAGCAGTCCTTTATTTGCAGGCGATAGATAGATCAGCTCCAAGATCTGCCTAAAAACTTGGACAGTACCCAAACCATATATTCTATGTTATTTTCTCCCATCACATCTATGATGGTTTAAGCTACAAATTATGTACAGTAAGAGATGAACAACAATAATAATAAAATAGTATAATAAGTAAAATAAAATAGCATATATACTATAAGAAGAATATTAGTTTCATCTTTACATTTAAAGGAGGCACTTTAAATCTTCCCTCAGCCAACTTGTAAGATGACTACAAGCTGCAAGCTGCAGATATTATTAAGTAAAATCAGATACATGAAAACAAGCAGTGTGGTACCACTGCAGCCTCCCTGGTAATGGAGGGTCTATAGGTGACTGACAAGTGGGCACCACGTACGAATGGGCACACTGCACAAAGGGACAATTCATATGCCGGGCAGGCAGGATCAAGTGGACGGTTAGAGAACTTAAACCAGTGTGCAATTGAAAAGTCATGCTTTGTTATTTCTGTGCAATCCTTTCAGGCTACAATGGCCTCCGGTTATTGAAATGAGGAAAAGCGCAGCCTCAGGACTGAGGGGCATCACCGTGCTTCCTGGTGTGGTTAGAAGTGTATGCTCGTGGAATTACACAGGCCAGCTTGGATCTCAGTTTTATCCCATATATTGACTGTGTGACCTCAGGCAAATGTCCTAGGCTTAACCTCTCTAATAATCAATTTCTTCATTTGTAAACAACTTATGAGGGTAGTAGCAGTTTAGAGATAATGTGTGTAAATAACTCAAAAAGCAAGGGTGGTCTTACCAAAGTCAGGTAAGGGTCTAACTTAGAGTTCCTGTCCTTTCTGACTCACTGCCCTGTCTAATATGTGCATACATACATGCACCACATATGCACACGTGCAAACACACGTGACACACCACCCACACATGCACAGAGCACACGCATGCATGCCATGAACATCTATGTGCCCCACCCACATTGTATATACATGTGTATATCATACACCACATACCACATGTATATACAGAAACAAGCACACACTACTATACCACACAAACACAGATATATATGCACATATAGCCACGTACACCATGCATGCAAACCAGCAGGAAAAAAACCACACCACAACACATAAACACACAGGCACACTATGTAACATACATATACTCATTATACAGACATGCACATGAACGTACAATAACATAACACACATACTTTGTCAGCCCCTTTCCCATCCACTCAGATGATATGGCGAAAGAAGAGACTCTGTTATGACTGGAACATTCTAAAGGCCCATTTGATTTCACTGGGAGAAAAAGGGAGGCAATTTGAAAAAAAACAAAGTTAGAATTCAGGGAAGAGGTTAAGAGAGACTAATAAAAGCTTTGTTATTTAGTCATGGATCTAGCAGGAAAGTCCTGCGGAGCAGCAGGTCAAACTCTTGCCTGAAAGCACCAGCCTTGGGGTGGTGATGCATCAGCTCTGCTGGGGTGAGTTGGGTGAGTCAGAGCTGGCCCTTTGCATCGCTGACCCAGATGGACTGCTGAAGAGATAAGAACCTCAGTAGTAACATCACCTTAAAATGGGGTAGAGACTTCTTTTCTTTGGCATGCCTTGAATGCGTGGTCTGTGATTGTGGATAAGCTCTGGGACGTGTCTGAGCTTGCAGCCATGCTCTTGTTACCCCACCCTGAAGCTCTGGCAAAATAGTAACTTGTTTAGATTCATGTTGAATGATGCTTTTGGATTCTGATCACCAACCAGGCAATGAAAAAGAAAACCCACAATATATATATTGGGTATATTGGCTGTTCCTATCATCATCTTGAAAGGAGAACACTGTCCCTCTTTTCAAAGAGGGAGTTTGAATTCTTGGACATTTTAGGGCTCAATGCCTTCACATCTTCACACACAAATCTTTGTGAATTAGGTGTGCCTATTCTCCCCACTTTACAGATGACAAAACTGAGTCAAGTAGCCTACTCAGAGTGGCAATGCTAATAGGCAGTAGAGGTAGCAGTGCCTGTCCCTCACCAAATAGTCTATGCAAGAGCTCTGAGCTATGTAAGGTGCTACCTAGCACAGAGACGCTGGGATTCATAGTCAGCAAGAGGCGCTGTCAAAGGCCCACTATCAGGAGAAATGCGCCTGCCTCCTAGGAGACGAGACATTTTTTATAGATTGAAATTTATGCATCAGTAAGAGGTGACCTAAGTCAGGGCCACTCTTGAGCGTCACGGCCTATTTTCTCACTGCTTTGTCTTTTTGGGATTATTGGCATTTCAATGGATTAAGACTCTCCAGATCACAGATTTAACCCCCTGAGCCCGAGGTACTCAATCCCCATAGTGTGCCCCAAGCTTTATGGCCACTCTAGCCCCCTCCCCATTCAGCCCTCCCACCTGGCTAGAGAACCTGGGAGATAGCATCTTGCTGACGATAGCACGAGACAAGAGGATTTTAGTGGGTGCTGTATTTGCTAAGGGCTGAGGTGACACTCAGACTTCAGTAAGGGGGAAGAGTCCAGAAGGAAAGCATCCTTCTGCTGAGAGAAAGAGAAGGAGGAAGAGAGGGAAGAGCAGGTAGTGGAGGAAGAAGAGGAAGGAAGAAGAGGAGGAAGGAGGCTGCACTAGGAACTTACAGGCAAGGATTGGGGGCTAAGAAAGGAAAAGATACCAGGCTTGGGAAAGGAACCTCCACTGGAAAGCCCAGCTCCAAAGGCCTGCGTTTCCTTCCTGGGTTAAAATAATGACCTCAGCCTTCCCCCATCCTGCTGTTCTTAACACTGTGGTTTGCTCCCACCTTGATCTGCAGAAGATGGAGTTGGTGTACTTCTGAACCAACTTGCAGTGCCTCCATCCCAGGAGGACCTGGGGGCAAGCCCTTCATGGCAGGGTGACCTTCTCAGAGCTCCGCAGAGTGGAAGGCCTCTGGGAGAGAGGGATGTTGTAGACAAAGCCATGACATCAACACGAGGATTTGGGGAGATGTGCTATTTCAGAGGGCATCTCAGTATGCAAGATAGCATGAGCTTATCAGGCAAATTCAAACCCAAACCTGTCTTAAGATATAGTGTGGAGCAGAGGTAGAGGTGGAGGTTGTTGCCTATGGAGGTGTGAGAGAAATCTCATCTTGGGGAAATTTCCAAGTCAGGCATTGTTTTAGAGAGAAGGTAGAGTGGGCCAGCATGGCATGGTAAGATGGTAGATGGACCCAGCTAAGCCCTCTGCTCCTGGGACTACAGCGATAAACTGATGTAGATGCTGGAGCAGCTTAGTCACTTTTCCATGGTTGATTGGGTGTGCAATAATACAGTGACTCTCCACTGGTTGTAATGAGCTGGATACAGAACCCAGAAGTGTGAGTGTGTATTGTAGCCTCCACCAGCCACTAAATGAGCAAAGCAATAGCCATGCAATGGCTTCCTCCCTGACCCTGTTCCTGGTTCTCCTTTGTTCCCACCAGGCTAATCTCAGCACAGCTGCCAGAGTGATCCTATTAAAACAGCAATCCGGGGCTGGGAAGGTGGCTCAGTGGTAGAGCGCTTGCCTTGCAAGCATGAGGCCCTGGGTTCGATTTCTCAGCACCACATAAGCAAAAAGAAAAAAGCCGGAAGTGGCGCTGTGGCTCAAGTGGTACACCTGGAGCTGAAGAGCTGAAGGACAGTGCCTAGGCCCAGAGTTCAAGCCCCACGAGCGGACCCCAAAAATAAAAAAATAAAATAAAACAGCAATCCAACCACAGCACTCAAGCTCTCTGCTTGAAACCCTCTAGCCACTTCCCATTTTGCTCAAAGTGCACACCAACATCCTTGCAATGACATGGGATGCTCTGCACGCTTTGGCTATGATTATTTCTCTGATCTTATGTCTGATGCCGTAGCCCTCAGTCACTGTTCCAGGCACAGTCTCATCTTTCAAGAATACTGCTGCTTCCCTAGGGCCTTTGCACTAGTGGTTCCTCTGTCAGGAACACTCTTCTAACTTACCTGCTTGGTTCTCTCCCTCTCTCTTTTATACATCTTTGCTAAGCCATCTCAGTGAGTGAGGCTCACCCTGACCACACTCAAATCACAACCAGATCTTTACTGACCCCCAATACTGCTTAACCCCCATACCTCCCTGTTTCACAATGGCAGTAGTCTAGATCAAGTACTAATTTCATATGCAGTTTTTTTTCTTCACCCAAGGATCTAAACTCCATGACAGCTGCAGTGATTTTTTTCCTGACTTGCTCCCTGATGCATCCTTGCTGCTTACAACAGTCCTAGTAAGAGCTTAGTAAGAATATTATTGAGAGAAGTATTTCTCTGAAGTTGAACTCCTCTCTCTCTACCCAAAAGGGACTCCCAGGGATTGACCAGAGATGCCTTCTGATGCTTCAGGGCTCCTACTTGCCAATCTCTTCTTTCAGTGTGGATGTATGTGGCAGATTCCTCACACAGGGCAGTGTGGGGTTGGGAGAGATGAGGAAGAATGATACAAGAAGTGACATTGATCCAAATGCCTACTACTCATAAACTGACATGTACAACTTTTTGTACAACTACTTAAAGATAATGAAATATTGTACGAAGAAAGTAAAGAGCCCTCATGCAGCCTGAACCTGGCTGCTTGCCCTGCCTGCCCTTTTAGCATCTCAGGCTGCAGGGATCAAGTGAACTACCCCCTCTCTATGCTCACCTTAGCCAGGAATGCCATGCTTGGGGATCCTTGGGACAGCCTGGGTTTGCTGGGCTTCTCAGGCATTTTTGCTCAAGCCTTGAAGTCAAATCCTTCCATTACCCAGTGAAGCTCCAGTTCTCTGGCTCACTCAGGGTCTATCTCTGTTCTTTTCCTTTTTCTCTTAAGCCAGATGTGTAAAAAAAGAGCAATGGAGATGCAGTGGAGAAGTAAGGAGTGCATCCCAGGACATTTTAAATCCAGCTTGGCAAGCCAGTTAAAGGATTTCTTCCAGGCTGCAGATGAGAATCGCTTTGCTTTAATTTAATGAAAATGACACCGAGGAGCCAGTGTGAAGACAAAGAATTCACCAGTTCTAAAATTCTTTAAAATTCTAACAAGCTTTCAGCATCTATGCTGTTTGCTGGCCTCGAAGAGACTCAGAGATGAAAGGCAATGATGCAGAGCGCATTCCTTTCCTTCCCTACGCTACCTTCGGTTCCCATTTCATTCTGGGATCCTGCTTAACTCAGGAGGCTGCTTTTGGGTTTTCAACACTGCAGGGGATGATTTAAATCTAAATAATAATAAAAAGCCACTGCTTTTATTAGACTTTTATTTTATAAGTTGATGGAAACATTTCATATACACATTAGGTTTTGTAACTCAATCTTGGTGCTTGCCGAGTCCCAGAGGGGATGTTTCACTACTTGGGAGTTCCCTGCCATTTGCATTATTTCTCCAAGGCAGAAAGGGAAAGTACTTTAAATGAAGCCAGAAGAGGGTTTTTATTTGAAAGAATTCACATTTAAGGGGCTACACAAACATACACACTCACAGGTTGCACATGCACACACACACACACACACATGCGTGTGCACACGTCTTTTTGACAGACTATGTCACAAAATTGTAGAGGTTTAGAATTGAAGGGACCTTGGATCATCTATACTAACACTACCATCTTCCATATGAGGAATCTTTTGCCCAGGTGGGTTAAGTACCTCATCCAAGGTCACAGGCATCTGGTGGAAGAGTCCAGACTACCATTCAGCTTCTCTGACTCATGTCTAACTTTCTTTCTGTAACACTACGTTGCTTCCCAAATAAGATAATGTATATGAAATCACTCTGAAAACTGGAATGCATTACTGGGTATGGAGGGAGAGCGGGAATGACAATGAGCTTGCTTTCTTCTGAGGTGAGCGTGCTTGCTCAGGTCCCTTTCCAAATGAAGCATATTCATGTGACATGAGTCATGAGCCACATTTCTCATTAGGTTCTTGGGGATGGCCTTCAAAAAATGAGCATCAAAGGGATCAGCCCAAAAACCTCAAGTGTGCCTGTGCACAGTGAGCCCTCAATGCTGGAAGGTCCTGCCTCTTAGGATCCAATCAATCATGAATGGAAAAAATTAAAAAACTGCTTATGTACAGATGCCTTCACTTATCCCTGTTCCCTAAACAATACAGGATAATGACGATTTATATCGTGTTAGGTATTATAAATGATTTAGAGATGATTTATCATACAGGAGAATGTGACTAGGTTATGGGCAAATACTAGGCCTCTGGTTTTGTTTTGTTGTTTTGCTGGAGATAGGGTCTCATGATGTAGAGACCTGGCCTAGAACTTGTAATCCTTTTGTCTTAGTTTCCTGAGTGCGGGATTACAGACATGTCAGCATGCCCATTTTGTATAAGGACCTGGAGCATCCCTGGATTTTGGTAACTAGAGGTCCTGGAACCAATCTCTCCTAGTTATTAGGAAATGACTGTATTACCTTTTTCCTTCCTTCACCCTCTGTCCACTCCCTCTAGTGACTACCTTTAGTTATTACATGCATGCCAAAGAAAAGGCTGCCTACATACTCTACTAAACATTCCTGCTCTATTTGTTAGAAGTACGTGCTTTATTTCTTGAAATCATCATCGTTATCAAGAGAAATAAAAATGCTTTATATATTAACAGTGCAACTGGCTAATGCAAAGACTTGGATGTTGTTTCCAAAATCTAATAAAATAGTCTTGTGATTGGAATGATAATACCCAAAGTTTGGTTATGAAATTGATTTTAAGAGACTTTAATCATATAGCATTACTTATAATTAATTGAAATGTTTTAATTACCAAAGATTCACTTTTCTAGAGTCAGAAAGCCTATTAATTTAACTAATATGTGATTCATCAAAAGAATGAATGACTACTCAGTTACTAATGTTATTTGCAACATTACTGTAAATTATTGGAAGGATTAAAATTTTATCCTGGTATTCCTAGTGGATGAATGTACTAAATTATACAGTGCTTATGAATGGCTTAAAATTAGCCCTATGCTCCCTTCTCTAATGTGTGTGTGTGTGTGTGTGTGTGTGTGTGTCTGTACACCAGCCCTCCCTCATTCTCTTGATTCTCTGGGTTCTTTGGAATCAGAGAACTTTCCAGTATTCAATCCCAGGCTCCTGTTGATGCATAAAACATGGGTGAGAATACAGCCGGGCGCTGGTGGCTCACGCCTGTAATCCTAGCTACTCAGGAGGCTGAGATCTGAGGATCACGGTTCAAAGCCAGCCCGGGCAGGAGAGACCGTGAGACTCCTATCTCCAATAAAACCACCAGAAAACCGGAAGTGGCGCTGTAGCTCAAGTGGTAGAGCGCTCGCCTTGAGCTGAAGAGCTAAGGGACAACGCCCAGGCCCAGAGTTCAAGCCCCACGACCGACCAAAAAAAAAAAAAAAAAAAAAATGGGTGAGAATGCCCACATCTTACTGGCAGGAGATGCTTTAATAGTCTTGCCTAAATGCCTCAGATCAAGTAAAACAAATATGTTGCTAAGAAAGTCTATAAGCTCTGCATTCCATTTCTTTTTCTTAAAAAAAAATCATTCAAGGGTCTGCATGAAGTTTATAAGCACCTTCCTGCCTGCTCCTGGCTTTTTCCTGTTTACTATAAATAGGCCCTGGGCACAGTGAGGAGAGGGGGCCTGGGAATGTCCCCTGCCTGCTTCTTGATCTCTGCTCCCTGCTTTCATTCTTCACCTGCCACCCTGCAGATTTGCATTCTTAGGGTTTCATCCCCTTTCTCTCTCAGGCTTCCTAGGTCTGCATATCCCCCTCAGCTTGCTTTCTTGGCTGCCATGTATCTGTGTCTGTGTGAGTGTGTGTGTGAGTGTGTGTGTGTGGGGGGGGTATTCTGTCCCTTCTTCTGACCGAGAAGCAGAGATGGCTACCTAAGAAGGTTCTAGTGCTCTGGTCCCTAAAAGGCCAGTAGTGCCCCTACTTTCCATGGCCGCTGAGACATTTCTTCCATTTTTGATCTAAGTTAACTGGAATTTCTATTACTTGCACACACACACCCCCGCCCCCCATCCCCGGCCATCCCCTCCAAAAAAATGTCAGGATAACAGAAGTGATTCCAGGGTTTGGGTGAGAAGACATGTTTGTGACTAAGCAATGGTCACAAATGAAGGAACTAACCTTCACTTAACCTAAGCACAGAAGTCCTGCATTGATTCACAGAGGGACAATGTCTGTGAGAAGCTCTGACTGAGATCTCAGGACTCCAGCATTTAGAAATCTTCAGGATCTCTCTCTCTCTCTCTCTCTCTCTCTATTTCTCTCTCTCTCTCTCTCTCTCTCTGTCTCTTCTCTCTCTCTCTCTGTGTCTGTCTCTCTGTCTTCTCTCTGTCTTCTGTCTCTCTCTGTCTCTGTCTCTCTGTGTCTGTCTGTCTGTCTGTCTCTCTCTCTTTTCTTCTCTGTCCTGCTGCTCTGTCCTCCTCTGCTTGGTGACCTGAAGGCTGAGCCACTGCCTAGCTGCATTTGCAGATTATTACCTCAGACCTGGCAAAAGGACTTTCCTTGTGCTCTTTTGGGCACCAAAAGATAGGAAGGACACAGAAGAAGAAGGGATGTAGCTGTAACCAATGGAGTACAGGACACAAAGAATAGGAAATGCAGCTGCATCAACAGACTTGGGAGGAAGATAACATTTCAGGCTCTTAGCTCAGCCTAAAAATAAATAAAGAAAGAAGAAACCTTTTGGTTTTACTTCAGAAGGCTGGACTGGGATATGCTTATGAAAATTCACAAGCAGTGCTCAACTCCAAGTAGCAGGAGTCAGTGAGCAATCTGGACAGGAATGGGCGCAGGCAGCCTGCAGAGTGGGCCTGTTAGCAGAGATGGCAAAGGCACCAGCAAATAGCACCAGGCGCCAGCCACATACAGCAGGCACATGGATGGGAACTTTGCCCACTAGTTCTGTTTCTTCGTTTTGTTTAATTGACACTGCTTCTCTCTCCCTTGGCTTGACCATTGTGAGAAGAGGGCTGGGTGGGGTGGGGAGGGGGAGCACAGGCAGGAAGAGAGCTCCCAGTGAGTTGTCAACACCTTGCTATGGTGTTGGCATGATACTGGCATGTAGTGGCTATAAGATGTCACCTAGGATTTGCTGCTTCAAATGGGGCAGGTGTAAAAAAAAAAAAAGCAGCCATTAATTAATGCTGATGAGCTGAGAATCACTGCCTACCCTGCCTGCTGAGCATGGAATGTGTTAGTTAATTCCAGGAGATCTAATCTCACTGATATTCTTCTCTGCCACTCTCTCCTCCCAGGGATAAATTGAAAGTGCCTGGAAGACATTTTTGTAGAGCCAGGGTGACATTTTTTTTTTTCCGTAGCTCTCTCCACTGCGTGGGACAGAGTGTTTGCAGAAATGGGTTGGCAGGAAATTCCAGGCTGAGAATTGAGTTAAAGGGCAGGGAATGCCTGGCTCCAGGAGAGGGAAAAAAAAATCCCCAGATTTGGGCAGGACAAAGTAGTAGATAATCCCACCTCTCACATAGAGAACTCTGCCCCTGGCTGGACCCATAAGCAAATAAAAAGGATTCAGAGGCTGATCTAGTTAGCTGTGGAAGCCCTTGGCAGGGCCATAAATCCATCCCAGCTGAGAAAACTGTTTACTTATAGAACCACACCAAGCAGGTCAGGTCTTAATAGACTAGAGCTGGATGGCTGCTTCCATTCCTGAATTTGGTTCTGTCCTTAAAATACTGATCTGAGGTACTTTTGATTTCCCATTCTCATCTCAGACCTGGATGAAGAAGACGGCATAACTTTGGCTTTAAACAGGAAAATCCAGGGGGGTTGAGGAAGGAAGGGCAGATCAATGAGGCTTAGTTCCACTCCGTAGGTACCATCTTCTTCCCAGGGGGCTCCAGTGAGCAGAAAGGAGCTCTGGAACTTTAGAGCCAGAGCCCAGATTTCACAGGACTCCACTGCAGGTAAGAGTGGAGGAGGAGATGCATTCTTGCCCTTCTAGAGTCCATAGTTAAGTGGCAAATAAATAGCAAACCATAAGATGCCTAGAATCTTCCAGCTCACTGAATGACTGCAGCCTAGAGAGCCCAGGCTAGGTTGAGGGTAGGATCTGTGGATTTAACACAGAAAAGATTGCTCTAGGCTTGTCCTTGGAAGGGGAGGAGCTCAAGTTAGATGTTAAAAGCTGGAAGGAGAAAAATTGGCTAATAAATCACTCAGTACCCACAGACAGTGTATTTTAGGCAATGCACTGCAGAAAGGTTGAGAGGAAGAAGCTGAAGCCAGAATATTTCCCCTAATTCTATTAAATCAGTGCCTTCCTTGCCCATCCAACTGAGGCCTGCCCGAGTGGGAAGGAAGGATGGGAGGGAGGAAGGCTGCAGGTTCCAGAGGGTGGAATTTGGATTTTCCCTTGCCATATAGATCTGGATGCGAAAAAACAGAACAAAATGACACATCAACAACAAAACCCCCACGGCTGGTTTGGTATATTAGGACACGTTGGCTGTACTCAAGTCTGGGACTGAGAATCCATTAGGGGATCAGGGTAAATATCATCTCCCCTCATTTCTTCACTACTTTTAGAGATAACTACCATATTATCTTAGTGTTTTAAAGGAAGTTCAGACTGCCTCTGAAGTGCCACTCACTGTGACAAGAAATCAAGGTGGGGTAGGGACTAGCTCCTTTGGGCACTTAGGAAATTCTAGAGGATCCAGGTAGAACATGATTTTCTGAAGCAGGGGCCCCGGGCACCATAGCCTTAAGGTCTCTATGGAAGAATGGACCAGCAAAAGGGTGTGGGCCCACTGCTTCCGTGCCAACTAGGATCTTGGCTGAGGCTTCCTGCTGCCAGGCGTGCTGTCCATCTCTTGGCCATCCATGCATGAAATCCTGGCAGAGAGAGATTCAGGCACTCTGCATGCTCTGTGGGAAGGGAGGCACAATTGTACCACTCAGCCAGCCCTTCTTTCTCTCTGACCTTGAAGAAGTCATCCATCTTCCTTGCTGGGATATATTGTCCCTTCCATATGTCCCTGTCCTAGGCTTTCTTAATTGTCCAGTGCTTACAGGGAACAGGCATATATGAAAAAAGGCTGTGTCCGGGGCATTTGACCTGTCTAGCTATAGGTCTGAAATGCAATGTCAGGAAAACTTCCCTGAGACTAAGGAACCCTGATATCTGACACAATGACCTCTTGGGACAGGAGAGAGAGAAATGCCTCTCATTTTTGATTCCCACAGAAGCAAAAACAAAGCAAACTACTCCTCCAGTAGGATTATCAGCACATATCTATTTGCATTTAGGGCTTGGGGAAAGTGCCTCTTTCTGTCTCTATCTGTGTATATGGAGGGAGAAAGGCCTGGGAGAAATTGATCAGCGTCCTGATTTAGTCTCTTATCACCACCATCATCATCACCATCACCCCCCCCCCCCACATGCACACATAGACAAACATGGAAAGAAAGCAAGCCAGGTTTGAATTGGAGCTGACTTCAACCAGGAAATGTTCGCAGAGTTCCTCAGGGGAAGGTCTTGCATGGAGAATGGCAGCATAAGCAATGTAGATTTATGTGTTAATGAGCATGAAGAGAGGAAGATGCCCTGTCCACAGTGATGATGTAAAATGAACCTGCTTATAACATTGGTGTTCCTTGGCAAAATGGCTTCAGATGTGTGAATGGAAGCTGATGTGCTTGGCGCGGGGAGGGGGCCTCTGGCCTTAAGTGGAGACTTCTACAGCCCAACATCTGTGTCTGAGTTGAGAAGATGGGAGTAGGTGAGCTCATTCAGCTGATTGGCATGTTTCTGAATAGACAACAGTTCCAAACACTGCTCCTGTCTCCTTGGCTCGCTTTCTAGCTGGGCGTGAGTGATACCCAAAGAAGAGTTTGTAGGGGCAGGTTGAGCGCTGAGTTCTAGGGAGCTCATGTGAATGCTGTTGCTTATTTGCAAGAGTTGTCATTAAATACCAAGTAGATCTGGTGCATCTCATCCCCGCAGTACTGAATTAGCAACAATCCCTCACTTCCCTGGCTAAGGCACCCAGGACCTCCAACATGTTCTAACAGAGTCTCTAACACAGGGTCTCTAGAGGAATTCTTCCTAAATTATAGCCTGTCATCCGAATTATGTGCTACATTTGGTACTAGATTTAGCAGGTGATCCAAATCATGCATTCATCTGCCCCAAAGAGAAAAAGGAGATAAAACCAGAGAAGGAATGTGAAAGTAAAACTCCCAACAACAAACTACCAAGTTTTATATTAAATCACTAAACTGGAAGCCATCATTTAGTTTTAAAATGCAAATTAATAAATCCTTCCAAATATGTGTTATCTGTATTTGCTACTGCCATTGTCATTACCATTATCAAAACTATCAATCATTTCCAAGAGCAGGGCTGTAAGGGTCTGTTTGGGTCATTTCCAACCTCTCCCTAGAGGACAATGGCTCCATCTAGCACATTCTCCCAGGCTTTGCTTTGACTGGTTTTCAAGGGATATTGACATGAAGTCCTGTCACTTCCCCTGGGAAAGACGGCACCATGGTTAGATTTTACCACAAGGACAAGTTTCCCCTTGTTATTCTTCCTCAACTTTTCTAAATGTCATCCTAGTAAACATTAATCACAAAGAATAAGAAGTTGTAATTAATATGAGGCCCAAATCGTTCAAGTGGAAGATTACTCTTTTGAATTTCTTGGAAGATGTCCTCGACTTAATTATTTTGCTTTTGGGACTCCCCCGCCCTCCACCACTACCCCCAAACTGCTATTTCAGAAACAGTCTGAAATGAACAAATTGATCACAGTGTTCAGAATGAGGAGCTTGTATGGAATGTCTGCAGGGGACTGACACTTAAACATCAAAAGAAAGCTGGGGGCCTTACTGCTCCCCCTGCTGGCTTTTTAGACAAGAAAAAGATTGCTACCTAGATTCAAAACCATACATATTATAACAGAGCTCTTGGGGTACCAGTGACAAACACAACTGAGAGAAAGGCCTGCAGTTGGGTTCCATTAGAGACTAACGAAGTTCCATTAGCGTCTAATTAGAGGTCATTTTCAGGAACCTTGGAGGTTTGGTGGCTGCAGGGCCCCTAAGACCTGTCACTTAATGTGCTAAAGAATCATTTCTTTTCAATAGAACCATCCGCATGATTAAAAGTCTCCGTTGATATAGAAAGCACCAGACATTTCAAGTTCTAAACCAAAAATAAAATGGAGGCAATCATTCACCTCAAGACACAAGAGAGTGCAGACAGCAACTCTGTAGCTGTAGATTCTCAGAAAGTGTGGTCAAGGGGGAAGAAGAAAGCAGAAGTGCCTGGCGTCCCCTCCTTCTTCTAGGACTTGATGGCATTGCATGGCCACTCAGACAGCTTTGCTTCTGCTGGCATCAGGATCATATTCCCTGGTACAATTCATATTTATATCTTGGGTTCCCTTGTTGAGCTCATTGGTGTCACTTGTCTTTACAAAGGACACTGCTGTGTATTTATTCTCCAGGCTCAGCAATTTCTGGGGCTACAAAGCCCTAGGGAGGAATCCTGTTATGCTACTGCACGCTATGTGGTTCGTGATATTGTTCTGCCATTGGGTTAGAATGCCCGGACCACATTCCTGCTAACCTCCATTCACCCTGCTAGCCTCAGGAAAGCCCTGAATCAGGGAGTTCCCCAGAGCAGCAGACAGAGCAGCAGAGCAGTTCCAGCACTGAGGAAAATCTTGAATTATGCAGGAGTGGGGATGGAACAGCAGTGCTTAGATCCACACCTGAGGGGCTAAAGTCACTCATGACTCCTTAACCCCCTCATTAGGCCTGAACATAATTAGAAATTAGTTCCTATAATAGCGATATACCCATGTGACTTTGAAGGAAAAGTATGTCACAGCTCTGCATCTTTCTATTGGGTGGAAAGATCTACATTGACATGTGTGTGTGTGTGTGTGTGTGTGTGTGTGTGTGTGTGTGTGTGTGTGTGTGTGTGTGTGTGTGTGTGTGACTTTCAAGTTCTCCCATAGAAGAGAAGGGATCTGTTTCTCCTTCTCTTGAATCTAGGCTGCTCTTCTGACCAATGGCATATGGTAGAGGTGGTAGGGCACAGTTTGGTGTCTAGGCTTCTAGAAACCATAAGTCATCCTCATCCCATTAGAGCCCCATCACCTTGAGGACAAAGCGAGCATAGATTTGCACTGTGTTGGAAGAACAGAGAAACCAACCAGGCCTGCTTGAAGGCATCATGATTAGCCTCCAACCTGCTGACGCTTGGACATGTGTGAGGGCAGCCAGTGTCAGTTCAGCTGCCTGTTTAACCTTGTGTGACAGCAGACACATGACCAAGCTCAGCTGAGACTGGAAGATGTCGGCTGACCTGTGGGCTGGTACCTAACCATCAATGCTTACTGTTACAAGCATTGTTTTGAGATGGTTTGGTATATAGTAATGGAACACACACACAACAGACACAGACAGACACAGCGCCTCTCTCTCTCTCTGTCTTTCTCTCTCTCTTTCCAGAAATGCACATCAGCACTTCACTTAGCAAACAGAAGCAAATCCTAAATTTCCCACCAAACATGCCAAATGAATCCATGAAGATGGATAGACAAGGCAAATCTAGTCACTAACTCTGGAAGGATGTGTCATTACTAGGAATTTCAAGATTGTCAACATCAGCCAGGTCATGGAATCTAAAAAAGGTTGGGGCATACTTCCAGAGAGACTGACCACATGGCATAGTTGAAATGATGCTGGTTCCAACTGTGACCAGATTTTCAGAGGTGGTGGAAGGGAAGAGTTGCTATGACAACCCGCACACCCTCATTATGTGACTGAATGCCCACAATGGTGAGAATTACCACTGTCAACCACAAGGTGAAGGTGAAGCATGGGACAGGCACAGGGCAGAACAGGCAAAATAGGGATTTTTGTGTTGTTTTGTTTTATTTTTTAACCAAAAATGGCAACCAGCTGACCAACCAGCTGGCTGGATACTTAAGATTATCAAAGGTAAAGCAAAGACTCTAAGGAGAGGCCAACTTGTTCTTAAAGTGGAGAGAGACCACATTAGTTGGTAGTAAAGAGAAAAGAGCACATCAAAGTGGGCATGCTGGCCTGGGCTCTGAGAAGGGAGGTGTGTGGCTATTAATCTCTTACAACCCCATCATCACCTCCTGTTTGGCAAAGCCTCTTAGTGACATAGTCATGGATGAGCGTGTGAGAGACTGCTGCTGCTGGTTCCGTTTTCAGTCCTGTTAGATAAAGGAATCCTCACATGTTTTTGAACATTGAGTTCACTGTGTTCTTTTGAGTACCAAGGAACCAGGACATCACAGCCATTTTTGCGGGTCATGGTGGGTCCATCTGAGAGGCAGCTCCATGTGGAGAGGCAGGAGGAGAGGATTAACCTTAAAGGTTCACACTGTTGACAGGAGGTACCTTAAAGCTAGGCTTCTACTCTAATCCATAAAGGCAGGGTTTCCCAGGCACGGTCCTCAGGCCTCCCTATCAGGTTCTTATGGAGGATTTGCTAGGCATGCAGATTCCAGAGTCCCCCAAACTATCTATCTAAGAATAAGGGAGACTAAGAATCTCCTTGTTCAGCATCCTCTCCAGATGGTAGTTGTAGCACAACACCTTGGAGAATGGCTTCCTGAAGGAACCTGTGGTCCAGCCCTGCTGGACCAGTAGGAGGCCTCCAAGGCCTACTGGCTCCAAGGCCAGTAGGCAAGCATGGGACTCCTTCCTGCTTTACAATGACCCAACTCTGCATACTTCTCCATCACAATGGCTTCCCAAATGACTCACAGGCCAGGATTGCCTGAAAAGCTTATTCTAAAATGTGCATTTCAAGGCCCAATCCTAGATTCACTAAATCAACAGAAAAGGGCTCAGGAACCAGCATAGAAATTTAGAACCAACCCGCTCTTGTGGTCCTGGATGCCCAGTCATTTCCCTGGACTCTACCCACACTGGGTCATATTTAGGTAACACCAGCAGGTGCTCCATTCTTAAATCAATACTTGAGGATCAAAATCTATCATCAGTCTTTTAGTGTATTTACTCAGGACCTGTCTTTATGCTTTCCTTTTAATTTGAGGGCACTCTGAATCAACTCACTTTTGAATCTTGGAAAACAGAGGAGAACAATAAATGTGAACTTGTAGTAGGAGGCAAACTGAAGCAACACGCCATCTGCAACTCAATCAGCATAAATTCCCCAAGTGGTATCATGCTGCCAGCACAGCTCTCCAAGGCTTTGCCGTCTGCCTCAATGGAGTAAGGCCCCAGAGAGGCTCAATTATCTGCCACACATGTGCTCTGAGGGAGCTCAGCCAGACAAGGGAAACTTCTTGGGCTTTCAGGATATAAAGAAGGGCAAGTAAGTCAGAACTCAGCTGGCAATTCTGATACAACATTGATTGCTCTTAAATACCCAATATTTAGACTAGGATATTTTTGCATTAATAACTGAATTGAAAGGTAACTCATGGTAGTGTTCTTATTAAGGACACAGATGGTAATCAAATATATATTCCTTCATTCAGCAAATATTTCTCCATCACTTGTAAAACATTGGACAAGTCAGGTAGCTTCTGCTTTTAAGTTGCTTGTGGGAAAGGCTTTGTGATAGGAGAGAGGAACTACAAATTATGGAGTTGGAAGTACAATAGCCCTCCCAATCCAACCCCTCCCCTCCATGTTATTTTCATAGGACATGCATTGTTATTATGACTGCATTTTCCCCTGCTTCCTCTCTTCAGTAGTCTGCTGCCTCTCCCCTGGGCCAGCCCTCCTATCTTTCAAGTGCCAGTTTCCTGATAATCCTATTGTTGGGTTGTGAGTTTTTCTAAGGAACTACACCATTTGAGTTCACCCCTGCAAATAATATACTTACTACATTCGTGTGCACTTGCATGAAACCCCTTTATGTGCTTATTTGTACAGTTATAAATTGGTTCTAGCTTCCCCATATAAGACAAAATGTGTCCTTTGTCTCTCCAGACCTGACTTTTGACAACATATTTTTTTCCCACGCTCATCCATTTCTTTGGTCATGGATCGAGATGCATTGTCTTCATAAGCTGATTTGTTGAATGGTAACTCCTTTGCACACTACTTAAATGTAATATAATATAATTTTAAAGACATTAAATATGAATGGAAAGACTTGGAAAAAATCATATTAAGTGAAGTAACCCAGTCCCAAAGAAATTTAGGTCCCATGGTTTCCCTTATTCACAATAATTAGTATACATATAGGATAATCTTATCAGATGAGCTGAAAAGCTCAAAAACAATGTACATATGACCATATAAGATGATACGGAGTGAAATGAACCCCAAGATATGGACATAAGAAGTCTGTCTTTATTGTTATTGTTTTAAATGTACCATGTGATTTTATTATTATTTGTTGTTGTTGTTTCCTTTGTATGTTCTTTGCCCTATGGCATATTCCCTGTTGTCACTGTACTTGATTTTGGTATCCTGCATCTTGTATATACATTTGTCTAATCTGGGGAGGGGAAGTGGAATAACAAAACGTTGAAACAAGGACACAGGATGACCCATTACAACAAGGATACCCACAGGACAGTATATGGGAAACAAACTTTACAACTTCAGGTGGGGGGGGGAATGGGGTAGAGTATGGGAGGTGGGGGAGGGAAGGGATAGTGGGACAACAACAAGGGAAGGGGTAACAATAATCAACAAGTAATATACTCATTGCCTTACTCACGTGACTGTCACCCCTCTGTAAGCATCTTTACAATAAAAATTTAAAAAAATACACTAAATGTGAAGAAAAGTGAGATATCATTCAGCTTGGGGAAAGTAAGGATGTTTTTGGTGAGCAGATGGAATTTGAGTGGGGTCTTGGGAATTTGGGTTAGAAGCTTCACAGCAGTAGGAGTTACAATCTGTGGAGGAGGAAAGATAGCACAGACCATGTACAGAGTAAGTGAGTATAGGATAGTTTTGGAGACTAGGGCTTCATTGTGTGATTATATGTTGTGTGGTGTGTGTCTGTGTGTGTGTGTGACCATGTAAGAGATTGGAGAGATCTAACATTTAAAAAAAAAAGATTCTAATGGCAGGTCAAATGAAAGCCACAGAAAGTTAACAAGATCCCTATCTCAACCAACAAGCCAGGTGTGGTGGTATCCATCCGAAGTCCCAGCTACATAGGAGCTGTGGGTGAAATGAGAAACTCTACTTAAAAAATAACTGAAGCAAAAAAAGGATTGGAAGCATAGCTCAAGTGGCAGAGCACCGTGAGCAGGTGCTGTGAGGCACTGAGTTGGAACCCCAGCACTTCTAAGCACAAAAGCAGAGAGAAAATCCCCATTTTTATGTACTGGGGCCTCCGATGTCTGTGGCACATTCTATCCCCTGCCCTCCTGCTTCATAACTTAATCAAGGCGAGGAGGAGACCTAAAACTTAAGGTACCAGTTGCTATTTGTCAGCCTGTGTGAGCACGCAGGGTTTTTTGGCATGAGGACATTGAGATGAAAACATGGCCCCTGCAGATGTGCCCCGGAAACCTCCTGTGGATTCAGGAGCCCAGTGCTTTTATTCTTAGTGCCCCAAAGATGGACCTGGGCTGGTAGAGAACAGACAAAGGAAATGATTCTTAAGGTTAACCCAGGCTTTGCCCAGATGACTAGGTGTTATTAAGACAAAGGGGGGTGTCTGATACAGAATTTTGACACAAGCATCTAATTGACCCCTTACTAAAGCATCTGATTAATCTGAAGACTGAAACGGAGGCAACTGGCCAGCCTGGACCTGGAACCTCAGGGTTCCAGGTCACAGACTTTGGGCTCTGTGTGCTAGTCTCTAGGGACCCTTGACTCATTTACCCAGTGTAAGCATCTGGATAGATCCGAAAGCAAAGTGTTGAAGACAGAGTTAAAAAAAAACAACAAACCAATCTAAGTACATTAAAAACAACAGCAAGAAAGATAAAACCAGGGGCTGGGGAGGTGCTCAGTGGTAGAGTGCTGCACTGCATGCATGAGGCCCTGGGTTCGATTCCCCCACACCACATAAGCAGAAAAAGCCGGAAGTGGTGCTGTGGCTCAAGTGCTCGCCATGAGCTGAAGAGCTGAAGGAGAGCACCCAGGCCCAGAGTTCAAGCCCCATGATCAGCACCAACAACAACAAAAAGATACAACCTCTTGTGTCCCTATCTTGGGGTTCATTTTGCTTAGCATCATCCTATAGGGTCATATGTACATAGCTTTTGACCTTTTCTGCTTATCCTAGATGTATACTAGTTATTGCAAATAAGGGAAACCATGGAACCTATGTTTCTTTGGGCCTGGATTACTTCATTTAATAGAATTTTTTCCAACTCTTATGTGATTTTTTTTGTTTCTTTTTTGTATTCTTCCTCCATGGTATAACCCCTGTTTTCACTGTATTTGATTCCGATGCCCTGCATCTGGTATATACATTTTTCTAATTTGGGGAGGGGAAGGGAAATAACAAAATGCTTAAATAGGGATACAGGTTGACCCACTGTAACAATGAGATGTACAAGACACTATTTGAAAATGAACTTTACAACTTTGGTGGGGGAGGGAGGTGAGTTGGGGAGGTGGGGAAGGAAGGGATGGTAGGGGAAAAACAAAGGAGGGAATAACAATGCGCGATAGGAAATGTACTCATTACCTTACTCATGTAACTGTAACCCCTCTGTACAGTATTTTTACAATAAAAATATATTAAAAAATCCTGCTGAGATGGATGTGTAAATGTTTTAAAGAACAAAGCAGCACTGTATAACTTCATGGGCAAAGGTGAATTCCCATAGCCATTGCCCAGAGTTTTCTCAAAGATCATTCCTCAGCCACCAAGCCCTTTACCATCTAGCTTCTTGCTTGGTCTTCTCCTAGTGGAAATTTTGATCTCTCCAGCTACTGTACATCTGCCATGTCCTCCTGCCAGCATTCTGAGTAACCTGCATCCGGTGACTCCTCCTCGCTCCACAGGGCATGCCTCAGCTTTCCCCACATTCTTCACACTCCCCGCAGTCTGGTGTGTTCTGGCTGAAGGGTGCTCATTGCTTCAGCGAAACCCCCTTTTTTGACAGCTGATGTTTCTGTCCTCTAAACCAGTAGTTTGATACTAAATCAATGTTTCCTACCCCAAATTCCTTTTGGGAGAAGAAGGGGAAGTCTTGGGTCATGAAATGCTCAATCATACTTTTTTCTCCTTAGATCTTTGTCTCCACTGAGCTAAGCAGAGGAGGCTTCACCAGCGTGGGATGTGGCCAGGTTAGAATCCAGGGCTCCCCTTTGGCCATCAAAAGATTTCTGTGGAGGTCAGTGTTGCTTTCTCACTGGAGGGAAGCAGGAGGCACTGCTTTTTCTGAGAGACAACATCCTGTCTCTAGTCTGACATTGACCTAAGAAAATAATGATGATCATCATTTTTGTGATAAGAAGAGTAGAAAGAACCATCCAAGGTTTAATCCTTATAATAACTATGAACAATTATCCTTATTTCACACATGGAGAAACTGAGGCACAGAGAGGTGAAATAACATACTCGATGTCCATACAAAGTCCCAAGCACCATGAGCATTAACTGCTGTTATTTCTATAATTAGGTCACGTCTGCCTTTGCCTGTCTGTGGCCTTGGGAAGCGCACCTGTTCCTTTTGGGCCTAGCCCTCCTCTGTATCACATGGCTCATGGCTCATCTACAAGCTCCTTTCCCAGTCACCTGAGTGCTCTTGGCTCATCATGTTCTTGCTTTTTTTTTTTTTTTCCAGTTGTGGGGCTTGAACTCTGGGCTTGGGCACTGTCCCTGAGCTCTTCAGTGCAAGGCTAGCTCTCTACCATTTTAAGCCACAACACCACTTCCTGTTTTCTGATGGTTAATTGGAAATAAGATTCTCACAGACTTTCCTGCCTGGGCTGACTTTGAACTGCAAGCCCCAGATCTCAGCCTCCTTAGTAGCTAGGATTACATGCAGCAGCTACCAGAGACTGGCATGTTCCTGCTTTTCTTCAGATGAAATCCTTTAGAATTTCTTTGGGTTTGCAAAGAAGTCATTGCTTGGCTGTTCTAGAAATATCCAGAGAGTATCTTGAAACAGTGTAAGGCAGTGTCTTTCGGGTTCTTTTGTGTGTGTGTGTGTGTGTGTGTGTGTGTGTGTGTGTGTGTGTGTGTGTGTGTTTTAACTCTCCTATCAGAGTGCTTCAGTGTCACAACTACTTCAGCTATCTCCAGGAGACTTTACTAAACCAGTAGTTTTATGCTAAATCAATGTTTCCCATCCCAAATTCCTTTTGGGAGAAGAAGGGGAAGTCTTGGGTCATGAAATGCTCAATCATACTTTTCTCTCCTTAGATCTGTGTCTCCACTGTGCTAAGCAGAGGGAGGCTTCATCAGGCGGGGATGTGGCCAGGTTAGAATCCAGGGCTGTCCTTTGGCCATCAAAAGATTTCCTTTCCTTGAAATAACCACAGTGACAGAGGCTACATTGTTTTTGCTTCCTGATCTATTGCCATTTATAGGTGATTGAAGTTCTGAGCTCCCAGTCCCCTCTAGAGACAGATAGGCCAGTGGGCTAGGCATGAGGGCTGAAGAGCATGGTGCCAGGGGGATGTTCTCTGATCCTGTCTTGTAAAGTCTAATAAAATAACGCCACTGGGGCTCTGGAGGCTCTGGCCAAGGTGCTGAAGGATAGAGTTAAAAGAATGCTGTGTTTGAGTACTGCAAAGCACAATGCAGTGTCCTTGCCAAAGCAACAGCGGTGCAAGCCTGCTGGGTATTAATAGCCACAGCTAACATTTATGGAGCATTTACAATGTGCCAGCTGCCGTACTAAGCACCATTTAATCCTCACAATGACCCTTGGAAGGAGCTGTTATTATTATCACTGTCAACCCTTTGTAGTCGGAGACCCTGAGACTAGTAGGGACTGAGCCACTTGCCTGAGACACACACAGCTACTTCTAGGGCCCCTGACACCAAAGCTCTCCTCCTTCCCCACTGCACGTCACTGCCTTCCTCCCCAGACCTTTGTGCAAATACGGAGGCCTGAGAACAGTGGCTAAGAGGCTGTTGGGCTCCTCACGCTAGAGGGGTATGTATGCATTACTGGGGCTTTTCAGTTCCTGGTGCCTTGGTTTTGCAAGCTCTGTTCTTAGCCTGTCTAGAGGATATGGGCCTGGGGATGAGGTGGAGATATTTGTTGGCTTCATAAGAGAACTCTGGACACCAGCCTGCAGATGTTGTATACAGGATGACCCATCTGCAGGATGAGTGCTCTTGGCATGATGTCCGATCAGGAGATGTCCCTTGAACACCTGGGGAGTGGCTCAAGGGACATGGTCATCTGTGAATAGCTGTCCCCTCCTTCACCCCCTCCCCTTTCTTCATCCTGTCTTTGTTCTTTCTTCCTCTCCCTGTTTCTCTTCTCTAAGGATCTTTCTCCCTGGGTTATTTGGAATTCAGAGGCCTTTCTGGATCTTTATTGGCAAAGTTCCAATCCATTCTTATTCTCCAACTTTTATTTTTTAATATTCTTCCTCCAACTGTAATGACCTTTGTCATTATAACAATGCTTTATGAAAATGATGGTGGAATTTTTGAGATTAGTTATATTTCTACACCAATACATTTACATTGTCTGCTGTGCAAAGAAAGAAATGAAAAGTGAAATGGATTGGAAGGTAGGGAAACCAAATGCCAGGCTAAACTCAGCCCTAGGCAGCCGAATGATTTCAGGCAAGTCAGCCCAGGGGAAGGACTGGGTGAAGGCCAGGCCAATCAGTGCCTTTGTGTCACTTCCTTGCTTCCAGCCCAGTGCCCTAGTGACTGCTCAGAATACAGTCCTGCTGGGACTGGGGCTGGGGCTGGGATGAAGAGACAGTTGAGACTGTCAGCTAGAGGAAGGAGCCTGGCCGGATGCAGAGGGGCAAGGAGTACAGGTTTGAAGTGAGCAGCTGAGGACTCATCTCTGAGACCACCTTGAGAGGACATTTTCTCAGCCACCAGCTCTGAAGCACATGAGAAATTAGAACAAAAAAAACCAAGATAAGTATCATGGATGCCCTTCAGGTATCTTGATATCACTTCTAAGCATCACACTCAAGACTGGTCAGAACATGTTTGAAAACTTCTTTGTTGTTGCTGGGGAGATATTAAAAATTCCCCTCTGGAAAAGTGATGCCCAGTCTAGAATTCTAGAATCCAGGCCTTGTAAGTGTCGAAACTATTTCTAGTATTTCAGAAAGCCTCTTGGAAAGTGTACGTTTACACAGATAATAATATATATGCTCTTAAAATGACAGCTTTGCTTTTTTTTATTAGAATTATACTATAATTTAATGTCCATCTGGTTTGGCAGCCATCTAGATTGTGCCTTGTTTTGGTTTGGTTTATTTGAGTCAGGATTTTACTCTGTAGCCCAATCTGGCTCCAAACCCTCTGATCCTCCTACTTCTGCCTCCCAAGTACTAGGATTACAGGAATGTACCAGGCAACAATTATCTAGGTTTTGAGTTAATATTAAGTAAGGATCACAGATGTTATACAGTAGTTTGGGAGTGGCTGAATTAACTGCTTGAGGTTTTTTTGGCTTATTGAACTTCTTTGAGCCCACTGAGGCTTTGGAGGAAAGATCTGGTGAAAAGTGGAATGGAGGAAAGAAAGACAAAGCTCTGGCTCTGTGTGGTTCACAGTCTCATCTCAAAACTTCCCACCTTGGGGTCAAAAGAGGAAAGCTGAGGCCACTCAGTAAGTAAGCGGGGAGACTTAGGCTCAAGACATTGCTCCAAATTGAGGGACAGATGTCTTTTCTCAGCCCACTAATGAAGCCTTTGCATGCTTTGGGTTCTTTGTCCAATTATTTAAGTTCTACAGGAGTCTCTGCTCTTGCCTGTCTTTAGACCTCTGCCTTGGGAACCAGAGTCATCACTTGCCTCTCTGAATGATGGAGGCCCTGTCTTCTCTACCCTACTTAACAGGTCCTCAGCCACTGCCTCTGTGTCATCTCTAACTACTCCCTGTTATGTACCAGGAGGTCCTGAGACCTCCTGGTAGGTTCCTCTCAAAACCTGAGAAGCAGATTTAACACAGTGCATACATACCTTATCTTCGTATAACCTTGAGCATTTCATAAATGCTTTAGGGGTCCTCACTGCATGTGAGCCTTGTATTAGCCAGGTGAGTTAAACAGGAAGATACTCCTGTCTGCATTCTACAGTTGAAGAAATGGAGGCTTGGTGCAGTTAGGGACCTGTTCAGTGTTCCTCAGAGGAAAAGTGTTAGAACAGGAATAGAAACCACTGATGTCTGGTTTTCTTTCACTCTACTGTATGCTGTTTTTCTAGGTCCCTAACTCCAAGTGCCTTTTAAATTGAGGACATAGATGACTGTCTTCTGTCCTCTTCTGAAACCACTGTATGCTTTGTGTTGACCAGCATTCTTTGTTCAGTTACTTAAGCTCTCCAGGGCCAATTCAACTCCCAGCCTCTCTCTAAACAGCAACCTACTTTATAGGAAGAAAACAAGCATTTCTCAGGGGTTTTTGGTGAACTCTAATCATCCCTAGGAAGGAGTAAGGAACTAATCCAGACAGCAGCAAAGTCCTGCTGTAGATTTCATGGCTCAGTGGACTTTATTTTTCCCTCTGATACCTGGACCAGCTAAGGACTGGGAGTTCTATGATTCTACCTAGGTTGTTCTGTTGTTGAGAGGATGAAGAATATAAAGCTATCTAGATAAATGCAGGAGAAATGAGGACCACCAAATAGAAAGCAGTCTCCCCTTCCATCCCTGATCCTAGCTGCTTGAAGTTTTGGTGGTCTCTACGTGTGTGTGTGTGTGTGTGTGTGTGTGTGTGTGTGTGTGTGTGTGTGTGTGTGTGTGTGTGTGTGTACATGAGCACGCATGTATGCTAGTACTGGGATATTTTGTTCAAGGCTGATGCTCTGCCATTTGAACCATACCTACATTTCTGGGTTATTACTGATTAATTGAAGATAAGTCTCTAGGATTTTTGTCTACCTTGGCTAGCTTTGAACTGAGATCCTCAGATCTCAGCCTCCTGAGTAGCTAGGAATATAGTGTGAGCACCAGCACCCAGCCCTTTCTAGCTTTCTTTTTAAATTCTTCTACTACTCAGTTTTAAAGTCTAGTTCTGGGTACCCCGAAGATGATAATTAGCTTCTTTCTTGGGGGAAGTCACAGAGCTAACCGGAAAGGAGGAGGTTGACTTCTGCACTCGAGAGCCCTGCTACCTAAAGACTGAAGCCCATTTTCCCACCCTGGAGGAAGGGGCTCCTTTAGGTTGGCTGTGGTTTGAATCCCAGGTCTCAGCACTGTGCTGGAACACTAAGAAAAAAAGTGCTTCATGCTGAGGCAGTTAAGTGGATAGACAGTGGCAGCATCTGCTTTGGAAAAGCATTTCTCACAGCAAATAACATTTACATGACTGCATCTGCAAATGCCATTGTGGCATTTGCTAAGTTAAACACTGTGCCTTTGCTTGCTTGACCTTCCCCCTCACTCCAGCCCTGTGGTGCTCCTGGGGTCTGAGAGCACCACCTTGGAGAGGAACCCTCCCCTCCCCTCTGTCCTCTGAGGGCAGGATGCCCACTTCATAACCTGAACCATTGAACCCAACTTGTCAGCTGATTCCAAGCCAGTGGTTCATGATGTGAAGGCAATGACAGAATTTTCTTGGGATTCGTCGAAGATTTTGTTCTCTGCTTCTCATAAGCCTACAACTCAAGAGATACTGGATCTTTTAAAAAAAATATATTTTTTTCCCTACATGATTGTGCTACTGTGTCATTTGTGCTAAATCTCTTCCTTGTTTTCTCTGTCTTGATCTTTTTTTTTTTTTTTTTGGTTAGTCATGAGGATTGTACTCAAGGCCTGGGTGCTATCCTTGAGCTTCTTGACTCAAGGCTAACTAGTACTCTACCACTTTGAGCCACAGTTCTACTTCTAGTGGTTCATTGGAGATAAGAATCTCACGAACTTTCCTGCCCAGGCTGGCTTCAACAGGGATCCTCAGATCCCAGCTTCCTATATAGCTAGTATTATAGATGTAAGCCACTAGCACTTGACTTGAATATTTTTTGTCTGTTGTGGGGCCTGAACTCTGGGCCTGGGCACTGTCTCTCAGCTCTTCAGCTCAAGGCTAGTGCTCTACCACTTGAGCCACAGTGCCACTTCCGGCTTTTTCTGTTTATGTGGTACTGAGGAATCGAACTCAGGGCCTCCTGCATGCAAAGCAAGCACTCTACCACTGAGCCACCTTCCTAGCCTTGACTTTTATAAATATGGGTTGTTTTCAAAAGATAGGCTACTGGCAGATGCCAGTGAATTTTACCACATGGAACCTTCTATAAACACAGGCCTGCTATGACTAAGTGTGTGTATGTATATCTGCATAGGATCATGTAGTATAAGTTAACATGGTTAACATGGACTATCTGGGTGAGGGGTGCCTTTATGGGTGGAAGATAGAAAAGAGTAGAACAGGATGGTTAAGCAAAGAGAAGGAAGAAAATATTACACTTAAGAAAAGCCAGTCCTCCAAAAAATGCCCTTTCCTCCTCCAAACTATTCTTGTTATATTCGTGTTAGTTTGAGTAAGAAAGAGAGAGGGGGAGACAGAGAAAGAGAGAGAGAAGGGGTAAAGAGAAGAGAATGCCAGCATGTAGAGCAAAGGCGATGAATCAGTCTACCATATTTGTGCATTTATGTAAAGTTTTTACCTACGTGTATCTGTAAAGAAATGAAGGTGAACACAATTCAAGGCAAGAAGGAAAACACTGTGTATATTACCAAAATTCAATAAGTACCTGGTGAATGAAAGGTGGGTGCTGAATGGTGTAAGACATATGATAACTTTATGGATTTGAATTCCCAAAGAGCTATTTATAAATATAATAACATGATCACATGGTTACAATCACCACTGTTCTTGGGTTTTGTGGGTCGGGGGACCTGCCTGAGAGGCTCAGTGTGTTCTTTGGTTACTTTGTTCACAACTAAGTTGTGATGCTAATAATGAAAATGACAGGGTCCTGGCCCCGGTAGACTGAATGACATGGTAAGGGAGGGGCTAGAGAGTTGCATCTTTAATGAGCATCCCAAGTGATTTTTATATTCATTAAAGCTTCAGATCCATTGCTCTAGGCATTGTTAGCTGCCAGAGTGATGTACTGCTTTTATAATTAGCTTTATTCAAACAAAGCAAAACAAAGAAAGATTTATTATTTACTATATTAAAAAATCATGATGCATTGTCTGACCTTCCTTTGTTTTGCTGCCAGTAAGTATTTAAAAGACCTAATTCATGTGAACTTGCTAATATGTAGATAGAACTTCTAATGAATCCGTCTAACTTGGTGAGAACTAAGTCCCCAAACTGAAAATAACTCCCTATCTTTCCTGTACCAGCTTGGTGCAATGTTGACCTGCCCAGGGGGAAAAATCTTGGGTCTTTTGTCATCCTAAAACAAATTTCTAAAAGTAACATGAATGAATACATCAAATAAGCTGGGCATCCGTGGCTCAGGCTTCTAATCCTAGGAGACTGAGCTCCGAGGATCATTGTTTGGAGCCAGCCTGGGAAGACAAATCCAAGAGACTCTTATCTCCAATTAGCCAGAAGAAATTTGGAAGTAGAGGTTGGTTTAAGTGATAGAATGTCAGCTGTGAATGTCAGGCCCTGAGTTCAAGGCCCAGTACAAGCATAACACATAAAAAAATAAATGCAGCAGACATAAGCATGCATGGTTGATAACACACCTGATATCTCCCTTGTCCAGTCCTTAACATTCACCTGTGTGTTCTTCAAATGCATTTTGTCATAAATGAAACATTATGAGAGAATTTACATAGTGCTCCTTGACCCATTCTTTCCCCTGCTTCTCAAAAGGATCTACTGTACTGAATTTGGTGATTTTACTCCCATATATATATATATATATATATATATATATATATATATGTATATATACATATATATACATATATATATATTTGTAAATTTTAATTGTGTAGTTCATTCACATACAATTTGGTTTGACATATTTTTTAACGAAATAGCAATGGCATCCTATAGTATGACTTTCTCTGCAAATAGGTTTGTTTTGCTCAGTGGTTTGCCACATTGACCCATGTAACTCTAGCTCATTTTAACTATAATATAGTATACAATGATTAGTGTGGTATATTGTTGTTGAATGTAGCATTTTTAAATCTATGATTTTTTATGGGAATTTAAGGTATTTTCATTTTGTTAACTGCTGTATTATGAAGAATGTGGGATGAATGAACTCCTGGCTAGCTTCTCCAAGTGGATGAAGATTTAAAAAAAAAATCCAAGGCCTCAAACTTACTAGGCAAGCACTGTGCCCCTTGAGCTCTACCCCAAGATGTTTTGTTTTCATTTTGCTTATTTAGTTTTTTTCAGATAGGGTCTCATTTAACCTTGCCTGGGCTGTCTTCAAACTCATGATCTCCTGCCACTGTCCCCCGAATCGGTAGTATTGCAGGCATATACTACCACGCCCAGCTGCTTGTGAGTATTTTATCTATCTTACAATGGACTGTGGGTCATAGTGTATGCATATTTTCAGCCTTATTTTTTATTTGTACTCCAAAGAAATCCCACCAGTTTCCATAATGACTTCTTAAATATTCCAATTTTTTCCCCTGCATTGGCCTCAGATTTAAAGATAGAAGACAGAAACATAAGCCAAAGAAAGAAAGTGGCTTGAGGGCTCATTTAATAATCAGTGGACAGACTCTGAGTCTGCTTTTTGCAATGTAAGGGCATTACATGCCTGTGATCTCCTTCCTTCAAACCCAGTCCATGTGTGTTGGTGAAACTCTGGTTTGACATTTGGGAGTCAGGATTGAAAGGTATACATGAAAAGAGCCATATCATCTGAGAGCTGAAAGTCTAACTGGGAAGTTAAGATACACACTATAAAAAAGTTAATTATTGAAGTTACAATTTAACAGTAAGAGAAAAAAGATATCTCTGGATAGTATGGATTTATTGTGGAATGGATCATGCCTACATTAACTCTAAAGAGTTCACAAGATGAAGTTGCAGAGATTATGGGATTCTAATTTGCCACCAAATAGTTTCCTAGCAACCAACACTAGATGCAGGCAGCTAACTCCACTGTTTTGAACTCTACTTATTCTGTAAGAAAAATGATTCAAACAAATGCCAGCTTAAAGTAGCATTCTGCTTGGAAAAACTGTATTTGAAATATGTAACTTTGGGGATAGAGGCATGGCTCAGTGGTAAAGTTTCAAAGCACTGAGTTCAAATCCCAGTATTGTCAAAAAAGATCAAAAAAGGAAGGAAGATTTATAAAGGAAGGAAGGAAGAAAAGAAAAGAGGAAAGAAGGAAGGAAGAAGGGGAGGGAGGAAGGAAGGAAGGAAGGAAGGATGGAAGGAAGGAAGGAAGGAAGAAGGTAGGAAGGAAGGAAGGAAGGAAGGAAAAAAGAAAGGAAGGAAATGTTACTTTTTATGTTTTGCTGGTCCTGAGGGTTGAAGATGCTGTCCCTGAGCTTTTTTGCTCAAGGCTAGCATTCTACCACTTGAGCCACAGCAACCCTTCTGGTCTTTTAGTAGTTAATTGGAGGTAAGAGTCTCACAGACTTTCTTGCACAGGCTGGCTTTGAACTGTCATCCTCAGATCTCAGCTTCCTGAGTAGCTAGGATTACAGGTGGAAGCCAGCTGTGCTGGGCTGGGTATGTAACCTTTTGAACGAAATGGTATTTTTTCACCAGAACTAGCAAAGATGGGTTGGGGCAGTGATGAACAAGGGGGAGAAAGGCAGTCTGGCGAAAATGGGAGGAGCCATAGAACCCTATACTGGCATGACAGAACTGTGCAATTGCTTGCCCACACCTGGCTCTGAAAGTTTTGATGCTTTTACAGCTTAAGGGTGGGAAATTAGACATCTGCAGATCCCTGGGGAGCTGTGGTAATTGCATCGTCTTCCTGCCATAGATAAAGCAGCATTAGTGTGACAGTGCACTGTTTCTTACCACCACTCATGCTGACTGGTTGGAAGAGAAGACCTTGTGGATATTCCAGGAAGAAGGGCCATGAGGGGATTGTTTATGTCAGCTTGCTGTACACCTGTCACCACAAACCTTAAACTTCACAGAGGAAGCAGTCGTTGTTGAAAGAAAGAGTTTGCAAACAAACTCCTTCAGCCAGCATCATAAAACAAGAAGATTTTCCTGAGTCCTTCAAATAGAAAAAAAAAAAAACCAGACTGGCAGAGATCTGGACCTGGGAGAGACATTTTTGTACATCAGATACTCAGAATATAAAGAGAGGGATAATTTAGCCTTGTTGTATGATGATTTGTGTCTGACTTCTCTGGGAGTGAAAACTACCTGTGCACCCTTTAAGCCTTTGTTAAAGTCAAAACCACAAACAAAAACAAATATGCTCAGATACCTACAGAGTCACTTATGAGGAAAAAGCAGACTTCTTTTTCTTTAAAGCTCAGTCAAGGGAACAGAGTAAAATACAAATGAAGAGATTCTGAAACAATGCTTATGATTTTTGTCATCAAGGTTGTAAGGTCAGTTAAATTCAGAGTGAAAATTAAAAGTTCTGTGAATGATAGTTCACTTTAGTGCAATTTTCTCATGCTATAATTTCCTCCTGTATGTCAGACGCCACTGAACGCCTGTAGCGAGCAATGGAATGCCCAATCTGAGATCTTTATATTAACAAGTGTTTGTTTTGACTGGTGCATCAAGCCATCCAAGAATCTTGAAGATGATCCTCTATTTTGTTTTGTTTTTGCCAGTTGTGGGGCTTGAACTTAGGGCATGGGCACTGTCCTTGAGCTTCTTTTGCTCTAAGCTAGCACTCTACTACTTGAGCCCCAGCACCACTTCAGGCTTTTTCTGCTTATGTGGTACTGAGGTATTGGACTCAGGGCTTCATGCATATTAGGTAAGCACTCTACGACTAAGCCACCTTCCCAGCCCCAGTCCTCCATTTTTGATATAGCAATTTTTATCAAAAAGAAATTTACTTGACTATTACATAGTACCAGATATACAAAAATATGTGTCTAGACCTCACGAAAGCTGATGTCTTCTGATTTTGGTCATCTCAATTCAGTCTGTTCTCTGACATGAAGCAATGTGTTGGGATCAGCGTGCCCGAGCCCTGCAGAGGCAGATTAACTCTTCAGGGGTTTTGTGGACTACTTGTTAAACAGTTATTTTTTTTTAAAGAATTAAATAATATAAACTCACATTTAAATAAATTACATTAAAAACAAATATAATAAATACTCAACACTTTTTATGTCCCAGCTATTTTACTATTATCTCCAGCCTTGGTTTTTATTTTTTATTGTAATCCCTATTATATCTGTCTGGACATATTATATAGTTGTTTTTCTTCTTGACTTGTGTCCACTGACATCATGTTGGACATTTTTAAAAGCAAAAAACACTACAAATCATGAGTTTTATTGGACATTGGTTGTTAGATATTTACCAGCACACTCCTAAAGCAGATGACACCTCCTGTGGACATCAAATAAACTGTAAATCATCGGCCAATCCTCGCTGCCATTTGCCACCCAGCTCATGGGCACCCAGGTCTAAGCAAACTAGAGTCCAAAAGGCATTCCATAATCAAAACAGAAGCAACAAACCCTCAGAGTCCATTCTTTACTGTCAGGTACACTGTTTTGTTTTGTGGCTTATACATAGCACTGGAAACTTCTATTCTCATGTACAAAAGAGACCTCTCTATAAAACCAATTCAATCTTCTCTATTTCCTCTTTATCTTTTTCAGCAGTTCTAGCCTCGTGTCTGTTCTGCCTGTTGGGGATCTCCCTTCTCCAGCAGCTTTGATGTAACAGTCTCCACTGACCCCCAAAGGACCAGAGAGCCAGAAGTGCCTTTGGTTCATGCTGCTTATTAGCAGTTTAGCTCCTTAAGTGCTGAGCATACTCCCCCCTGCTGGTTAAATCCCTTGTTTTTTTGCCTCTTGGTTGCACTAAGATAATCTCTAAGTATTCATCACACAAGGACAGTGTGCTAGGCACTGCTCTGTCTGGAAAACAAGTGGTTTTTCACTAAGCTCAGAGCCAATCCAGCATAATATGAATTTAGTGAGGAATTGAGAAAAGCCCAGTGGACAGGTGGATGGTAAGAAATCTGTCCTTCATCCATTGGAAAGCCAGAAGCAGCTGATATTATAGTTTGACATTCTTGGTACATTTTCATTATTAAATATTTTTTATTGTTAGTATAAAAATGATATAGAGAGGGGCTACCATGTCATAAGTCAGAGGTAATGAGTACATTTCTTTTTGGACACTGTCACCCCTTCCTTTACCCTCTCCCAGTATTTCCCTCCTGTTCCCATGTTGGAATATTTTTAATGATGTTGGTACATTTATTAAACACAAATAAAAAAAGCCAGCAACAAAGAAGGTAGTGTCACATGGATTTAGGGGTTGAGTCCTTCTACATAACATAGATATCTAAGGTGGGCACTGTAGGTTCACACCTATAATCCTAGCTACTGAGGAGGCTAAAATCTGAGGATTATGGTTCAAAGCCAGCCAGGGCAGGAAAGTCCATGAGACTCTTATCTCCAATAAACCCCCAGAAAACTGGAAGTGGCACTATGGCTCAAGTGGTAGAGCACTAGCCTTGAGCTGAAGAGCTGAGGGACAGTGCCCAGACCAAGAGTTCAATCCCCTCAACCCCTACCCCCCAAAAGATATCCATCTCTCTGTCTATTCTATGATAGTTTAATTTAGCATGACAGAAATCTAGGATCAAGGTCTTTCTAGGATCATAGAGATTCCTGTCTACAGGTAGATAGAGCTTTTAGAGCGTGGTGTGAAGCAGTTGGTAGAGAACCCATTTACTATCAGTTTACATCTTTTAGGGTGCCAGTTCTTAAGAATAAAGTCTTTTCTTATGTGTTATGTGTTCCCATAGAGAAACTTACAATCTAAACTTTAAACCAGATAATCCTTGGTTACATGTCTTCTGCAGTGACAAGGGTGAAGATGTAAATTTCATGATTTCCATACATTTCTCTCTCTTTATCTTGAAACAAGATTTTAAAAAATCAAAAGGAGCCATTGGCATGAATGTGTAAACTCTTCTAGTCCCTGACCTCCTTTCTCAGCTCCCCTGCTTCTCAGGAAGGAAAAATGAACTAGAGCTAAACTATGTCTCTTGAACAGCTTCAGGAAAATGCTTGACCCTGATAACTACTGTTCTATCACATTTTGAGACATGGGGCTGCCCCAGCATCCTCTGCCTCTGTGTCAGAGACAATTCTTCACTCTGCCTACCATGTCTCAGAAAAACTCAAGCAGAAGTGGTTTAGTGGAAGATCACGTTTCACTAGTTCAGCCTCAAGCTGTGTTGGTCCCATAGATACAATTAGTTACTCAACAGCAGAAAGCTTGTTCTGTTGTTGGAAGGTACCTTGGCACATTACCCACAGAACAGATGGCTACTGGTTACACAAATTAGATTTCCAGATGATTGTATAATAAGAGTATCAACCAGCCACTCTTGCTTTGGCCTTCCCGCCTCTCTGACAAACTGGAATGAGTCTAGGTAGATGCACTGACCTCCCATCAATTAACTATTCCTCTGGGTGAGAGCACAGTTGAGACAGAGCTGAGAGAGGGCAGGGGAGTCTGCTCTTTGAAGACATTTAATTAATCTGCAATGTGCGTCTCTTCCTGCCCTTTCCTCTAATCCTCATTCTCCTTTTCTTAAATGGTCTCCCTTTCTGAGTAAGATTGATGTGATGGGAATGAGAACCTTGCCCCATCACTAAAGGATGAAACAGGAGGAGATTCTGAAACAGAATCACCTGTCCATTTTCTCCAAGCCCTACACTAATCCTGAAGGACTTAGATTACTCCAACCAGCCAAGGTAATACTTCTACCATGCAGTTCTCTTCCCACCCCAACTGCAGTTGATCAAAGGGAGCCAATCTGGACTTGTCAGAGCCAATCAGATTTCCTCACTTGAAACACAAAGAGGGAGGAGTCAGGAAGCAGAATAGCTTCTTTCTCAGATACCAGGGGGGACTGTGCAGGCCCTATAGAGGCCCTTAGAATGGTGCTGGCTTCAGAATCTACTTGGCCGCCTCCTCTTTGGATCCCCTGTCATCATGATACTTAGGAAACATTTCCCTTTATTTAAATGTGTATGAGTGTTTTCTGCACAACTAAAATCTGTCCTACTTTGGTGTCTCTTTTTATTTCCTTTCCAAAAGGAAAATGATAGAAACCACATCACTGCTCTGACTATGACTAATCCCCCAAGTCCAGAAATGTCAGATGCTCACCACTGTTCCAGGCAAGACATCCTTAACCAGAGACATGTTCAAGTTCAGTTATTAATGGAGTAGGGCCTGATCTGAGTGCCTTCACCTAATGCAGCTCACCTTGCCCATGTCTCCATATTATCACACTAATACTTGTTTCCTAAGTGCCAGCTGATGGAGCTTTGATTCTCTGTCTCGGGCTTGCCTAATCAGTGGTGTTTGAGCTATCACAGCGGTCAGGTTGGCTACTGACTGTGCTGCTTGAGTTTGTTGTTTGTAAGATGGAGGCTTAGAGTTGAGAGAAGCGGTACCTCTTGTGACAGGTGGGTTGGAATGTGGACAGTCCACTAGCAAGGAAACAGTTGGTGCAGGCTCAGGGCCTGGCACTGGCTGAGAAGAGTTCCTGGAGGCAAGTATACAACTAGAAAACTAGTCAGCTGGGGAAGAGGGGTAAGTCTTTCTGTTTTTGCTCTATAATTATATCAAACTTGTCTGTCACAATATTCCAGGAGCTCTTGGACTCAGTGTTTATAATGTGGATGTTTAGTTCCGGAGCCCTAAGAAAAATGACCTTCCAATTCATTGCCTATTTTTGGTGAGGGGATGCAGATACATTGCCCATAATCAACCTATTTCCCCTCTAGACTTTCCCTCCCAAGTCTGGCCATCTCAATCAGAGACCACTACATTATTTGAGGCAGTCCTACTATACACCTCTTAGGAGTTGCTAGCCAGCCTTCACAGGAACTCATGCTTATACACTGTCTTTGGCCAAAGGCAGACTAGGGTAATGACTGTCTCTTCTAGAATGCTCCTTCATTATGTTTTGACCTGTTTATACACTTGGTAACCCATCCCTGACAGTGAGGTCATTGTCAGGGATGTGCTGGGGCAGCTAGGTTATCCCCTTTAGTCAGTAATGTATTACTTTGTTGTTTATATAAGATAGGGCTATGGGGCCTGGCTATGGGGAAGAGGCCAAGCAAACTGTGAAAGGATCATTTCCAGCTGTGTCTCGTATAAAACAGAGCCAGCTCTATGCAATCAGTGGCGCCTCACAATACACGGTCGGCTGAGTCTTCTGGGGGAATTGGCTCTTATTCCCATGGTCTATGATCATTTATCTTCTTTACCTTCATGCTGACTCATTGTTTTCTTCCTTGAAATTCCTGGGAGCTGAGTGGAGTGTCAGTGGCTCAGGCCTGTAATTCCAGCTACTCAGGAGGCTGAGATCTCAGGATCACAGTTCGAAGCCAGCCTGGGCAGGAAAGTCTGTGAGTTTCATCTCCAATAAACTATTCAAAAAAGCTGAAAGTGGTGCTGTGGCTCAAGTGGTAGAGCTCTAGCCTTGAGCAAAAGAAGCTCAGGACAGTGCCCAAGCCTAAGAGTTCAAGCCCCAGAACTTTCCAGAGAAGAAGAAGGAGAAGGAGCAGGAGGAGGAGGAGGAGGAGGAGGAGGAGGAGGAGGGGAAGGGGGAGAAGAAGAAGAAATTAATGAGAGCTTATAACCTTGCAAATATGAAATATAAGTAAGCACGTGCTTGGAAAGCAGGGGGCAATATTAAGATGATTTCTACCAGTGGTCGTGGTATAAGTTGTCACAGGTAAAAACCAGGCTTCTTTGTACTTCACAGGGTAAGACTGTCTCTGGGACCAAGTGGCTTGCTCTGTTCTGTTTTATGGCCGAGTACTACCCTTGCCATTTTCTGTTTTAGGAGCGCCTTTTGTCCTTAAACTTGTGATTCTTTGGAAGGCTGGCAATTTAGGAAGGGTTAACTCTTGGTCTTACTATCTGAAAGAATAAACCATAATGTCATGATTTTAAAGAGATAGGCAGTCAAGGTGAAAACAATGTAAAAACAAATTATATCAAAGGACAAATAAATCAGTGTCTACAGTAAGCTCAGGGTAGGAACAGTTTTATAGGAAAGTTTTCAAGCTCTAGCTACTCTCTCTCAACAGTGTTTGACATGCAGTGCGATGCAATCCAAGGATGACATCACGTCCGTACGTCTGGGTCCACACAAGGCCTTGTTAGACAATGTCTGTTGGCTGTTTGCTTTATGAAGGGCCTGGGATTACAAGCTGAGAGAGGAGAGAGAAAGGAGTCTGGAGACCTGCTCTTATATTCACAGAATCTGCAGGATTTGTAAAAAAAATTTCTTAAATCCTCTACATCAAACAATTGAAAGGCAATTCTCTAAAATCATAATCTACAAAGTACCAGTGGCAGAGGGAGCCCAGGGAGGGACAAAAAAGACAAGGAAAAATCCATTGATCTTGCCTGGGATAGTTAGTAAACGTATTTTGAGTTAAAATCCATCCAAACAAGTCCTGGATCTAGCCACAACACCGTGGCTATGATGCTGGTCTTTGATTTGCTTAGCTGCTCAAATGACAGAAGTGGTTTGGTTGATCTGTCAACAATGCTCAAGGAACTCTCACCATTGGGACTGTTAACCAGAGTCCATTAATCACTAACTTCCTTTCTCTTTGAAGTTCTATCAGGTAACCATGTACTTCTTACCTTACGATGATTGGATGATATTGTTGCCTAGCAATAAATTATTGGCACCCTTTCACCATTACTCTGTATGAAGTTAGTTTGTTGTTATTGTTTTGGTTTATTTGTTTTGCTTTATTTTTGAAACAGGATCTTTTTATGTAGCCCAGTATGGATTCAAACTTGTCATTTTCCTGCTTCAGCCTCTTGAGTGCTGGAATTCCAAGCATGTACCATCCTGCCCAGATGATAGTGAGGATAATCATATATCTGAACATATGTGTATGGGAGAGTATATATGTGTCTGGAAAGGAAGGTATGTGTATATGTGTGTGTGTGCATGCATGCATGTGTGCATGCATGTGAGTGTGAATGAATGCTTATATGCAATCTCAGCATGCACAGGCAAATGATCCCAATAAAATGTGAATGTTTTCATTTTCCTCACTAGTTCTCATGAGGCTGTTTATTTTTCTTATACTCTTGCCTGGCATTTCAAAGAAAGTGCCGCCACATGGGCATGGGCCTGTTGATTTTGGCCTCAGGAGCCACGCAATCAGGCACCCAGGAGGTTTGGTTTATTGAACCAAAATGAATAGCATGTGCTTTGCCTCTCATTTTTTTCAAGTGCCCTTTCATTAAAACAGCTAATCACATGTATTTCCTAGTGCATTATTGCCGACTTTTAAAAATGGCTGAATTTGAGAGCAGTAATTAAGGAAACAATCAAGAACCTATGGGCTGCATGGTTGGATGTGTTTAACAAATCTTGGTGTATTAGTGGGGACACCCTGGGAAAGCCCAAACACAAAATCCTGGCTGAGTAAAAGGCTGTGTTATTATTGACAGTGGGTATGGTGTATCATCTAGAAGAAGTAGAATAGGCCAAAGATGAGAATAAATTAAAGTTTTAGTTTGATTTTAGGTTGAATATTAATAGGACATAAAACAAAATGAGGACTGAGTATCTATGACTATAACATTTGCAAATGAGCGAGGATAACCTCTGCATTCTTCTCTAATCCAGGATAATATATTTCTTGGGACTAAGTTGGGAAAAGAATATGGGCTGATCTGATTCAGTACAGGAGGCCCTTGTATGGGCTGACAGCTGCTTTCTTCATTAAGGTGATGTGTGATATTATGGATGACCTTGTCTAAGACAATTAAGAACCTAAAATAAATGGAGTGGCTCTGGCTCAGTTGACTGCTAGCTCAATAAGGACCTGCCAAGGCTGTGTAAATCCAAGTGCATTCAGAGAAGCCTAGAGACTAGAATAGAGAAGATGGTCCCACTGCATCCTCCACTGAACAGAGCACTTCTGGAATGATCTTTTCCAGAGATGCAACTTGAGAACAATGTCTGCTGCTTTGAGAAATCATACCTGGTTGTATGAAAGTATATGCAGCTATGCATATACTTTTAGATTCTCAAAGAGGATTCATTTGTTATCTCAGGGAGCCTCACAATAACCCTATGATTTAACATCTCCATGTAGTAATAAAGGGTAATAGGCTGGCCAGAAGATGGAATTCCTGGAACTTAAACCCAAGCTCTCTGCCCCGGGACTGGTGTTATTTCTACTACACCAGGCTGCTTCCCTGAATTAAAACAAGCCACAGACGCAGTGGCTAAGTTTGAAGAGATCACATACCAAAAGCTGCTTTTAGGTCCAGAAAAGAGATGTTTTTAGAGGGGCTCTGACAGCCATTGTCAAACGTTTGAAACCTTATCGTATATACAGAGGATAGAGAAAACTTCTTTGTAGCTCCAGGAGGCAGAATGAGGATTAGTTAACTGGAATTATACACAAACACAGAGGACATGCAAAGCCATATCTGAAGGAGAATGATAAATGTTGGAGCTGCAGAGCTGGGTCTACACATCTCAACAAAGCGATGGCCTGAGAGCAACAGGAGGGCTAGGATGATGGGAGCCAGGGGGTCATGGAAGCAGGAGGAAGAAGAAAAAGTCATTACTGCTATGTCTGCAGCTGGACTTGTGATGCTTTTTGTGGGCAGCCTGAGTTAGTTCACATCCTCCCCCCACCAACCAACACACACACACACACACACACACACACACACACACACACACACACACACACACACACACACACACACACACACACACACACACACTTTTCATTGCCCCACAGTATTTGCTCTATGGGAGTCCTTGTCCTAGAAGGGAGCTCTGATGGTCAATTTTGAAGTTATAATTCAATGCCCACTGCAGACCCCTTACACTTCCCCTTTGGGAGTGTTGCAGCTCATGCTGTCAGACAAGCCTGCAGGGGTCTCCATCCCTTGGCCCTTTGGAATTCTCCTGGTCTAGGGCTGTAGCAGCTTCAGGCTTCCCTTGGCCCTCATCACAGCTACTGAGAATACACAAGGCTTATAGCTGCTGGTGGTTTATTTCAACCTGCTTGCAGGAAGACATTACATCAGCTAGTTTTAGGATAAATGTCCTTCATGGCTAGGTGTTTGGCTTTGCTACTTAGTAGCTCTGCTTGTTTGTACATGGGGTTAAGAAGATTCAAAGCCCATGGTCTCCCCACTGCTGCCATCTTGCCAGGTCTACTCTCTGGGCTGCTGCGGTTGACTTCAAGCTTCTGGTCTTGTCAGCTCTCTGGCTCGTGCTAGGAATGTGCAGGTTTTACACAATCCAATTCCCTCATAGAAACTGTCATTAGCATATAATAGAAATTTTTGGTGGGAGAACTTGGAGTTAGAAAATAAATTAAGCTCTGATGGTTCATAATTTAGAAAAGAAAAGTGAAGATGTGACAATAGACAGAAAGAGGTGTTTCTTCAAAGTGAGTTATGGTTCTGGGCCTGGTAGTCTATGCCAAGTCTCCACATTTTGCATTCTTCACCCCAGAGGAAAACAATTCTCACAGTTGGGTGTCTGGCTCAGTAATCTGTCAGTTTTGTCTGATGAAAGTCACATCATTGATTGATGCCAAATCTTGCTCAATTTAAAGGTTCATTTTTCTTTTGGCCGTTGGCAAATGAAACATTGATTATGGGTTATTAGCACCCACCTCCCCAGATTTTGAATGTGTTGGGAGCATTTCTCTGCATATCAACTATAAGCAGCAGTGATCAGAGCTCAGAACCCCCTTTCTACGCTGCGCCCAGGGACATCTGCCAGAGTGTCTGACTGTAGGCAGGAATTTGCTCAGTTAGGGCTTTCCTAGAAAGATGGGGTGGGTGGGGTGGAGGGAGAATGTTTCCCGACTTCCACAGTCCCCCACTTCTTCATGAAGACATTTGGGTTCTTTTTACTTGTTCATTCTTTTCCATTTGTTCTTGCTCCACTCAATAAGTATTACTGAGTGCTAAATGGTGGGAAAACTGAAAACAGAACAGAGACTATGGAGAGATGAGTCTCCTAAACCATGTGGGAAAGTAGCCACCTTACCATGTCTTAGGAGGTTCACAGAAGCCCTAGAACTGCTTCTCTCTCCGCCCCTTCAATATTCTTGCCTTCCACTTTGGGACATCATTATGTCATACATGGCCCTTACCCCAACCTCTCCAGGACTTGGTGGGGGCCTCCACTGGCACCAAGACTTTACAGGGAAGACAAGTGGCTGATAGACTCCACCATCCCCTACCTCAGGATGGGGTCTGCATCCCAGGGCCACTCTGCGTTTTATTTTGCATTTCTGTCTCAGTCCTGGTTGGCCCCATAGATCCCTACCATGAACCATGTGTGTTAGTTTCCTAGGCTGCTGAAACAAGTTACCATACACTCAGGGGCTTAATAAAATGATGTAACTGTATTATCTTTTTGTTTGGCGGCTCAGAAGTCTCACTGGTCTAGAATGCAGGTCTTGGCAGGGGTGTGATGCTTCTGGAGGTGCTAGGGTAGGTGTGCTGTCTTCATGCCCTTACTTCCTCCAGTTGCCAAGTGCCATCTGGATTCATTGGCTTATGGCTCCTTTTCATCACCAAGACCAGCAGCAGAGCCTTTTTTCTCCTTTCTGACATTGGCGTTTGCTGTCTCATCTTTGAATTGTGATCCCTCATTTCTCATCTTGGACCCTATGATTACACTGGGCTTTCTTACATAATCCAGGATTGTCTCCCAATATGAGGGTCCTTCACTCAATTTTAACAGCAAAGTTCTTTCTCTATTCTCTCTCTGTCTCTGTCTCTGTCTCTCTCTCATTCTGTGGTGCTGGAGGTTGAACTTAGAGCCTTATGCATGTTAGGCAAGCACTCTACCACTGAGCTATATGCATTTACAGGTTCTGAGATGTGGACATCCTTGTGTGAAGATTATTCTGTTGTCCTGCCCAGTCTCACAATCTCCAAAATCCAGGCAAAGCCCTCAACAACTGAGTTTAGCTACAATGAACCTGCATGTGTGACAAGGACAGTAATGAGAGCTAACATTTGAATGCTTGCCACGAAATTCCCAGGGCCACATAGGAATTTTGAATATATTTCTCATTGACTTCCTCCCTCAGATCTTAGGCAGTTGAAGAAATGGAGACACGAGAGAGGTTAAATAGCTTGATCAATACAATCAAACCAGAAAGGTCCAGAACCTGCAGCTTGACTCTTTTCTTACATCTCAAGAAAAGAAGGTCAGCTGGGGGTGGGGTAGGTGGGACAGATAAAACGCTGTTCCCAAGTGTGGCCTGAAGCAGTAGCACTTGAACTATCTCATTTAAAAGGCAGAATAGAAAACTTGTGAGACGCCTATGTGGCCCATGTCAATTAAACACCATCCCTCTAGGCGATGTTAATCAGAAATTTCTGTCTGAAAATATAATGTTGCTGAAGTAAGCATGATATCTCTACAAGTTACAAGATAACCTTCAATCTTGTTAGCGGCCATTCTCCCAGCCTTCCTCTGTGTACTTAGCAGACCACTGGGTTCAAATGCCTCCAGTGCTTTGCTAAGCAGGTCCCTTGTCAGGTCTCTCGTCTTGCAGGTTCCTGTCAGCAGTGGCTGTCCTGTGGGTCTTCAGGAATCCAATTTTCTATTTCGATGAGAACTAGCAAGTCTTCACAAGAACTCAGCTGCTCTCATCATCTGACTGCCTCCAAACACTGGGCCTGGAGACGTGAGTTTAGGAGCATGAAGAGGCCTCATACTTATTCTGAAGAACCACGAACCCATGGAGAAACCGTGACAATAAAATGCTCACTTTGGATATAAAGCCAACGAGACAAATTTTGTCTGTGGTTTGGTTTGAAATAATGTCTTTTAAATCTTTAGCTTAGGGTAGCGGGTATCTGTTTTGCATAGTGGTCAGCTTGGGTCAGAAACTTCCTGGTCCATGGACTGACATCCAGAACTGTTTGTAGGTTCTATAATTATTTGTCCTGTCAGATGGCATTTTGCTGCAAAGATGTCTTGTTTAAGATATAAATGACAAGTATCTCTCTCTCTCTTCTCTCTCTCTCTCTCTCTCTCTCTCTCTCTCTCTCTCTCTCTCTCTCTCTCTCTCTCTCTCTCTCTCTCTCTCTCTCTCTCTCTCTCTCTCCCTCTCTCACTCTGTCTCACACACACATACACAAACACACATTTTGGTGTGAATTACTGAGATATACACATTATGGTGCCAACTTTCTTAACCACAGCAAAGCCACAGATAAAGACTAATATCTTCAGAGTTATCAGTTATCATATCCTGATTAGGTTTGTGTCAAGTTCAAGGCAAACCACCCAGCTCCAGTAATATTTGTGCAATTACTAGCACAGCCTGTTCCAGACCAGAATCAATTTCTGTTCTGACATGTCTCTGTTATTAAAAAGTTAGGGAGAGCAGAGGAGGGAGTACAAAGACTAGATTTTTCAAAGATGACATTACAAAGCTAATGGCACTGGGCCCTCTGTTTGAAGAAGGAAGAAAATCTACAACGACTTTAGGAGACAGAAAAATCCATGAGGAAGACAAGGAAGAAAGAGAAAAAAATGTTTCTGCTTTATGGATACCGTGGCAAGATTACAAGGCTGAAGGGTAATTATCAGTTAGAAAGAGATAAGCCTTGAGGTGATTTGTTATGATTGCAAGTTTAAATAACTGTGATGACATCAGACTCTCCTAAGCAGCAAGGGATTTATGCAGAAACGGAGTCAAAGTGTGTGTTTGTGTGTGTGTGTGTGTGTGTGTGAGAGAGAGAAAGAGAGAGAGAGAGAGAGAGAGAGAGAGAGAGAGAGAGAGAGAGAGAGAGAGAGAGAGAGAGAGAGAGAAAGGAAGAAAGAGAGAGAGAGTGTATGTCAAGTTTGCTGATCTAGAAGATGTTGACTTGGAGTAAGATGATGAAGAAAATGGATGGATGGACTGAAGAAGTTTTTGAGGACAATCAGTAGTACTTGTGGGCAGAGTAGGTAGAGAGGGTAAGAAAAAGGTTAATTCTGGCTGGTGTGGCTGTCAGATGCAAGTGCCACTCCTGAGCTAAGGGATGTCAAATCAGGACCAACTTAAGCACACAGCCATGAAGTCAATCATCTTGATAAATCTCAGGAAATCTTTCGAGGATGAAGTACTACTGAGAGCTGAAATGAGATGGGGATTGGAAGACGTCTACCTCAAAGACCATTGGGAGGGCCATTTTTTTGTGAAACCACAAGCCAGTTGGGGTATCCTGAGGACCCAGAAAGAGGTGAGAAAATGTAGACAGATGGCCTAGAAAATGTTCTGAAAAGGCTATGATAGGGAGGAAAGCGGAGGTGCGAGGCAGAGGAAGAGTGTAGGGTGAGCAAGAGTATTTATGTCTTTAGTAAGAAAGCACTCATTGGGAAAACTCAGTGGAAAGATACAGGTTGCATATAAGAAAGAAAGAAAAGATCACTGAAAGGAAAGTTTTCTAGGAAGGAGGAAAGGTTGGCATCCAAAAATGGGTGAAAGAATTTGCCTTAGCTTGCTTAGACTAAGCGTATGGATTATAGTAGAAGGACAGAAAGAGAGGGTGTAGACAGATGTGGTAAATTGTAGCTCTGAATGTGTGATGCTGAACAACTTTCCAGATGGCCATCCCTATGATCATATGAAGTAGGAAATGTGTAAATGTCTTCTGTTCAGAGTGAGGGTGATTTCTGTGTGAGTGTATATGAGCAGGTGTGTGCACACACACTGTGGGAGTGAGAACTCATACAGCCATCCATGGTTTCAAGGAAAGCATAGACAATTGGATATTGCATATTAAATTGAAAAGTTCAGAACAATAGGAACAGAAGGAGCCAGTTACTATCCAGTAAGCAGAAAAGGTTGGAATTCTCTGAGCACTGTTTCCAGCTTTCCCTGGCACCCCACCTGGTCCTTAGGAATGGCAGATGATGAGAAAAAGCCTAGGATGTGGCTGTGACATTTATAAGCTACAGATGAAAATAGAAAGTCTGTGGATATGACTTCAGAGCGAGGAAAGGAAATTGATCATTCAGGAATCCCTTGCATCTCTGCAAAGCCAATCTGTGAAGACTTTCCTGGAAAAGACATGAACACAGGAGTAAGGGACCACAGGTGGAACAAACATGGCTTAAAATAAATAAAGAAAATTTGTTCACACTAACATGGCCATGGGATGCTTTCAATAACATATGCTGCCTGTTTGAGGGGAATTCTATAGAATGTTATTAGGAAGAAACTAATTCCCCCATCCTCATGCTTCCATAAAGAAATGTCAGCTCTACTCCCTAGGAGAAAACTTCATTGGAGTGACACAACCCCTCCCTGCTGATTCCAAGCTTGAACAGCAGGTGGGCATGTTTTCTCGGTATCTAATTGGCTGAGATAGGAGCTCAGGTCGGAGACAGGGGGAGATAGGAAGACTTACCAGTGTTTCATTAATAAACACAGCTCAGGCACCTTCTCTCAGCCTGGCTCATGCCTGTAATCCTAGCTACTTAGGAATGTGAAGATTATGGTTCAAAGCCAGTCTGGGTGGAAAAGTCCCTATGTGACTCTTATCTCCGATTAACCACTCAAAAACCAGAAGTGGGGCTATGGCTCAAAGTGGTAGAACAGTAGCCTTGAGCAAAATTAGCTCAAGAACAGTGCCCAGGGCCTGAGTTCAAGCCCCACAACTAACAACAAATAAATACATAAATATACAAATATATGAATACATAAATAGAATCCTGTGCCCTGCTGGAGTGCTATTCTTTCTCCCTCTCTCTCCTCAACCTTCCCACACTGCTTCAAACTCTGCTTTTTGATGTTTAATTTTAAGACAAGGTCTCACTATGTAGCTCAGGCTGGGCTTGAAATCTCCATCCTCCCAAATGCTGGGAGTAGAGACATGTACCTGGTTCAGTCTCAAACTCCTATCAGGGGTAATTGTTGAATAGAACAAGGCCAGTGATGTGACAATGCAGATTACAATCTTGCTCACTCAGGAGTTAGGACCCTATTTTTCATGCTTGTCCCACTGCAGCCTGCTGTGTCTCCCTGAGGACTTCCTTTAAGAAGTCGCCACTCATCAGAGGCCCATTGTGAAGGATGCAGTGGCTAAGGCCATCAAAGACCAGTAGTTGCTTGTGCTGAATTGATTTTAGGACGTTTGGGATTTGAACTCAGGACCTTGAGCTCACTCTGCAGTTTCTTTACCACCAGCCATTTTTGCTTTGGTTGTGTTTGAGATAGGGTCTTGCTTTTTTGCAAGATCCAGACTGTGGTCCTCCTGTTTGTGCATGCTGCAGTAGTCAAGAGGCTAGATATGTACCCTTACGCCCAGCTTCTTCTCTTGAGATTGGTCACATGAACTTTTAACCCAGTCTGGCTTTGAACTGTCATATCCTTCTGATCGCAGCCTCTTCAGTAGCTGAAACAGCAATCATGAGCTAATATCCTTGTTGTAATAGATTAGGTAGAACACATGGCAGGGCCAAGGTTTTACCTTTACTTTCAGGCTTTTAATAACAATGGGGCTAAAGAGTGGAAGGAGCAACATGTAAAAGGTCCAAATCACCTTGATGAGTGTCCTCAGGAGGTGAGGCGTTGGACTAGCATTATTCATGAGTAGTGGGAATGTTATAGGTCAGAGTTCAAATCCTGAATCTGGCATTTAAAATTGTGCTGTTACACACGGGCAAAGTGTTTAAACCCAGCCAAACCCAGCCCTCATCTATCACAGGGTGGTGGCAGTAACCATTTCCCACAGATCTCCCTACTTAACTTCTTAGGTTGTATTCCCTCTATCTGGGATACTATACACAAGTGTATGCGATTGAGCATTGTCACCCAAGTGGTGGGTGTGATTTGCAATTTAAGCATTCATTCTTTTGACAGGTATTTATTGAGCGGCTGCTCAGTTATTTAATTGATTTTTGCCCCTTAGCCAAGTGCCTACAGCTTAAGGACTTGTCTAATGCCTACCAAAATATTTAAAGTCTAAAATTAAATTACTAACATCAAGGCAGGAAGAAAAATTTAATAAATACTTGAGTGTCTGCCAAACTAACATTATGTCAACCAGTCAACTGTTGACAACTTAACTTTTATAATAATATGTAATTAATAAACATAATAAGAGCATACACCTCAAAGATAAAGTAAGGAATTTAATATCTTAGTGGATAACTTTTTAAAGATTAAAAATGTGATTGTCATATGAATCGAGTGAATGTATTCAGTGAATCCAGGTCAAATATTTTGTTTGTCTTATTAGTTGATCAGAAAATCAGATGCTAGGGGCTGGGAAGGTGGCTCAGTGGTAGAGCGTTTGCCTTGCATGCCTGAGGCCCTGGGTTCGATTCCTCAGCACCACATAAGCAAAAAGAAAAAAGCCGGAAGTGGCGCTGTGGCTCAAGTGGTAGAGCGCTAGCCTTGAGCTGAAGAGCTGAGGGACAGCGCCCAGGCCCAGAGTACAGGCCTCATGACCGGACCCAAAAAAAAAAGAAAAAAAAGAAAAAAAAGAAAATCAGATGCTACAAGTAGTTCAAAAAAGAATTCAGAGTGGAATACATAGACATATGTACATCATAAAGTGAATTTATAAATAAATGCAAAACTGGCTTTATTTTTTTCATAACAGAGTGTAGGGATCAATGTTTCTTCCACCAGCCCAAATTAGTTTGCATTGCTTACAAGATTGTAAAAGTTGGAATCACATAGAATCAGATTAGCCACGCTAAATGTGGTATGCTCTATAGATAACACATAGTTTTCCAATAAAATTACTGGGTAATCTTTTATGTACGTCTCAAAATCTTTCTATTCTGACGGTTCCCCCTCCCCCTTGTGACTATATGATCTCAAAGAAAGATAATTCTTGATTGCAAAACTAGGACCGATTTCAATCAAGGTTGGCCTGATTGTTTCCAGAGATGCAGCAAGAATGATAATGAATATTATCATTAGTTATCTTTAAGTTTGCTAAGCTTAGCCACTATGGAGCTATAAAGTTCTTAGAAATTAGTAACACAAAATTAGCCACTATCTGGGAGTCTTCATAGGAAATCATAGGTGGGTTAAAATATCTCTTCTATTTGCTATTTTATGACTAGGAAACCAATCCCAAAGAAACTCTTACCACAAAACTTCTTCCTGTGAATTTGATGACTGTCTCTCCTTGTGAGGTATAAAAGTTCCTGGTCCACCAAGAAATCACCAGTTAGTATGGGCAACTTTTGGTTCGCAAAGCAAAGCAGTGATTCTATTACATTCAATAACCACTGTTCTCAACCATGACACTTCCTGTAAGTCCCCAATGGCTCTATTTGCCTAATTATATACCAGTGAAAAAAGAATCAAGTCTTACCAAAATATACAAACAACTATCTTGCCCAAGTGATGAGACTCTTTTAAGAATTTCCAAATTCTGGGCTGGGAAGGTGGCTCAGTGGTAGAGTGCTTGCCTTGCATGCATGAGGCCCTGGGTTTAATTCCTCAGTACCACATAAGCAGAAAAAGCCAGAAGTGGTGCTGTGGCTCAAGGGGTAGAGTGCTAGCCTTGAGCTGAAGAGTTGAGGGACAGCGCCCAGGCCCAGAGTTCAGGCCCCACAACTGACAAAAAAAGAAGAATAAGAATAAGAATTTCCAAATTCTGAGGAGTCAATGAGAACCAGATGCCATTTGAAATATGTTATATTTTAGTTTACAAAAGCAGAGTTTGCTAAACTGTTGTGGGCTACAGAAGTGAAAGGAAAAAGCAGGGAATGGCTTTTTCATAGATCCAGAGAATCAAATGTTTAAATGAAATTAGCCATATTCCAAAATGCTTGGGATCAGAAATGTTTTGGAATATTAGAGTATATTAACAAGACAACCTAAGGATGGGACCCAGGTCTAAACAGGAACTAACTGCAGTTTAACATACACCTTCTATACACTGCATGAAGGGAATTTCATGCAATGTTTTTGGTACATCTAGGTTTTGCCTGTGACTCAAAATATGAGGTCAAGTGAGGAATTTTCTACTTGTGGCTTCATGTCAGCCCTCAAAAATTTTGAATTTTGGAACATTTCAGGCTTTGGGATTAGTGATGCTCAACCCACAGGGTTCCATTCTTTTCCATGAGAGTGTGACTCTGCTGCTGCTGCTGCTGATACTGCTGCTGAGCCTCCTGCTCCTCTTTCTCCTTGTCCTTTATTGGTACTGAGGCTTGAACTCATGGTTTCACTTGGCATCTTTGCTTTAGGTTAATGCTCTACCACTTGAGCCAAATCTCTACTTCTGGCATTTTGCAGGTTAATTTGAGATAGGAGTCTCTGACCTTTCTACCAAACTGACTTTGAACCATGATCCTTAGATCTCAGTCTCCTAAGTAACTAGAATTACAGGTGTGAGCCACCAACAACTGTGCTTCTCTCTTTAAAACCTAAACTCTGGCCTGTGTCTTATAGCATCTCCTCAGGGACATATGAGAGTAATAAAAGCAATGTAAGTAACAAAGACATCTAGCTGTAGTTAATTTATGACTGATAACTTCAAAATGTGAAAGGTCTGATGACATGTAAAGCAAAGATAATGAAGTCATTAAAAATTTAGAGCAGGACTGGGAATGCAGCTCAGTGGTAAAGTGTTTGCCTATCATGTTAAATAAATATACACCAAAAAATTAGACAACACATCTCTAAGGATTGCCATGGAACATTTCCAAAGAGGCTAGAAAGAATGTTACATTTGGTTTCAGAAAGTATATATCTATGATTTTTATAAGGAAAGAAAAAGCTTGAGGAAAGAGTGTCAATGGGTCTGGATCTTATGTTATAATTTGAAGCAACTCCAGGAGTAAGTCTGATATGCATATATATTCTCATTTGAGACTCAGTAGCCTAGAAGCCTCTAGCTTCAAATTAAAGCAGCGAAGCATTGGGTAGGGAAGCATTTCAAATAATAATTGAAATGATGGCTGATAACACCATTCTGCGGTTACTTAATATCATCAGGCAAAGCATTGCAGGGAAATAAGTATAGGGAAACTTGAAAGGAGCCATAGCTTAGGAGTTTTGATCAGTGTTTCCCCTGAGGTAAAAACGTACTAAAGAAGGTGAGAACACTCACAAATCCCCAGCGACTCCCCACAAAGCAGACAATCTCAGAAGTATTTATCTCACTTTTAGACAAATTTAACTCAGGGCAGGCTGCGTGCTTTCTGACAGCTCTTTTCATGATGCTCTTTATGTTATAGTCACAGATCAAACAAACCGAGTTACTTCTCATACTTCTCTTTTTATAATAGAAAAGAAAGAAAGAAAAAAAAAAACAACTTTGTGATTCCTCCTCTCTTTTTACCAGGTGATTTCTGAGAAATCTCAAAGATGGTTTAGGTTTAAAAAAATGTCCTGAAAAAAACCTTTTTTTGGTGAATTGAGGATTCTATTATATCTAAACATATAGGTATATGATATATTAAATATGTTATAATATATTGTATTATATACAAATATAAATATATGACATATGATATGTAATATGTAAATATATAATGTATCAAAGGAGTTTAGACACTTGCTTAATTTAAGATTGTTTCACAGAGCATCGAGGGCAGGGTGTGTTTTAGTGGTTAATTGCCTGCCTAGCAAGTACAAGGTCCGGAGTTCAAACCCTAGTACTGCCCCCTCCAAGAAAATACCTGAGAAACAATGTTTGATTATAATTTAATCAGAGGGATAATAAAACATTTATACATCAGTAGTGATGCAGCTGGAAAGAATATAACGAATGATAAGGGATAAGGGATGATCCAGTTCTTTTTAAATTAAGGACATAATAGGACACAGAAAGTTTCTCTAAGACACAGAATCTTTGTAGGCAGAAAGATTTTTTTTCATTCTGTAAATTAGTATCTCTCCAGAAAATAACAACCATTTACATTGTAAACAAAGGCATCATCAGGAAAGCTGGGATAAAAATGCATTAGAACAGAATGAATTTTGCCAAGATTTCACCACATCTCAGAAATTCTTTTTAGACTGGGGTATTACTTATAACAACAAATAGAATTCACAATCCAAGTTCTATCTTTTATCATGCTGTTAGATTCTGGAACAAATTGGTACTTTACAGTAGGATAGATTTCAGGGATCCATATAAGAAAAGCTAATGCTTTTTGTTGATGTTTTGGTGCCAGTCTTGGGGCCTGGGCACTGTTCCTGTGCTTCTTTTGCTTCTTTTGCTCAAGGCTAGAACTCTATCATTTGAGCCACAGCTCCACTTCTGACTTGTTTGGTAGTTTTAGTGGAGATAAGAGTCTCACAGACTTCCCTGACCAGGGTGGCTTTGAACCATGATTCTCAGACCTGAGTCTCCTGAGTAGTTAGGAGTACAGGTATGAGCCACTGGTGCCCAGCCAAAACTAACTTCTTTTAATTTCAAGATGTTATTTGTGTAAACATGCAATTTGTTCATCATTGTTATCCTCAACAAGTCACTGTTTGAAAACTTCTCCATTCTAGCCAGGTATGATAGCTTATGTCTTTAATCCTAGCTACCTGGAAGGTAGAAATAGGAAAATTTTAGTTTGAAGCCAACCTGGGAAAAACTTAGAAACTGTCTCAAGAAACAAGCCTGAGTTGGGGGTGTACATCTGAATATCTGAGAGGCAGGATTGTAGTCTGAGGTTGGCCTGGGGAATATATGAGACATTACTTGAAACTACAACAACAAAAACTACAGCAAAAAAGGGCGGGGGCATGACTTAAGTGGTAGAGTGCTTTCCTTGTAATCACAAAGGCCTGAATTCAAATCAAGTACCATCAAACAAAACAAAAAATCTCTTTAGTTCTAATTTCTAATAATATTAATAGTTGTAAACTACACAGACTTCATTTGGGGCCTCAGCAAGTTCTAAATGTGTGCAATCCTCAGAGAGTTTTAAACCTAAGGCTTTATTTAAAAATTCTTCCTTTACCAGTACATGTAAAACCAAAGCAGGCATGCACACACACACACACACACACACACACACACACACACACACACACACACACACACACACACACACACACACACTTGGATTTCTCTGTTGTTTCTAAGTATAGTTACAACGTTTTACATTACTTATAATCAAAGTAGTTTCCCATAGAAAAAGTGAGGGTGTTGTTTGACAGTTGAGAACTTTCTGATATATACTGACACTGAAGCAGACTAGAAAGGGCTCATGATTCTGTTGTCCATAGGCATGCTCATTTTTACCTGTTCTTAAAGTGGCAAAACTAAACATGTTCAGTTACAGGGTGTAATTAATTATATGTAACAATAGTCTATCCTACCTAGAAATTATCTAGACAGTCAATGAATAGCTAGTAACTTGCCTAAAGTCAAGTCATCATTCTAAGCTACCTAAAGCTCTTATAAAGCTCCTCCTCCTCACCCCCCCCCCCCCACAGCCCATCAGCTTTGAGTGTTTGGCCATGTGCCATTTTGGGGGCTTGAACTCAAGAACTCTTCTCATCATTTTCCACTCACAGGTCATGCTCTTACCACTTCAACCGTATATTTAATCAAGCCTTTGGGCTGGCTAACTGAAGACAAGAGTCTCAGGGCTTTGAGCAGTGACTCTCAGATCTCATCTTCCTGAGTAGCTAGGATTATAGGCACGAGCCACAGGTATCTAGCAAACCTGAGTGTTCTTATGGGAGGTTTGATGAAGAGTAGAAAGTTCAGGAGAACAGGGCAGGACAAAGGGTGGGAGTATCCTGGGAAACCTTAACAAGACCTGTCTGCATCTTCAGAAGTAAGGGTGCTCCTTCCCCGTGTGGAGAGAGTACCCCATCACATGACAGCTTTATGAAGTTGAGGAAGAGGGCAGAGGAAGGTTAGAGGGCTCCTCTGTCACAGGCCGATCCTCAGGTTCCTTTGGTTTAAATTATTCAATATGCCATGGAGTCATATTTTGAAGTAGCATGTCCTCAACCCTGCCAGACATGTACATAAATTTACAAATACATGTAAAACCTGTTTAATGACAGGAGGAAGGGAAATCAATTGTCTCTCCATCTGACAAAATGTCTTTGCCTGTTTATAGACCCAAATGATTTGCATTGCTATCAGCTGTCTGCAGTTTACAGAGTTGTAAAAATAGCTCACAGACAATAAGAGGTACAAAGCTCATAGATCAGAAGTCCTGAGAGTCCTGAGAGTGTGTTTCTGATGGCATATAGATTTCTACTGCAGATGTTTAGTAATCTATCCTCTTTCTCAAAAGTATAAAAATTGTAAAAAAAATCTCACAAACTGCTTTAAAATTTTTACAGTGGGTTATCAGTATATTTGATAAGGATTGACTTACAGTGGAGTGGAACAGGGCTTAGCAGAGTGAATGTACCTAGGTCTATGACAGTCCCCCTAGTGTGTTTGTGTGTGTGTGTGTGTGTGTGTGTGTGTGTGTGTGTGTGTGTGTGGCTGGTGTCTTGAGAACAGGGATGATTTCATACAAATTCCATTCCATCATGGAATTTAAAACCCAAGTAAATAGCAAAGATGGTTTTTATATAATATCATGCAATCAAGAAAATAAGTTAAATTCAGTAAGAGTATGGTGCTGAGGGAATGTGACTGAATAAAATGTTGAGAAGATACTATCGATGGTTGGGTTGTTAGAACTAGTCAGTGGTGGTTCATTTTCAAGATAAGGCATTTGAACTTAAGTCCATGAACTCAGTACCAAATACCAGCAAAATGTGATATATATTTATAGATTTATATTATATATACATATATAATGGAATACTATCCAACCACACAAAGAAATGAAATTCTGACACATCCTACAATAAGACTGAATCTGAAAAACATGTGCTGAGTGAAGTAAACCAGCCCTAAAATATCATATAATTGCACTATATGAACAATCTAGATGAGGCAAATGCATAGAGACAGACAGTAGATTAGAGAGTTTTCTGGAGCTAGGAAAGGGAAGAATGGATATTTACTGGTTACAATTAGTGCCACTCAGCTGGGCACTGGTGGCTCCTGCCTATATTCCTAGCTACTGAGGAGGCTGAGATCTGAAGGTCACAGTTCAAAGCCAGACCAGGCAAGAAAGTCTATGAGACTCTTACCTCCAAATTAACCACCAGAAAACTGGAAGCGGAGTTGTGGCTCAAAGTGGTAGAGCACTAGCCTTGAACAAAAGAACTCAGTGACAGCGCCCAGGCCCTGAGTTCAAGCCCCACAACTGAAGAAAACACAGTGCCACTTAGCTACACACCTAAATGTTGCTATAATGGAAAATTTGGGCACAACAGAACACCCAAACAAAAAAATGAAGGCAAGACCATTGCATAAGCTGCATAGTCTGAATGTTTGTGTCCTTCCCAGAAATTTATATGTTGAAATCCTCACTCCCAAAGTGATGGTGTCAGGAGAGCTGTTGGGAGGAGACTAGATAGTAAGGGAAGAACCTTCATGTGTGAGATCAGTACCTTATGAGGGAGGACTGAGGGAGCTCCCAGCATCCTGTGCTTCCCTGTCATGGATGTCCATATTCACAAACCAGAAAGTGATCTTCACCAAACAACGAATCTAATGCTGTCTTGATCTTGGACTTCTTCACCTCCACCTAGTTTAGGATGTTTGGTTATGGTAGCAACAGCTTGAATGTACTAACACAAAAAACTACACTCACTGTGGGTTTTTTTTGGGGGGGTTGTTGTTTTTATTTATTTTGATGATGAGATCCAACCCATTGTTCAAGCTGAGCAAGTGCTCTACCACTAAGCTACATACCCCAACTCAACGCACATGTTTTTGTGAAAAATAACTATTTTCCAAAATAAACAAATACTTGAGACCTAATGTTTAATTTAAAATATAGATGAATTGTCATAGTTGCTTCTGCATTCAATGTGTTGTGATACTTTGGTTTGGTTGAAGAGTCTCAAGAAATCTGATTTCACATAAATATAAAGTTGGAAAAGGGAATCGTAGTTTAATGCCATTTGCAGGTAATTGCAGGAATTCTTTGATATCACATTAGAACTTGATGAATAGCACTTTTAAGTTTTTCTCCAACCATGTCTTTTGTTTTATGTTCCTTTTGGAGTGCATCTCTTATCAGTACTTGATTTTTATAACATCATACATTGTTTACTAAGAAAATGTGGTTCATATTCATGGGTTATACAGATCTTACACATGTTGCTGCATATTTTGTTGCCGTTATTTATAACAGCAAAATATCACAACAGTTATCACCACTGATCTTATCCAGAGATTCTTTAAGTTTTGGAAACCTTATAGCAGTGGATACAAGTTTTTAAAATTTGAATTTTTGCTTGAAATCTCAGCTTTTACCAGTGGCAACAAATATTGCCACTTTTTTCTCCTAGCTCACTATGTTAATGTTGGGGGGAAAAATCTGCCAATTTCTCAAGTTTGAATAGCCATGTTTGTTTGATATGTCAAGATTTTTCTTTCCAAATAAAAACTGCAGTTTCATAAAAATAAATGAATAGCTTATCTTACAAATCAAATATTTTTTCAAAGAAGCTATTTTATTTTTGGCATGCAGCAAAAGTTTCTTACAAACACTTCCTATTTGTCACACAGTTTTTTAAAAAAAGAATTTAGTCCCAATTGAAAGGGAAATTGGCAAATATCTAGCATAATAACACCTTCACTTACCTTTGACATAGCAGTTCTATTTCTAGAAATCTACCCCACAGATACAACTCCAACAACCCTACATGCATGTTCTACAAGTTTATTACGGCATTATTTATAATGGTAAGATATGAGGGAAAAACCTATATCCCCATACATGGAAGAATGTCTGAGTATATGATAACACACATAGAATGCAGAGCTCTGAATTGTGAAACAGTTGCTCATATTTTTTAATTCTAGCTACTTAGGAGGCTGAGATCTATGAGTCAAGACCAGCCCAGGCAGACAAATTCAATTAACCAGCAAAAGGTCTGAAGTGGAGCTATGGCTCAAATGGTAGCCTTGAGCCAAAAAGCCTAGGGAGAAGACAAGGCCCTGAGTTCAAGTCCCAGTACTGACAATAAATAAATAAGTAAGCAAATAAATAAAATGAAGTTCTCTATAGCTGCTTGAAAGAATGAACAAGATTTATAAAAAACTGTTTCAGGGTGATTCCCAGTGTACATTTGGGAGAACCAGGCAAAGAGCCAAAACTATCTATGATAGGCTGCTCTCCAGATAGGAAAGAAAGAATACTTTTTAAATGCATATATGTACTTGCTTCCGCAAAAACATCTAGGAGATATAAGATTAGTGGGTGGAATGAGGATGGAAATAAGTGGGAAGGGAAGGGGAGTGGATTACAACTCTGAGTATACTTTTACACTACTTTGACTTTTAGAATTAGTGTGTTTTATGTTAAAAGCAACCAGGATATAGGCAGAACCAAAGCTGGGATACAAACTATAATAGATGAATCTCACTGTTGTAAAATGAAAAATGGAAGAGTATGAGGAACAAAAGCATGGGCATAGGTAACTTTGAAAAACATTCTATAAGACTAAAGACAGAATTAGCGATCCCCAGACACCATAGTCTAGTTATTAACTCTGGTTTTTTTACAAAGCATGGGTAAGCTGCTGTAACTGTTTTCAGTTTCTCCTATAAGAACCAATTTTTGCACTGTTGGAGAAAGAAATTATGAATAAACTGAGAATAATCCTGTGCTTTTGGATTGAAATGAAAAATATTAGTGTGGACTCATGGTTTTTGATAGATATGTGAATGGTATAGAATAGAAATAGATGGGTGTATGTTCCCTGTAGCTTAATATCACTCCCCCTCTTGTGAGGGTCCCTGCTTCCAAATGTTGGCCTCTGTCATGAAAGGAGCGAGTTCTATGAGGAAAATGGCGAATTCCAGGGACTGAACCCTAATTTATGTAGTACCAGAAAATATGAAAGGGCATGAAAACAGATAAGGATAGGTCATAAAGACACTACCTAATTAAGAAGCAGCCAGTTCCAGATTGGAACACTTTTTACAATTTAAGTTATTTTATATTTTAATTATCTTTAAGTGGTTGTACAAAAGAACTGCCATGTAACAAAGCAATTTATGAATACAGTATATGTTGATCAATGTCACTCCTTTCAACATTACCCATCTCTCCACTACCTATCCCTTTCCTCACTCTTTTTTTTGTGGACACACATTGGATTCTTTCTGCCTCTTCTCTTCATTTGTCTACCCTTTTCCTCTTGACCTCATCCCATCCCTTTTGAGTACCCTGCATCTGAGTATTTTATTTTAGTGAACTTCAATTTGGCTTTCTAAGGAATTATGCTACTTGAGATCTCCCTTGAATCTACTGTACTTCAGTTAACACAGTTATATACACTTATATACCACCCAACATATTTACTTATGAGTTTGTAAGCTAAATCTAGCCCCCACATATAAGGGAAAACATGGATCCTTTGTTTCTCTGGGCCTTTCTTCATTTAACATAATTTTTTCTGAGTCTTTCCATTACTTTACAAATGGTACAATATCACTCTTTCTAATAGATGACTAAAATGGCCAAACACCAACAACCCAATTAACAAACAGGCTAATGAGCTAATGGGAGTCTTCTTGAAAACAGTGAAAATGGCTAATAGATACATCTCAGGCCATAAAGGAGATGTAAATCAAAACAACATAGGGATTCCACTTCACTCCAGTTAGAATGGTCATTATCGAGAAAACAAAAGACTACACATAGAGCTGTCCTATGACCCAGCAATCCCACTTCTGGGAGTTTACCCAAATGGCAATAAACAAGGCCATACTAAAGCTACTAGCACAACGATGTTCATTGCAGCATTATTTACCATAGCCAAGATGTGGAACCAACCCAAATGCCCCTCAGTAGATGAATGGATCAAGTAAATGTGGTATATAATGACAACGGAATTCTATGCTTCCATCAGAAAGAATAACATTGTTCCATTCATAAGGAAATGGAAAAACTTGGAAAAAAATTATTTAAGTGACGTAAGCAAGACCCAAAGAAAAGCAGGTCTCATGATCTCCCTCATTTGTAAGAACTAGAATATGTATATAATATTCTTAACAGGGGATCTCAGTAACCCAAGTGCTTAGTGCAAAGGACTATATATAATGAAGCACATTAACATGCTACAACTTATGGAAACAAGAGTTTCTCATTAGACTCTGTATATAGTTCATTATTTTTTCTCTATTGTTGTTTTATTCTCTCTTTATTTCTCTTAGTTTTTGTTCCTCATGTTTTGCATAATAGACAATGCAATATATGAAAGGGAAAGGGAATCATAGAAACAGCAGAACAACAGGTGAGCTACAGCAACATTGATACTCACTTGACACTATGTTGGATATGAACATTACAACTTGGAGGGAGGAGAGAAGGAGGGGTAAGTGGGAAATAAGGAGGCACAGGGTAACAATGATTTAAAAAATTTACTTATTGCCTTACCTATGTAATTGAAATCCCCTAGCTCATCACCTTTCCCATTAAAAAAAGAAAACAAACAATGACAGATGCTGGTGAGGAACTGGCCAAAAGAGAATGCTACCACACTGTTGGTGGGAATATAAACTTGTTCAACCACTCTGGAAAGCGTGTGGAGGTTTCTCAAAAAATTAAACATAAAACTATCCTATGAAGCCAGGCGCCAGTGGCTCATGCCTGTAATCCTAGCTACTCAAGAAGCTGAGTTCTGAGGATGATGATTCAAAGTCAGCCTGGGCAGGAGAGTCTGTGAGACTCTTATCTCCAATAAACCACCAGAAAAACTGAAGTGGCACTGTGACTCAAGCAGTAGAACACTTGCCTTGAGCTGAAGAGCCAAGGGACAGCACCCAGGCCCAGAGTTCAAGCCCTACAACCGACAAAAAACAAAAACACAAAACAAAAAAACCCCCAAACTATCCTATGATCCAGCAATTTTACTCCTGGGCATTTACCCCAAAAGATTACAAACCAGAATACAGTAAAGCCACCAGCACAACCATGTTTATTGTAGCCCCATTCACCATAGCCAAAGTATGGAATCAGCCCAGATGTTCTCAATGGATGAATGGATCAAAAAATGTGGTATATGTACATAACAGAACACTTGTAACAATAAAATTTAAAATGATAAAATTTGAGTATAACCTAGAGACTAAAATTTATGGGCACAAGTCCATTCTGATGTAAATAAATAAAGCAGGAGAAATAGCTTTTCATTACTGAATAATTACATACCAAGGGGATGTAGGCCTTGAATTACTGGGTGTGGTAGGCAGAAAAAATGCTTCCTCTCTCACAAAGATATTCATGCCATAATCCCTCAAATCTATAAATGTATTACCTTACATGTCTTGTGGACTTCAAAAATGTGAATAAGACTCAAATATACTAAATTATTTGGGTCCAAGTTAGTCGTAAGGGTCATTAGTTTTAAAGGGCAAATACAGAGAACTCCAAAACAATAATAACATTATACAAGTAAAAAAAAATTCATGGGAGGGTAGTGGAATGGTAGAGAATAATTGTTTTTTAATTAAAAAAATCCTAAAAAGGAATAAAAGGGAAAATGACAAGGAATAAAGAACAGGGAAAATAAAAGAGATAGGAAAAGGTAGATTTAAATCCAAGACATGGAATAGGTATGGGGAAAAAATTCTGAACTCTACATCTTTTAAAGGATTTCTTTAATGGGCTTGCCAGTTGCTTCTCTCTTTATTTGAAAAATTGGGACTCTATGTAGGTATGTATAAAAATCATTATGAATCATTATGAATAATGATTTTTAAAAGTTAAATATTTGTTGACTTAATACACTGGATATGAACATTAATAAAAGACAAGTCTGTGTGTGCTAGTAATGGGTTTAACTTAGTGCCTAGGCACTGTCCCTTAGCCTTTTTGCTGAAGGCTAGCTTCTATTGCTTGAGCCACAGCTCTATGCCTAGCTTTTTGTGGATATTTAGATATAAGAGTCTCATGAACTTTTCTGCCCTGGCTAGCTTTGTGTTATAATCCTCAGATCTCAGCTTCCTCAGTAACTAGGATTACAGGCCACCAGTGCCTAGCCAGAGGAATCCTCTTTATTTAAATTTAGATCTATTCCCTTCTTTTCCCTTCCCTACTTCCTTCATTCTTTTAACACTTTGTGCCCCAAAGAGAATTAAAGTGATTTATTGCAAATATCACAGTTTAAGATACAACACATTTTAGACTGCACCCTCTAGTCTAGGCTGGACTAGAGCTTCCTAGATCTGAAACAAAACTTGTTCTGGAGTCTTTCTAGAACCTTCTGTAAGTGGCTGCTAGGATCTTGAACAATGATGATAGAATTAGACCTCTGGACTCTCCAGCCCTAGCACCTGAAGCATAAGGAAGCCTTTTCTGTGGATAGCAAGCCCTGAGAACCTAGCTTCTTTCAAGAAGTTCATGAGGGATCAATCTCACAGCCAATACATCCAATCCAGGTCAAGTGTGCATTGCTGTGATGCCAAGTTGGCATCTCCTGGTTGCCAGTAGCAACAGACGTAGTGTACCCTGTGATTGTGAAAGTGTGAAGAAGGAGATTTGTGTTGAGCAATGGGAAGATAGGAGATGTGCAGCTTTTCTAGACCAGGTAATCAGAAAAACATTTGTACAACTGTCTTTCACCAAGAAGTAGATTGTCTCTGAGCCAGCAGAAAACAGCTTCTGCCACAGTACTCGCTTCACATCCTCAGGTCTGGTTGCTGATCTCTGGTGACTTTCAAGACCAACCTTAAATGTTTGTTCTTTTTTTTTTTTCACTTCATCAAGCTTTCACTCAATACACACTCTAAGCCAGGCACAGTGGTCTTTGATATACCAGGGCAGGGAAGGATGGGGGTAGAGTACATGTAGAGGAGAAGAGAGTTTTATAAGCTCAGCTTCTCTCTAGCAGGTGATTTAATAAATTGAGGGAAGTGACAGGTCAGAGAGACAGCGAGGCTTCTCAGGATCATCCCCACAATTGCTCTTTGGTGAGACTAGTGGCGATAAACTAGAGGTTGGCAAACAATAGCAGATGGCCATGAATCTGACTCACCAACCAATCCAGCTCACAGTTAAATCCATACACACACACATTATATATATATATATATATATATATATATATATATATATATATATATATATATAGGCAGCAAGCTGGATTTGTGTATTTATATATATATATATATATAAGCTGGATATATATGTGTATATATATATATACATATATATATTTCTATTGAAATGCAGCCACCCTCATTTATTTCCATATTGTCTATGGTTGCTTTTATTTAAAATGCCAGAGTTGAATAGTTGGGCAGCCGCTATATGCCTCTCAAATCCCTGGAGTATTTATTTTGGAAGGCCTTTTATGGAAAAATGTTCCTGACTTCTAGAGCAAGAAAGGGTCCATTCAATATGTCATCTGGAGACAACTAAACTAACCCTTGCTTGCCAGCAAGTAGCAGGCAGGAGAGGTGGGGCCGTAGACAGGTGGGCATTGTAGGATGAGCCTTAGCATGCTTTACATTTGTTGTAGGGAAGCTCAGGTTATGAGCCATATTGTACACACAGGCAGAATGACACAAGTCAGAAACAGCAAGGTAAAGCAGATCCTTCCTGCTACTGGCTAGTAGTCTCTGTGGAAGAAGATGGATGAAGGTCATGGATCCAGCAGTTGGATACACTCAGTTATGAACACCTATTGACAGAAAACAAATGTTGAGTGGAAAAGCAGGAAGCAGATTGAGATTTATAATGTAAAATTAAAAATAGATGTATAGGCTAGGTGTAGTGGTTTAGGCCTGTTATCTTAGCTATTCTGGAGGCAGAGAATGAGAAGATCATAGTTTGAGGCCATACTCAGCAAAATAAGTTTGCAAGACCCCCTCTTAATCAAACAAGCTAGATATTGTGGCACACACCTGCAGTGGGAAATAGAAGGATTATGGTCCAATCTGGTCTAGGCAAAGACTCTATCTTAAAAATAAGCAGAGTAGTAAGTGCAAAGGTTATGGTTCAAGGGATAGAGTACCTGTCTAGCAAGCATGCAATCTTGAAATAAAACCCTAATACTTCCAACAACAACCACAACAACACACATGCACATACACATCCACTGCTAAAGCTTATACCACTTATAAACAAAACAGTATGTACTCCTTCCTATCTGCGGGTCTTGCATCCATGAATTCAACTGTGGATCAAAAATATTCAGAGGAAAAGAATTGTGGTTATACACAGAAAGAACTTCTTTCTTGTCATTATTATGCAGCATGCACATTGTAGCAGGTATTATAGGTGATCTAAAAATTACTTAGAGTACATAGGGAGATATGCGTAAGTTATATGCAAATGCTTGCCATTTTCTATTTAAGAAAAAAACAACAAAACTTGAACATCTGCTGCTTTTGATATCCAGAGGGGATTTCCTAAATCAATCCCCCATGGATACCAAGATATGACTGTACATTCAACACAGTGTAATGGCTGTGTGTGTGTGTGTGTGTGTGTGTGTGCGCGCGTGCGTGTGTGTGTGTGTGTGTGTGTGTGTGTGTATGAGGAAACAAAAATGAGAATAAGGATGAGAATAAGAATGGATCTATGAATCAATACCATGGTGGAGAGGCCTCAAATAGATGACAGTGTGCTATGAGCTGAGAGTTTAGCCCACTCCACTTTGGTACTTGAAATCCAAGGACAGCAAGTAACATCTGAAATGGGAGGAAGAAAGGAGTAGCATGGAAACAATCTGGAGACTGGTCTTGATTCTCTTTCAGCTCTGATGGAAAAATGCATTTGTGACCTGGTGACAATCTGCAAGGTCTCTGCCTCCTAACCATTCGTATTTTGATGGCAGAAGTGGTGGAGGTGATGGTGATATGTGTATGTGTGGGGGGAGAGGCTGGTAGGGTAAGGTAGGGGTCAGAGCTGTTAGGACTAAGCCAACTGGGTAAATCCCTTGTTGGAATGTGGCATGTGGGTGGAGATAGAAGGTAGGCATCAGCTTTGTGGATGCTCACTGGGTGTCAAACTTGGTCTGTAGAAGTGGCGCTGTGGCTCAAATGGTAGAGCACTCACCTTGAGCTGAAGAACTGAAGGAAAGCACCCAGGCCCAGAGTTCAAGCCCCCTGACTGACCCCCCCCCAAAAAAAAAAATAAAGGGCTTTCACAAACTTGGTCTGACCTTGGCGAGAGCACTGAATGCAACACTGGGTTCTGAGTAGTCAAGGCTGAGCAGAAGCCATGGGCAACAGTGGTTTAAAGGACTTCAGCTGGATTCCTGGGGCAAGTGTCATTTTCCTTCTGCACTCAATTTTCACAACTTGAGAGACTCATTTTGACTCTCTTGGGATTGTGTCAGCATCCAACAAGGCAAAGTATATGACAGAACTCTGGGAATATGAAGACCCCTGAATTTTAGTTTGTCATACATTTTAGCAGTTTTTAGAAAAAAAAATTCTTCTTCTGATCTGCCTATCAGTTCAGCTGAGTGGTCAGAAAGAAAGAAAAAAAAAAAGGATGCTGATAAAAATGAACCTAAACAGCCAATGTACTACAAATGACTTAGAAAGAAAATCACTTTGTATGATATTTCTTAGTCTCTTCAAAAGGAACACGTATTTCTGCATGCAACTTCATCTTTAAAGCTCAAAACGTAAACAAAAATGGAACCAGTCCTTTCCAAGAGTTTCCAAACATTTCGTAGGTGCTTCTCTAAATGACCTAATTTATGGATGACCTCTATCAGCGTATCCCAGCTGTTGATATGGGACTTTATCCAGCCTTAATCCATCAGCCTGGGAAGACAAGAAAAATGGAGACATTTGGAAAGTTCCTAAGTCAGTGGATTATGTATCAGGAGAGAAATGAAAAAAGCACATTCTGAGACTTGTTCTTACTAATCCAATTAAGATCACTAAGGAACACTATAAATACACCAGCATCAACTTTTCTTATCAAATAGTTCAGAATATCTTAAAGTATCCTCTTCCCCATTTAAAAATATCTAGTAAATTTATAGTAGGCTCTAGCAGTAACATTCCCCTAATACACACATATACATTCACATGAATATTGCACATATTATATTTAGCTTTTGCAACACTAAGTTCAAAGAGCATACACAGTTCTAGGTTCTAGCATTATTGTTTGTTTGCATCCCAGAATGGCCTCATGTTTCTGGGCTCAGGTGATTCCTACCTCAACCTCCTAAAAGCTAGTACTATAAACATATATCCTGTCTCAGTTTACACAATGGGAAGATCTCACCTTGAATTTTATTATATATCATATTTTATATAATACATAATATTTATATATATTGACTCTGTATTTACCTATATAGAATTTACATGTATAATATTTACATCATAATACTTATATCTTATTTATATCACTAGTACCTTTTCATGCTAACATATTTTTACTTAGTAACATGATTTTAAAGTACCAAATAATGTCATTGTAGCTGGGCCCTGGTGGCTCACGCTTATAATCCTAGCTACTCAGGAGGCTGAAATATGAGGATCATGGTTGGAAGCCAGGCCAGGCAGAAAAGTCCTCATGAGGCTTTTATCTCCAGTTAACCACTCAAAAACCAGAAGTGGGGCTGTGGCTCAAGTGTTAGAATGCTAGCCTTGAGCACAAAGAAGCTCAGGGACATTGCCCAGGCCCTGAGATCAAGCCCCATGATTGACAAAATAATAATAATAATGTCATCATATGATTATTCCAAGGTTTATTTGGCCTTCTCAATATTTGTTTGCTTATACTGATTGCTAATATAAATAACATCTTTTTTGTTGTTGTTGGTCTGGCTTTTCAGAGTAGTTTATTGGAGATTAGAGTCTCATGGACTTTCCTGCTTCGAACTGTGATCCTCAGATCTCATCCTCCTGAGTAGCTAGAATTATAGGCATGAGCCACCAATGCCTGGTTAATATAAACAATGTCTCTAAGAATATTATTTTACATATTTTACATATATTATCTGTGGATCTTCAATAGCATTGCTAATTATTTACTGGGATAGTTCATGGAGTTGGAATTACTTGGGCAGAGATAAACACTGCAGATGTAAGTTCTAAGTTGTTTTCAAAGCCACTGTAATATAGCCTACATACTTGCAGGTCCATCTTTAGAAAAGCAAATCCTGGCCCATGTGAAAATTGTAGCTAACAAATTATTTTGTTCTCTCTAGCATCCTTTTAAAGAGTAGTCCATGATGACATGTATATTATGTGCTTTCCTGTGCAACACCACATATTCTGCTGCTTAAATTGGCTCAGCATTATAGAAAAAGGAGGCTTCTTACACACATTGCTCCTCTGGAGGAGTCCAGGCTCTCCTACTCAATGATGGCAAACTCCCCTCCAAATATGTGTGTGTATGTATGTGTGTATATAATGTGTATATGCTATACTATGTATATGTACTATGTACTATGTATATATTAGATTATATATATGTGACCCTGATATGTTCTATGCAAATGGCAGTATTTATAGACCAGTATGTAATACTGTGTGGTATGGAGAAAACACAGACAGGGCAGCCTGCATGAGGGATGACTAGAGAGCATTGTACAATTCCCCCCAAACACACAAGGAAAGCAACAGAAAGATTCTTCTTCCAATGGAAGAAGAACAGGACACAGAGAGCTGTGCTTCCCAGTGCTTGAGGTAGTATGTGTGTGTGTTTGTGTGTGTGTGTGTGTGTGTGTGTGTGTGTGTGTGTGTGTATGTATGTATGTGCACACATGTGCTGGTACTGGGGCTTGAACTCGGGGCCTTGTGTCCTCACTTAACTTTTCCATTCAAGGGTGGTACTTTACTACTTGAGCCACACCTCTACCTCCAGCTTTTTAAAATTATTTTTATTTTTCATAAATACTGTACAGAGGGGTTACAGTTACATGCGTAAGGTAATGAGTGCATTTCCTATGGAGCATTGTTAACTCCTCCTTTGTTTTTTCCCTACCATCCCTTCCCTCCCCACCTCCCCAGCTCCTCTTTCCCTCCCCTCCCCCCACTGAAGTTGTAAAGTTGATTTTCAACATAGTGTTTTTCACATCCCATTGTTACAATGGATCAACCTGTATTTTTTTTTTTTTTTTGCCAGTCATGGGGCCTGAACTCTGGGCCTGGGTGCTGTCCCTCAGCTCTTCAGCTCAAGGTTGGCGCTCTACCACTGGAGCCACAGCACCACTTCCAGCTTTTTCTGCTTATGTGGTGCTGAGGAATCGAACCCAGGGCCTCATGCATGCAAGGCAAGCACTCTACCACTGAGCCACCTTCCCAGCCCCTCAACCTGTATCCTTATTTAAGCATTTTGTTATTTCCCTTCCCCTCCCCAAAGTAGAAAAATGTATATACAAGATGCAGGGTACAGGAATCAAATACAGTGAAAACAGGGGTGGGAGAAGAACATACAAAAAAAGAAAAACAAAAACATCACATAGTATATTATAAATACTTTAAAAACAATAGCAAGAAAGAAAAAAACCACCTGTGTCCCTATCTTGGGGTTCATTTTACTTAACATCATCTTATATGGTCATATGTACATAGCTTTTGACCTTTTCTGCTTATCCTAGACTATATACCAGTTATTGTAAATAAAGGAAACCATGGGACCTATGTTTCTTTGGGCCTGGCTTACTTTACTTAATATAATTTTTTATTTTTTGTACATTTTTATTGTAAAAATACTGTACGGAGGGGTTACAGTTACATGAGAAAGGTAATGAGTACATTTCTTATTGAGCATTGTTGCCTCCTCCTTTGTTTTTCCCTACCATCCCTTCCCTCCCACCTCCACAACTACCCCCCCCCCCCACCAAAGTTGTAAAGTTTGTTTTCAACATAGTGTCTTGTACATGTCAGTGTTACAATGGATCAACCTGTATCCTTATTTCAGCATTTTGTTTTTTCCTTTCCCCTCCCCGAATTAGAGAAGTGTATATACAAGATGCAGGGCACCGACATCAAATACAGTGAAAACAGGTGTCATACCCTGGGGGAGGAACATACAAAGAAACAAAAAAAAATCACGTGGTACATTATAAATACATTAGAAACAATAGCAAGAAAGAAAAAAGATATTTGTGTCCCTATCTTGGGGTTCATCTCACTTAACATCATCTTATATGGTCACATGTACATAGCTTTTGACCTTTTCTGTTTGTCCTACACATGTACTAGTTATTGCAAATAAGGGAAACCATGGGACCTATGTTTCTTTGGGCCTGGCTTACTTCACTTCATATAATTTTTTCCAAGTCTTTCCATTTCCTAACAAATGGGGCAATGTCATTCTTTCTGATGGAGGCATAGCTAGCACATTTTCTTGATCCATTCATCTACTGAGGGGCATCTGGGTTGGTTCCATATCTTAGCTATGGTAAATAATGCTGCGATAAACATAGTTGTGCTGGTAGCCTTAGTATGACCTTGTTTGTGATCATTTGGGTAAATGCCCAAAAGTGGGATTGCTGGGTTATAGGGGACTCTATGTAGAGTCTTTTGAGGAACCTCCATGCTGCTTTCCAAAGTGGTTGAACAAGTTTACACTCCCACCAACAATCCAGTAGTGTTCCCTTCTGTCCACATCCCCTCCAGCATCTGTTGTTATTAGATTTCTTGATTATAGCCATTCTAACTGGGGTGAGGTGGAATCTCAATGTTGTTTTGATTTGCATTTCTTTTATGGCTAGAGAGGTTGAGCATTTCTTCATGTGTCTATTGACCATTTTTATTTCCTCTTTAGAGCAGTTTCTCTTTAAGTCTTTATCCCACTTATTTATTTATCAGGCAGTTGTTTCTTTGAGGATTAATTTTTTGAGTTCCAAGTATATTTTAGATATGAGACCCTTGTCCGTTGTAAGGCTAGTGAAGATCTTCTCCCAATCTGTGGGCTTTCTATTGATCTTGCTAGCTATGTCCTTTGCCATGCAGAAGCTTTGCAGTTTCATGCAATCCCACTTGTCCAATCTTTCTTTGATTTGTTGTGCTTCTGGGTCTTTATTAAGAAAATTTAGGCCTGTTCCAAGGAGCTAGAGTTTCTCCTATTCCTTCCTGTAATGTTTTCATGGTGTCTGCTTTAACTTCGAGATCTTTGATCCATTACCTCCAGCTTATTTTTTGCTGGTTAGCTGGAGATAAGAGTCTCACAGACTTTTCTGCCTAGGCTGGCTTTGAACTGTGATCTTCAGATTGCAACCTGCTGAGTAGCTAGGATTATAAGCATCAGCTACCAGTCTTTGGCTTAAAATTTACTTTTAAAGCAAATGCTAGTTTTGACATACTGTTTTGGGACTGTCCAACTTTGAGTGAGGGAGAGGAACAGGAATAAACTAGGGGGTTCTCAGGAACAGTTTGGAAATCAGGACCAAGAGCTGTATGTACAAAAGGATGGGCTCAGGGACTGGGGTTCAGACAGACCTCTAGAAAATACCAATATCTCTTACTCAGTGAGGGTGGGTAGTTTCCCTGTTCATCTACTGCTCTGTTCTGAGAGCCACACCATTGTGGTCCAATGATACTTTCTGATAGTGAGTACAGGAGTTTAATACCCATTTAAACTGGAGAGTTACGACATTTGGGGTTGAGGAAGGGGAACGCACTTCAGTTTGGAGGCTAGTGCTTAAATCTCTCAGCCATTCCTGAAAAAGAGCTTTTTCCTAACTCAGGGCTCTATGACTTCCTTTTGGCAGTTCCTAGAGTTGTTTGCATGGAGCCTGGATGGAAATAGCCAGTTTTTGTAGGGCTTGCCTGGCAGGCATGCCACAATAGCTGCTTCTGAGTCACCACTGGGAAGGCAGGCTGAAGGAGGGGGGGAAGGCATACACTAACAATTACAGGCTAACAGAAGAACACCAATTAAGTTCTAGTTTTAGCCAAAGTGGAAAGGGTGATCTTTAACCTCACCATAATGAGTTGTCCCCATGATTTAAGGATCATTTCTCACTGTAATCTATCCTTTATTGTTATTATTTATTTTTGTTTTTTATTTTATTGTATAGGTGATGTACAGAAGGGCTACAGTTACATAAGTAAGGAAGTAAGTACAATTCTTGTGGAACATTGTTTAATCTTTCCTTCTATACAGCATTTTCCAACACTGCAGGGAGTCTCTGTAATGCCCATTTCTACTTTGTCAAATGACTCCCTATTAGACTGTCCTGTAGGGGGTGCTAGAGGGAGTGTGTGCAGCTGAAATGGAAGAGGGGACTTGTTTCTTCTTACTTCCTCCTAATTTCGCTCTCTCTTTTCTTGAATTATCCTAGCCTGTGAAGCACCTAGGGTGGCTGCTTTCTGAAACTGCTACCTCTGTGACACTGCAGGACTGTCTTGTTCTTTCGGATGCCTGGGTAATTTTATCACTTGCTGACAATTCTTTATATTAAATCTATTCTTTACAAATAGTTGACCGAAACCTAATTCACCCATTGAGTATATGTAGGTCTGTGCACGTACTTACAGAAAAGCGACCAGGAAAGGTACAAGTATCTTTCTTTTTTATAGGGTGCTTTGACATGTTTGTTGGTCACTAATATTATCTGGCTTTTATGATATGTCCAGCACACAACTAGGTGGTAGAGACGTGGTTCTGAAGAGACACAATCACTGTCCTCAGGGAGTACAGTGGCTGATGAAAGATGTGGTAGTTTGTTCTGTGCTGCTGTAACAGAATACCACAGACTGGCTGATTTAGAAAGAACAGAAATATGTATTTCTTCTAGAGGTTGGGAAATTCAAGATTAAAGAACCAATAGGTTCTGTCTTGAGGTCCTAGCACTGAGAAAGGAGGAAGGGGAAAGAGGATGGGGAAGGAGGAAGGGTGGGTGGGAGGGAGAGAGGGAGAGAGGGAGACAGAGACAGAGACAGAGACAGAGACAGAGACAGAGACAGAGTCTTGTGTAGTGACATTTGTCCATTCATCAGAGAAGAGCCCTCATGGCCTAAATATCTCCTATTAGGATCCAATTCCAAAAACAGGGGCATTGAGGGTTATGTTTTCAGCATATGAACTTTTGATAAATTAGCGGAGACCCAGTCAAAGCATAGCAATGCCTACCACAGGAATTGCCAGCAGGGAGGGAGGTTCTGCATGTTTTATGCTGCATGTCACATTTCCCACACAATTAATTATAGTTAAAAGCTCTTCTTCTCTCTTTCTCTTTCTCTTTTCCTCTTTCTCCCTTTTCCCCTCTCTCCTCCTTCCTCTTCTTCTCCTTTCTCGTGCTCTCTCTCCTCCCTCTTTCCCAGTAGTGTTGGATGAGTGAGTGCTCTGTCACTCGCTAGCAGCGCATCTAAGGACGTGTTTACCTACCCCAAGTCCTGTTTCCTCTTCCATAAAGCGGAAGTTGCATTCTTATTTGTCTCTACCTCTTAGTGCTATGAGGCCTATGTAAGACAATGCACAGCAAGTGCTTAGCCTAGTACTTACTACACACTACATGCACAATCACCTGTGGCTGTCAAAGCTAAGAATCCCCTAGATTTTCTTTAGGTGGAACTGGCTAACTTGGAGAAGGAGCAAAGAGCTCACCAGGGGGAAAGTATGGCTGTGAGGCAGGAGGAGGGAAAAAAAAGAGTCTGATGGCATGGTTCTCGATGACACTAATACCAGCATCACTACAGCAATAACTTGGTCCTTATCTACCAGCCAAGAAGCCAGCACAGAGAATGAAAACCTTAGGCAGGGTTCGCCTCACTTTCTCTATAGTACTGGACTTGTACTTGCTAAATGGGTGTTTTGCTGCAGAGTCACACCTCCACCCCTTTTTGTGCTGACTATGTTTTAAATAGGATCTTGCTTTCTGCCGGAGTGTGTACCTGGACTGTGATACCATTGTTGCTCGAATGACAGGCTTGCTCCACCATGCAGAGCTTCTTCCATTGAGGTGGAATCTCACCAACTTTTCTGCCCATAGCTGGCTTGGAACTGTGATCCTTCCAAAGTCTGTCAGCCTCCCAGGTAGCTACTATAACAGGCCTACGCCACGGTGTCCAGCTCTGGGCTGAGAAGGGCTCACAAACATTTCAGCCCAGGCTGGCCTCCAAATATGATCTTCCTGCTCAGCTTCCCAAGTAGTTAGGATTACAGGGGTAAGCCAAGCTTGGAGCTCTCCTTTCTTGGGACCGGCTGCTTTCCCCAGCTGCTGGCTGAGTTCATGGCACATCCCAGCTCTTACCTTCCCACTGCTTGCTCTCACCTCCCACCATCAGTCTCAGAGAAGGAGGCACAAACTACTTCTCAGTCCATGATTGGAAAATGTAAAATTTTCAAGGAGTGTTTTGAAATATATATCAGTAATGCCTTAGAGCAGAGGGATGCAATTTCTGTCCCCAAATAGCTGCAAATCTCAATTTCTGTACCTTGCATGTTTATCAGAAGGGATTCTGTGAGTCCATTTCTTATTTCATGTTCATTTTTCAATCAAGTTTCTTTAAAATTCAGCACTCTGCCATTCTCATCACCACCTTTCATCAGCTGCTGCCAGACCTCTTGGCAAACTCTTAGTGGTCAATTCTCATGGCACCCTGTGTTGTTCAATTACCCTCACTTCCCAGAGAATGGCAGGCCAATGGCTCCTTCGTGGTTGTGGTGGACCTACATGTCTGGGATGGGGGGCTGCAGTTCTGGAGTTTTCTGAGTATTACTTGACCTGGGTAGACATCAAGAAAATTCCAAGATTGCCATCTACCTGGAACAGCATGTTGATGAGAGAGGATATGGCTAAACATCAAGAGCCAAGACAGAAAACCTGACGCTACTATGTTAGCAAGGGATGAATAAAGAGGAGGAATGGTCTCAGCATTCGTAGCATCTGGGTTTGTAGAAATGTGTATTTCTGGGTCCTTACCCCAGTCTTGATTAAGAGATTCTGTAAGTGGGGCTGAGCAAGTTAAGATTGGTCCAGTTTAAGTTTGAGAATCATGATTTTGTACCTACCTTACTTTCTCTCTCTCTCTCTCTCTCTCTCTCTCTCTCTCTCTCTCTCTCTCTCTCTCTCTCTCTCTCTCTCTCTGTCTCTCCCTCTCTCTCTCTCTCTCTCTCTCTCTCTCTCTCTCTCTCTCTCTCTCTCTCTCTCTCTCTCTCTCTCTCTCTCTTTCTCACACACACACACACACACACAGAATATAGAATTTGGGTATTGTGCGAATGCTAATCAGAAAAAACGACTGAGTCATTAGTCTCCAACCAATGTTTAGAAGCATCCCAGGTGGACACAGAAAAGAACCATCATACATAGAACCACATAAGCAAAGCTTGGGGCGTGTATCTGCGCCAGGCATTCATGAATGTAAGTGGTTTTGCAGGTGGAAGACCTAGGGATGAAGTCCTGGAAAGAGCTAGATTGAGCATGGGTTCCCTAATTTTTTTTTAATCTCACCAGCCCTGCTTCTTCTTTCCTCCAGCTACTGCTCCTTCTCTGATTCTACTTCCAGTGTTCCTTTATTTTGGGCCCCCAGTGGTCTCTATTGTCTACTAGTCATATTTCTTCCTTTCCTTCCTTGTATCTTCTGTATGATTCTCTACCATGATCACTTCAATAGATCTTACCTTTACTACTCTGCAAATCTCATGTTACATTCTATTAAGTGTCTTCTATTTTTTTACTCTTTCTTTTGAAAACCATTGTGGCTCATCCCCTTGACCTGTTAGCTTTCTTAAACCTTTTGATAGCTAAAAATCCAGAGTTCAGCATTATGTTAAGTCTGGCTTTCTTGCACTTGAAAAAGGACAAGTGCTTATTAGCATTCAAAAGTGATTCACTCTTGTATTTTCTTCCTAATGTTTTACTTTAATCAAGAGAACAGAGCAAGGGGGTCCTGTGGTTGGGCCATCCATTAGACATGACTACCATCTCATGGTTCCTGGAATCTCTCAGGGTCAAGTGCCTTTTGCTTGGCTACCAAATTTGTCAAGTGAATAATGTGGTCGTCCTGGACAAAGCACTTTTAAGATTTTTACCCACAATGACACTAGTGCTTTATCATTGTAGACACAGGAACCCACATGCTTTGGCTCTGAAACTGTAAAACAAACTCATCAATTCCTGATGTTTCTCCCCTGAGGTGTAAGCTCATAAGAATGTTTTGTGGAGTTAGGGGAGAATAAGAAGGAAGTGTGATAAAGTGGTTAAGAATAGAAAGAGACAGTCATGGTGACATGGCAAAAAACATTGTTTAAGATCTGATGCAAGCAAGTTTATGCTAAGAACAAGGTGTTTGTAGTGGAGGAAAGTCTACTGTTATCTTGAATACTACACACTTTCCTAAAGCCAGCGCAAAAAAGTCTTGTGATGGTAAACAGGACAGAGAAGGTGATGTGTGTTGGAGGCTGTATTTAGGTGAGATATGGACATGAGTATGGGCCAGTATGACAGATCAGGAAGCCTGGCTTAGCTTACCAGCAGCCTAGATGCCCGCTTTAGTGAGAGTCAGGGGAAAACCACTGGTCTCATTGCTCTCCTGAGCACTGCAGTGTTAGGCTTTCTGAAAAGGTGCCACCCTTACTGCTTGCAGGTGCTTTAATTTTATTTCAGTAAATATTCATATCGTAACCATTATCAAAAGTGGCAGTAGAAATAAAGACTTTATTAGTTGGGTCCTCAATGTTCTTTGTCAGCATTATGAGAATGATTTTTGTTGTTGTTGTTTATATACTTTTGAAGTGGGTTTTTGGAAGAACAAAGAGTGTACGGTTTCCCAGTCTGAACAAGAGGAGTTCAAGGCAGTGATTGTGTTACTCCTGAGTGGAAATGTGTGTGAGGTCGATTATTCAAACCTTACCCCACTCCAGACCCTTCCCAATGCACTTTAGGGCCTACCCTGACTATCTCTGCTTTCCCTGTTCTCTTAATTTTTTCCCTGTCAAAAAGAAAACTGGGCCAGATGTAATGGCTTATATCTATAATCCTAGCCAATCAGGAGGACCGTGGTTCAAGGCCAGCATCATAAAAAAAAAAGCAATACCCATCTCACTCAGTAGGCTGGTTAGGGTGATTCCTATCTATTACCCTATCAACATGGGACAACATAAACAGGAGGATTGTGGTCTGGGCTGGCCCAGGCATAAAGATATGAGACTCTATGCAAAAAAATAAATAGAGCAAAATGGGCTGGAGCAGTGGCTCGGGTTGTATAGTGCCTGTATCACAAGCTCAGGGCTATCAGTTCAAACCCAGTATTACTAGATCACTCTGGTGATTTCAAAATATCACCTGGCCTGCCAAGTTTGTATTTTTTAAGTATATAGACTCTGAGCTAAAAGGCATAACTTGCCTTCTTCTTTTACATTTAATTACCTCCTCGCTTCACCCCCACTCCTCTTCTTCCGCAGGACCACCACCACCAAAGTTCTCAATTACCTAATGGGTGCTGAGTGATCTCAGGTGACTACCTGAATTGGGGGAGGGGAGGAGAGTTGTCTACAGTACAGACTTAGCCAGCCAGTGTTCAGCCTATTTTCCCATCTCGGAATCTCCTTTGCTTCAGCCTTAGCTACGAAATAAATCATCTGGTGACAGATCCAAGTATGCCACACAGATCAGGCAACGTCGAGGGGACTCATTCCTCCTATGGCCAGACTGAGGAATCTCACACACTGGAGACTCTCACTCGCTGAGACCTGGCCTCTTTTCTCAGGGAGTTGTTGACACAAGAATTATTCAATTACTACAGCCCAGTGTGGCCCATGGGGAAGGTGAAAATCTTATTCTTGAATGTCTAATTACTATTCCTTCTCACCTTCTGAGGATGTCCTCTGGGAGCCCCCATCAGGTTCTGGTTGGAGTACAGCTGGCCTCACAGTGTGAACACTGCCCAGAAATATTGTGATCCCAGAACTGACCCTGGTGGAGCTCAGTGATGATCTGAATAATGTAAAGTGCTGAATTATTCACCACACTTCCCTTAGTCGCCCTTAGAAGTAACTGAGGAGACCACTGGGAGCCATTAGAAGTAAACAAAGACAAGCAAGGAGGCCAGGTGTATTTTACTTAAGCCTTCTGGTTCTGGCAACACCTATAATTAAACTCCCTGCCCTGTCCACCTCTCCAGTAGGAGGGGTGCACTGGACAGTTGTGGATTAATGAATCTTTTTTGGAGGAACTTCTCATACTTCAGATTTCTCAGGCTAAGTAGCAAATGAGAAGTAAGAGTTGCCTGCCTGGGAGCTGAGGCCCAATACTGAGCAACTAAGCCATTCAACAAGTTGAGCCTTTTCTTTGTCGCCTCTGTGGCTCTCATTTTGACTGGTAATACAGGAGTGTAGGGAGTGGTTAAATGTATAGGGTGGAAGAAGTGGGCAGACTCTGGTGTGTGTGTGTGTGTGTGTGTGTGTATGTGTACATGTGTACATGTGCACTTGGGTTGGTATTGGGGTTTGAACTCAGGGCCTGAGCTCTCACTTGGCTCTTTCACTCAAGGATGGCAGTCTACCACTTGAGCCACACTTCTACTTTTGGCTTGTTGGTGATTAAATGGCTATTAGAATCTCATAGTCTTTTCTGCCCAGGCTGTCTTCTAAAGACCATCTTTGCCTCCTGAGTAGCTGGGATTATAGATAGGAGCTACCAGTGGCCTGGCTCTGGATTTTCTTTTTTTATGACCCAAAGACCATTTCTGTCTGGTATGGTCCCTTTTCTCAGACGACTGACCCAGGAGGAGAAAGCATTAGGGAGATTCACAAGAATTCTTTTTATTTTATTATTCATTGTTTTAGAATTATTATTATTATAAATATTCATTTCTATTCCTAAAGCCAGGAGAGAAAATATTTCCCTTATTTTTTTATCTCATCTGCACTACAGCAAGTATGTCAAGCTCCTCTCAGATCCCTGGGCAAGTCCTTGGTATTCTTGTCCCCATCTGCTACCCATCCCTCATGGGTGTGTGGCATTACTTTTCTTATAACTAGATCATTTCAACAGGGCTATTGCCACCAAATGCCCCCAATCCTTCTATATCAGGAGATTTCAACAGTAACATGAGTGACATTTGTAGCAGATTGGGAGAAGACATTTTGGTTTTTATGTCATATGCAAGTTATATGTTCCTGCTTTCAGCATTACATTTTATTTTCTTTTTTACTAAATACCCAGTACAAGAGAAGCAAAAGGTCAGGGAGTGATAGACTGCCTCAAATACTTCAGGACCACCAAGTTCCTCACTAGATAGATGAAAAGTGAATTAAGAATCCTTGGCAGATTCGAATCAAGCAGGTAGAGTTTCTCCACTAGAGCAAATGAACTTCCAGTTGAATAACTTTCTTAGAAATACCCTTGCTACTCTCTAATGTGATCCTTGCAATGACCTCAGTTTACTCCTGGGCTATGTCATGAGTTTTAAGTATGACAGTGACTTTTAATTAAATCTTGCTTATATATAGTTAATGGGCTAAGACAAATGACCAAAGTGAGGGCTGGGTCAGGGGAGGAACACAGACTTACGATGATTTTTCTCCCCCATCATAATGATAGTTGAGAAAAGTAATAAAGTGATCTACTCTGAGGTGAGTTAGTATAAATACTATTTCCCCTATTTGTTCTCCTACATGAGTTCTGCAATGATTTGGAACAGCCAGTCACGCTCAAGAAATGACTATACATCTATCTGCAGAAGCTTAAAAATCCAACATTTCCATTTAGCCAAGAACTGCAGCGAGGTCTGGGCTTTGTGCCATCTGTACTGGGATCCTTGAAATTTGAGATGACAAATCTTCAGGGTCACCTTTCTCTCTTTTCTCTATTTTTTTTTCAAGCATGGCAAGAGAATTCAAGGGTTTACTCTGGAAACTTTTGCACACATACCTGCTAAATGCACACCAGCTGGCCCCATTTGCCTGGCCTCATTTCTTGTATGATTCTGCCTTCTTCACTCTTTCTCCCCCAACCCAGATTCTAAATTAGGAATTGGATTTAAAAGTTGAGAGCCCTGCTTGCTCTACTCAGCAGCAGTGCTGCATATGACCTTAGTCAATCACGGCGTCTGCATGCTTTTTTTTTTTTTTTCTCTCCATCATACCATTCCCTGAACTACCTAAATGAGTGGTCCTTGTAATTAGTTTATGGAAAATGAAAAGAAGAAACTGTGGGCCTCTGAATCTTTGAAGATGTATTTGGATGGCTTTCCCTGAGCTCTGGGCAGAAGGGTGGCACATTATAAGACACATACTCACTGTCACTATCTTGGAGAAATACAGACAACTCAATAAGTCCACAGCATGGTAGATAGAACACACTAGAAGGTGAGTTTCCAAGGTAGGTTATCAGAATGTTTCTTCTAATTCTCCACTTATTCTAAGCCAGTGATCTCAGATTTCCTCTGTGGGCCTGTACAGGAAGGCCAAAGATCTAACCCTGAGGGCTTTGAAGTCCCTGGACTAAGAGGCCCTAAATATGTGGTCCTCACAGATTTGTGGGCCTATGGACTCCATGGAAATAATACAATGGAACTCTGATGAAAAAATGAAAAATCTTCATTTCTACTAGCATTAAACTGGAAATACTTTCTTGAATTACGAACGCGAGAAGCCAGCCACAATAGATTTAGCAGGGCCTGTGTCTTTCTCGCAACAGAAATTAAAGATCTTTTCCTATGACAATATTATCGCTACACATTCCTTAAAAAAATACCATTCGCTCTGATTACTGCTCTGAAATTGCAAAACTTATTATAGATCAGCTGCAGGATCTGGTTGAGTTAATAAAGAAGCACATGTATAACATTATATCACACGTTCTTATTAAAAATATTTTTCTACTTCAATATAATTGGTTTCCTTTGAAAATATATGGATTTGACTTCGTGTGTTTTAAAAACATTGCTCTGTAAGGGCTATCTAGAGTCTGTAGCAAAGGAAGATTAAGACTACCTGTCAATGCCACAGGTCCAGGCTCTCCTCTGACTAATTTGGGGTCACTCTGAACTTCCAATCCCTCCTGTTGAAAGAATATGACAATAATTCCCCATATGGTTGATGGGAACATTAAATGAATTGATAAATGGCAGGATGCATTGCAAACAGAGAAGTACTATACACAAATCCCAGACAGTAATAGGCAGACATTCCAGGAACTTCTTTTACTCAATATCTCTAGCATCAAGTCAGTGATGAGGGGAGATGAAAGAAAACTCTTATGAGGGCCTGAGAGTTCTCTGCGAACAAGAGGTTGTAAGAGAAAAAGTCCATTTGTAGCTTGAATTATCATGAATATGTTTAAGAATATAATGAGGTCAGATAGACGGGTAAAAAAAAATCTCTGCTTTGCTTAATTACAAACTGAGTGTCTGTGACAATTTTTTTTAAAAATTCTCTAAACTTCACTTTGCACATCTGGAAAATGGGATTCTTGGTAAAGATCAAATAATATTTGTTCCTTGGGCCAGCAGGTAGGATTCAAGATCCATGACTGGGTCTTTTCCAGATCCACTGTTTCTTAACCTTCCACAAATGGACCAGATGACAGAGAAGTGCAAGTGTCAGCAGAATTTCCTCACAAATCACAAGTCTGGTAGTGTTATGTATTTTACTTTATATTTATTTATTTTTTCTATCCAAGCCAGCAAATCCTTGGGTTTGAACTCAAGGACATAATCAGAAACCTTGCTTTTCAGCAACATGTTTCATATGAGTTTTTTAATTTTATTTTTTTATATTACCTTTATCAGATGAGTTTTATGATCTGTATTTGCAGTGCTGTCTGTTGATGAGCTTTTTTTTTGACCTTTTTTTCTGGTCAACTGTAAAGGTCATAGGCCCTGTGGTGCCACTGTAACTTTACCACACTAGAATCCACACGGCTACCCACTATACTAGCTATATGCAGCTAATTTTAAATTAATTTAATCTAAACACACCATTTCTTAGTTGTAGCAATCCCACTTCAATAATTCTGTAGCCACAGGATTATTGATCCTAGATCATTTTCCACCATTGTGCAAATGCCACTGGGCAGCTCTGTGACTTTGTGAAGAGTTAAGTCTCCTGAAATAACCTAGAAACAAGACAACAAACAACATGGACTGTACTTCTGAATCCCCATCCCCACCCAGGTGAATCATAGCAGGCTCCAGATACGGGAATGTCAGACCTGTTTGCATTGAGCACTGAGTATGTCACCATCATACCCCTGACCACCTGGCCCCTGGACCTCACAATGTACCCCAGGAATGTTCTGTGCAGGAACAAGGAGCCTGCTCTGTGGATGCCTGTCCTTCCCTTTGTACTCCTCCTACCTCATTTCTTCATAAAGTCTATGGTTGTTCTGTTGGATGGAGCTATGGCCCCATCCTCTGATAGCCTGCCCTCTTCTGGATGTACCTCATTAGAATTTAAATTAAAAAAAGAAAAGGAATTGTAAGAAGAGTGGTGATCCTGGTATGAGCTCCTCTTTGTGTGGATCACACACACTCAGGGAGAGCCTTTGATTTGTGATATTGCTGTTCTGCTTTGCTAAATCTCATTGAGCTGCTGGAATGGAAGTCACAAAACCAGCTTCCCCGATGGGATGGATTTCTAAGTGAAGTTAAGCATTCCTGCTGCCTCAGTTTCTTCTTTTATGATGCCACTTCTCACCTTCCAAATACAGTTGTCCACTCTTGTCTTCACTCAGGGATTAAATGGTAACCCCTAGTGGATACCTGCAATGACAGATGACACCAAACCCTGCCTATACAATACTCTCGCCTACATATGCATATGCATTATAAAGTTTGATCTATAAATTAGGCACAGTAAGATTTAAAACAATGATGACAAAACAGAATAGTTATTACAAGGTACTGTAAGGAAAGTTACATGAATGTGCTCCCCCCTCTCCCCCAGGACCCTCCACACTTTGATAGTGGATTTGATAACTGAGATATCTCTAAGTGACAGATGTGTGGGTAATGTAAGCATGGAAATACTGGGCAAAAGGAGTCACATGCCAAGAAGGACAGAGTAGAATTTCATCAAGGCTCTTCAGAATGGTTTGTGAATTGCTCATTCCTGGAATTTTCCAACTAATACTTTTGGGCTGCAACTGACTATAAGTGAAACCAGGGAAAGCACAAGTGCAGGTGAAGGGAGGACCATATATATGGATATGTCATGAACAGGAGGCTTATGAACTCTTTCCCACGAAAATCTACTCTCATATGTGAGTTTGGAGAGATGCCTTTTTCCATGAACCACAGTAGTGTCCCCCCCCCCCCAATGATCTGGTGGGTCTTTGTCACTAGAAAGTTATAAGACTGAGAGGAAGCTGGGCGTTGGTGGCTCATGCCTGTAATCCTAGCTACTCAGGAGGCTGTGATCTGAAGATTGAGGTTCAAAGCCACCCAGGCAGGAAAGTCTGTGACACTCTTATCCCAGAAATGGCACTGTGGCTCAAGTGGTAGCCTTGAGCTGAAGAGCTGAGGGACAGCGCCCAGGCCCAGAGTTCAAGTCCTACGACTGACAAAAAAGAAAGAAAAAAAAGACTGAGAGGGCAGGAGGCTCGGGTAACTCTCAGCTATCAAAGTTCAGTCCTTAAAGACATCTCCCTGCTGGAGTGGAACCCCAGATATTTCATAGCAGAACAGCCTCCCTTCCTCAACTCCCAGATCTCTCCTAACTCTCAATAACTACTCAAGGCCATATCATCCAGGCAAAAGCTAATTTTTTTAGCTTTATTATTATTTTTTTAATTGTGAAAATACTATACAGAGGGCTTACAATTACATGGGCAAGATAATGAGTACATTTCTTATCAAGCATTGTAGCCTCCTCCTTTGTTTCCCCTTCCCATCCCTTCCCTTCCTCCCCCCGCACCTGCCCACCCAATCCTTCTCCCTTCTTCCCCCACCAAAGTTGTAAAGTTTGTTTTTGACATAACGACTTATACATCTCATTGTTGCAATGGGTCCACCCGTATCCCTATTTAAACGATTTGTTTTTTCCCTTCCCCTCCACAAATTATACCGACATCAAATACAATGAAAGCAGGGGTTATACTGTGGGGGAGGGACATACAAAGCAACAAACAAATAATCTTATAAATGTGTTAGAAACAATCGCATGAAAGAAAAAAAAAAACACTTGAATACATATCTTAGGGTTCATTTCCCTAACATCAACTTATCTGACCTTTTCTGAAACAAGCTAATTTTTATCTGAGGGCAACTAAAAATATAATCAAGGAGGTAAAGCTGTTTCCTTCAAAGCATACTATTTTCTGATGACTGTGCATGTTTTGAGACTGCAGAGACAAAAAGATGTGCATTTGTCAATATAGATAGAGCTTGTGCGGTTTGAAATTAAATACAATAGATTGTCTAGAAAAGCCCAGCTTCTATGCCCAGTGCGATCTATTTTGGAGGGCAAAAAAAAAAAAAAAAAAAAAGAAGAAGAAGAAGAAGGAGAAAAAGAAGAAGAATTATTTTTATTTGAAGTCTTGAGCAGAGGGAAATAAAACCACTTACAGGCACTGACATGTCTTTGAATAGGAATGCTGGTGAGAAAGAGCCCCATTCTGCATTGTCCCTGGGGTGAGGCTGCCTTTCACTGGATGTTAAATCCCAGAATCTTCTCCTTGCCTGGAAGAAGCCAACAGATAAAGATGAATGAACTTTCCTAATAGCCTTAGTATTTAAAGTCATAGCAGACAAGCCCTTCTCTGAAGACTGATTTAATTCCAGGGCTATGTCTTTGAGGGCTGTAGAATAAACACTGGGCCATTGGTCTGGGCAGGTGACTCACCATGAAGCAGGGGGGCTGTCCCCAGAATACATAAGGCTTGTTTGCCCACCTCCTTCTTCCAGAAGCTCGTTAGTATGCACCTACTTAGCTCACAATTCAGAGAAGGTCGTTCTGTTCCCAAGAAGCCATTCAGTCATAATAGATATGGTTAGAATGATAGCCCAGAGGCTGTGGGTTAGGAAAACACATTTATTAGACAAGGCCCGAGACCGCAATAATTAAGTGACACAAATGAACGCAAGTTAATGAAATCTCAATTGGATTGAATGTGCTCAACCACTGCCTCCTCCCTGGCCTTGTGCAGCAGTCTCAGGAAGTGGCACAGGGAAGACTTGGGAGTACAGTGATGCCCCAACTCCTCCCAGACTCTCCTGAGAGAAACGTTAGTGCAGAGGTGGGGAGCTGGCAAGAACTTGGAGATCTCTGTCCCCAGACAGAGCTGGAAGCTTTTTCTGTAACTTTGCAGAGGTCTTCCTATCCTTAGCTCTGAGGGGTTATAGGATCCAGGAACTATATCCCCAGGATATTTTGAAGAACACACAGGGTGATTTTTTAAAAAAAAGATATTGAAACAAAAAATAAAAAAAGCATTACAGATGACTTAAGTGGCACATATCCACAGATTTATCATGCATGCATGCATACATGCATGTATTTAACAACAATATGCTTCCCCATACCTAGCCGTAGGACCACAGCAGGCAATGACGGTAGTAACGATAGTGATGTTGCCTGTTGCCAAACACCCCCTGAGAGGCTGGTGATTGCTAACAGCTTCAGCTGGGCTCTGCTTTGCAAAGGTGAAGTTTTCCTGGCCAGGTTTCCCTGCCATTACCACCAGTCCAGCCATTGCTGAAGTGCTTGGATAGTGTTCCCTTTACCCCATTGAGTCATTGCTAGGATTTCAAAATGAGGATTGTGCAGTCTCCATCTTGCCCCAAGAAACATCCATGATTGTTGACTTCATATTTTGAAATCTTCTCCTTGCACATTTACATTTAATTGTAGGAAATAAATTGTTATCTGAGGGTCCATCTTCCTGGACGTCCTACCACTTGTGAAGAGGCTGAAGCTTGCCTTACATGTGTGAGACCCCCATCTCAACAAACAACGGGGGATAGCCACCGTTCATGCCTGTAATTCCAGTGATGAGGGAAGTACCAATAGAAGGATCCTGGTGTAGGCTGGGGCAGGCAAAAATCACAAGACCCTATTCTAAAAATAATTAAAATAAAAAGGGTCAGAGGCATGTCTCAAGTAGCAGAGCACCTGCCTAGCAAGCACAAGGCTCTGAATTTAGACCCCAGTACTGCCAAAAGGAAAAAAAAAGAATTGAAGACAGATAAAATAATTTAAGTGAGTTTAGAGGCCACAGAGCCAGGAATGTGGCTATCTGTGTATCTCCAGATCCTAATGACAAATAAGAATAATTTCTCTTTTCATAATTACAAATGCCTTAAAGAGTTCATCAACTGTTTCAATTCCCAGCTTACTAAAAATGTCTGGGGAGCTACTTCTTGCCTATATCAGGGAGATTTATGCGGTCCTTACTATAATTGTTATCTACGAAGGGTATGAGTAATGGATCATAGAAATGTATTCTATCGAACGGACTCAAGGCAACAGAGAACCAATCCATTAAAAACCATGCTTTTCTTAAGCTGCTCAGTTTGGCTTCTCCCTTTCTTCTTTCTGCTCTTGAAGATGGGACCTACCCAAATCCCCAAGCACCACACGAACAGTATTAGGACAAAAGGTGTTTGGCAGGTACCAATTTCCTTCCATAGTCCCACCCAACTCTATTTAGGACCAAATTGCATTCTCAGACCAGATAATGGAGGAGACAGGCGAAGAAGGCTGTTATGAAGCGGATATCCACCCCTGGAGGCTGGCTCTGCTCCCAAGCCCCTGAAGATTTGTCAATGAACAAGTTGAGCATACACATCTACAGATGTCAGTGTAGATTTGAGATGTTGGTGTTCAAACCGAAAGCCTACCAGAGCGCCTCATCCTGGAGGTCAGAGTCCTCCTCAGGCCCGACAGCATCTTGGCCTTTCTCGGTTTGTTCTGTGGTTAGTCAGGAAGCATTTATCTCCATTGAAGAGGGGCAGATTCCCTGCTGGGACCTCCAAGTAGGCCAGTTTGGCCTGGCTCCCCTAAGCTCAGACTTACTTAATGGTACTGCAATTAGGCAGGACTTGGAAAGTTCTGGACAGTGACTTCTGGCAGACATTGCTGGAGTGTGGGAATGTTTCTGGCACACTCGGTATCCTTGCCTGGGGTCATGCCAGCAGAATGTTTGAAGTGGAAAAGTCAATGCTAAGGTGGTGACATTAAAAATGTCTCTTTCCTGAATGGTTAATCTTCTTTCATTCTTTAAATATGCCCACAAGGCCCGGGAGAGTCACAAATCTCCAAGAAGGGAACCTGGCTCTCAGAACTAGCTGCCAGATACATGCTTGTCTGACTGCTGGTGGGGAGGCCTTGTAGCTTGTACATGACTTATGCCACCGGAATGAGGGAGTCACCATGACCCGTGTCCTAATTAAGTGTCCTTCTGACAGGAGCATAAGCAGGATTGGCCCCCAAGGGCGAGGCCTTTCAAGACCAATCAGCCATCAGCAGTTTGGCATCTCCGCAGTAGTATAATGAGACATAATGTCATTTCAGGACAAGGTTGGTCACACTCAGAGCTACATAAAAAGGCCTTATAGTGTTACTCAGACCACACATGGTTTAGATGTGCTTCTCAGCTGCTTGGAATAAATGAAATGTGACCATGTAAGGAAAAAAAAAAAAGATGAAGCTCTCCAGCAGACATGTGCAGTGGGATATGGACTTTTTTTTTCATGGGTGTGAGATGGTGGGTAAATAGTAACATTTCTCTGGTGAGGATGAAGCACAATAATACATGCAAAGCACAGGTTCCCCTGCCCCATTTCCTTCTCAGCAGGGTGGATCAGTGGCATGTTTGGTCAACATCTTGTCTCTCTGGCCGTCATCGGTAAACTGTGTGTTCACTTTTGGCGTTGTCTAATGTTACCAAGGCTCACCTTGGCTTCTTTCGCTTGATGGTATGAATTTATCTTTCATTGAGTGCTCAGCAGACATATTTTCCTGGTGCTTTGCAGGTACCAGGGATATGAAGCAGAGCAAATCCTGCACCTTTCTTTGCAGTGCTAATGGCTGTTGGCCTCTGTGCACAAAGACCTCCCAGCCTGGCTAAGCTGGCGGGGCAGACAGGCCTCCCAGAAGCGGTGATGTTGAATGAGGAGACCTGAAGGAACATTCCGATCTGGCCACATGCCCTCCTTCTGTTGATTCATGCCCAATGATGGACATTTGTGAATTGGCTAGAAAGGAGAACTAAAGGCTTATCAGACAGACAGCAGACCCATCACCTTGGCTTTGTTATTTCTATTCTTTATCCAACTGACCTAGCCAGCCACTCAGCCTCACCTTTCACAAGGAAGTAGAAAGTGAGACACTACAAAGCAGAATTTGGCAACTAATGATGATTACACAGAACTGGCACTGCTATTACAATACCTATAAAAACCTTGACTAAGAAATTCTACTTTGACTATGTGTATTAAATAACTAACATAATTGTACCAAGGTTTGACTGCCTGGGTATTGTTTGACAAATTATCTTAGCACAAAATTCTAAACAGTCTAGATGCTTCAAAACAATGGAAATAAATCGTATGAATGCATCCAAAAAAATAGTAGAAATCAAAAATGATTTTGTAGGGGCAGAGATGTAGTTCCGTAGTAGAACATTTGCCTAGTATGCATGAGGCCTTAGGTTCTATCATAATACCACAGGCAATGAAAGAAAGTGACTTTGTAGAAAATATGCTTAACCATGGAGTTGACTGCCAATGGCTCATGTTTACAATCCTAGTTACAGAGGCTGAGATTAGGAGAATCCTTGTCCAGGACCAGCCCAGGCAGGAAAGACCATGAGTCTCTATCTCAATCAAAGACTTAGCTGGGTGTAGTAGCATGTGCCTATGACACCTTTAACCATAGGTTCTCGCCAGAGCCTGAGCCATGCTGTTGGACTTTCAGCCTCCAGCACTGTAAGCTGAATAAACCTCATTTCATTATAAAGTATCCAGCACTGGGTATTATATTATGACAATGTCAAGTCGACCAATACACTTGCTTTTTAAAATTTTTTTTAACCCAGTTACCATATATTCTCTCTAAGAAAAAAGTTGGCAAGTTTGTGCGTGTGTGTGTGTACACACACACATACACACAAACAAATAGTTTTCATATGGAAAGATGCTCAATATCTTTAGTCAGTAGGAAGGTACAAATTACAACCACAATGAAGTACTATTTTTCATCCAACAGTTTGGCAGTTAACAAAAAGATATATGACAACAGATAAGGATATGCAGAAATTGGAAATCTTACATATTTCTAGTACAGTTATTTTGGAAAACAGCATGAGTATCCCTCCATAAGTTAAACATAGAGTTATTGTGTATCCCAGAAATGCTACTCCTAAGAATATAGCCAAAAAGGACAAAAAGGAACACATCCATACCAAAGTCAGACATGAATGCTCATAATAACACGACAGCCATATGGAAACGATCCAACTGCTCATCAGCTGATGAATGGACAAACAAAATGTAATTGGTACAATGGATATTATTCAGCTATAAAGTCAATAACATATTGGTACATGAAATAGTATGGATGGGCTTTGAAAACATTATGCTAACATGAAAGAAACCAGACATAAAATGCCACATACTCCACATATTGATTGACTGTATTTTATGTCCAGAATACACCATACAACTTGGCTATCTCCAAGCTGACAAAATTCATTAATTAGATGGTAAAATTAACTAGTTTGTGAACACACTTTTCTATTGAATTGTCTACTCAAAATAAATAAACAAATAAGTAAAACAAAAAAGAACCCAATGGTTTTCTCTCTGCCATTAAAAGTCCTTCACACACCCAGAGTTCAAGCCCTATGACTGACAAAAAAAAAAGTCCTTCACATAAGGAAGTGTTGGCATCCTCACATACATAGAGCTAATACCCCTGAGACATTATGGTCTTTCAGAATGACAGGAAATACAATCTTGGCATTGGGATATTAACTGTCCTTTTCTGTATTTTGATCTCTTGAGGTCTTGCCTCCCGGGTAGCTAATTTCTATAAATAATAAGCACCTCCCTGTACGTTGTTTGCCCTCACATGCAAACCAGTCTTCAGGGACCACACTGGGATGGCCAGTCGCTGAGCCTGCCGAAATTACTCCAGTGGGGTTATACTGAGCCTGCTTACCTGTTATCCTGAAGCCTGTTCCTTCCCACAAAAGCTGCAACAGAATCTCTCACCCACACTCTCCTCCTGCTCCCTCTTCCCCCCATCCTCCTGCATCCCTCTTGCTCAGCCTCTTTGTTTCTCCAGATCTGTGAGATAACAAATAATCTCTCCTCTCATGATGGCCGTTAATGTCTTCATACCTTACCAGACTTGGTCCAAACAACAACGCTAGTCTAGCCAGTGCACTTCTGGTGGCTCATGCCTGGAATCCTAAGCTATTTAGGAGGCGGAGATCAGAGGATTGTGTTTCAAAGCCAGCCCAGGTAGGAAAGTATCTGAGATTCTTAATCTCTATTGAAAATCTTGAAGTGGGGTTGTGGCTCAAGTGGTAGAGTACTAGCATTGGGCAAAAAAGCTAAAGGACAGTGCTAAGGTCCTGAGTTCAAATCTTAGGATTGGCATTAACAACACAAAATAACACACAACAACTTCCAGAGGCTATCAAATTCTGCTGACACATGGTTGTTAAAGAAAGCAGAGCCCTGTAACATAACCAGAAAAAAAGAAAGTCATTGATCCTGTTGCAGTCTTCTTGCAGGACATCTAGTCTCACAGTTAGAAAATGATTCCTCAAAAGTATCTTGCCCATACAAAGTGACACATTTCTACTGCATTAAGGATTGCCATGAAAAACTAGAACTTGAAGTTCCTAGTGCCTCATCTGCCATATAAACACATGTATTTACAAAAATATGCATAAACACATGTATTTACAAAAAATGTATCACTGTCTCATCTGTCATATAAACACATATGCCCATGAACACACACATACATATGTATGTGTGTGTATGTGTGTGTGTGTGTGTGTGTGTGTGTGTGTGTGTGTGTGTGTGTGTAATTTTGTCTCAACAGTTACAGAGTTCCTCTGGTAATAGGATCTCTGGAAAGTCTGGGTTTGCTCTGCATAACAATATCTAACTTCACAAAATTAAAACAATCCATCTTTCATTCTCTCCCTTCTTGAAGTCTGACTTGCAGGCCCAGACATAATATGAGATCCACCCTTAAGGTATAAGAAACAATCCCACGACAATGTTAATCTATCCAAATATGCAGCTCACGGTCACACAGGAGAGCCCTACCCGGTTCCCTCAATTAACAGGGGAATTGCCAATTTTATTGAACACTATTACATTAGTGAAAGACAAACAATAATTCGTGGAGCACAAAAGTTGTACAAGTGCCTCAGGGGTTTAAGAAATTATTGTTGTGTGTCTGGAGAGAGAACGAAGAGAAAAATGGAGGTTCTGGCAGAGAAGGAGTCAGCCCACATATGCAGCAGAGCATCTCAGACCCTCCGTGCCCTCAGACCACTAGGGGGCAGAGCATCCCAGGTCCTGCTGATTTTGTGCCGGCAGCAGACACTTGAGCCACTCGGGCCTACCTCAATTTTCCATCACCTTTGGAGAATCACCTTGTCCTGACCAGATCTACCAAATAGGTATAAAACCAAACAAAATGTAACTCCCAAACTGAACAAGTCTGTGCTGCCTTTGACCCATGCTTCCTCCCTCATCCTTGCTGAATGGATACAAATAATTGACGGAATTATAAAACAATCACCAAGTCTTCTAGAACACTCTGGAGACTTGGATTCTTTACTTCTAAAGTGGGGGTAATGGTAATAATTACTTCATAACAATATTGGGATTATTAATAAAATGGTGCATACAAAAATCTTCTTAGGTACCAAAAAGAAGAAAAAGACAATATTCCCAAGTTTATAGGGCCTTGTTAAGAAATGGAGATTCTCTTTCATTATGTTTCTTAAAAAATAAAGAAAGAAAGGAGACGATACAATCTATTTTGAAGGACCAGCCTAGTCACATTGCATGCTTTCTAAATAACATTTCTCCTTCTGTTTGCATTTTTGGATTCATTGCTAATGTACATTAGTTTCCAATTTCCCCTCAGCCACTCTCCAGAAGTGCAATATTGGTTCTTTGTCTTAGGGATATTTCATTTCCTCAATCATGTTAAATCAAACAAACCTCCCATACCAGCAAACAGAATGGAACAGCTCTGGGCCTTTGAACTAATTTGCAGTGGCAAAACTGATCAGGCCTTCCTCCAGTGTCTTAATTAGGAGTCTTAATCCCTTTGATTTAAAACCAGAAGAAGTACAGGACATGGCTAGAAACTGAACATATTTATTTAATACAGACAAATAGGGTTTAGAAAGTCCACTTAATATACAGTGTCAACAGAAATATATGTCCCTTTCTCTCTAATAATTCTTCCAGGATCAAGTATGGCTCACACACAGATTGGAATCATCAGTTTTCATGTTCTCTTTCATTTAAAGAGACAGTTATCTTCAACTCACTCTAGGCTTCCAGAAGGTTTTTTGGTTTTTTGGGGGACCAATTTTGCTTTTCTTCTGTAACATAGAAAGAAAGTGGTTCAGAGAATGTATGTAGTATGACCTACACTGGTTTTTAAAATGTGATGGGTGATGGTAGATGGAGATTGCATGGGAGAAAATGAAAACAGTGATTGTGAACTCTCTGCCAACCTGGAATAGGACTTCGGCTACAGATGCTAACATGCATTCAGTATAAGGTATTGAATTCTTGAACTCTAGCTAAGGTGTTCAGTTCTTGAGAAAACCACAAGATGATGTTGAGGGGTAGTGATGACATGCATGGTTAGCACATAGCACAGCAGGATCTCTGGTCAGCATTCAGTTATGTCACCCACCAGGACAATCAGTTTAGGCTTCTAGGCACCTTGCATTTTCCAGGGCCCTGTGTGTAGGGGTACTCAGTAAAGATGAACTCGGGGCATTGACAGCAGGATGAACCCTGGACTCTCCATGGCTAGACCCTCCTAGAGTCTCCATGGCTTTATAGACTTGGTGTCCTGCTTGTTTCCCCAGGCTTTGGTTTTGGAGAAAGATGATGGAATCCTCAGGAGCCTTACTCTCTTAAGAGGAGCATCCATAATTTGGGATGGATAGCTGCTCATGACATCATGCCTTAGCACCTGTGTCTAGTGTGGTCTTGAATCATGCATAATAATCAATGCATTGGGTGCATTGATTATTGGTACATCGAGCCATCCAAGCTCAAGTTTGTATTGAGGCCACTGACAACATAGCTCCTTTCAGGGAAAGGATGGTCTAATTGCTTCTGAATGGAAATAGAGCCTAACTCAGTCCATATGAATAAATCTTCAATAGCTCAGTTAACTTTGAAAAACAAGGGAAGTAAGCCTAAATAGGAAAGACATAGTAAGTATAAAAACAAACTACCAATATCTAAAATATTGGTGGTTCTCATCTAAAATCCCAGCTACTTAGGTGGCTGAAATATCCAACTTGTGATTTGAAGCCGGTTCAGACAGGAAAGTCTGTGAGACTCTTGTTTCCAATTAAGCAGTAAAAATCCAGCTGTGGAGCTGTGGCACAAGTAGTAGAATGCCAACTTTGAGCACACACACACAAAAAGCTAAGGGTCAGTGCCCAGGCCTTGAGCTGAACCCCCAGTACCAGGAATAAAATAAAATACTGTCTTTAGTGTACAAAATCATGGCCCGATGTGCCAGTTTTTATGTTTACAGGCTGCTGCCTCCTCTTTTATGTCATGTGTTCTTACAGCACACCTATGAAGCTGAAGCCATATTTCTATTTTGTAGTAAAACAAATCCTTCTAAGAAAGCAAGCTAAGTAAGCTGCTCAGGGAACCAGAGAGACAGGGCTGGTTTTGGCTCCCAGTTGTCAGCTTCTAGGATTTGGAAGGAATCTATCTGTTGTTTGTGTGGAACTAGCACTTCTAAAAAGGGACACGTAGTATAGAAAATAGTTAATCCTTTGAAATGTCTTAAACCTCCCCCCCACCTGCAGCTCTGTTTACAACCTGAAGCTGTAGCATCTTTGAGGAAAAGCTTTTCTGGAGGAAAGACAAACTTTGATAATCTTTATCCGATCCAAATGACCAGTAATTCTGAAGTTAATGGAATCTACACTATTAAGACGATTGTTTACTGCTTCTTGACATAACCACTATATAACCACCAAGTAACGGTGGTTACTAGGGGGATCCAGATAATGGCAAGTTTGTTCATCTGTTTCCCTAAAGGTGCTGTTGATGACTCTGCCTCACACCCAAATCATGAGAAGAGAAGCAACATGCGCCTATGAAACAATCCCTCGTTAGTACACCCAGCCACGGTCAGCACAAAGCTGCCAGCGTGGCTGAATAATTATGGCTCATACTATTGATTGGGGCCATGGAAGTTTTATCCAAATGCTTTGAATTTGCCAAACAGAGGGAAGTGTGCTACTTAGAGGTTGCTCCAATAATGGCCATTCTCCCTCCGCTAATTAAGGGGATAACTTAATAAGGTGTTAGAGATTGTTCTTAAACCTTCTTGCCAACTAAAATAAATGGCCCTTTGAAAGGTGGTGAGTGAGAGATGAAGAGCTTAGTTATATGGCTTTGAACATGTGGCCTAGGATAGATTTGGTCATACAGGAGACCTAACCTGGCCAGGAATTCACAATTCATAAGCCAGAGGGCTTAGGCCTTGCGTGTCTGAAAGTTGATTAACTTGGGCTGACATCGTAGCCGGAAGCTGATCTGAGCCAAAGCCTTGTTTTGGTTCACCCACATTTGCTTTCCTACTGTGACCTTGGTCCATCTCTGTCTCTTTAACCCCATGGGTCTCTATCCTTGAAGAAGAAAGACATTATTTCCTAACTGGAACTGGTGATTTGGGGGGGGATGTGGATAGTACTGGGGTTTGAACTCAGGGCTTTGTGCTTGTTGGGCTTTCTTCCTTGTGACTGATGAGTGATTTTTAAAGTCATTATTATTCATTAGTACATTCTATGAAATCCTCCTTCCAACTGTAAGCCTACTTACTGTAAGGGGAGGGTCATACTTTACCTGTACTATCTTTAGTACCTGTAGGTCTTAATATGTGTTCTTTGGGCAGTGTTCCTTTCATTGTGCATTGCAGGGCAGTGGTTTGTCTGTCCTGGCTTGTCCTGGTCATTGTGATAGGGGCCACCAGGTATTCCTGTTAGCTTTTTCTCCTCTATCTTCCAACCCAGTCTGTCACCTTAGACCTTTGGCAAAAACAAAACTGTCTTTCCCTGAAATCAGGTGACACAGGCTTTTACCTGAAAACAGGTGGCCTAGGAGGCAATCTCAAATGGCAGCCCCTCCCCCAAATGCAATTTCTCCACTCCCTTGTTTGTACAGCTACAAGTATAAATGTTAACCCCTTCCACAACGCAGTTTTCTGCTCTCACACTCCACACGAACCCAGCCCTATTAAACTGTGCTTATAGCCCTGCCCAGTTGCTACTCTCTGCCCTGAGGTAGCCTGTCAGGTTACTGACATTAAAACTCGTTTTCCTTAGTATGTGGCCAAGTGTCCGAATGCTTTTCTTGGGGAAGCCTTTCAGATCTGTTTACTCATTCAGCATCCCTGCGTGTTGTTAGCTAGGTTCAAGGCTGATTCTAATAGAGGCAATGCTTTGCAGGGTTCCTTGGAGGGTCACGTGACTGAGTTGTAGCCAAAGGGATCAGCAGCCTATTGGACATGCCTCACTGGGCTCTGCCCTTCCGTGCCCTTCCCCCTGCGGCTGGGACGCGATGAGCATCTCTTGCTGACCAAGAACTGGGTGGCACAGCCTAGGAACAGTAAAATAGGAACAAAAATAAGATTGGGTCTCCAACACTGTGGGGGCCTCCACTCTGGCCTAGACCAGGAGTGACCCAGAAATAACTTCTATGTTGCTTAGTCTTGGTGTCTTGGTGAGGGCAGGCAAGACCTTTATCCCAAATAAAACCCTCATCCTGGGTCCCTTGTTGCCCCCATTGCCCAGTGTGTGGCAGCAGCAAGCCCCTTCCTATTTGGTCCATTTCCATGTTTTCACCCCAACTCATGGAGCCCCCAGGAAGGCAGCTGGGCAGCAGCCAGGAGGCAGCATCCTTCCAGGCTCCAGCCTGAGTCAGCAGCAGTTTTCAGTTTAATGAGATGACACTAATGACTGCGCCTCCCTGCGATGAGTGGCTGGTCCTCCCTGGAGACCTGTGGAAGGTTCCAGCATTTGCATCATTGCTGAGCTTGGAGGTCAAGTGAATGGGGGAGAGCAGTGTCTCTGAAAGAGACAGGGAGGCCACAGGTCACACAATAGTTATTTGCTGTCCTGGAGCCAAGCTGAACTTCAAGAACAGTCCTTGGGCCTGACTACCCTGGTAGGTGCCACAGCAAATGCTCCTCTACCTTCCCTCTCTGAGCTTGCCAGGTCCTGTAGCACAGGATGCCTAGCTGGGTCGTGTGCTTGGTCTCTTACTGGCTCCAAAAGGGGCACAGTGTGTCTGGCCGCTGGCTTTCACACAGCGTTGCAGCTGTGCGACCCTGGCTGGCATGGGCATGGTTCATCCTGCATGCGTTCTTGTTCTGGTTTCCCAGCGAAGCTATAGACCTACCCCTTGCACCTACTGCTCTGTGGATCCTATTCATCCCCAAGCTGTGCTGCATTAACCAGATCTCTCAGCCCTCTCTGGAGTTCTGGACCTTTCTGAACCCAGTTGCCTAAAATAAAGAAAGGCACGACAGTATTCTAACCCATTTACTTTTGCTTTCTTTTTTTTAAGGGGTGTAGGTGGTATGCATTCATTTCATCCTTGTGAGGAACAGTTGGGCCTTGATAGGGGATGACTTTCCTATTTTAACTTAACATTTGTTGAGTGCTTAATAACATTTTTTCAGGTGTTTTGGTAAGCCCCATATAAATGAGCTCAGTTAATCCTGTGCTGGTATGATCCCCTGCTTACAAAACAAGAAAACTCAGGGAGATTTAGTAACTCACCATGGACATTCAGTTTACAGCAGATAAACCCTAGAAGGAAGATCCAGGAGGTCTGTTGGACACAAACGCTACCTTCTCCAGAAGCCATCTGATGGCTTTCTGACATTCAGAGCATGTGTTCTGGAAGACAGGTACAAATGATCTTCAGCAAGGGGAACAAAAGCCAAGCCTGCATAAGGAAATCAAGTGTCAAATACACTAGGCAAGAGGACAGACAAATACAAGGCCTGTAGTTCCACGTGGGGCAAGAAGAGACCATTTGGCCTACAGCTAGAGGTAGGGTCAGGGGATGGGGAAGGGGTAGTATCTTTCCACTGCACTGAAACAGCTACTTTCTTTGCTCTTCCCTCTGCAGTGCCCCCAGGTGCCAGGGAGATGCAGAAGGTCCCTTTGGTGGCCTGTAATGAGTCCTCTAGCAAGGGGTAACAGAACTCTCCCCTGACATGGAGCCTTTCCCCAGCAGCCTTTGTTTCTGTAGCTCTGTTCCAGCTGCAGGCCTCACAGGAGACATGGTCCTTGCCAAACTAGTCTTCCTCTGCCACGGCCTTACTCCATTTATCTTCTGATTTTATGTGCTTTCAAATAGCCTTGCTGATAGGTGCCAAAATGCAGCAGCCCTGAAGAACGCTTACCAGGATGAAAAACTGAAAGGCATTGACTTTCCCAACATGACTCAGGGCTGCTGCTGTGCTCTCTCTCTCTCTCTCTCTCTCTCTCTCTCTCTCTCTCTCTCTCTCTCTCTCTCTCTCTCTCTCTCTCTCTCTCTCTCTCTCTCTCTCTCTCTCATTCCCTTCTGTCATGTAGGAACAGAGACCCTCCTCCCCTCAATCTTTGTCAGCCAGTTCTACCAACCTCACCCTACTAGCACACATTTCTGTGAAAAGTTCATTAAAAGCTACTGACAACAAGGATGGATCCTGAGGTCTTTAAAATGACCTGACATGAAAGAAAACTCCATTTTCATCATCCAGATGAGGAACTGAGCCAGGTGTGCATAGGGGTCAGTCACACTGTATTTGGGGAGCAGGTGGGAGGGGAAATCAGGAGCGAGACAGGACAGCACACAAGCACCTGTTTCTCAGCCTCTCTGCCCCTACTTCCCTTCCTCCCTTGGCCTTTCTGAAGCTTCCGATGTGCAGGAAGGGCTACAGGAAGGTATCTACACCTGGGTGGATCTCAGCACAGGCAGACTAGCTTGGATGCTTCAAGTGTTCTTTAACCAACAAGCCTTCAATACGGTGTTATGCCTTCAGGAGGCAGAATTATATAAAGTAATATAAGACATGGAATCTGCCCAGAAGGAGAGCTGGTAATATAGAGGTGTCATAACATGGAGGCTAACGAAGGTACTCTGGAGAAGGTGACCTTGAGGCTGAGCCTGAGTGGATGAACAGGAGCTGGCAGTGAAGTGGCAGAGAAGATGAGCAGAAAAAAGATGATCTGTGCAGAGGGGAAGGGTATGTGTGCAAAGGCCAAGCGTTGTAAGAAGCAGCAGGCTGTGGCTGTGAGACCCCGGGCTCAGTGGGGCTGGAATGGTGAGAGGTCAGAGGCATCAGAAGGCTGGAAAGCAAAGAAGGCCCCGAAGCTGTGGGCCTAATAGTTTAAAGAATTTGAACTCCATAGGGCAGGCTTTGCTTTGTTCATGCTGTATTGCCCTTGGCTAGGCTGGTGATTGACACATAATAGCTACTATGCCCAGCAGATATTTGTTGTTGCACAAGTGGTGGGCATTGTGAGGCTTTTTAGCAGAGTGGAGATCTGATAAGTTCTGATATCTGATAAGTTACAATTACCAGCCAGGCTGCAGTAAAGAGTGACTTACAGGGCCAGATATAAATAGGGGAATGACAAGGAGGGACCAAACACAGATGGCAACTGGGAGGTGGGAAGAGAGGGGACCCAAAGAAATGGTGACTGGTCCAGGGATGGTGAGAAGAAGACCAGACAAAGAGCACTGCATTGGTAAGCTTTGTGTCACCATCACCAAATAATCTACTTCTCTTTAAATGAGGAAGGATTGTTTTGGCTCGTGGTTTCAGCAGTTTTCAGCCCATGCCTGCTGGGTCTGTAGTGGTACAGTGCCTCATGGAAGGAATAAGTGGCAGCTGGAAGAGAGAGGGAAAGAAAGAGAGAGAGGGAGAGGGTGGGAGAGAGAGAGAAAGAAAGAGAGAGAGACAGAGACAGAGAGACAGAGAGAGAGAGACTCAGTATTCCCTTTGAGGGCACACACCAGTGGCCTTATTCCCATTAGAGGACTCCTCTTCTTCTTCCTCTTTCTTCTTCTCCTCCTCCTCCTCCTCTTCCTCCTCTTCCTCCTCTTCCTTTATAAACTCAGGGCCTGGGTTCTGTTACTGAGATGTTTTTTTGCTCAAGGCTAGCACTCTACTACTTTGAGCCATAGCACCACTTCAGTTTTCCTGGTGGTTTATTGGAGATAAAAGTCATACAGACTTTCATTCCTGGACTGGCTTTCAACTGCCATTCTCAGATCTTACCCTCCTGAATAGCTAGGATTACAAGCATGAGCCACTGGTGCCCAGCTTAGACCCTACCTCTTTATGGTCCACCACTTCCCAATAATGCCAGAAGGCTTTGTGGAGACATTTAAGATCTAAATCATAACTGGCACATAACTTTTCAATCTCTGACAGGGGCACAGACCACATCTTTGAGGTAGGCAGCCCCCATGGACACATGGAATAGAGTCTACTCATCTCAGAGGCTGGGCTGGGATGAGCAAGTCCAGAGATTCCTGGGACACAGTATCACTTGGCTCATGTGATCTAGTCTACCTTCTTCTAGCCCAGAGTTTTCTCAAAGAGAGAACTACTGTCTTAAATGCTCTAATAAAAAATTAATTTAATTCACTTGAAAATGCCTAATTTGGGAAATTTTAAAAGCTGTATGTGTGTGTGTGTGTGTGTGTGTGTGTGTGTGTGTATGTGTGTGTGTGTGTGTGTGGTTTCTAGTTTCTCATAGATTTATGTGGACAAAATAATAAAGTGATCTACAACATTTTGTTCCTTCATTCTTAAAAACATGTATTGAGTAACTGTCATGTGCAAGGGAGAAGAGCGCCAATATCGAGCACCTACTCATCTATCAGGCTTCACCTTTTCTGTATTCCATTTAGCTTCCTAGTATCCCCTTGAACTTGGACTTGAATCTATGAAGTGACCTGCCTAGAGCCATACAGACACTAGCATTGGAGCCACAGTGTGGAAGCAACATTGCCTGTCAAAGTAAAGGTCTCTTCCTTGGGCAGGGGAAGGGAGAAGAGAGATTCACACCCATCTCCCTCATCACAGTCCACTGTGCCAAAATGGGCCTTGCATATCAGAAAGAATTCAACTCATATATAAGGTTGGTTATAAAAAGATGTCAGTTGAAGGAGGAGGTGGTTTTAGCATCCAATAGACCAAAACTCAAATTCTAGTCCTATCACAAGGTAAACGGCCTTCAGTTGGTTACTTAATATTTGTCATGCTCAATGCCTTTTTCTGCAAAATGGAGATGTCATTCCTCACTTTGCTGGGAGGAGAGATTAGAGATTGTACAGAGTGTGGTGCCTGGCGTGCAGCAAATGCTCCATTGAAGGCCTTCAGGATTACAGGAGCGGAAGCTTGAAGGACGAAGCCCTTTCAACATTGGGAGATGGAGTCAGGGGAAGACAATCTAGGCGGGTGGAAAGAACAAGCAAATGTATGATGTATTTGGAATGGTGACTTATTTGCCTGACTGAACTGTAGGAAGACGCACCTGAGGGAGGGGGGCTGCGTTGGCAAGTCAGAGAACAAGGGCTGTTAGTGCCACCGGCTTCTCTGCACTCAGCGCGTCTCCTCAGCTAGCTTCTGAGAGCTATGAAGTTCAGTCATCTCCTCACCTCTGGCCTCGCTACCTTGCCATTCATTGCCCGAAGAGCTTCCTGTGATCAGGATTTGCATCAGTAGCATCTAGTCAGTGGCTGCAGGAGCACTGGAGCTTGTGTAAGGGAATGGCTAGGCTGTCACTGTGCTTTAGTCCTGTTGTCCGTGAGGCCCCCTGGGCAGCCAGCATGGCACGGTCACCTCACTGGACAGGCCCAGGGACTCATTGCTTTCTACAAAGTTCATCCCAAAGACTCTCAGCCTATTCTGTGCAACTCATTACCATGTGGTCCTGGCCCCCAGCTGCCAGCCAGTCTGAGGTTTGTGGAAGCCAGGCATCTCTGAATGACAGGAAAGACAGGCCAAGCCCCTGGGATGCAGGTCTGTAAATAGAAGGCAAGACCCTATTGGCACAATATTAGGGCGAATCCTCCGTCTTAAAAATGCCTGCCAATTTTGTCTTCTTTTGCATAATATTTATTTTAATTTAAAAAACGCTCTTTCATTATTGCCTATATAGCTTATCCTACCCAAAGTAAAATTAGCATCCCCAGTAGACACACCATCTTTATGCTGAGACTCTGAGTGTGCCTTATCTTTTTTTGGGGGGGGGTGTTCCGGTTGAGGGGCCTGAACACTGGGCCTGGGCGCTGTCCCTCAGCTCTTTAGCTCAAGGCTAGCGCTCTACCACTTGAGCCACAACACCACTTCTGGCTTTTTTCTGCTTATGTGGTGCTAAGGAATTGAACCTAGAGCCTCACCCATGCAAGGCAAGCGCTCTACCACTGAGCCACCTTCCCAGCCCTGAACCAACACTTTTAATGTCCATGAGAGGAGTCTTTGAGAGGCTCTTCCCACCCCAGCTCCTCCCATTAGAACTCATACAGTCCTCCTTGAGAGTACCATAGGGCTTTGAGTAGTGCGCCATCATGGTTCATAGCCCCTTGCCTGGGAACTTAGTTTCAATGTGTTTGTCAGTCCTCGTAGTTCAGTGAAGGCAGAAGCACAAGAGGTTCCTCGACGTTTTATCCCTTGGAGTCTACTGCAGTACTGGCTACCTACTGGAGTGTAATCCACAGCTGAATCCTGAGGTGGTCAGATGTGCTTGGATCACTATTGCTCTGTACAGAAAAATCTCGTAGGGTGGTTTAGTTAGGTTTTCTGCTCTGGCCTTTTCTCTAATCCTACTGAACTATGAACAAGATAGAAAGGAAGAGACAGGTACCTCTAAATATGTGGAAGAACAGTCTTCCTCCTTCCAGGGAAAGACTGAGGCAATTCCATCAGCCTCTAGACTGGTGATTGCTTCTCCAGGCTGCCCACATGTACCCTTTTCCAGTGCCCAGGAGCCCTGCTTGGAGAAGTGAGGATGTTGGCCATAGTCTTTCAGAATCAGCTCAGGGACACCCTCTCTTTTCTCTCTACTCCCCCACTTGTCTACTCTGAGTCTGGTTCCTGTTTCTCTTTTGTCTCAGCAGTTTTTCAGATCTGGCCTTCCCATGCTTGAGGAGAACATCTATCTGAAGTTTCCCAGAAAGGCCATTTGATTCTGCCACCCTGTCAAGGTCCCAGGGTTTTGCCCTTGGTGGGATTGATTGACTCGGGGCATTCAAATATGGTTGTCCGGAGGCTGCGGCATCAAATGATTTTTTTTTTTCTGAGCATGATGCCCCTGTGGCTGCCTTTGACTATTTATAAAGTTTGAGCTCTGGTTTCCCATGGTTTAAAAACCTCAGGGAGTGGATCAGCGGTCTTTTCTTTACCTTCTATTTGCCTGTCTTTGCAGCTGCAAGAGACAAAAATACTCTCTTCCTCCAAGCAGGCTACTGAGACTTTGAAACACAAAAAGAGTTGTTTCAGACAAGAGAAGTTAAACTCCAGGAATCTCTGCCCAGAAAGGAGAAAAATAAATCAATGTTTGCTTACAGAATATAGAGCAAACTTCTCTGGAAAAACACAATGTGATTTCTAAATGATCAAAGCTGGCGTTAGTCATCACAGAGGAAGCGAACCTCCTTGAAGGTCTTAATGGAATCCTGCTATGGTAAATACCAGATTTACCTGGCCATGACTAGTTAGGAATGCCTGGTCTTCTCTCTTTGTTGGCTACATTTTGCCCACTAATCCTGGATCACATGCCTCTGTCTTCATCGTTGTGCCTTTCTGATATTTCATCTTCCACTGTGTTGTTACTTGTCTGAATAAGGTGAGGGGAATGAGAGAACACAATGAAGCCATTTTTCAAGACATATATCATGTCTTGCTCCAGCCATTAAAATAGATTCTTAATCAATACCGTGGCTCTATTTTTCTACCTCTTTAACTCCATCCTCCTACAGAGCTGCTGCTTCTGATATCTGTCTAAAATGTAAATTCATCCCTGCCCGATACAAAAGGACATTGATGTTGTCTTAGTTCACGCCTTGCATTCAGTGCCAGTCCTTTCCTTGGCTTGGAAAACACGAGCTTTCCCTAGGACACCCACTTTGGGATTCTATTAACAGATAGCCTCTATTTATATAGACTCCAGGTGCTCCAGGGCACAGACTTCTATCAGCTAAAGAAGTCTGCTAACAGATGGGCAGAAAATTCTTTCTGGGACCACTAAAGCCTATGTTGATCTCATTTTATGATCTTGTGTTATCCTGAAAGATACTATGTTAGAATAATCAATGAACTAGGGGTCAGGAGACCAGGGTTCTGATGCTGTATGACCTTAAGCAAATAGCTTAATATCTCATCCCTTCTCCCAATGCTTACCTGCCAAACTAGAATCTTCATCCCTGCCATAACTACTTGCTAGGTTTCTGAGGAAAAATAAAGTCAAGTAGGATATATAGAAAAGGATTTGTGAAAAAAATGTAAAGTGCTTGTAGAGGTTGAATTTCCTTTATCCAAAATGCTTGGGATCACAGTGACTGGGATATTTGCAATTTTTTTTTCCAGTTTGGAATTTGCATATATATAAGATATCTTGGGGCTAAAGCCCAAATATAAAAATGCATATGTTTCATGTACACCTTACACACAGAGGCTGATGGCAATTTTATACAGTATTATTAAGCAGGCCTGGGTTTTGACTGTTCCCAGTTATACAATGTGTAGAATTTTCCACTTGTGGTATCATGTCGATACTCACTAAGTTTTGAACTGTGGACTATTTTGGATTTCAGATTTTTGGATTAGGAATATTCAACCGATATCCAGATTTTACTCCAAGACAGCAATCTGAGCCCTAGGTCTTTTGAACCATCAGCCTCCATCCTTCCTATATTACTTGGTGTGACTGAGTTTTGGCTTGGCGTTCCTTACAGAAAAGTCATCTCCTTGGTCTAGATAAACTCTTGGACTTTGGCATTTCACCATCAGCTACTTCCTCAGTGACCTTTTACTTCCACTGATTCTTCCCAGGGTCTAGCAGACCCTTAGTGACCTGGTCGGAATCTGCTTACACAGCCTCCAAACCACATCAAGACACTTTAATTTCCTCACAGCTTTGTTAGCATTTCCCATTGTTACAGGTCAAAACACAAGGTTGTTTACTAGCAACTAAGAAATGTCACTGATGTGAATCATAGGAGCTGGTGAGTTGTTTGTAAATAGTCCCAACAGTGCAGGATAACTGTCTTCCTGCTGAGCCTAGCATGGGGCTGACCCACAGGCTCAGCCCAAGGTGTATTTGACAAACCTGAGCACAACCCTTCCTAGCCTGAGATGAGCCAGAGCCCCTTAGATTTGTCCTCTCTCCCTTTACAGGGATGGCATTTGGTCACAGCAAAGTTCAAAATCTGTTTCCTAGGGAGGAGAAGGGAAAATCTTTATTCACTTATTCAAAAGTCACACATCCTTCCTTTCCCTTCCCTAATTTCTCCCTCCCTTCCCATTTCCTTTATCACTCTTTCTCCCTCTCCCCCTGTCTCCCTTTCCCATTCCCCCTCTTCCTCCTTGCCTTCCTCTCCCCTCTCTTTCCCTCCTTTGTGCCAGAGAGAGAACTCAGAGCCTCCAGCTTGCTGTGCAAACTCTCCATCACTGAGCTGTCTGAAGAGCTCTCCATTTACCTTTTTCACACTCCTTCAATGGGAAAGAACTAGTGGAAATGGCTATAAAAGTAACCATAGGTGTTTTCTCCTTCCTCTTCTGTTTCACAGTCTATCATCATAAATGTAGCAAAGATGTGGTGTAAGGAAGGTTTTGCTGAGGAGGGCCTCACAGATTCTCAAGGGAACATTAAAAATTTCAAGTACTTATTAACAATAGAACTCAGAGAAATAGTCCCTTCTTTTGGCTTCTTTTTTGCTTTTCCTCCTTCTTTTTTGTATGTGTGTGGGGTACAAGTCCTGGGGTTTGAACTCAGGGTCTGGGCGCATCCCTGAGCTTTTGTGCTCAAGGATAGCACGCTAACACTTGAGCCACACCTCCACTTCAGTTTTTTGTTTTTTTGTTTTTTGGGGTTTTTTTTGTAGTTAATTGGAAATAAGAATCTTGCAGCTCTTCCTTCCTGAGGCTAGCTTCAAACCTCAACCCTCAGTTCTTAGCCTTTTGAGGAGCTAGGATTATAGGAGTGAGTCACCAGAGCCCAGATCTCCTTTGTTGTTTTCCAACTCTGAAGTGCCTCATGGATTTGTGTCAGGCCTCTTTCTCATCTGACCAAGAATATCTCAGCCTTTCTCCTGTCTATGATAGACACCCATTGCTTTGTGCTCCATTCGACCTGTGATTTGTCTTCTGAGCCACAAACAACCCACTCATTTACTTGATCTGTTCACTTGGTGGCTTTCTGTTATTGTAAAAAAAAAAAAAAAAAACCTGAGATAATCAACTTAATGACTAAATTTGAAAGTTTGACAGTATTAGAGATTTCCATTCTCAGCCGGGCGCCCGGTGGCTCACGCCTGTAATCCTACCTACTCAGGAGACTGAGATCTGAGGATCGCAGTTCAAAGCCAGCCTGGGCAAGAAAGTTCGTGAGACTCCTATCTCCAATAAACCACCAGAAAACCGGAAGTGGCGCTGTAGCTCAAGTGGTAGAGTGCTCGTCTTGAGCTGAAGAGCATAAGGACAGCGCCCAAACCCAGAGTTCAAGCCCCACAACCGACAAAAAAGAAAAAGAAAAGAAAAAAAAGAGATTTCCATTCTCGGTTAGTTGGCTCATTGCTTTTGGGCCTGTGGCAAAGCAGCCCATCACAGTGGGAGCAGGTAGTAGAGTAATGCCTACCTCATGGTGGCTGGGAAGCAAAGACAGAGAGAGGCAGGACAGAGAGACAGGGAAGCCTGGGAAACAGCAGCCTGGAATTCAGGGGCAAACACTATATTAATGACAATCTTGATTAGACACATATAAGCATGATTTTCTTTGCTTTAAGATGTGTACTCTCTTATAAGCTGTAATATTTAATAAAAGGGAGGTGAAAGTTTATTTTTGAAGAGAAGCTTTCTCCCTCTGACCTTGTCTATTTGCCCAAATAATTAGTATGCTCTGAGAACTGAGCAATAATATCTAAAAGAAAGAAACATCCTGGGGAAATGACTTTTCTTGGCATCAATCATGTTTAAGGAAGAAAACTTATCTAGGGTATAGACACCTATTTTGGCAGGATCATTTGACAGAATCCATCCTTCACTTGAATGGATGCCCAAACATGGATGACCCAAGTTTAATGAGCAGGCCCACCTTGAAATCTCTGAGTCCAATTAATAAAACAGCGTAACAGCAAGAGTGATTAAATGGGCCAGGCATGGGAACAAAGGTTGCCCCTTTGGATGTGTTTTCCACACATCTTAAAGTAAATTTCAATCAAATTCCAGTCAGCTGTTTCACCGTCATGAACTTGGTACCTAAGAGCCAAGCAGAGGTGTCCTCCCTTTTTGGAGATCTCCTCCCTAAAGCATCAGTGATGGGGTAATGAGGAAGAAGCAGGGCTGGAGCCCACAATCTTTTCTTCAGGTAGGTCCCAAATGAGCTAAATTCCTTCCCTTAGGCCCCACCTCTTAAAGGTTCCACTACATCCCAATAGTACTACAAACTAAAGACTATGATCCTCTTGAGGAAAGGGAATGTGTGAGATACAAACCATAGCAATGGACGTCAAGAGTGTCTCTAAGTTTACAGGCCAATCACCAACACATTCATCTTCTCCTATGCCTTGTCTTCTCTACTTTTACTGAACTCTGTGAAGTCAGAGGCCCAGAGACCACCTTGACGTGTCTTCACTCTTAGCCCTTCCCTTCCCATCTAGCACCTGCACAGTTTCTCAGAGCTATGCCCTGCATGCCACCTTCTCTTGCCAGGATCACTGCAGTGACTCTTTGTTGGGTCTCCTCTCCCTTGCTCCTCACCATCTGCTCTTCAGGAAAAGTCAGCAAGTGTAGCTTTAAAATTGAGAATCAGATCCTCTTCCTTGCCTGTTTAAAATCCTGTGGGGGGCTTCCTGCAGCATTTATAATTTTTTAAATTGACACATAATATTTGTACATATTTATGTGGTACAATATGATAATTTGATACATGTACACAATGTATAATGATCAAATCAGGGTAATTAGCATTTCTATCTCCTTAAACATTTATCATTTTTATTAGGAAACATTAAAAAAAACCCTCTTCTAATTATTTGGTAAGCTTCAGGCAGAATCAGGATTGGCCACTCTCCTCCTCCCCCCTCCCCTTCTCCCCCTCCCCCCCAACCCATACCTTCTCTTTCTTACTTGGGCTTCCTCCTACTCATCCCTGGCCTCTCTGAAGCCCCATCTCAGGCTCTGCATTCAGGACGTTCTTTCCACTTGAAATCTTCTCTCCTCAGGCTTCGCTCAGTAATTGTTAGAGCTTCCTCATAGAAGTCAGCCTGCCTTCCGCCCCTCCCAATTCAATTGTCACTCATTACTGTTCATCCTCCTTCCTAGCCTTTAGTAATAATTTGTAATGATTACTTTATGTGAATTGATGGGACGGCTGCCTTTCCTGCATAAGACAGGATTATGTCTTTTCCTTTTATAAGGAGAGTGGGGCACCATTGTGTGTCTCTTCTCCTCCCCCCTTCCCTCTCCCCCCCACAGCACATAGCAGTAAGTAAATATTCATTGAATTAAATAAATGTCCCGATTACATAATTCAACTATTTAAGTGGCAAAAAATAGACATTCTATTTATTCTCTGAGTGCATAAAGACTGTCATTTACAAACCAGGGCTGCCCTCAGATCTGAGAAGCATGGCCTTGACCCAGGGCCTGTAATTAGAGGCCCTGCCAAACTGCTTCCCTCTTGCTCTGGTCCTCCCGCTGAGGCCTCGAGTTCATAGGGCAAACAGAATGGTCCTGCCACAACTCCCACCCCAGCTACAGTAGACAGATTTATCAACTGAAAATACCTGATACGCAGTTCAATTTGATGGCAGACAGATCAACATTTTTATTTTTAGTGTAAGTATGCCTATGCAATATTTAGGACAGGCTTACATTAAAAATCATTCAGCTCATTTGGAATTCAAGTTTAACTTGATATTCCACATTTCATTTTGAAGATCTATGCCCAGATTCTGAACTAGGCATCTAAAACTATGGCCTGCAGACTCAGCCCACCCTATTACTCATTTTTGTACAGAAAACGTGTCTGAGGCACAGCCTCATCCCTGATGTACTGAACATGGCTGCTTTTAGAATACAGTGCCTAAGAAGAAGAATCATGCCAGACAGTTCACAAAGCTCCAAAAGTTAACCATCTGATTTGTTACAGGAAAACAAGCCTGGCTTTATTCTACACATACTGTGAGATCCCAGAGCTTCCAGAACACACAGGGACTTTAGTTCTGGTCTGGCCTGTAAGGAAGGCTCAGGGTACAGGATAGGGCTGGAGTAGGAAGCATGTAAGGCCCCACTGTGCAGAATATCTGAAGTGTGGGAGGCTGGACCTGACCTTCCCTGCACCACAATGTTCTTTCAGGAGTCTCAGGTTTCTACATTTATACCTGGCCTTTCATTGCATTAGGAGATATGTTTTTCAAGGAAACATTTTACTGGCTTTGTGTATTAATTTGACTTACATTTCTATGTTTGGTGATACTGGGGTTTGAACTCAGAACCTTGTGCTTAATCTCAGCCCTGATTTAACTTTGAAATGATTACACAGGTATGATGCAGGTCTTTTGTATTCTTGACTTGGGCCCCTCAGATGTCTGGTCTGTTTTAGTCAAGACAGACAAATGTCATCAATAGTGCCATCTGGTGGTGAGATCTACTACTACTATTTCCAAGCTGCCTAACTGCCCTTTAAACATCAGGTCCCTGTATCTAGGAGCTTAACTTCACCTATGACTGTAAAAGTTAAAGTTCAGCATTATGCCACTGGAACATTGGGAAGTTCTAAAGTGCTTTATGAGGCATTAAGAGAATATTAAACCATAGTCAGCATCGTTTTCTCTAAAAATTAGTGAGTTATGAACAGTCCATCATAATAATTTCTCCTATTAGTATAGTGTTTTACGGTTAAAAAGCATATTCCCATGGAACCTCACAAGCACACTGTGGACACCACTGAAAATGGAGACAGTTAAGGTCTTGACTTGCGGCGGCCTGTCCTTCAAGTCAAGTGTTCTGGTTGTCCCATACAGCTGTCTTGCTATTAACTAGAATGCAGGTTAAGCAAAAATTCAATTTCACTCACAAGGAAGAAAACAATAGCTGTCACCTTCATGGTGACCTTCTCTTAGAGTTCTTAGGCCAGCCTAAGGGAGAGAAAATTTCTAAAAGGTGGTTGTGATCCATCCTTCAAGTCCAGAGACTTGTGATGATTTCTTTCCATCTACAACCAAGAACATTACACCACAGAGCTGATTCTGACATTTTTATGATTCCTCAAACAACACTGAGACCTACTTTGTTCCTCAGAAGGCAGTACCAGCAGGAGATGCTAAAGGCCATGGCCTTGAGTCAGGGCTCAATGGGGGCAGTCTTCACGGAGAGCTCAAAGGGTTCTGAGCTGTGTGGAAGACTTTGCAGTCCAGTCTTTCAGAGGTAGCTGTGAAAACAGCCATCTTCCAGGGTGCCAGAGGGGGGCTGGGAATTTGCCATCATAAGCTGTCACACTGGTGAACTTCACATTACAGTTGAAAATACTGGGAGGGAATCCGGGGAACAAGACAAGAAGCTGGAAGGAGAATTTTTGTTAAATTATACTTTTCTAAAAGATAAATAGATGCCTCAAAAAGTCCACTGAGAGAGTGGTTTATGTGGCTTCAACACGCACAGTTATGCTTGTCACCTCTGGGAGAGCCAATAGGAGCCACCCAAGAGATGTCTTCCCAACCTTTAACTTGTGTGTGATAGGATTTGTGGGAAAACAAGTTTGCCATTCATTGTAGACTTGAGGGCTCTGTTGTGAGTTGGGGAATCAGGTTTTGCAGATCCAGGTTGGCCTGAAGAGCTCTGAGCTGGTTCATTTATTCATGCATGCATTCCACAAATGTTTACTGAGTCCCATCCATGCCTCGGATGATGTGCTCAGTAACAAATTCATGACTTGACCATGCCCGCATGACATGCCCCAGACTCATCATACTGGGACACATATTGAAGAGAACCAAAGAAGGCTTTCTGAGAGGGAGATACTTTAGCTTGGTTTTAAAGAAACAGTGCCAGTTAGTCATGCAGACAGGGGAAAAAGAAGGGGATTCAGGCTGACTGGCACCAAAGCTCTAGGGTTTTATCAAGAGAGGTTCAGTTCTTAAAACCCCCACCTTCTGTGGGACACACAGATGGGAAGCGGGGAGAGGCAGATCAGAGATGGTGACTTGCAGAGGAGCTGAAGCAGCCTCGGGGTGGTACACATGTTTTGTGGCTCTTGGCCAGCAGGAGGCAGTGCTATGCTCTTTGAAGAGTTGGTAGACTACATTCTTTGGGTGGAAAGGGCTATACAGGTGAAGTTCTTCCTCAGGAAGACTATATCTTCTTTGGAATTGTCTTCCAAGCACTTATGACTTTCTGAACTGTCATTCCTTATTTATTTACTCTGTATTTATGATTTTTCCTTCTCTGGGACATAGCACCCTGAGCAAAGATCATGCTACCTTGTTCTCTGCTGTATCCCAAGCACCCACATTAGTGCCAGGCATAGGATAATTTCTCAAAAAATACTTTTTGAAACAAGTTAATGAATATGTGAATCTATGTGACCTTGTAGAAAAAGTAAAATGATACATATTGCCTTTTGCTTCTGAAAGAGCATTTTGATTATTTAGTCTATTTCATTTCTGCATGACAGGCAGCAAGTAGCATGGGCAACTGATGGAGAGTCTCTTTGTTGGCAAATAGACACCTTTGTGTAAGCTGGGCAGAGTTCTGCCTGCTAAAGCCAAGTAAGCTGTCAACATGTGGCCAGAAAAAACAATGTCAAGGACCAGTGGACAGAGTGGTGGGCAGGATTTTGCCTGGTTGGAATTCACCGTAATAACGTGAAATGTCTACTCCACTGAGGCTGAAGCCAACACTAAAGTCAGAGTGACAGTCAAGAAAGGGTTAAAGCCCACTGTACTATGGGACATGCAATATGACCTCCAAGGCAGTGGCTATCTGTGTCTCAGAGGCCATGAAGGCCAATCTCCCTTGCAAGCAAGCCTGTGCGGATTCTGTGTGTGTGTATCTGTGTGTGTGTGTATGTGTGTGTGTGTGTGTGTGTGTGTGTGTGTGTGTGTGAGTGTGTGTGTGTGTAGGGGGTTCTGGTTATTATTTTGTGACCTACCTTTTATCATTAGCCTCATGGCTTCTCATGAGTAACTTAGAGCCACTCCTCTGTCCAGTAGATTTTTGTACAATCTGAATGGAAAAAGCTAGGCAGATGTGCCATAAAATTCCAGTCCAGCCAGTGATATATATTAGCCAGTCTTTGGAACACACTGAGAGCTTAGTGTGCTGGCAACACAGCCTTGATGGCTACTGAATGGAACTTGAGAGAAGTGTGGTATGACCACAGTGATTCCCCTTGAGAGGTTAGTGGGACTTGCTTCCTGGGACCAGTGCCATAGAGTCAAAAGTCATAGTTTCAAAGGTAAGTGTACTGGCCTCTAAATGACAACTTGGTGTTTTTCAGGTTCTTCTTCACCTTATCTGCATAATTAAAATCTATTTGATGCCTATCTTGGTGACTGTCTCAGTTTTACTAGGACATGAGACTTTCAGCCTCAAATCTGGGAAAGTCCTAGGCAGTCTGTTAAGTTCACTGCCAGAGCTCGTTAATCCTTCCTTTCCTCCTTTGGTGTATTAATTTTCTTTATTATTATTTCTTTCCTTCCACCTTTCCTTCTCCTCCTCTTGTTTTCAGACTTCTGTATTTGATCTTGAGTCTCCCCCAAGTGTCTCAGATACCACCATTTTACATTACCTTGTATGAAACTGGTGAATGAAGTTTGCTTGCTGAGGCTAGTGTATCTACATTAGTGTGAGATCTATCAAAATCACAGCTAGCTCAGATGAAGCAAAGACTACCACACAACCCCCTCTTGATTATGTGAGGTGAGGTGAGGCACGGTGCAGGGAACAGTCAGTCCCTAAGCATGGTCTCTAAGTATTTGTGGGGCCTAAGTGAAAGCCATCATTCATACAGTCAGGGTTCTGGAAAAACAGGTTGTTAATGGATGCATAAGCAAGGGAAGGCAAAGCTCCACTCCACCCCCTCCCCGGTAGAGGGCACAGAGGACATTCAAATTCTGACTGATGGAACTGATGGGTCAGCAGTACCCATTCGCTGACTAAGCAAATTAATGGAATGACAGCAGACATGTTCGTCCAGATAAATCTTCTCACTGAGATTTAAGGATAAGCAAGCATTTAGAAAAACCATTCAAGATGAATGCTGCCAGAGAACCAAGCTAGCCTCTTTCAAATGCTAAACCCTGGAGGGGATAAAATTTATTTGATCTCCCCCATCCTGAGCAACAGAATCTCTTTGGTATAACCTTAGATCTTACCCTTCTAGCAAAGGAGAAAAACAGTCCTTCCTCTGATTTACATCAGAAAATAAGAAGCAGAGAAGAATTTGGGCAGACCCAATGACTGGAACAACCATGAATTTGTCATGGCAAATCTAGTGTTGGAGGTGGCACTTCCGTTGATGAATTTGCTATGACACTTTAATGAGAATAGAAGAATTCAAAAATAGAATTCAGGTTGGGTAACAGTGGCTCATACCTGTAATCCTAGCTCTCAGGAGGTTGAAATCCCTGGATTGGTTCAAAGCCAGCTCAAGCATCAAAGTCCAAAAGACTGTAATTAACTATCATAAAGCTGGAAGTGGAGCTGTGGTTCAAGTGGTAGAATGTCAGCCTTGAACAAAAAAGCTAAGGGACAGTGCCCACATTCTGAGTTCAAGCCCTAGTACCAGCACACATATACATATACACAAGAAAGACAGAGAGGAAGAAAGAAAGACAGACAGGAAGAAAGAAAGCAAGACAGGAAAGAAAGACAGACAGAAAGAAAGAACAAAGGAACAAACAAAAGAAAGAAAGAAAAGAAGGAAGAAAGGAAAGAAGGAAGGAAGGAAGGAAGAAGGAAAGGAAGAAAGGAAGGAAGGAAAAGAAAAAGAGAAAAGAAAAAAGAAAAAGAAAATGGGTCTCAGATGGGGTTGGGGTGGGAGGGAAATTGTAAAATACACTTTAGGTCTTCATTATAAACACTTTTAAGTCTTCATTATAAATTATTCATGCTTAGAATATTCCAAGTTCTAATTGTACCTTTTGTCATAATTTTATATCAGAATTTCCTGTTTCCATTTATGAATGAAAGGGAAGTTGGCTTTTTAAATATAAATTACAGTTTGCCATAAATCCTTGTTGAATTTGTTCTCATATATTATCTGTCTGTCTGTCTATCTATCTATCTATCTATCTATCTATCCTCTCCATATATCTATGTACCCACATGATTCAGTGATCAAGTTAGTATAGGTGGAAATAATACTTTAAAATGGGATAGGTCCTTTTATTAAATAACAGAAATATACTTACAGATTTTGAAAATTAGGGAAATATTATAGAAACATCTACTCCTGAGTCTGTCCTATACTTCATAATTTATATACATGCATATATTAGTCAGTTTTGCATTTAATAAAACATGTAAGGGGGCTATTTTGCAGAGAAAAGACATTTATTAGGCTCACATCTCTGAATGTTCAAAGTCCTACATCAAATGGAAAACATTGGTTTGGTCTGAGAAGGGCCTAATTTAGCATGTACGACCAATGAGAACATGTGTAGGAGAAAGAGATCATATTTTGAAACGAAGCTAGAGAGTTTAGGCCCCCACAATCTTTTCTTAGGGTATACTCCCAACAGCCTAAGTGCCTATCTTAAATGTTCCATACCACTTCAATATACTAAACTTCAAACATTTGAACTCCTGGGCAAACAAACTGCATCCCCAAACAACAGCTACTAGCCAGGCACTGGTGGTTCGTGCCTTTAAACCTACCTATCAGGAGGCTGAGATCTGAGGATCACGGTTCAAAGCCAGCCTGGGCAGGAAAGTCCATGGGACTTTTATTGCCAATAAACTACCAAAAAAGCTAGAAGTAGTGTTGTGGTTCAAGTGACAGAGTACTAGCCTTGAACAAAAAGAAGCTCAAGGTCAGCTTCTAGGCCCTAAGTTCAAGCCCAAGGATCACAAAAAAACTCTCTCTTTTTCTCTCCCTCTCTCCCACATCTATTTTTCTATCTATCTATCTATCTATCTATCTATCTATCTATCTATCTATCTATCTATCTATCTATCTATCTATCTATCTATCTATCTATCTATCTCTCTCTCTCTCTCTCTATCTATCTATCTATCTATCTATCTGTCTGTCTATCTGTCTATCTGTCTATCTATCTATCTGTCTATCTGTCTGTCTGTCTGTCTGTCTGTCTGTCTGTCTGTCTGTCTACCCACCCTCTCCATCTATCTACGTATCAGCATGATTCAGTGATCAAGTTTCTCTAGGTGGAAGTAATACTTTAAAATGGGATAGATCCTTTTATCAAATAACAGAAACATACTTACAGATTTTGAAAGTTAGGGAAATATTATAGGAACATCTACTCCCTAAGTCCATCCTATACTCCATAATATTCTGGAAAGATTGTATGTTAATTATCTTGTCTTGCTTCTGGAGTGAGCTGATTGTTATTGGTCCAGTGGTGAGCTCCTGATCTAAGCAGAGCCTATCAGAATCCAATTATCCAATCAGAATGCAGTGAGAAGGGGATTTCTGGAATTGCCAGGGTTTACTGAAGTTATATGCCATTTACAGGGAGCCTGCATGAAATAAGGCTTTAAGTAAATGGAGCTGAGAGACTATATTGAGCTCAATGGAAACTCAAAATGCAGCCTTATTTGTAAATGTAACTATGGCAGATGTAATCTGTTAACAGATTACAGAACCTGTCGGAGTAGAGTAAGCCCCAATCCAATGAAAGAGAAAAAGAGAGACACACATACACAGAACAGACGCTGTGCCAATGCAAGCTGAAGTTGAAACGAAGCTTCTACAAGTGACAGGAATTTCAAATAATGCTGGCCACCATGAGAGTCCAGGAGGATACAAGGAAAATTTTTCTTCTGAGCTTTCAGAGAGAGAATGACTCACTGACATTTTGGTTTTAGACTTCTAGACCTGAGAGAAAATGAATGTCTGAGTTTGTTGTTTGAAAACATTATGATAACAGAGACATAAAACATAATGTACTATTTTAATTATTTTTAAGTGTAGAGTTCAAGAGCATTAAGTACATTTATATTATAGTGCAAATTTTTCTATTGTTTGAAGTCAGCAGGTCTAGGGTCCTTGTAAGATCAGCCTCAGGAAACAGAGATGTAGAACTAGAGCAAAACCTAATGATATTATTTGAATTCATGGAGCCAGCCATGTCTAAATTCCCTCAGATGCACTGAGAGGAGGCAACACGTGTCATAGATTTGTTTCAATTATTATTTGTTTTGACCACTCATTTCACCACTGTCATTCCTATCCCATAAAGAAATCCTGGCTCACATAGTTATAGCAGGTTGGTGGTAAATGTTTTTATTACCATTCCATAAATGGAGGTCCTGATACTGCATGATGAACTGCCTCATTCATCCAGCCCCTCATCTGAACCCCTTTGTCTCCCGACTGCAATTCTCTCATTATATTAACACTTTATTAATGCCCAGTGTCTATTAGCAAATGATTAAATATTTTGGGATTTGAGCTAAGTCTAAAGACAGAAGTTAAGAAGCACCCTGTGAAGTTACAGTCCAATTAGAGGAAACTGCTTTAATATGCCAGGTAAAGGTTGTCAAAAAGAGGAGAGCAGCAAAGACCAAGGCGAGAGAATGTAGCATGTCTCAGAGAAGCACCTGGAAAGCACCTTCGTGCATACAGCTATTCTGAGGCAACTCCAGCTCTTACTTTCAGAAAATGAAATTGATGATGCATAGCGAACAATTAATTCCTGTTAAATACCAGCTCATTCACGAAAAAAATATTTTTCAAGTCCAAGACAATCCCAAGAAGGATGTACTTATAAATGGCACTGATAATTAGCCAGCCAACCATGTCCATTGTAACATTTGAATTTAATGGGACTGGTTGCTTTATATCAATTAACTGCAGACCGTTTCTACCTATATTCATTGAAACTTCTTATTGGTGAATATTGTGGAACAGTCAACACTTGTACCCTGAGTCTGCTAAGAGACAGGTGATAAATAAGAAGGAAATGAACTGGTATGCTGAACAGTCATATGACATAAACAAAATAAGGTTTACATCTATGGGGGATGGGGAAATGTAGGGTTGTCACCTACAGTTACAGAGCAGGTGGGTGGTCAGTGTGCTGGATGAGACTGGTGACTTAAGAAATGGCCAACAGCTAAGAGACCACTCACAAGACTGTCCTTCAGCCTGTGATCCAAGAGTAATGAATAGTTCAACTTTCCATGTAGCTATATTGAATAGCACAGACTGTCAATATAGCCAAGGCCACATACTCAGCATGGAATATAGAGGAAAGGGTAGGTCTCAGAACCAGGCTGTATAATTTAAAGGCTGAGCATTCTTTTCGTGTGTGTGTGTGTGTGTGTGTGTGTGTGTGTGTGTGTGTGTCTGTGTGTCTGTGTGTCTGTGTGTCTGTGTGTGTGTACACTAGTTCTAGGGCTTGAATTCAAAGCCTGGGCACTCTGACCTTCTTTTGCTCAAGGCTAGTGCTCTACCACTTAAGTCACAGCTCCACTTCCGGCTTTTGGGGTAGTTTAGTGGAAATAAGTCTCACAGACTTTCCTGCCTGAGCTGACTTTGAACCAGATCATGGAATTGGATCTCAGCCTCCTGAGTAGCTAGGATTACAGGTGTGATCCAATGTTGCCTGGCTGTCTTTCATTTTCATGAACTCCTAGATGTAAAATGGGGATTAGCTAGGGGTTAGACACGTTAGCAAATGTCAAATCAAAGGCTTTGTGAATTTAAGGCCTAAGTAGTGGAAGCTGCATTCCTAAGGACCAGCTAGGATTTCTGTGAGCCATAGGCACTTGCTGCCTGCCTAACCTTGACCAGACTCCTGTAGATAGGACCTGAGCTGGTCAGTGCCTTTAAGAGACAGCTTGCTCAATGGCAATTTAATGAGATTGGTCCAAGCTGCTCCATGTGGAGGTCTCCTGTGCATGTGGCTACCTTCTCATTACCAACTTGGCTTTGCCTACATGGTTTGAGTCCGTCCTTCCCTGGCTGCAGGCCAGTCCCATTTGGTTTCTGATCTGCTGTGCCCTAGTCTTTAGATTTTCCGCTATCTGCTCAGAATGGCTGACACATACACAGCCCAGCTTGGCTGTCCCTTGGACAAGGACCAAGTCCATTGCCCACTCTCACGCTGATAACCCCAAGGGGCTCTGGGTCCTGTCCATTCCAAAGTCTAGCCAGTAGATGGACAGATAAGAACATGCAGAAAGTTTGACTTGAATCCATCCCAGGACTGAAGGACGGCTCCAGGTTCATCTGCTGTGGACTCAGAAACACCATCTTCTGACACTAGGCAAGGCGTGGGGGTTAAAGAGGCCCTGAAGAAGTGTGCCTAGCCACCTGCACTTCCAAACCTGAGTTACCCTACAGGATCACGAGGGACTAGGAAGCTAACCTGCACTTCCTGACCCAGATTCTGTAACAGTACCCATTCATTTGCTGAAGACAGACCTAGAAAATGGCATCCATCATCAAGCTGTGGTCTTCAAAGGAAGGCACGTGGTCCATCTCTCAGCCGTTTTCACCTTCACACAGCCACAGCCCCAGTTCTCATCCCCTCCCCACTTACTGTGACTCTCTTCTCCCCCATCCCCTGGGGAAATGTGACTTTTCATCAGACAGGAAGGCTGGAGTCATCAGCTGTGAAATTGTTCCCTAAATACCTCAGATGCCTAGTGATATGCACTATTTAATCTACTTTTAATATTGTGGATTTTTTTTCAAGTGCCACAGAGCTGAAGCTCAGCTAAAGGTGAGCTTATGTCAATGCTTGTTTAGAATAGGTTTTTGAGAAACTACTTCAGGTATCTGAAGTTCCTTTCCAGACAGCTGCAGGCTCCCTTGTTTGATGCTGAGCAGTTTACTATAAATTAATGTGTTCTGCTAATTCTCTAGCTATTTGATGTTTTGTGTTTACTTGTGGAGTTTAAAATCCCTTCAAAAGGAGAGAGCAGGTGCTACTTAACATGAATGATTTGTGAGATGGCACTGGGTATGGTCATCTACAGGATTTGTATCTAATATCAGGGCTCAAGAAGGAATCTTCATTGTCGCCACTTTACAAAGAAAAAACTAAGGCTTGAATAGGTTAAGGAATTTTTCCCTGCTTCCCAGTGGGGAACCCAGAGTCAACCCATGTTTGACTCAGAAGCAATTTTCTTTTTATTATCTCTTTCTTTCCTTCTCTTTCTTTTTCTTTTTTTTTTTTTTTTTTTTTGTCGGTCGTGGGGCTTGAACTCTGGGCCTGGGCGCTGTCCCTCAGCTCTTCAGCTCAAGGCGAGCGCTCTACCACTTGAGCTACAGCGCCACTTCCGGTTTTCTGGTGGTTTATTGGAGATAGGAGTCTCGCGGTCTTTCCTGCCTGGGCTGGCTTTGAATCGCGATCCTCAGATCTCAGCCTCCTGAGTAGCTAGGATTACAGGCGTGAGCCACCAGCGCCCGGCTCTTTCTTTTTCTTTCTTTCTTTCCTTCCTTCTTTCTCTCTCTTCCTTTCTTTCTTTTCTCTCTTTTCCTCTTTGTTTCTTCTTTCTCTCTTTCTCCCTCCCTCTCTCCCTTTCTTTTCTTTCTTTCTTTCTTTTCTTTCTTTCTCTTTCTTTCCCCTTTCTTTCTTTCTTTCTTTCTTTTTCTTTCTTTCTTTCTTTCTTTCTTTCTTTCTTCCTTCCTTCCTTCCTTCCCTTCCTTCCTTCCTTCCTTCCTTCCTTCCTTCCTTCCTTCTTTCTTTCCTTCTTTCCTTCTTTCTTTCTCTCTTTTCTTCTTTCCTTCTTCCTGCCTTTCTTTCTCCCTCTCTCCCCTTTCTTTTTCTCCCCCTCCCTCCCTCCTTCCATCCCTCTTTCTCTCTTTGTGAAAGTTGTCGTTATGTATGTAGCCCAAGTTGGCCTTGAACTCTTGGTCCTTAGCCTCTTGAGTGCTAGAATTACAAGAACACACCACCACAGCCATCAATCATGAGCTTCTTAAAGACAAGATCTATTCACCAGTTCATTCCCGATGCCTCTTTCAGAAGAACCTGGCACAGAAGGAATGTTTAATATGTATTTGCTGAATTGAGTATGGGGTCTAAAAGTAGAATTTGTGAGCTTAGGCAAGACCACATTCATAACATTTTTTTGTGAGCCAAGAATATTCTAATGGACTTTTAGAACTCATTTAGAATGTTGAGCAATTCATAAAAACATATGAATAGAGCAGAACAGTGCCCTGAAACTTCAGAGAAATGACAAATGACTGTGGCCTCAAGTTTTCAGACATGGCTTTGTGAGGTGATGGAATAGAATCCACTTACTGTGTATTGAGTGTCTATTTCCTACTGGACTTTATACCATGTGTTTTGTTTAAAAGATGAATAAAAGATGGTTGCTAAGGAAGATTCCACAGTTGGCTAGACCCCAGAGATAGTAGAGAGATACATAATTAAAATGAGTGTGATAAGTAACTGACTGGTTAAATTTAAGTTTGCAGAAGTGATAGAGAACATGGAAAAGCCATTGGAGTTGTGCAATAATACTTTTGCTTAGGACAGATTTAACTTGTCCTTGTTAAAATTTGTCTTTCTTGTCATTAGTTACTATTTTAGTTCTTGGATGGCATTCACTAAGGCCACTATATTGCTTGTAACTGACATTTCATATCTATGTAACTTTGACAGTCATCTGATACATTGTAAGGTAAATTATCAAAGATCGAATCTTATAGTCTTTGTTAAAACACTAGCAGTCTATAGGCAGTCCTTTGTAACAAAGGCCTGCAGCCCACACATGTACTTAATACTGGCCAGGAAACTGGCCAGACAGGAAAGAAAGAACAAAAACAATACCAACAAACCAACTCTGCTCCGTTGAAGAGCTGAATTGGGACACCATGGTGACCAGAGATGAGCCAAGAGACAGGACACAGGATGGGAACATGGAGACACTTGGCATGGCATAATGGCACCTATGCTCCTTTGGGCCTAATAGGTCAGGGCAGGGGGCAGGGTCACAGGAAATTCCTAGTCCCACGCCCTGGACTGACAGGTTCAGTAACCTATCTGCCAAACCTTTCCCAACTTCCAGGGCTTTGGACATGCCCATCACCTGGGAGGCGGGACTTCTCCTTCCCCCACCCTGAAGACAAGATGCCAGACCCTATTATTCACCATGTGGCCAATATGGCACTGGCCAGACCTGATCTCCCTACTTCAATATGTAAGTGCGGTTACAAAGGAGGAGCCACCCTTAGTGCTGGGCTACAGCCCAAGTACAGCCCAAGTCCCTCCAGGACTGGGAGGGATTAGGTTGCCAGTTAGCTGCAGAAGCTCTGAGGACTGCAAGAACCCAGCTGGAGAAGACAGAAAGAATGGGAACAGAGATCCACAGCCCCACATTTGGTGTTGATTCTGCCCCATCCATGCCCTAACCTAACCTCTTTTTGTAATGCAAATACTGGAGCTTGAACACTTACTTGGCTCTTTTGCTCAAGGCTGGCAATCTACTGTGTGAGCCATACCTCCACTTCCAGCCTTTCGCCAGGTGACTGGAGATACAAATCTCAGACTTTTCTGATCAGGCTAGCTTTGAACCATGATCCTCATATCTCAGCCTTCCAAGTACCTAGGATTACAGATGCAAGCCACCAGCATCTGGCTATTTCTATCTAACCTAACATGAAGTCTCAGAGGAGTTTTGAGCTGGGAGGAGGGACCTCTCACGTAGGAGATACTTTTTAAAACCCAGACTCAAAGTGGTAAAAAGCAGTGAAGCAAAAACAGGCAAAAATGGTATCATTTCTAGCTCTTGTGAAATCCTTGACCAGTGACTCATGTTCTGCTTTTTAAGTATTTTTAATTTAGACTCTATTGTAATTGTCCATTTATCTGTCACCATCATTAGAGTACAAGTGGCTAAAGACCAGGCTGCATTCCATCCTGTTTATAGACTTTTCCAGAATTCACCCCAGGACCTATGCCATGGTGACGGGTCACTGACTGCACAGAAATGTTAAGGGATCTCTGGATGAGGCTTCATCTGGAAATTGTGTCTAAACCAAAAGAGGGGCCTAGCTTTAAAGACGGCCTGTGCCCATTATGCTGCCCCATTCTCTATCAGAAGCTTTGAGCCAGGCCAGGCCCTCATTAAACCAAAGTGAAGGACAAGTCAGGAAAATTTGGCTTTTGCTGATTTAATTTCCTTTTCAGTAATTTTTTTAGCCTAGTCATTTATAGATCACAAAGTCTGACAACTTGACTCCCTGCTTGGTTTGGATGTTAATTATATCTTTGTTCTTAATGATTTTACAATTCCCATGGAGGTATTGGCAGGGTTCTGGCAAAAGGTCAAAGGCCCAGGCTAGCAAGCAGTATGATCATCATCATTTATTTCCTGCTCAGAATTTCAGGAAGTTCACCAGTTTCTCCAATAGACAAAAATCCCCTTACTAGAAAAAGGAAAAGAAACTGTTTGACACACTTTGGTGTTAGATTGCTTTATATATTAAAAGATGCAGCTATTTCCCCCCCCCCCCCAGTCTTTCTCTCTCCCTTCCCCTCTCTTCTCTTCTTCCCTTTCCCCTCTATCTTCTCCCTTTACAACCTCCTCCCACTGGTTCTGGGGATCAAATCTAGAGCTTTGCATATGCCAGGCAAGCATTCTACCACTTTCTACCACTGAGATACACCCACAATCCTAAATTTCAATATGAACTTCATTGATGGCTATTTCTTAAGATTCACTATTTTGTGGATGTGATGGCAAGTATACTGATAGCAATTGATTATTTGTTTGTTGGTTCTTTGCCACATACGCACTGAATTTCAAGCTTCATTGGCTCATCAGAATGACACTCAGAGGTAGGTCCTGTCGAGGCACTCCCATTTTGAGGCAAATAAACTGAGGCTTGAAGAAGTAACTTATCTGTGCTTCCCTAGTTTGCGCGAGGCAACCCTGGGATTTGGGTTTAAGTGGTTGCTTCTGAAAAGATACCCTCTCTCATGGCTGGAGTCTCCCTACGACCGTATTAATTACCAAAAATGTGGGGACTTCCCTGGCTGAGGTTCACTCATTAATTAACAAAGGGAAACACCCACTATAAGAAACACCCTCTTATTCAATGGAAATCTGAGTGGATAAGGGCTGCTTCAGAGATCTTCTGACCACAGCAACTTGGCACTTTCTGAGTAATTTTAGGAGGAGGAGGTGGAAACATAATCCACTGCAGAGTAAGCATCCCAAAGGGGAAGCCTATGGGAGTATGCAACTCACTGACTTAATTAGCTTCTAAGTTTCAGCAACCAGAATTTTAGCTACAAAGGCCTTGTTTTAATCTGGGAGGCACTTTTTTTTTTATCCCAAAGATCACACTGCTCTGCACAAAGCCCTTTGGTATTCCTTAAAGCCTAGACAAATGTCCCCACTTTTTCTATTAAAAAACATTTTAAAATGTGGTATAACGTTGGAAATTCCATGAGAAACACATGTTTCAAATTGTGGAGTAATTCCATAACAGCCATCTATATCATTGTCACCTAGGTCAAGCATGAGAGCATCAAATCTGAGACAATGATTATTAGCATCTGCTGGCTTCAGGTTAAGACCAGAGCCCACATGGAACTCCTGATGGAAGTACCCAGCCCCATTATGGGGCAGTATCACAGAAAACATGGAACTGTAATCTGATAGAGCTCTAGATTATACTGTCAGTTGATACAAAATACAGGGTGCAAAAGAACACATGACATGTTCGAGAGAGTCAATCAACAAACCCCAAACTTGGGGATCCTCCATAGAAGACATTTTTTTTTCTTCAACAACAGCAAATTACAAGGAGAAAACTAAATAAGAGACCTAGCAATTTAGGTCATTATATCCTACTTTGAACAAAACAACTCTAAAAATGTTTATGAGACAATTGGGTACTGATTGAATATTTGATGATATTAAGGAAATTGTTTTATACTGTGATTATATTAAAGAGTCTATCTTTTATAGACATATATTGAAGTATATTCCCATGAAATAGTAGGTTTCCTGGGAGCTGAATGGAAATGATCCTGGGGTTGTGGAGAGAAGTGGGTGGGGTCTATGTGAGATTCAAGGGAGGCTTGGGGATATGTGTATGAGAGTTCATGAATCTATTTTGTCTTCTGAGTATGTTTGAAAGTGTTCTTAATAATAAAAAAAAATAAAGCTGTTCTTTATGTTGTAATTTAAATGCCACCTTACTCAAACCAAAAGTGATCTTTTCCTTGGTAAACCCAAAGCATTTTCTTCCTTCAAGAATTAAATCATGAGTTCTAATTACTTGTGTTTCTCTGTCTTCTTACCCTTTACTGCCTTTCTCACCTAGCAATGACTCAGGAAAGAGCTTTGTCTTTGGGCTCTCCCAGGGTGCCTAGCAGAGAGCCTGGTGATTGTGAGCAGCTCCATAAACCGATTTGCTAAATTAAATGGCTAGGGTCACCAGAACACATCAAAATTACCTTTCACAAAATCCTCCAACCTCCCACACCTCTAGCCCTCCAGTCCCATATAAAGGAATCACTTCTGAATTAGGTAATGATTTTTTTTTTTAACATGAAGAGACAGGCCTGAATTTTTTGTTTTTTTGGATCAGTCATGGGGCCTGAACTCTGGGCCTGGGCACTGTCCTTTAGCTCTTCAGCTCAAGGCTAGAGCTTTACCACTTGAGCCACAGTGCCACTTCTGGCCTTTTTCTTTTTGCTTATGTGGTACTGAGGAATTGAACCCAGGGCCTCATGCATGCAAGGCAAGCGCTCTACCACTGAGCCACTTTCCCAGCCCCTAGGCCTGAATTTTTATTTTTATTTTTATTTTTTTTATTTTTTTGTCGGTCGTGGGGCCTGAACTCTAGACCTGGGCGCTGTCCCTCAGCTCTTCAGCTCAAGGCGAGCGCTCTACCACTTGAGCTACAGCGCCACTTCCGGTTTTCTGGTGGTTTATTGGAGATAGGAGTCTCACAGTCTTTCCTGCCCGGGCTGGCTTTGAACCGAGATCCTCAGATCTCAGCCTCCTGAGTAGCTAGGATTACAGGCATGAGCCACCAGCGCCCGGCTAGGCCTGAATTTTTAATACTAAAACAGAAGTACCCTCTGCCACCAGCCATACACTGAGTGTTTGCAGGAGCTGCCTTCCCACTGAGGATATCTAGATCTGCCTAATTAGGCAATGGAGCCCTCAGTGAGGTTTCTAACCATCTCCATCCCCCTGGCTTTTCCTTCTGTGTCTGAGACCAACAAGAAAGCCCTAAGAATGGTTGAGTAAGAACAGGGTTTGTTTCTAATTCCTGAGAAGTAAGCTAATATTAAGTACTCTAGGAGATTAGAGACAATTGTGATGATGGTCCAGATGGTTCCAGAATAGTGCTAAATGCTGGCTGGTAGTTGCTTCTGACCATTCATAGCATCCACTGACTTCCAGTGGCTGAGGAAATGTCTCTGCATGCCAAGAACACCAATCCATTCTCTCTCATCAAGAGGATGTCATCATCCTTCCTTTTTCATTTTTCTTTTGATTATCACCAACTAATTTTTGATCTTTCTGTGCAGGTAAATGATCTGAGCATTGCCTGATGACAGCATGCATTTTGAGCAGAAAATGATCTTAGAGACACAGTGAACCAGTCACTGAATTAAGTTAGAAGTGGTATTATTTAAAACACATGAGGCTGGAGATCATGGAGAAAAGAAAACATACTATCAGAAAGAATGCTTACATTTAATCTTGGGTCACTGCATTTTGAAAAGAAGGGCCTAGCAATTGAGAAGATATGTGAACATGGGGAAATAGCTTCTAGCCTTAAGGACATAAGGACATCTCCTCCTGGAGAAAGCAGAGACCTTATCAGAAAGGCTGCTACATAAGAGCAGAAAAGGTGAAATGGGGAGTGGGACCACTCTTTCTTAACCACAGCCAGTGCCTTTCCATCAACTGAAAAGATTAAAGAAGAAGAAATGAGCCTCATCCAGAAAGAGTTCAATTAGAAGAAAATGTGCCCATGATCATAAACCAAAAGAGGTAATTGAGAATCCATTGGCTCTTATCTTTGAACATAAAACAGTCCCATTTCTCTGTCACAATCTAAGAGCAGGTGCACTCAGGGACATTTGGCTGAACTATGAGAATTCCAGCTTTAACTTCTATCATTTCGAAGTGCTGTCTGTTGCCTAGAGCTTACACATCACCCCCAAGTGGGATTTTTTAGCCTCCGCAGTTCCCCACTGAAATGCACAGGGAATTATTTTCATAGGAGCAGGTGTGATTTAGCAGCCACTTGCTGGGTTTGCAGATGATCAGCCCAAACCTGAGGCTGCTGTCTAATGGCATTGGCCCTGGGTCACAGAAATGGATTCACAGAGTTTGGGTTCATATCACTGTTCTTTTTATCACCCAAGCCATTATGAACAATGCAACTTTTCATTCTCTGAGTGCCACCAAACCCAGGGTTACTCAAGGTAAGTCTACTATTATTCAAAATAAGTCTTCTCTCCTCACCATTTTTTTTTTTTGGGTCCGGTAGTGGGGCCTGAACTCTGGGCCTGGGCGCTGTCCCTCAGCTCTTCAGCTCAAACTAGCGCTCTACCACTTGAGTTACAGAGCCACTTCCGGGTTTTTTCTTTTTTTGCTTATGTGGTGCTGAAGAATCGAACCCAGGGTCTCAGGCATGCAAGGCAAGTGCTCTACCACTGAGCCAACTTCCCAGCCCTCATTGTAGATTGAAATTTTCTTCCTTTATAATCTGTGTCTGACATTAAATTTGTCAGTAACAAACTAGGACTCAGGGAATCAGCCTGCCTCAGGCCACACTATGGCAGGTTCTTGCTGTTACTTCAGCTACTCCATCTCTTCCTGTTTTAGTAATCAATCAAGGAATAGAAGAATGGAAGCTCAGTTCTTAGCAAGAGTGGAGATTTAGAAGAATTTTGCAGAGCTTCAAGATAATTATTTCCCCATAAGTCTGCTGGGCTTAAAAGTAAAAAGAATAAAATTGTCCTACAAGAATGAAGGACCCAGTTCCAAACTGCTTTAGAAAAGACACACTTTCTGGGCTGGGATGTAGCTCAGTGGCAAAGCGCTTGCCTAGCAAGTGCAACATCCTGGGTTCGATCCCCAGTACCAAAAAAAAAAGAAAAGACAAAAAAAATACAGTTAAAAAAAAAAAACCCAAACGAAAAGACACACTTTCTGGGGGGGCGGGGAAGTTGGCTCAGTGGTAGAGTGCTTGCCTTGCATGCATGAGGCCCTGAATTCCATTCCTCAGTACCAGGTAAGCAGAAAAAGCTGGAAGTGGTGCTGTGGCTCAGTGGTAGGGTGCTAGCATTGAACTGAAGAGCTGAGGGACAGCACCCAGGCTCAGAATTCAGACCCCATGACCAACCAAAAGATACACTTTCTTCCTCATGTTTTGTTAGACAAAATACCTGAGATAGACAACTTCAAGAAGGAAGGATTTGGGCTCATGGCTCAGGGGATTTTAGCTTATGGCCTGCTGGCTGCAGTTCTAAGTGATGCTGAAACACCATGGCCGATGGGCATGGCAGAGAAGAGCTACCTCCTCATGGCAGCTTGATGCGAAGCTAGACAAGGAGTGGGGCAGAGGCAGGATGTATACTTTAAAGACACACCCCCAAATGATCGACTCCCTCCAACGAGGTCCCATTCACTATGAAATCACTACTTGATTAAGCCACTGATAAAGTCGGCCCCTTCATGGTCCAGTCACCTCTCAACAGCCACCAGCTGGGGATCAAGCTTTCAACACATAAGCTCTTTTGGGGGTGTAGGTAAGGGGAAACATTGGTATCCAAACCAGCACACTCATCATCGATATGACAATACTTTTGAAGGAGTAAGAGTTACATCCACTTCATACCCACTTCATTAATTCTTTCATTTCATATCCATGTAGAAGGACCTACTAAGTGCTGGGCACTATATTCAGTGAGGCAATCAAGATAAATACGCCCCCTACTTGAAGTACTTTTCAGACATGTGTGACATAATGTGATGTGATGCAAGCATCTAGACATCAGAAGAGCTTCGACACCAAAGAATCTCAGATTTGTCCTGAGACCGATGGCAAGATTCAGGCCAAAAATATTATGCATGTTCCTGATACTTTTACTCATTTCTTTTCTCATCCTCAGAATTTCAAGGCTGGAATGAACCTTAGAGATCATCTAGGACTTCCTGTCAGGAGTTACATGGGCAAATTAACTGAGGTTGAATAATGGAGGTGCTAAATGAATGTTCTATGTTAGAGCAGGGCTAGGGCTGAAACACCCTCTAAACCCCAATCTCCCCCGGACACAGCATGAGCCAAACTTCTTCTCTCCCAGTCCTTCCTAGATCAATGTCAAAAGCCAAGAACCAGATCAAGTTGGTTTTTCATACAGAAATCTGCTAAAAGTAGACACTGAATTATTCATATTTAGGATCATATAAATAATGTATTGGGTGTTAGTATCAGATTTATAAATGCATTCATAACCCTAGGAGTGATTAGTCACTGTTCTGTGCTATTCAGAAGTAACAGATCACCTGGCCCTGGTGCCCTTGACCAGCTCCTGTCCTTGGAGATGTCTCCCTTGCCAAGTTCTATGTCTTTCCCATCTCTATATGTCAGGTGTGAAATAGCAGGTGTCTGGGATAAGAAATTGTACTGTAGAATCCCATGGTGCTTTCAGCCACTAGATCTTGACACCGGCTTCTTTATTAAAGGCTCAAGAGTTGTATGAGGCCTCTAATGTGCTGCCCATGTACCAAAGCAAAAAGCCACTGTTTGATATTAAGATTAAAGATCTTATGGGATGTCACTTGGGGTCCTCTGGCTCTCTTATTCCACTTTGCTTCAGCTCTAGAGACCCTACCTAAGTGGTCTCACCCTAGATGGACAATTCATAGCAAAACCACGCTTTCCAGCCAGATTTAATTCCCATTTCACTGGGAAAGAAGAGAATATAAAGGTCATTATTTAAAAGCAGGTACTACATTTATTAAGAGGGTAGTTGTAGGGGGCAGTAGTTATGGTTTGGATATCAAATGTTCTCTCAAATCACATGTTGAATGTTTAGTTCACAATGCAGTGTTTACAGGTAGGGCTTTTGAGGGGTGACTGAATTACAAAGATGTGACTCGGTCACTTGATCAGTATATTGCTGGGTTCGTAGCTGAATGGACAATTAGAAAGAAGGGCATGGTTGTGGAAGGGAGGTATGCTTCACTGGGGGTGTGTCTTTGGAGGACATACCTTCGTGAACTTATTCTCTCTCTATAGCACTCTAGCTCTTTGCTTATTGCTGCCATGAGGTGAGCAGTCTTCTATGGCTGCCATGATATTTTCCCTCATCACAGGCCATTGGCAACCAAGCTGGCAGATCATGAGCTTGAAAACTATAAAAGATCCTGGCTAGGCAATCAGGGCAGAACTGCCTCCCATCCCATTGAGGTTCTGAAGCCTTCACCATAGCCTTGAATATTCATCCTCATAGGCATCACATCTTGGCCTATTACCCTGAAAAAACTTATACATGAAGAGCAGATTAATTGGACCACAGAGATGGGTACCCAATCAAAGGGTCTAGACAATAAGTAATAAGTTCAGCCAGTAATAAGTTTCAGAAGCAGCTTGGTTGCATCATGCATCATAGCCTGAGTAAGACAGAGAGCTGGCAGAGAGGCAAACACCTGGTGGGGACAGGGTGGGGAGAGGAGGAAGAAGGAAATCTTGATGTCTCTGCCACTTTTCTGAATCTGAGGACATCTGATTGGATTTGGGGACTGATATGACCAGAAGGCTGTCTAATAATCTGAAAAAATTACCATAGCTCTCTGCTAGAGAGACAACTTATTAACCCCAATGCAATTCACTTCAGGAAGTAACCCTCTCCTGGGATTCTCCCAGCCAATGGGAGCTTTCTTTAATAAATCTTTACCCTTTTACTTCTCCTACTGTGTCCCTGGTCTTACTCTTTAAGACCATGGAGACAGAGGGTCCCATTCAGATGTTAAAGTTCTTAGGTATCAGACTGAAACCTCTAAAACCATGAGCCAAAATAAATCTTTCCTCCCTTAAAATACCTGTTTTTTTTTTCCAATCAGGTTATTATATCACACCAACAAAAAATCCAACTAAAACAAGGTTCTTTAACTGATTATCCCAGGATTCATTTTCTTCCAATGAGAAAGACTAGAAGGGAAGATAGCTATCCAAGAAATAGTAATAGTAAATCTAATTCTTGGTCTAAGCAACTAAGCTACAAAGTAAGGAAACAGAGGTGGAACTAGAGGTGGTTACTAGCTGTAAGGTGTATACAGAAGAAGAAAGAAGGAACAGTAAGAGAGGGAGGAGTAGAAGGAGGATGATAAAGAGGATGATGAGGTGGTGGAGGAGGAGGAAATGAAGAGAAGGAAGAGAAGAAGGAGGAGGGAAAGGAAGAAGAGGAGGAGGAGGAAGAGGAAGAAGAAAAGGAAGAGGAGGAGGAAGAAGAAGAGGAGGGGAGGTATCCAGAAGCCAAAACCTCTAACTTCTTTATCTGTGGCAATCCAACTTCTAGATAACAGTTGCTGCTTTTGGATCTCGGTCTACACACAGAGAACAAGACAAGGGAGGAAAGCGCAGTCAAGACTGCTTGGGTGGTAGTCAGGATTTTTATAGATCTCTGCAGCCCAGAGCAGAAGTTTTCTTCCTTCACTTCCCCTCTTATGCTCTAGGCCAGATTTTGATCCTCAAAGTCTTAAGCATGGGGACAAGAAACAGTAGCATCCTCCTCTTGAAGTAGAGTGAGGGAGCCCTTGACCTCCCTCCAGGGGACAAAATAATCCATAACTGTGTGGAGGGAACCTTGCTTTGTTCTCTATCTGACTACCATGTGTTTTCCCCATGACTCTCAGGGAAAGGCAGGGAATATCAGAGCTCCTAATACACATACTACTTGGTCCTTTGCTGGTCACTGAAGAGGGCTTGCCAGGGCAGAATGACCTCCCGTCTCAGGCATCCCACTGAGCAGTGTCCTGGGCACCACTCAGGGCTTGGCCAGGGAACTGGGGTGTGAATGTGGCAGTCTCTGTGGCCCTCACTCCTCACAGTGGTGTAAAAACAATAACATTATTGCATCATTACAAAGGGGGGCAGGCGACATGCTGATGCAAATGTTCATTTCTGACAAGACTGAGAAAATGAAATGGCTCAGAAGGGAACGAGAAAGTGCCCAGAGAGTAATAACTGTTAGGCTGTTGAAGAGCTTCAACAACGGATAAGTCTGCTGTGATTTCATCAGCCAAAAAACAATTAACCCCTGTGGAGCCATCTAACACTGTGGTTGGGTAGAGAGAAATTCCTCTATCCAGCTCCTACCCTCCCCTTTCACCAGCTGAGCTATAGTGCGGAGATGGTTTCAGAGAGAGAGAGAGAGAGAGAGAGAATAGCTACACATGTACAATTTCTGGGGCCACACATTCTGGTAGATGAAACCCCAGGATCTTCTCTGAGAGAAGCCAGGTAGGGCCAGAGAGCCCCAGGCAGTCAGACATAACCCAGTTTGGGGAAGAGGAGCTGAAGTGGGAGCATTTTTTATAAGACTGACTGCAGGATCTTCAAGGGAAATGTCCTTGCTGCTTAGGGTTTCTGCATTTTTCCAAGTGGCTCTACTTGTCTCTCTTAAATAGGGATCCTGATGTACTAGATGGGGGAATCTGGCTTCAACATACAATCTATTAGGCTACTCCTCCTGAGGCATGGCTGGGAAAATGGGCACAGCCCATCCAGTTCATCTCCCGATACTTGAAACTAGAGGATGTCAATGCCTGGGCAAGCAGGCCTGAGGACATGAGTTTGGAAAAGGCCATCATGAGGGGCCAAAGCAGGAAATAATAGAGAAGGAGCAGAAACCAGGGGCACAGAGCGGGGGGGGGGGGGATGGAAAGAGAAAAGGGAGGAAGGAAAAGAGGAAGAGGCGAGCAGAGCACAGGGATTCAGAGAGGGAAACAGTCCTAGGCAGAGATGGAGGCAGCCCCTGCTCCTTGATTGGCCACCCTTCGTCCCTGAGATCCTCTCAGATCTCATGGTTGCACATCTGTTTCTTTTCCATGTGAATTTGGCAGTAACGGCTCCATTCCACCTTTTCTTTAGGTGATATAAATGAAATCTATTTTTTTTGTAACCAAGAATATGGAAGAGGAGAAAACAAAACAAATGTCAAACAAAGTCAGAAAAAAACAGTAACAGTTTCAAACATCAAGATAAAGCTCTGCTTATGATCTTGGAGAAGCTAGAGTTAATGAGAACAGAGTTGAGAGCAGGCGAGGGAGGTCTAGGGAAAAACTCTGCGGTGGCAGCTTACTTCCCCTCTCCTCTACTCCACTGAAAACTGATTTTCTAATCTGTACAAATGTAATAAAATTGTGGCAATTCCCAATTGCTATGGAAATGTTTAGCTACTTAGGAACCTCATACACAGTGAGACTATATTCACAGATGGAGCTGATGACAAACTACACTTGGAGTAGCATTGCTCTACTGAATATAATTGTCATATTAAGAAGGTTTATTTCCTTGTGGTGCTAGGGATCAAACTCAGGGCCTTGCACATGGTAGGCAGCTTCTTCTCTTCCCTACAATTGTCATATTAGCATGGGGTGAGGGGTATGAGGCTACACACAGGGTTTGACTAGCGTTGATATAAATGGTTGTTTTCAGCTTGGGCTTGTGCAGTTCCCTGTCCCTTGCAGGGCTGTACAAATGATTGTCTAGCCACAACACCAGAAGCAACCTTGTTGAGACATTAGTTTGAAGCTTTGCTATGAGAACCCCATCTTCAGTGGGAAGCCTTTCAGTAATCCACAGGCTTTTGGCCTATTGCAGACATATTTTGACTTTTCTGCTCAAGAAAGAAAAGAATCCTGGGCCCAGGATGTACCCTTTGGAGGCCAACTAAAGAGTATTAGAGAGGGAGCATTGTTTGGCTGGGAGCCAAACAGAGTCTGAAAGCACCTAGGGACCAGGGAAATCATGTAACCTTTGACAAACTGCAGTGGCTTAAGTCAGCTCAACAGAACTGCCTACATCCATTTAATTAGATTTTAATTTCTCTTTACACATTTAGTTTTCAAAGTTCTAAGAAGTAATTATTTCCAGTATCAATTGACTAAGAAGAACAATCCCCAACTTAGACTAAGCAGCTTAGGGAGGTTTGTCTCATCCCAGTTCAGACAGCCTTTCAGAAGCAGCTTGGTTGCATCATGCATCATAGCCTGAGTAAGACAGAGAGCTGGCAGAGAGGCAAACACCTGGTGGGGACAGGGTGGGGAGAGGAGGAAGAAGGAAATCTTGATGTCTCTGCCACTTTTCTGAATCTGAGGACAACCAAAGAGGTGAAAGAAAGTCAAAGCAGAGACATGGGTACAGAAGGTGCTATGTCCTCCGGGCTACTGGGCTACAGGAATGGATGCAAATGACAGTCTCTCACCCGTCCTTGGTGTCAATAGAAACTGTCCAGCTTGGATAAAAGTAAGACTGTTCCCTTCTCTGAGTTGCCTTTGGGAAGAGGGTCAGTCATGTTATTTATAGTGGATCATGACTAGGTAGTCTGCATCATTGAATATATCCTCACGTACCTTATTTTGAAACCAAAACATGAGAGAAACCACTCCAATCAACATGACTGAGTTCACCTCTGATAGAATCAATTCAAAAAGGAAACAAGAGACAAATACATGCAATGTGTTTTTAGCCAGCATAAAGTATGTGACCTCACTATTGTAAGTGTGGTTATCATTATAAATAAGTCATTGTTTTAAAATATAATTTTGCTATTATTGGGGTGTTGTACAGAGAAGAAGTTTTACCATTTCATAAATCTGGCAATGGATGCTTTTCTTTTTTAGACAGTGATAAATAAGACATTTTAAGATTTCTTTTAAGGAATCTTTTAAATAGGGATACAGGTGGGCCCATTGCAACAATGAGATGTACAAGTCATTATGTCGAAAACAAACTTTACAACTTTGTGTGGGGGGTAGAGGGTGGTAGGAGGAAGGGAAGGGATGGGAAGGGGAAACAAAGGAGGAGGCTACAATGCTTGATAAGAAATGTACTCATTATCTTGCCCATGTAATTGTAACCCCTATATACAGTATTTTCACAATAAAAATTTTTAAACAAAGATTTCTTTTAAGGGACAAAATGCCAATGAGTCAGTGGGTTATAAAAATCAAGACTTCACAATCAGGGGAATAGATGAACTACTTAACTAATCAGAATAGGTTGCAGATCAATCAGAGGGAGAAAGAAAGTGAGCTAATCAGACTTCCAGTCCTATTCACAACACACATGAACAACCAACGGTCTTGATGTTATACAAATGGGTTATCTTGTGTATATGTGTAGGTATATGTGCATAACATGGGATAAAGTTTCCAGTAACCGCATTACTCAAGAGAAAGGTGGGTGAATGTAGTCATAATATTCAGTGTATATATGTGAAAATTGAGGGGATGGATAGGGTTGAGAGAGATGGTGGAGAATTATGAAAGAGATGATGTTATGAGGTGTGTTACCAGAGAGGATCACATGGACATGGGGTACAGCCAAAAGGAAGTCTTTATTAGCTGGCTGGTGACTACACTGGGTATTGGATACCCAAGGGCAATGCTGAGTTTTTTTCAGGGCTCCTTTTACAGAAAAAAATTATATCCTTGCTTGCTCAGGGGTGGAAAGTCCCTAATGGGTCTTCCCTGCAGGTGCCAGCCAAGCAGGACGTGCTAAACAATGCTTTAAGCAAGCATGATACATTTCTATGGGCTGTTTCTAGGGTACACTGTACACATTTTTCTTGCCTCAAGGAACTCTTCCCATGGGTGGAGGTGCAGTCCTATCTTCAAGATGGAGTCACATTTGTCATAGGGTGCCCTACCACAGCAATACTGATCAAAATATGTTATACTCATAAGCAGACATGTTGAAGTGAAACCTCTTTGAACAACTATTTAAAGATAATTTAAAAATCAAAAGAATAAATAATAAATAAAAATTTAAATGGTGTGCTTTGTCAGGCATCAGTGGCTAACACCAATGATCCTAGATACTTAGGAGAATGAGATCTGAGGTTATGGTTCAAAGCCAGCTAGGGTAGGAAAGTCCATGAGATGCTTATCTCCAATTAAGCACACACACAAAAAAGCTGGAAGTAGAATTGTGGCTCAAGTGGTTGAGTGCTGGAGACCTTCCAGGGCCTACTTGGTATGCAAAGACCTCATGGAGACTTTGTGGATGTTATTGTATATACACAGGTGGCTTCTTAGAAGTATGAATATTGAAAGGTTGGATGTGTTCCAGGGGCTCAGCATTAGTCCAGGGGAGGGGAATCCTTTCCTGTCCTTTCAGGATGGTGAGAAGCTATATAATGGAGATGGTGGGAAGTAAAGACTGTGAACTCAGTCTCCCTGGGTTTGACTAAAATACTAATTAGCTATGATTTTGACCAAGTTGCTTAAATAAATCCTCTCGTACTTAGTTTTCTCATTAATGATGGTGTTTTGTGTGGATTAAATGAGGTGACATTTATAGCCTATCTAGAAAATTTTGCTTTTGGATCCCACAAAATCTTGAAAGGACAGGTTACTGTAATAATCTCAGGTCCATGTCAGACACTTCTATGTGTTAATGAGAAACTTCTGTGCATTTAGGCATATCATTGTATCTTAGGTTATTTTCACCACTGGAGTGTTAAGAACTCCATAAAGGTAGAACAGAACTCATACTGTCCATTCTTTGTATATCCTCCACATATCTGTCATATAGATAGCCTAGCTTTGGGGTGCACATGATACAAATGTAATCCAACTCAAGATAGAAATATATAGAAATATATAGATATAAACTGAGAGAGTTGATGGGAGGTCAAAGAGGATACAGAGATCCCACCTAATAGAGGGCCCTGTGAAGGTGCTGATGTACAAGCTGGCTCTTGAAGGATGATGGGTAGGATTTCATTAGGTGGACCTAGAAGAGTGGGAAAAAATTCTTGACTTTTTAAGTAGAGGGAATATGTGTAGAAATATAAAGATGGAAGAGTGCCAGAACTCATCTAATTTGATTGATGTGTAAGGTATAGTGGGGGAGAGTTGGCGGATAAGGAAGAGTAGGGTTTTGTCATAAAAGACCTTAAATGCTAGGATGAGAAATTTATACTTCATTTGTCAGTCAGTGGGGAACCATTGAAGGTTTGGTAAAAAAAGAATATCTAATCACATCTGTGCTTGAGGAAGAGTAATTATTCTCATAAGATGACTTAGAAGAAAGAGAGATAGAAGATAGGGAGGGTGGAGAGGAAATTGCCAGAGTATTTCAAATAAGGATTGATGGGAGTTTAAACAAGGGTAGTTATGGAGGGGCAAGATAATAGCAGAGTGTAAAGGGCTTGATAATTGATTGATTGTTCAGGGAAAAGGAATAATCAAGGATGAATCCAAGGTCACCAGCCTGGGGGAATAGAAGACTGATAGACTAATAAACCAATGTAGTAAAATGACTAGGGGGATAGCTTGGGGAGGCTGGTGAATTAGAACTGAAGATAGAGCTGAAGGCAATATGGAGTTGGGGAACAGGAAATAGGGATTATATATTGCACAACTCCTGTAGCTGTGTTTTCCCTTGTAGTATATAATTCTACACTTAATACATGGTTCCACTACTCTTTTAGTAAGAGCAGACTGCCTGTCTCTTCATCCGTGGATCCTACCTGGAAGAAGTGCCATGTGAAGGTAGTGATATTCAAGCTGGCTCTTCTAGTTGGGGTTTCTTCATCTCTGGAGCTCAGCTTCTCAAGCTGTCTATCTGACTTGGTCATAAGTTCAAATGGAAAAGAACTTTGTGATAACAGGGCATTGAGAACATAGAAACACAAATATAATACTGTATAAGTTCAACAGAAAATTATTAACTATGAGTCTGCAGATAGCTTTATTGAAGAAACTCACAATTGAAAACTATGACCTGCTCAAAACAACAGTGGCACCTTGTTGATAACAGAGTCATCTCCCAGAGTTTCAGGAATCCCAGCTCATTCCACATCTATAAGTGCAATAAGGAGCTTCCACCATGTGCTTAGCAGTATGAAGGAGCCAGATTCTTACCACCTATGGACTTAAGAGTTCTCAGGAAACTTCAGAAACTGATCATTTTAGTTTATAAATACCCAACTACTCAACTTTAACTATTTGACAATCTTTAATTGCCTGCTTGGTACCTGCCCATATCAACACACACACACACACACACACACACACACACACACACACACACACACACACACACACACACACACACACACACACACAAAACAACTAGTTTATAAATACCCAACTACTCAACTTTAACTATTTGACAATCTTTAATTGCCTGCTTGGTACCTGCCCATATCAACACACACACACACACACACACACACACACACACACACACACACACACACACACACACACACACACACACACACACACACACACACACACACACACACACACACAAAACAACTGTGGATCATAGTTGGTTCTAGACCATGTTTTGAGAACTATGGCTCTAGGAAACAGGACAGACATGGCTAAGAAATTTTTTCTAAGTTCATGTAGCTGGGCAACCTTAAAAGACAAGCAGTTATGTGTTTGGTGGCCTATGCTCTGTGTTTAAAAGACCCCTTAGGTGTGAAAAGTCTTCAGCTGGCTAGATCTGTGATATGGAATAATTAATTGTTCTTTCCCCAGAACCTATTTCCTCACCTGAAAAATTAGGGGATTGGATTAGATCAATGGCCACCATGAATAGAGACAAGTGGTAAAGCAGTCTTTGGGTTTTCTTTCTTTTGTGCCAGTACTGGGGCTTGAACTCAGGGCTTAGGCACTTTACTTTGTATTTTCTACTGAAGGCTAGCACTCTACCACTTGAGCCACAGCTTTACTTCCAACTTTTTGGTAATTAATTGGAGATACGATTCTCTAGGGTTTGTCTGCCTGGGTTGGCTTTGAACTGTGATTCTCAGATCTTAGCCTCCTGAGTAGCTAGGATTATGGGAGTGAGTCACAGGTACTGCACTAAATTTTCTTGTTAAAAATAAAATATCCTTAGGTTCAATTCAAAACATTACTAGATATGAAAGAATAAAAGTTTCTTGTTATCTTTGAAAAGTCAGAGGCATCCTGGACCACAGAATCAGTAAGTTTCCTTCCACTTCAATAGCTCTAAGGGTTATTTGTTTGTTTCTTTGTTTTGGAGGTCCTGGTTTTGCCAGGCATCATTCTTTCATAAAACTAATGATGTCACAGTAAGGATGGTATCTTAGTTTCATGAGGTCTTGCCTCAGCTGCTTATACATGTCTTCAGTCCCTACCAGTGGTCCTCATATTCTTAGAGGTAACAGGGCTGGGGTGCTTCTCACCTACATGTTAACCAGTCTGCTCCTGTAGGGCATTGCCGCTGCTCCTTTTGGTTTTTCCAGCCACTCACAGGATAACATTTTGGCTCCAGTTTACTTCTTTTGTATTTGCACTTCAGACTCCATGGTTGTCTGATGCTCTGTTGTCCAGATGAGAATAAAGCCTTGTTTCCCATTTACATTGTACTCTATTAGGTTTTTTGACATATAGCTCAGTGGAAAGAACACTGGTCTAAGAACCAGGCTGAAGTGGGCTCTAATCCCATCTTTTTTATTTTTTTGTCGGTTGTGGGGCTTGAACTCTGGGCCTGGGCGCTATCCCTCATCTCTTCAGCTCAAGGCTAGTGCTTTACCATAAGCCACAGTGCCACTTCTGGCTTTTTCTGCTATGTAGTGCTAAGGAATCGAACCCACGGCCTTATGCAAGGCAAGCATTCTACCACTGAGCCACCTTCCCAGTCTCCTAATCCCATCTTATTAGAGGCTAGAGATCCTCAGTATTAACCAGCAATATAACCCAGGTCAATCACCTCCAACTCCTCCACTAACATCCATTTCTTCATCCATAAGAAAGATTTCCTTAAAAAGTATTAAATGATTGAATCATATAAAGAATTTTAAATGCCTGGTATACTGATTATCACTTGCATTGTTGAGCAAATGGTTCTTATTCATATTATCAAACTAACATAAGTTCAAAAAAGGCTGCTTGGGAAACAAAATCAAGTTACATGCCACCATTTGGTATATTTATCTTGACAACTGTTATTCCTCTTCATAGATCATTTCTTTTATTAACATGAAGTGACCCTGTTTATCTCTCTGATGGATTTTAACTTGAAGTCTATTTTATCAGATACAAGTATGGGCAACTCCAGGCTGGTGGCACGTCTGGTGGACCTGAGCTGCACTTCATCCTCTTCCTCATCACAGGCTACTTCTACCTATCTTTGGAGTCCAATTACTTGAAGGTTTTTTCCCATTCTTTCACCCAAAGCCAGTATTTTTGTTAGTGAAATGTGTTTCTTGCAGGCAACAAATGGCTGGATCTTGTTTTTGATCTAAGCTGCCATTCTGAGTTGAGCTCATTGACATTTAATGTAATTATTGACATATATGCCTGTTTCCTGTTATTTTGTTGGTTTTGGGATTCTTGCTTCTTGCCAACCTACTGTTTTAGTAAGGTTTATTCTTTCCTATATTTTTCTGTTCTTGCTTATCTTCTTCTAAGTGTTACCTTAAGTATCTGTTGCAGTGCTTGTTTAGTAAACATGTAGTCCTTTGGCTTTCATCAGGTTTGATTTGGCAGGTTTTTATTCCTTAGTTAATTCTGAAGGATAGTTTTGCTGGATACAGTAGTCTGGGTTAGTAGTTGACTTGAATTATGTCCATGTCCTCCTTGTATTTAGTGTTTGTGTCATAAAATCTGATGTTATTCTAACAACTTGAAGTATTCTTTCTTTATTTTGCATATAAGTGTTTTTACAACAATGTGTGTAGGGAATGTCATCTTTGACCTTGTCTGTTTGAAGTTCTGTAAGCCTTCATTACATGGATAATGCTTTTTCTAGAGATTTGGGATGCCTCCTGTCATCATTTTGTTGACTAGGTTTTCAGTGCTTTCAGTGTTTATTTTTTTCTTTCTTTTCTATTCCCATCAATCATAAGTTTGATCTTTTGATGGAGTTCAAGAGGTCATGTAAGTCCCCTTGGTATGTTCTAAGTAATTTTTCAATGTCTGAGTGATTGACCTAATTCTCTCCTCTGTATCTTTGACCTCAGATACTCTGTTTTCAACTTCTTCTGTTCTATTATGTAGGCTTTCAATTATGTTTTTATGTGGGAAGTTGAGCTCTGTATTTCCAGATGAATGTAGATTCTAAGGTGTATCTTTGTGTTCCAGGAAAAATTTCCATAACTATGGTAGTAGTAGGAAGAAGATATAGGGGTAGTCTTGTAGGAAAAAGTCTAGGTATTTGGTTATATAGGGTGAGAAGGTGTGTGAGATAAGTTTTATGGGAGAGATTAGTGGGCAGTGGAGTGATGTAAGCAGAAGAAAATTTAGAGTTGTGCTAGATTAGGGCACTTGGAGATGAAGTTAGGAGAGATGAGTAGGTACACACATACACTGAAATAAAAAGTGAAATAGGCAACACCAATGATTAAGTAGAAAAGGAGATTCCAAAACAGGAAAACAAACAAAAAACAAAACAGAAAGCAAAAAATAAAAAATAAGTAAGAAACAAAGAATATGATGTTCAGGTAGTCTAGTTTCCAGATATATACTTTGAAGTAGGGAGGTCAGGTCTGTCTGGTGCCGTATTGGCCACATGTAATGGTAGGGTCTGGTATCTTGTCTTCATGGTGGGGGAAGAAGAAATCCTGTATCTCAGGTGACAGGCTTGCCTGAATTCCTAGAGGAAGGAAAATCCTATCCCCAGGTGATGGACGTGCTTGAATCCCTGGAGGCAGTGGAGGGCACTTGAATGATAGGTTACTAAACTTGTCAATCCAGTGTCTGGGACTTGGAGTTTCCAGTGACCCTGCCCTCTGACCTGACCCTATTTAGGCACTGACCAGCTCAGTTGCCATTAGACCATTTGTCTCCTTGTTGGTGTCCTGTCTCCTGTCTCCTGTTCTCCGGTCACCAAGGCTTCCCAATTCAGCTCTCCATTGGATTCGGTTTGTTGGTATTGTTTTTGTTCTTTCCTCTCTGTCCTGTTTCCTAACTGTGTTGTGTATTTGCTGGCTGCAGGTCTTTGTAATTGGCCACCTGTAGACCACTAAGCACTCCAATAAAGACTCCTTTGTCACCTTTTACTGTGCCTCCATGGACTTCTCAACTCTGCAGTTATTTCAATTGAGGTACATAGGAAAGTGAAAGGAAGAGGAAGTAAACTCCAACGTTAAATGGGAAAACATAATAAGTCTGTGCTTGAATGTAGAAATTAAAAGGTAAATAGACTTTATCTTATTTACAGTTAAAAAAAATACAACACTCAAAGTATTGGAACCAATACAAGTACAAAGACTTTTAAACAATTTTAATTTTTTAATTGTTCCATGTGTAAATTTATATATATATAGACTTTTTTTGGCAGGTGGCAAACATCTGTTTTAGGCTTAGATGTGAGGGCTTTGCTTCCTTCAGAAGACTTACCTGGTGGAAGGGCTTCAGAGTCAAGCTGCTGGCTGTTGGCTGATGATACTATTGTTTGGCTCAGCAGGGAGTCCCAAGGCTGTTTAGCTACTAGGTGTGATGTAACTATCTTTATCTACTAGCAGGCTCTGCTGGACTTCCTTAGCTTGGTGGCTCATCTCATGTACACATTCGGTTTCTGGGGTACCATAGCACTTCCTGTGGTGAAACTCATAGCTAACGCCCTATTTTCTCTGCTGTCTCAGTAGATATTCTCAATCTTCAGTTTGCCAGAACTGAAGCCCATCAGGGTCCTGCAACCTCTGACATCCTGGTTGCAGCCTAGCTTCCTACAGCTTAAACTTTAGGTGTTCCCTGCTGAAACAACATGCCTCTTATAGCTGATTTATACCAGTTCTAACTTCTGTGCTACCAAGTTGTGACTGTTCTTGTCCATGGGCTCCCACATAAACCTTCCCTGGACACTGTCAGCTCCTACCTCCACCTGTGGGACATGGATGACACAGAACATCTCATTTACCACAATCCAAATTCTCATAGCAGAGAGTCCCTTTCTCAAGTCCCTGGGCTGACAGGAAAGTTCTTGGGTTGTCTCTTTTTTTCCAGAGCTATGTTTGACAGTCCTTTGCCAGATCACCTGATTTTACCTGGTGTTTCTGCATTTCCAATTCTCCATACTCAGCCAAGTGAGCTGGATGCTCATGTTTGCAAATTACTTCTCTGCAATTTCCTGGGTCCCATGAACTCCTTGTGGTTTCTCCTTTTTCCTTGCATCCTAAATAAAAAAAATCTGCTCCCTTTTATATAACTGGATTCTTCTTGTTTATGGAATGAAATGGTGAATGATTTCTGTTTTCCACCTTTCCAAACCCCCTCTCAGAGTTTTAAATTCTTACCTGCTTTATTTAGTATTTGCCACAGGGAAAACACCTAGTAAAAAAATATATCTATAATTTTTTTTTGTCAGTCGTGGGGCTTGAACTCTGGGCTTGGGCACTGTCCCTGCACTCTTCAGCTCAAGGGGAGTGCTCTACCACTTGAGCTACAGTGCCATTTCCGGTTTTTCAAGTGGTTTATTGGAGATAACAGTCTCATGGACTTTCCTGTCCGGGCTGGCTTTAAACTGCATCCTCAGATCTCAGCTTCTTGAGTAGCTAGGATTACAGGCATTGAGCCACCGGCGCCCGCCTCACCTAGAATATTTTTAAAGAGACTTCTGATAAACCCAAACTAATGCCTAGATTAGGTATACCTTGTTTCACTTCAGGCTTTATATCTGGGTGTGCCTTTCCACCCCAGCCATGCTTTTAATGGCTGGGAGATCTTCCAAAGAGTGGGGCTAGGGTTAGGCAGAGGCAGGTAGAAAAGGGAGAGCCACAGAAACCTGCTGTCTCAGCGAATGCTTCTGAATGGCCTAGCATCCAGGAATTTTCCCCTGCTTTGCAACAGTGACTTTCCTAAGAAAAGCTTCACATGGACTTAGGAGATGAATTGCAAGCTAACTAGTGAGACAGCTATTTTCAAGAGAGCCATTCAGCAAAGCAAAGGGTAGGTAACCTGTTGAAAACATTCTCTGGTGGATCTTTTGGAAGACAAAGAGATGGCTGAACTCTCAGCCTAAAGAAAAACTGAACTGCTACCTGGAAGATTGCTTCATTTTTCTTCCCTCCTCTCCATATCTACAGGGTCCTTTAATGCCTGTGAAGTCAAATTTGTTCTGATTACAAAAGGCACAACCAGTTAGACTTAGTCTAGGAACTAGAAGGAAGACTTCTGAATTGTCTGTGATGCCGCTATGGCAGCTCTAGAGTCCATGCAGCTCTACTCTGACTCTCTCTTTTCCTTTTCCTCCAACTGGAGTCATTCTATAAATTCATCAAGGCTGCACAAGATTTGTGGAAGACAAGCAACGTTCTTCAGGTTGGTGGTGAATTATATTCTAATTGCTGAGTTTGGTAAGCTGGCCAGCAGCTAACCAGGAAACACATTGTTGGGTGTAAACTCCTCTGCTTCCACCCTGCATCTGGATTTGTTTTGATATATTAGAAAGAATTCTTTTTTGTACACTCTTGTATCCTGGTGTATGGTCCAGAGATAGAAATAACAATCATGATGTAAGAATCCATTTTCAATTGTCCCATAGTTTGTTAGCTTGACAGAAGATCTTTCCATTTCTATTAAGTCTCAAATTATACATGCATTTTTCTTTTGCACAGTCAGAAGGTTCTGTGTATCTTAAGGTGGTAGTGATTAGGAGGAACTAAGAGGATTCTATTTCTTTGAGGATTCAAAAACAGAGATATCATAAAGCAGAAGAATGAGGCTTGCCAAGAAGTAAGTAAGCAGTTCATTCTACAATTGGAGACAGGATTAGATGGCCTGTCTCCTTCTAATTGCTCTGGGTTATCAAGCTTCTTTGAGAGTACCAGGAGAAGCCTGCTTCCCCCAGTCCACTCTATCTGGCACCCTCAAGTCCTGGTATTTTCCTGGAGAAAGATGGTAGAGGACAAACTGGTGGATGTTAAACTCTGATCCAATCTTCAATTTTCTTATCCTTCTGACTCCAGGTTGGTTGTTTGTCTAAAAGAAGCTGGTTGATAGCCAAGCTTTTGTGTTTCTCACAAAACTCTCCCCTATTGAGAGCTTTAATTGGCCTTCTGTTTCACATCTGTGTGTGAAGACATTCTTCTGCCTTCTTGTAAATATTTCCTTCTCTAGAGTAGGGAGATGGCCTTAAACTTTAAAATGGATTTTATATGCACAGAAAAGAAAGAAAATGATTTTCCGGGACTTATTTTGTTAGGAAAACATTTTCCTTAACTGAATCTCTCACCAAGCCAAAAATATCTGCTTTGTCAAAGCAAAGAGTAAAGTTCAAGAAGAGAAAGGCTATGAAACCATTAGGGCCTTACCTGACTTTCTCATTAAGACTCTCTCTTTCCTTCAAACTTTTATCTTTTCCCAAAACCTTTTCTGCTTCATGTCTGCTTTGTTATGTCACTATTGTTATGTCCAGAACATCTGCCCTACATTCCACTGCTTTCAGATTTTACGTCCCCATTTGGATTTTGATAAACTGATGAGGAGTGTTCAGAGAATAATCCTTCCACTGACATAATGAGAGCATGTCAAGGTAAACTTAAAAGACATATCTACAATTATCTAAGACTTGACTCTATCTGAAAATATCTCTGAATATCAGTTGATAGTTACAGGGACAGTTTACAAAGTAATATAGAAGGTCTTAAAGTCAGAAAAAGAGATTTAATATTAAGATATTACTCAACATAGAGATTTGGCCAGAGCATCCAGAAATACCTGAAGCTTCCCACACTGACTGCTTCTCACTGTCTGTGAACTCTCCAAGAGATAGCTAAGCACAGGGCAACAGCTGACCAAGCAATATGGTACTTCCTAGCACCGGGAACACAGGGCCGAGGTTGAGTGAGCTGACTTTGATCCTGGGACGCCTCGTTTACCTTGGCTAGACCATTAACTGGTCTTTTATTCCATTAAATCACACCATTAGTACCAGAAAAAATGGAACTAAAGAAAGAGCAAAGACAATTCAAATCCTCATTCTTGAATCTGGCCAGTCATGCCCCAGTGTTCCTCCCCAGACACTAAAGAAGAATGAAAATTAACTTCCATCCATGCCTTCTCCTTGGAGACCAGAACAGTAGCACCTGGAAAACTTCTTATTTCTAAAGGACAAAAATCTGTGACTTCATCAAAGCCCTGAGGTGCTTTTGTCTCCCTACCACCCTCTTCCTCAATTTAACTTGAAATGTGGGCTTCAAACCTAGCATCTACCCCAGCCTTTTGGGGTAATTCTCTGCATCCATTGCTTCCAGACCCACTCTCATGCATCTTTATATTATCCTCTGTGTCCTCTATCATTTTATAGAGAAGGGTGTCTATGTAGTTTCCCTAAATATACACCAGGAGTTGAGTTACTGCTCACCTCATTAGCTTCACGTTATTTATTTATTTATTTATTTGTCAGTTGTGGGGCTTGAACTCTGGGCCTGGGCGATGTCCCTGAGCTGTTCAGCTCAAGGCTAGCGCTCTCCCACTTGAACCACAGTGCCACTTGCAGTTTTCTGGTGGTTTATTGGAGGTAAGAGTCTCACAGACTTTCCTGCCCGTGCTGGCTTTGAATCGTGATCCTCAGATCTCAGTCTCCTGAGTAGCTAGGATTACAGGTGTGAGCGATTGGTACCCAGCTTTGTCTTCACATTTATATAGAAAAAAATTCTTAAGGATGTATGAACACATGTCAATTCACTTTTACTATGGATGACACCTGTATGTCTGTCAAACTCCGCTGCCAATGCAGGTAAAGGTGACATCTCTTTTCTGCAGCCTTCTCTCCATTGCTTATGTATTGGTCAATTTTTGCAAGACTATGCTATGGTAACAAAGATTCCCCAATAACTCAATGGCTTATAATAACCAGTGTTCATTTTTCAGGTATGCATATGCTCGCAGCAAACTACACAGGTCATCGTTTATTCTGGGAGCCAGGATTAAGAAGTGGCCCATCTTGAGTCTTCTCGCAGAAGGATCTTGTAGAAGAAGGAAAAGAACAACAAAAGAACCACAAGATCACCCTCAAAACTTGTGCTTGGAGAATTTGGCCAAAAAAATCAAACAGTCAGTAGGTGCCTATCACTCAGGACTGTAATCCTAGCTCCTGAGGAGGCTGAGCTCTGAGGATCTTGGTTCAAAGCCAGCCCAGAAAGGAAAGTCAATGACGTTCTTATCCTCAGTGAATCATCAAATAAGTAAATAAAGCCAGAAGTGAAGATGTAGCTCAAGTGGTAGAGTACTAGCCTTGAGCAGAAAAAGCTCAGGGATAGCACCAACACACACACACACACATACACACACACACACACACACACACACACACACACACACACACACAAAACTGAAATACTGTATCAATGTTAGCTACTAGGAAGGTGGGTATTTGAGAGTTTTAATCAATGAGATTTGTGCCCTTGTAAAAGGAAGTATGGAGAACTCTCTTACCTGCTCTCTACCACATGAAGATACAACGAGAAGTCAACAATCTGCACCCTTAGAGGGAGGCCTAACCAGAACTGGACAGTCCTGGCACTTTGATTTCAGCTTTCAGCCTGACAATATGATAAATAAACTTTTGGTGTTCATAAGCCTCCTAGGTCTGTGGTACTTCCTTATAGCAACCTAAACTGACTAGGCAAAATCACATTTCCTGCCTCTTTTAAACAATAACTACTACCCCCTCCCCCCAAAGCATAACTTTTTCTCAGATTCTGTCAGAATCATGACCACCACCTTGGGGTTTGTTATAGTAATACTCCCACAGAGTCCTTACAAAATTTTCAGTGGTCCTCTGACCACTTGCCTTTTGCAGTTCAAGACTCCATTTTATAATTTTTCTGATTCTTCCCCAAATGCCAGACCCTGAGTTGTTAGATCTTGATAATGAGAACAAGTCTTCTTTAGTCATTGCTTCACCTGAAAGCTCATTAGAAATTCGAATCTGGCTCCTTCCCAGGCCTTCTCAATCAGATTCTGCATTTTAATAAGTCTCCTAGGTGTTAAATATGCACATTAATGTTGGAGAAGCAGTCCAGTGTTTCTGAACCTTGAGGGCACATAGATATCACCAAGGGAGCATTACAGATACTGGTGTTAGAAAAACCCCCTCCCTCCCCAGAGCCTTGACCTAATTGGTCTGGGGTGTTGTGAAGGCATGGGAGGTTTAAGACCTCCCTAGGTGATTCTAATGAGCAGCCTGGTTTGAGAACCTCAGCTGCCTGGTGTTTCCCCCTAGCTGCAGGAACTTGCTAGTTCTATGATTAGGGAAGCAAGCTTATTTACAATTGTGCAATTATGTTGCTGACCATGAGCATCAAACAGGTCCCCAACAGGGGCTGAAAGAGCCTGGCCTATGCAGAAATAACAATAGCTCTCATTATTAAGGAGCTTCTATGGGCCAGGAATATTTCTAATCCTCACACATGCTGTTATCCAAGTTGAAATGGAAGAAACAGCCTTAAAGAAGGTGAGCAAGTTTTACAAGGTCACATAATTATAATGGGTTTGCATTCATTTGTGACTTCAAAACAATGGATTTTTTTTTCTTCCACACACAAGGAAACTTTACTCACCAGCTATCTGTGTGAGCTATGATAAGTGGACTGTGTAAAGTCGACTTTGGCTGCTCAAGCACTTTTACATTCTTCTAAAGTTTAGTTAGTTAGGTTCTAGTTTGGCAAAGTTACCAAGTAAGGAATCACTTATCTGCTAAATATTACTCCTCACAGGCCTTACAGAGGGGTGAATTGAGTCACCATAAGGAATTACATGGTTCTATAAATCATGGTAAAAATTGATTGGCACAGAGAAATGAGTTGGCTCTGTAGAAGAGGATGGCATCATGTGCGGGCTGAGGCAAAGCTACACTCTTGTCAACTTCTTTATAATGGTAAAGGCATAGTGCCAAGCAAGTGCGGATAGTAACTCAGGTGATCTTCACTACAATCCTGTTGACTTTGATATTATTTCTTAGGGATGGGCTCTAGAATGTAAATGTACCCTGTATTAGAGAACTATTAAGGAACAGAGTTAGCACAGAATTCTAGGTTCAAAGCTTATGCTATTTAATGACTTAATTTAAGTTTCACTGCTCTGTCAGCAAAGTCCCATCTGGTCCATTATTTTCTGTGCATCAGTTTGAGACAATTGTTCAACAGCATTTGGCATAAGAATTTCTGGAGGAAATGGAAGAGCTTCACGTTAGGAAAGAAGGGTCCTCCATCCAACTGTCAATCCAGGAGAGTATTGCTGCCTCTGCTAATTCTGCCTTTTCAGAGACCAAGGGCGAGACGGGACCTTGTTGACTGGGAAACACATAGTCTAAGTTGGGGGTGTCACTATATAGAGTTGCCTAAATTCAAGTACCTGCCCCGTACTTGAAAGTAAGGGATACATTACAGAATATTATAGAATATTCCAGAAATATTACAGAATCCCCCTTCTGAGGCAAAGGAGCTACTATTGGAAGCTTAGCATACTGCATGCATCCATCACTCCATAATTAGTTCATTGTCTGAGCTATGTACAGGAAGCTTCCAGGGTCAGTTTTGACAGGGCACTTGCCAAGATACCAGAGAGCATTGTGGGTAAGCAGTACTGGACACAGGTCCTTTAAGAGAAATGGAAACTGAAGCACAGGAAGTTCTGCCTCCTCTTTTCTTTGGGCTATTATTCCAATCAGAGCTGACAGGAGTGACAGGAGAGAGTTCTGCAGAAATCAGCTGACCTCAGTCAGAAGAGATGATGGAAGGAGGTGGGGTTAAAACAGATAAAAACTTTAAACATCACTCTCTCATTTTTTTCCTCTCTAAATTTTCATATCTGGATTCTTTGAACAACCAGGCCTCAAATTGATTTTCTTCCCCATTTCTTAGGAATCTACCAGTGAACATATACTCATAATTCAGTTGTCATTATCATTTTTGCATCCCAGATCAAGGAAATTTATCTTACTTTTATTTTTTTTCATCTGTGATATAAACCCATTCCCTAAAATCTAATCTATTAAAACTCAAAATTCTAGGAGAGCTCTTGTTTTATTTTGCTTCCTTCTTTCTTGCCTTCTGCTATTATATTCTTTCCCAGGAAAGATTTATAAGAGGTAGGATGGGCAGAGTCTAGCTATAGTGGGATAAAAGAGCAAGGAAAAAATTCACTAATACTTTTAAATTATTATATCAATTAAAATTTAACAATAAATTCACTCTTTCTGTTTAGTTAACACTAAACTATAGAGGAGAGTCTGTTAAGTGAGGAGATAGCTCCCTCCCTCCCTTCCTCCCTCCCTTCCTCCCTCCCTTTCTCCCTCCCTCCCTCCCTTTCTCCCTCCCTTCCTTCCTTCCTTCCTTCCTTTCTTCCTTCCTTTCTTCCTTCCTTCCTTCCTTTCTTCCTTCCTTCCTTCCTTCCTTCCTTCCTTCCTTCCTTCCTTCCTTGCTTCCTTGCTTTCTTTGCTATTACTGGGGTCTGAAACTCATAGCTTTGAACTAGCTTGGCCTAGAATAGTGCCTGACACCAAGTAGGTACTCAGTAATGATTTGCTAAATCAATTAACTTTGAAGTTTTTTTTATTTTTATATAAAGTGTTGAAAATCCATACGTCATATGGAAGGATATCCATATGTCAACCTTATAATGATAATGAAAAAATAAAATGTCAAAAATTTGTACACTTTTTTTCTTGCAATTAGCACGTATCACCAATACATGCACGAAATACACAACTATTAGTTGACCATGTTACCTAAGATTCAAATGATGTACTTTAAGCTATTTAGCTATGTTGGTTTAACACTTACACTTACTCTCATCCCAACACTGAAAACAAATCATTTGCCTCAGACCATGTGAACAGTTATAATTATTTATAAATTATGTAATATACTTTTGAAATGCTGACTTGAAATAATAATGAAAAAGAATCTATTTGTTTTATAGTCTTGGGGTTTGCATTCAGGAGCTCTACCATGAAGCCACACCTCTGCCACTTTTGAACACCGGTTATTTTTTCGATAGGGTCTCACTTCCTGCTCAGGAGTAGGCTTGAACTGTGACCCCACTCTTTTTCAGTTTTCACTGTAGCTGGAATGACAGCCAAGTGTCACAACGCCTACCTTCTTTTCATTGAGATAGAGTCTCACAGTCATTGCAGTCAGTCTTAGAATGTGGTTCTGATCCCAGCCTCCTGTGGGGTAGAATGACAGGCATATGCTAATGACAGGCACTCTGGTATTGGTTGAGAAGGCTCATGAAGGCACTTTTTATTTGTTTGCCTCACCTAGCTTCACACTGTGATCCTCCCTACCTCAGCCTCTCACTTAGCTACAATTACAGGTGCCAGCCCCCAATCCCCAGAAAAATATGTCTTAACTTAAAAGAATGTTGTTTTAGAAAAAACTCCAGTTTCTCTCTCTCTCTATTTGTTATTAATTACCATCTTCTCTGATGGTCATATTGTGCTCAAAATGTCCTTCTATTTGGCATGAATTGTACCTAGAATCATCATGCATGCCTCAGGGCTGAAATACGGAGCTGGACCTTCAGGCAAAATAACACTGCAAAACTTTGTGTCTTCTCTCAGCCGTTTGCTCCTTCTCATTTACAGTCTGCTGACGAGTTAGTTCTGTTGGTTCCAACATCCTCTTCTTCACACTAGCTCTTTTACTTCCCTTCCTGTATCAAAATTAGGGAGAGAGAAAAAAAATATATCCAATCCTTTATCCTGAAAGCCTGATTCTGCTCCAGATTCTCTCTAATACAAAGAAAGTAATTTCTACTTCTTAAAAAAGAGCCAAATATCTCCATTTGGATTTCTCACATAGGGAATTCTTTAAACTACTGATTATGTACAATGGGATTTATCTTATCAGAGCCATAGCAGTGGTTTGACAAGAGGCAATTTATAAAAACTGTTTTCAAGATAAGAGTTCCCCAGAAACTCTTTTCTTAAAGAAAGAGTTAGAACTCTTAAACAGAACAATTGCAGAAAGAACTGTGCAAAGCTTCTGATGTGGCATTTAAGCTCTGCAGCACAGCTTCCCAGAGAAGACCCCTTCCTGAGGGTGGAGCTCTTAGGTTAGCTGCAGTATCAAGCTGTGAGTCATGTAAAGACTTTCAGGTCTTGAGGCCACACTCTCCTTGGCTTCCAGGGGGACACAAGAAATGTTCACTTGGTCCTCTGCACTCACAGCACCTCATAGCACAGAGGCCTAGTCCAACCTAAAGGATAACTTTCATCTTCTTTCTACAGGGATGGTCTCTTTATGGTTTCTGCGTGTTGCTTACAAAATCCAATCAGCCTTAAATGTCTTTTAGAATATACATAATAATCAGTGTACTCTAAGACCTTGCTTCTGTGTAATGAATATCCAGAGGATAATAGAATGAATGAAAATAACAGTTCAGAGTTTGTAGTCTATAAACATCATATGTCAGCCTTCTGGCTTTTGGATTGCACAACCTAATAGATAAAATTTAAATAAATCATGATAATAAATGTGAATTTATTCATATAAGTTATTCAAATGTATTACTATACTGTTCTAAATATATGAAACTATATATAACTGGGCATTGGTAGCTCACACCTGTAATTGTAGTTTCCCAGAAAGTTGAGATCTGAAGATCAAGGTTTGAAGCCATTCTGGGCAAGAAAGTCCTGAGATTCTTATCTCCAATAAACTACTCAGAAAAGGCTGGAAGTAGAGCTGTGGCTCATGTGATAGAGCTCTTGAAGTGAAAGAGCTCAGGAACAGTACCCAGGCCCTGAGTTCTAGCCCCCATACTCGCAAAAAAAAAAAAAAAAAAAAAAAAAAAAAGAAAAGAAAAGAAAGAAAAAAGAAAAAAGAAAAAGACAAAAAGAAAGAAAATATAGGCATGTTACAATGCATAAGACAAAATAGTGTATTTATTTATTTATTTTTGTACTGGTCCTAGGGCTTGAATTCAAGGCCTGGACATTGTCCCTAAATTTATGTGGCCAAAGCTAGCACTCTACCACTCGAGCCGCTGCTCCATTTCCAGCCTTTTCTGAGTAGCTCATTGGACATAAGAGTCTCAGGACTTTCCTGCCCACAATGGCTTCAAACCTCGATCTTCAGATCTCAGCTTCCTGGGTAGCTAGGATTAAAGGTGTGAGCCACCAGCACCTGGCTCAGTTATTTTATTTATTAATGGTACACGTTATTCTCATTAAATTTTTTCTGTGTTATTAATATGTTTAAAATGCTCCTTAGTTTAGGACTGTGTTGTACAGCACTGGATTTTCTGGTTCTAAGTCTGGTTTATTTTCTTAGCTTGTATTAATTTCTGCTGAAGTGACAACGATACTTCATAAATTCACACAGAAGATTCACCATTGACATCCTTTCCTAAATCAGATATTCATTGTTCATTATTTTTCTTTAATTGAAATTTACTTTGCTACATTGTTCAATATTATTTACCAATTATGCAAAGATTTCTGTGGAACTCAGCCAATATTTTCTATATTCTTGGATTTCAATCATATTTTCTTTCAAACAAACCAAAAGTTAGTATGTTTTAATATTTTTAGCAAATATGTTCAATTTTAGCATGCAAATAAGTTTTAAATATTAAAAATAATTCAATTTCAAAGTTTCTTGGTGCAAATATATGGAAGTTTTTACAGATGACACAATTTCATCTCACCAGAAAAATCATCCTGAAAATATATTTTCACACTGCTCCCCTTATAGCATGTAGAAGAGCAGTTACTTTCTCAGTTATTGCTAAATTTTCACTTTTACCTAGAGGTATATTTCAGCACGTTTATTTATTTCCAACTACACAATTCTATTAACAACAGTTTGTTGCTATTCGAAAGGTCAGAAATTATAAAGTACTGTGTTTTGTAAAAGCAAAACCAGTGGTAAATCTTCACATATGACAACTTTTTTCTTATTATTTTTTTCAGTGCCTGGAACCAAACGGAGAGCCTGGAGCATGGTAGGCAAGTTCTCTCCCATGGAGCCCAGCCCTTACTTTGTGTATGACAACTTTTTAAAGAAGATTTCTATTGGTACTCAGTACACCTGTCTGTGATACATGATTTGTAGTGAGCCACACCAAATAATCTAAAGATCACCACTTAGACTGTATGTGCTATTAGTTTTGCAAACGAACCCCACTCTAATATTTTCTATTTTTCTATGCCCTCACTACTCAACATGTGATTCACTGACCAATAACATTGGCATCACCTGGGAGCTTGTTAGAACTGCAGACTCAGGATGGGCTGGACCTCCTGACCCTGTAATTTGATAAGATTCCCAGGTGAATTACAGACACAGTCAGGTTTGAGAGTACTGCCCTATGAAATTCTGGCTTCCACTTCTTGACTGCAATAACTTGTTAAGAAAAATATGAAGTTAATGACTTGCACATTGGCAAGTATGTAGCTTGACCAGAATCTTTTTTTTTTTTCTTCAGTCAAACCACCTGTTCTATTAGTGGTAACACTTGGTTTTCAAAAACCCATTTTCTGTTAAGAATACATCTTCTTACCTGCCTCTGCTTCAGTGACATAAAAGTCAGGGTTTTTTTTCCCTACAGTTTATTAATGAAACTGAACTTTGTAATATGGTTAACGTCTGTACTCTTTGCCCCAAAGTCTTACAAACACTTCACTCTGTAATTTTGTTTTTATGCATTTCTTTTCATCTTCAACACCGTTTCTCATGCATCTTTTTTTGAGAGGGAAGGACTGGGATTTATACCCTACCACTTGAGACATACCTCAGCCTTTTTCACTGGTTTTTTTTTTCAGAGAGGGTCTCATGTTCTTGTCTGAGTCTGCTCCTAAACTGTGATCCTTCTATCTATACCTCCAATGTAGCTGGGAATCTAGGTGTTAGCCACCATGCTCAGCAATATGCATCTTTCAAAATAACTTGCTGACAAAGGGATCCATGTTAGTGTGCAGATATATTGTTTTCCACTCTGATTTCTGCCATTGCTAGAAGGAAAATGTGTGGACTTTGTCTCTCCTAGGTAAGACTTTTCTGAAGATTTTTTTTTAATTGTTGTTGTTCAGTGACTTAAAAAAATATTGACCTGAATATCTTAAGACACAGAAGTAACTGTGGTTACTTGAGTTTTGGACATCCTGCGGGTCTCAATGCCTAGGCATCAGGTCAGATGGGCCACAAATATGGGACATACAAAGATGTATTTTAAATAATCTACATGTGCACATTTGGGGGAAGAAATGCTGACCAGCCAAACCATTTCCTCATTGTCTGTTTCTAAATATCTTCAGTCACTTTTATTTGACAACAAACTTTCAAAGCCGGGGCTGGGAAGGTAGCTCAGTGGTAGAGTGCTTGGCTTACATGTATTAGGCCATAGGTTCAATTCCTTAGCACCACATAAACAGAAAAGGCTGGAAGTGGGCACTGTGGCTCAAGTGGTAGAGTGCTAGCCTTGAGCTGAAGAGCTGAGGGACAGCGCCCAGGCCCAGAGTTCAACCCTACAACCACCACCACCACCACCACCACCACCAACAAAGACAAAAAAAACTTTCAAAGCCATTTTTAAATTTTCTTTTTCTTTCTTTTGTTTGTGTGCCAGTCACAGGGTTTGAACTCAAAGTTAGATGTTGTTCTTAAGCTTTACTTGCTCAAGGCTAGTATTCTACTACTTGAACCACAGCCCCACTTCCAGCTTTTTTTGCTGGTAAAGTGGAAATAGGAGTCTCACAGACTTTCTGCCCAGACTGGCTTTGAACTGTGATCCTCAGATCTCAGTCTCCTGAGTGGGTAGGATTACAAGAGTAATGGAGACCATGCCTGGTCTCCATGTGAACTTTTGAAGCCATTTGTCTATCATCTGAAAGTTTGGTTAAAGTTACATGCTCTATCAAGAATACATCCCATACACTGAAGTGAGGGAGAGGAGCTACTGTTCATGGGCCCCTCTTTTATAGAGTGTAAGGTCTACAGAGGAAAACCATGGATGCACTGGTTAGGTGTTTATAAATTCACAGCAGAGGAGAGGTATTTATAGAAAAGTTCTGTCTGGAAAAATAAAAGACCCCGAATAGCAAAAACGATCCTCAACAGAAAGAACACTGCTGGAGGAGTATCAATACCAAATTTCAAACTCTACTATAAAGCCATAGTAATCAGAACAGCTTGGTACTGGCACAAGAACAGACCTCAGACCAATGGAATAGAACTGAAAATCCAGAAATGAACCTACCGACCTATAGCCATCTCATCTTCGATAAGGGAGCTAAAAAAATAGAATGGAAGAAAGACAGTCTCTTCAGTAAATGGTGCTGGCAAAATTGGTTAACTACGTGTAGAAAACTAAAGCTAGATCCTTATATATCACCCTGCACCAGAATCAACTCCAAATGGATCAAAGACCTCGGAGTCAAAGCAGACACTCTGAAAACACTACAGGATGGAATAGGAGAAACCCTAGGTCTCCTTGGCACAGGCCAAAATTTTCTTAATAGAGACTCAGAAACACAACAAATCAAAGAAAGGTTGGACAAATGGAATTGCATGAAATTGCAGAGTTTCTGCATGGCAAAGGACATAGCTAGCAAGATCAATAGAAAGCCCACGAATTGGGAGAAGATCTTCACTAGCCGTACAACGGACAAGGGTCTCATATCTAAAATATACCTGGAACTCAAAAAATTAAATCCCCCAACAACAAATCCTCAAAGAAACAACTGCCCAATAAATAAGTGGGATAAAGACTTAAAGAGAAACTTCTCTGAAGAGGAAAGAAGGATGGCCAATAGACACATGAAGAAATGCTCAACCTCCCTAGCCATAAAAGAAATGCAAATCAAAACAACATTGAGATATCACCTCACCCCAGTTAGAACGGCAAAAATCAAGAACTCTAATAACAACAGATGCTGGAGGGGATGTGGACAGAAGGGAACCTTATTGCATTGTTGGTGGGAGTGTAAACTTGTTCAACCACTTTGGAAAGCAGTATGGAGGTTCCTCAAAAGACTCCACATAGAGCTCCCCTATGACCCGGCAATCCCACTTTTGGGCATTTAACCAAATGTTTACAAACAAGACCACACTAAAGCTACCAGCACGACTATGTTTATTGCAGAATTATTTACTATAGCTAAGATATGGAACCAACCCAGATGCCCCTCAGTAGATGAATGGATCAAGAAAATGTGGTATATATACACAATGGAATTCTATGCCTCCATCAGAAAGAATGACATTTGTTAGGAAATGGAAAGGCTTGGAAAAATTACATTAAGTGAAGTAAGCCAGGCCCAAAGAAACATAGGTCCCATGGTTTCCCTTATTTACAATATCTAGTATATGTCTGAGTCAAGCAGAAAAGGTCAGATAAGTTGATGTTAGGGAAATGAACCCTAAGACATGTACTCAAATTTTTTTCTTTCATGAGATAGTTTCTAACACATTTATAAGATTATTTCTTTGTTGCTATATATGTCCCTCCTCCACAGTATAACCCGTGCTTTCACTGTATTTAATGTCGGTATAATTTGTGGAGGGGAAGGGGAAAAACAAATCGTTTAACTAGGGATACAGGTGGACCCATTGCAACACTGAGATGTACAAGTCATTATGTTGAAAACGAACTTTACAACTTTGGTGGGGGGGGCAGGGATAACTGGGTAGGGGGGGAGGGGAGAATGAGAAGGGATGGGAAGGGGAAACAAAGGAGGAGGCTACAATGCTTGATAAGAAATGTACTCATTATCTTGCCCATGTAATTGTAACCTCTCTGTACAGTATTTTCACAATAAAAAAGAAAAGAAAAGTTGTCTGGAGATGGAGAGGATAGTGAAGGACAGGTGATGAAAACTTTTGGGTTGTCGAAGAAGATGGGAGAAGGCTCCCTATCTCAGAATGGCTTCTGTGTTCTCTGCTCTAATGTTCCAGTGGAAGATGGAAAGTTTCACTTTATTGATGCAGAAACTTCTGCATCCCCTTTAGTTGTGATATAGATGGAACCCACAGTTTCCTTATCCTTACCTGCAGATTTTCCTTCTTCCTTCTGTGCATGCACACACACATGCACACATATACATGCACACACACACACACACAATCACATGCACATATGTATGCTCACACTTTAAATTCTTTCAGGGTCAAATAGTCTTCTCAAAACCAAGCTTTGATGAGACATTTTTTTCTTCTGATCAGCAATAGGTTATTCCTACACTGGGAGGTGGTGGTGGGCTTTTCACTTTCTACTCATGCCCGCCATAAAACTGGCTTTGCTGTCATTAAGTTTTATAAGGCGATGCTGGCCCTATCCTGAAGTGTTCTCGTCTACACTGCTTCGCTCATTAAGCACAGTCCAGTGTTAACCTTTCCAGACATAAATAAAACAGCAGTGCCTTGGTCTGCTCAGAAGAGGAGGATGAAAATGACTGGGCTTTCTTTTTTTCCCTCAGATGCTTGCAAACTGCTTTTCCTTGTGTTTGACAAAATGTCAAAACTGTATTTCTCTTTTTTGTGTGTGGTAAGAAATCCTTCATCTGTCTGTGAACTCCTGCTAGCTGCTATTCAACTGTACGGTGTGGGTGGGGTGACTAGACATGGCTTGGCCATGTGACCTGTTTTGGTCAAAGTGGGATTAGTAGTGATGACACAGGAAAAGGCTGCAAATGAGCTTGGGCCCCTGAGCTTGCGCTCTTGTCTTTCTGCTAAGGATGAGCCTGGGCAAGCTCACTGCTCCAGGATGAGGCTGGGGTCATGTGGAACAGATGAGGGTCATCCACACATCAGCTGACAGCTGTGGCATCTGTAAAAGTTGTCAGAATCACAATAGAATTGAAGCTGAGTTTTTAGACCTTCAAGTCCAAAGTCCAGGAATTCCACATTACATCCAGCCACTTTCCCCATATGCCAAATAAAGAGACATGGCAGCTATGGGAAGACAGCATTTCAGTACATCTTCAGTGGAGTTTAGGAGTAGAGACATTTGACTTTGGGTTAAATGGGGAGAATTAGGAACAGGGGGTGAGGGCAAAACAGCCTGGTGTGAGCATGGTTGGGTGGAGGAATTCTGGGGAAGTTATTATCACTTTACCACTGGGACAGAGCAGGAACAAGTTGCCTAGTAGGTGATCTCCTGAATTTTGGGCTGTTGTCCTTAAGATGATAAGAAGAAGGTATTGCCTATTTGAGGAATAGTTTGTCCACTGTCACAGAGTAGGTGCTTACTGGTGAATCTTGTCTTTCCCAGGACCCAAAGTGATTTAAAAATGACTGCAACAGGGAATGAGTCAGATCAAAGGGCACAGAAACAGAACTGGGAGGACTTTTAGTTTATTCACAGGGCCCAGCGAAAGCATCTTAAATTGCCTGTTACAGAACCACTTCTATCAATCCTAACAAATAAATAAGTAAATAAATACATAAAGCCTGGGGATTGCTAAGGGATCTCATGAATGTATGCTTGATAAGAAGAACTATTCATAAACAATCTTCCAGAACTATAACCTCACACAAGGGCTATTGAGAAATCTTGTACAAAAAAATACATCATTGATGATATTTGCACCAAACTGCTTGTGGGGCTCAGGCCGGATGCCATCTTCATTGTTCCTAGTAGCCAAGAATTATTGCTTTAATTATGTAATCCTTCTCATTTTTGTCTTTAAATATTTCCCTTGCCTCAGCCTCCTTGAATACCCTTAGTTTATAATGGTATGTATATTTCCATTCTGATAGTTTGCTATTTCAAATTTAATACCATTCTTCTTTGGAGAATCTCTCTTGGACTGTTATTTAAGTTGCCCAGTCTCAGAGAAGCGAGTCTAGTTAAGATCAGTAAAGCCACTTAGTTGACAACTGGTTTATTTCAGAAGCAGGAACAACTACATTTATTGGTGAAGGCACTTGACTTGTTAACTAACACTAAATCTGTCCTGTACAAGGCCAGTCGCTCCCTGGACTTAGGCAAGTTCCTCATTTGTACTTTCCACCTTCCATCACTCTGCCATTCACTGCAGTTCTACTTCCTCTCCATGACACCCCAGGAACTACTTGCCCACCTGGGTTACCAATGATTCAAGTGTTGCTGAACACAATGGGTACTCTGTTCTCTTCTTTCTTCCTCTTTCTTCTTTTCCTTCTCTTGCAGCTCTAGGCATTTTGGACAATCCTTTATTTCCCCAAGCCTTTCTTCCCAGGTATCTCGGGTACCACCTCACTTCTTCAGGCTGCCTCACAAGCCCTTCATTATCATTCCTTTGCTTACGTACTGGTCAGCTCTCTAGGACTCTTTCTAGAATTTCTTCTCTTTTTCCCATTCCTTGGAGAAATTTAATCTCTGTCTCATTGCCTAATGGTCAACAGTAGGATTTTTGACTCCCAAGTTCTGCCATTTTCCCCTCTGACATTCCTATGACATAGAACCTAATGGATACTACATTTGGCTCTAAAATTGAACTCAGCAACTTCTTTGAACTTGCTGGCTCCTCTTTGTTCACACTCTCAGGGAATGGCACCATCTTCCATACAGTGGCAGAAGACCAAATCCCTTTTATCTCCCTTTTTCTTTTTGTCCTCTTCTTCCACAAGCACTCTATTTCCAGATCTGGTTCATTTGCATTCCTGCTTGTCCTTGGTCTGCTCATGTCTCTCTGTCTTGTGTCAGTTAACTTGATTCAGACTGCTTGGATGCTTTGTCTTGATCAGGATCCTGGATGGCCTCACCTCCTCACTGTGCCCACTGCTCCTGACTCCAGCCCATTCCTACACTGCAGCCAATATTAGCTTTCTAAAAGGAAACTTGATCATATCACCCCCCTGCTTAGAACCTCTCAATGCTTGTCCTTTGCCAGGAATGGGAAGGCTCTTTGTGGTCTGGATCCCTGCTTGTTTCTTCAGCTTTACCTCATGTGACATTCCCTTCTTTGCACAAGTGAAAGCCATAAAGAGCTTCTTGGAAGTTGCCCAAGGATACTCTGCTTTCTCCACCCTGGAAGTTTTTATGCTTCCAGCTCTGGTATGGAATAACCCACTCCTCAATTTTAGCCAGGTAGGGGGCATACCTGGATCCCCACATGCGCTGTCCTGACACCCTCATTTTTGTCTATTTATCCCATCCCCTTGCATCCAATGGTCTCTTTCCTAGTCTACCAACCATGTATGAGGTCCAGGCAGGGATTATATCTTGTCCTTCACTACCTCCTCGGAAGTCAGCACATTGAGATTAAAGTAAGTGCTCCATACACATTAGTTCACTGAGAAACATCCCCCCTTCCTGCCCCACCACCTTGTATATTGCAGAGCTAAGATCTTTTTGTTTTTTTAAAAGATGTCCTCCTCTCACCTATCATCTACAAGTGGTTTTTGTTCTGATTTTATTGGCTATAGTTAGGTTCTATAAAAAATGTCTTCAATTCCCTTTATTAGCTATCTCAGGGCAATAAGCTCCTTGAGTTTCCCCTGTCTCTAATGACTGCCATATGGGGACATGATAGGGTAACACTCGCTTCGATAAGCTGAAGTTATTGTTAAAACAAACCACACCACCTCCAGCTTGCCTCCCATTTTAAAGGACCCACTAAAATTGATTCTGTGAAATAGGCTTTTAAAATATATGCTCCTGAAGAAGTAAACAAACAGGGGAGGACTGTTAGCTCAGACAAGTCAGTGTTCTGGGGGACCCAGCTTGTTTCATGTGACTGAACAGAGGCCATAAGCCCATCAGCACAGGGCAGTCAGCCTGCTTTGTCCTGAAAGAATCTGAGAACAAATGATTCCAGCTTCAGCTTTGAACATCTTTGGGAGCAACTCAGCTATGACTTGGGCACAATTCATGTGTCAGTGTGATGGTAGCGGTGTAGTATGAAATGTCTTGTTCACCATGTGTCCTCATGCTAATAAACAAGGATGTCACAATTCCACATCAACACAGCACTTACAACTTCATGAAATCTGCTGCTGTATTACAACCATGTTATCAATTCTGTCTCTCTCTACACACACACACACACACACACACACACACACACACACACACACACAGTATTTACAACTAAGCCTTCTAGTTACTGTTTTCTAAGATTGTAGGAAGTAATCAACCCTACATTGAGCAATTTTTAAAATCCCCATTTTGGAGAGGGGGAGAGTGTTATACATTCCCATGAGAGAATTGTGGGTCCTGGAATCACAATCAGAAAAAAAGCATGTCAGGCTAGAATTTGGTTTCAAAGTGAAGAAGAAGGCTTTGACTCTAATTTCTGCTTGTAGACTTCTTTTTCTCTGGGGCATGGGGAGTACTGTGGTTTGAACGGATAACTTTGTGCTTTCTAGGTAAGCACTCTACCACTTTAGCCATGCCTCCAACATTTTTTGCTTTAGTTGTTTTTCAAATGGGATTTCATTTCTTTTTGTGGCCAGCCTCAGAAAACAATCTTTCTATCTCTGCTTCCAATGTAGCTGGGATTACAGGAACAAGTCATCATTCCAAGCTTGTTCCTTGGGATAAGGTCTAAATAATTTTTTGTCCAGGCAGGCCTCAAACCTCAATCCTCTACCACTGCCTCTCAAATAGCTGAGATTTGAGGCATGTGCTGCTTTGCCTTGCCATTGTTTGTAGATTTCTTAAACTGTGTTCATTTAGCCAATTATTGTCAAAGTGATGTATAGAGGGGTAACAGTTACATAAGTAAGGTAATAAATACATTTCTTGTCAAACTTATTACCCCTTCCATCATTTTTCTCCTACTTACCCTCCCTCTGCCCTCCCCAGCCATGTGGCATTCTTGAATCCTGAGCACTACGTTTAGCAGAGACTTGAGAACATGACCCAGAGAGACTGGCAGAGAAAGATGGCATCTGACAGAGCTGAGAGGACATTGAGGAGCTCCCAGCACACAGGACCCAGGAGATCTTTGGAGGACAATCCAGGTAAACTCCACCTGCTGATTTAGAGACCATGAGCTGTCCATTCCTCTTTTTTTTATTTTTGGACAGGTTCTGATCTATTTTTTAAATACCAGTTCCATTCTTTTTCTTTAAACAGAGAAACTAAACTTTCTCACTGTCAATAGGGTAACTCCAACACTGGAAAAGCATGCTATGCAGCAGAGAGAAATACTGAAATGAATGTGTGGGCTGTGCGGAGAAGCAGAACTGAGTCTTCAAGAAAGGTCTCTTAGAGGCCAGATTGTCTCCTCACTTCTGGACCTGAAAGAACATTACCTATTCACCCCTACTGTGCAGTCCAGGACCTGCTTTTACAACCTTGCCAGACCTTAGTTTTTGTCTGAAGAAATAGAGTTTAATATGCACAGTATTCTAGATATTCTCTTTAGAGCCATAAAACATCATAAGCACCTAGGCAATGGGTTTCTAGTGGCTTTAAAAGGCAGTAGAGTCTCCAAACTCCCATAATTACAAGTCCTTATCATTTACAAATTGGGTATGTGTAAGGATGTGGTGGTGCATGAATCTGAGCAGCTTGGGAGGTGGTGACAGGACAATAACTTTTGGGTGTGTGTTTGTGATGGCACTGGGACTTGAACGACACTATACAAGTCTGTCCCTTCTCCTCCTCTTTACTTTGCCCCTCTTCTTGGGAAGAGGGAAAGAGAAAGGGAAGGCCTTTCCTCCCCTACTTTATGCCACTGCAGCAATGGCAATAAAGAGTTAGATATTAGAATCCATGCAGACACGAGTCCATCTCAGATATGAGGCTGCTCCCTGGCCTGCCAAGGAGGCTCCCTGCTCAGCTGACACCACAATGAGAAGACTAATGTCCTTTGTTTCCCTACCAGCCTGATCATTCATCCATCCCCATTTACAGTAGTTCAATTTACTTGTTACCATTTGGTATTTGGGAGCCACTAATAGCACTGTCAGGTAAATTGAAAGAAAAGCAATGGGGAAAACACCAGGAGGTATAATTAAAACGAAGTGCTAATAACTCTGCCCATCAAGAAGCCCCTTTCATGGTAGTGCTGAGTGAAGCTTATTAAGCAGACCTGCCAGCTGGAAAGGAGCAGGCAGAGTGCGCCAGGGTGGCCTGTCCTCCAGGCCAGGAACACAGACACTCCTTCCTGCCTCCAGCACACCCAGCATGACCAGTTTGTCCAGTGTGGTAGGGATGCTTGTCCTGAAGTGAATCTGCTCCAGGACAGCATCTGGAGCAGGAAGGAGATGGACTCTGCTCCCCGGATGGGGTGAGGGAAATTGGTTGGGTTGGCTTTCTTAGGGGTCTTGATCATCTCTGAGGGTGGACCTTTACTTCAGGAAGGAGGAAAGGTGCTGACAGAGGTTTCTGCATAGGTGGACAAAGCAAGCAAACTTGAGCTCTCTGAGTAATTTATGATTTTTCAAATGCTAGAACATTATATTGTCTTTCACAGAGAATGAAAGGTCAGGCAGGATGCCTGACCTTACAACAAACTTAATGAGGCAGAGGTTACTGATACCCACACTCCACAATTGGAAGAAATGAGGGGAGAAATCAAGGGACCTAGGGACCATACATGCAAAAATAGCTTCATCTGCCAAGTGATGCCATATGAGAACCTATGAAATAACTTATCTCTACTGAGCTCTTCCCATGTGCCAGGCAGTACTTTATTCCCACTCTACAAACTGGAGAATGAAGACCCTGAGAGATGAGGTTCTTCTCTTGAAGTAGAGTGAGTAAAATGGCCTGGATCAACACTCCTTCCCTCCCGGAGTCTTTACCTTAAACTCTTTTGTAAATATAATGTTCTTTCATTCTTTGGTTTTGTCTCCTCCATCTATCTTTGTCTTCTCTCCATCTGTCTCTAAATTAAGGCCTGGGAGGTTCTGCAATGCCGAATACTTTAAAATGGAAGTAGCTTTTCCTCTAATCCCCTGTGCTGCCATATAAGAAGTTACCATGTAGATCTAGCCATTGATTTGCTTTTCTATGGAAGGAAGGCTTATAATTAAGAGCTCTATGTACTGAACCAGTTTCTGGAAGGTGATGAAGGCACTAGATAGAAAAAAAAAAAAGAAGAAGCCTGCCTGGGTAGGGCTAACCCTTGGGAGTGTTATCTGGATTGGGAACTAATAAGCCATAGCTCATTAGTGACCTAATCCTGGGTACAGCGTTCAGGGTTGGCATCTCCAAATACACCCAGGGGCAGAGTTCCTGCTGGCTTGCCCATACCCTGGAAGGCTCTCTTGTGGAAGGGCCAGCAGAGTAGGGATGTCCCATGCTTCCACCAAAACAAAACAGCATTCAAGGTAGGTATCCAGCAGATGAGATGGTGTCACATATGAGCTTTATTAAATGGCAGAGCACCCGAGCTTTATTTTGTAACTATTCAGACTCTGACAGCCAGCCTGTGTCATCCAAGATAATCAATTTTGGTTTTTCCACCATGTTTTGTTAAATGGGGTTGGCTCCTTGAAATTGCTCTTTTGCTAGAGCCACTGACTGGATCATATGACAAATATCTGAAGAGTCTCAGCCAATAGATCGATTAGATATTAATTACTTCTGCTTTGTATTGTTAGAAACACTGCCAGCACAGCGCAGACAGGAAAGGTGTCTGAGAGACAAAAATGTAGAGGAAAGGTCTGGTTGTTTTTTTTTTTTTGAAGGGAAGGGGGCTCAACTTTGTACTATTTTGAGAGGCCCTCTTTGAGAAAAAAATAAAAATGATGAATGTGGAATCCCTCAGCTTTTATTAGGGTTTATGTGAATGAGGCGAGGGATGGTGAAAATTGAACTTCATTAGCTTCATGGTAAGAGTATCTCCTGTGTCTGTCTGAGGAGACAGACACCCAACATGGTTGTTTTGGAACATTATCTAGACACACAGGTCTTCCTGGTTAGCAGTCAGCAAAGAAAAAGAATGAAGGCAGAAGCATGAGATTTAGCTCCCAGTTGACTGGTGTAGAGAAAGACAACGCATCCACAGATACATGTGGCCAACAGAGCACAAGGAAGAGACTGCACATCAGGGTTAAGAGTGGCCCTGGGATCTTGCTCCCCATAAGACTCATTAAGAAAGGAATCAACACTGTGAGTGGATTGGGTGGGGAGTGGTGAGATAGTGAGCTGGAACAGCTTTCATTTACCTTGCTGACCAGTGTCACGATGGTCAATTGAGGACCATCCCTCTATTAGCTAGTCTCTATTTCTTCCCCACCCACTGTTATTGTGTTCCTCCATTCACTGTCCTTCCCTTCCTTGCTGTTTCCCCCAAAGTCTACCTGCTCAATGGCATCACCCAGGTTCCCTTGCCCTTTGGTCTATATTTGTTCTGGCTCTGGGATGCACTGGCAGAGATTAGCAAATAGGAAAAGATAGACAGAGGTAATTCTTGCTTGTTCTCTCTCCTGTTGCAATACCATCCTTCTGGCAACTCTGCCTGTGTGGCATCAGCTATACCAGGGCTAGGGGCGAGAATAGCTTTCCATAGTTAGTACTTTCTGTATATCCCAATATGCAAAGGGCTGTCTTTTGCACAGGATCCCTTTTGAGAGGATAAGTGGACACACTGAGAAAAAAACATGGAGAGGGAGACAGAAAGCAAGACAGAGAAAAAGAGAGACATACTTGAAAATGATTGTGTTCTTTCTTAAATAAACATTATTAATCCAGGCTGTCCAGTCCCCAGCCCTAAACCTTTTAGAAATAAGTGAGGGAATTGATCATATGTAATCTAATGGACAACCGTATTTACTGGCAAAATAAAATTTAGTAACATTTGTTCCAGAATAATTTGTCTAGCCTTTAAAAGTAACAGACAATTGAACCTATTAAGGAATAGAAATAAACACATTAAAAGGATTTCCTTCCTTCCTTTCTCCTTCCCTCATGTTTAAATTTTTCAAATTTTATACATGTCAATGATTCAATAATTATATTTGAAGAGATGGCCCACAGCTCCTGCATTGACCAAAAGCTTGCTTTTAGTGGTAAGTCCAACTGCCTACTGACCATTGTCCAATGCTATTCCTCTTCTTAGCGGTCATTCAGCTTTTAAGAAGAAGGTTTAAAAATCCAGGGTTGCTGATTAAGTTACACAGCAGGATGGGTTTCTTTTGTCTACCTCATAGTTTTTCTCTCACTGCACTCTACACTTTTGATTGCCTAGAGGAAGACTCAACAAACACACTCTGTCTAGGAACTTTTCATTCCAAATAAAGGCCTCCTCATGGTTTCTGGGGGCTATTTGTGCACAGAGCTACTTATTTCCATAAAGAGGAATTGATTCCCAAGAAGTACATCTAAAAAATAACTTGCTATTGATTATCTTCCTGTATAGGAGAAGAATCAAAAGACATCAAAATCTTATAAACAAAAAGAATAACATAACTAGTTACTCTTTTGCTCTGGGTCATTACTTTCTTCCATCCTGCTTAAGGATTATGTGAACTATCCCCAAACCAAGAATAAAAGAAAGGAAAGCAGAGAAGTGAACCACAAAAGGGCCACCCAACCTACCCAGCATATTTCTAGTCTATTGCTATATTCTTCACAACTCCACAATTTGTGCAGAATACCTGACCAAGAATTTATCTTTAGGCTAAAATTCTGTACCTGCTGAGAAGCCAGATGATAAAAACAAAAGGGAAAATAATTGGGCCAGGACTCTATTTGAGTTACAGAATTTCAGAGAACAGCTCCCTTAGCCTAACTCAATATAAAAAAATACAACTTTATTATATAGTATCTTTTCTTTTCACTCCATATCCAAAATTGCCTCTCACAGCAAATTTATTTGTGATTTAGATGATGTATAAGTTTCAAGTAGAGGGGAAACTCAAAGCCTTTAGCTGAGATTTGAAATAAACTAGAAATTTAATGAGGTATAGATATATTCTTGTTGCAGTGGATCTAAGTAAATCCTGCTGCCTCAGTCTCATGAGCCTCTGCATTGGAACCCAAGTGGACTAGTAAGTGGGTTTCTTATCCTCGGCAGTGGGTATGGGATCTTCCTTCTGGCTCATTCTCTTTCCATTTGAACTGCTCTCTGGCCTCCCAGTTCAGGATATTCAGGCTGCACATCCTAATTCATACTTCTCCCTTCAAGGAAGAGAAAAGTCAAGTTACCCACTACATAGGGGGTATGGAAACTAGCAGCAGGGAGAAGGCATGGCACAGGGGGAGTGGTGCTTAAACAGTTGCATGGAAACACAGAAGCATCCGGGTTAAGGAATTGTCATGTAGACTCTATAAAGTGGCACCATGGAGGACTTTCACAGGCACCATTTTTCAGCAAGACTAAAGCAGTGAATCAGCCCAGATGTAACATCCCACATTGGATCAATATATAATGGTTTGAGAAACAGCAGCTTGGGAGGCAGAGGAGGGTGTCGGGTCTGAGTGACTGGATGACTACCTAGGAAGAACACAATGGTAGAAAAAAGAGGAAAGGCAGAAAACCTAGCGAGCAGACTGGAAGGCCTCACAGCATACAGAACTGGAGAGGTTGAAGACTGAAGGACTAGCTATGTAGGAGGCCTAGAGAAAAAGACCAGGAGTGGAGATTCCAAATTTAAAGCAATGCAAAGAGAAAGAGAGAGGGAAGGCATGTTTCAGGAGGTTGCCATGACAGTTGGTAGAGGGGAAGAACAAGGGGTCTAGATTGAGCTGTTTGGTGTCCTGTTCTTATGGATCTTGAAGTTAATAAATCTCATGGAAGTAAACATATTTGTCCCCACATATGAAGCTAGCGAACAGAAGTGTTCTAATTGGAACCCAGGCTTCTGGGTGACCATATATTGCATCTTTCCTATTTGTAAGTACTCCTGCCCTTCCTGGTGACTGCCATGTTAAAAGCAACTCACAAAGAAATACCAGGAGGCCTTACCATAGTTCTTATTTTAGATATCAAGGTAGCAGCTCCAGCTTGGGTCTCTCTCCCTGGGATTGAGAATCCTGGTGTCGAATCAACTTCTTCACTCTTAAGGATGCCTTTTAATTAACTAGCTAGAGAAAAATGATGACATGGAAAAACTTAAAATAAGGTTCTTAGATCTTGTCGCCAGTTTAGATCTCCATTCCTTCATGATTGTCTGTGAGCTGGAGATGTCACAGGTTTCAGCCTTCAAGAAATTCTATCCTTCACTGTAGTACTTCCCAGCCCTCTGCAAAGTGAGTAATGGTAAGGGAAAAGCTATTACTTAGCAAACTCAAACTAATTCTCTTCTTTTCTGTTTTGCTTGCCTAGCCTTCAAATATTGCTCTATAAAAATGTGTTTTATGTATTATTGCCATGCTGCACCTAAGAAACAAAGACTCTGAAACTGAGCATTCAATTTAGTTCTAAATGATCACTTTTGGTATTTAATCATAGTCCTAAATTTTGAGAACCTCCAAAGGTCAATATTACCATCAAAAGCAAAACCGAGCCAGGAACTACTGGCTCACGCCTATATTGCAAACTTCTCAAGAGGTCTATGTCTGGAAAGATCACAGTTTGAAGCCAACCTAGGCAGAAAAGTCCATGAGAGACCATCTAAAAAACAACCATCAGAAAGCTGAGCTAGGAGCATGGCTCAAATGGTAGAGCTCCAACCTGAGAAAGTGCAAGGCCCTGATTTGTACTCAGGGCCCTGAGTTCAAATCCTGATACCAGAAAAAAACACTGAAAGACATGGAACAGTATTCCTTTAAAATAATAAGTAGGCTAAAGACTTAAAGAGAGACTTCTCTGAAGAAGAAATAAGAATGGTCAGTAGACACATGAAGAAATGCTCAACTTCTCTAGCCATAAAAGAAATGCAAATCAAGGCAACATTGATATTCCACCTCACCCCAGTTAGAATGGCTATCATCAAGAAATTTAGTAACAAAAGATGCTGGAGGGGATGTGGTCAAAAGGGAACCCTACTGCATTATTGGTTGGAGTGTAAACTTGTTCAACCACTCTGGAAAGCAGTATGGAGGTTCCTCAAAAGACTATACAAAGAGTTTCCCTGTGACCCAGCAATCCCTCTTTTGGGCATTTACCCAAATGATCACAAACAAGGTCATACCAAAGGAACATTATTCACCATAGCTAAGATATGGAACCAACCCAGATGCCCCTCAGAAGATGAATGGATCAAGAAAATGTGATACACACACACATACACACACACACAATGGACTTCTATACCTCCATCAGAAAGAATGACATCGTCCCATCTGTTAGGAAATGGAAAGACTTGGAAAAAATTATATTAAGTGAAGTAAGCCAGACCCAAAGAAACATAGGTCCCATGGTTTCCCTTATTTGCAATAACTAATACATGTCTAGGACAAGCCAAAAAGGTCAAAAGCTATATACACATGGCCATATAAGATGATGTTAACCGAAATGAACTCCAAGACAGGGACACAGTGGTTTTATTCTTTCTTGCTATTGTTTTTAACATACTTACAATGCACTATGTGATTCTTTTGTTTCTTCTGTATGTTCTTCCCCCATGGTATAACCCCTGTTTTCACTGTATCTGATTCCAGTGTCCTGCATCTTGTATATACATTTTTCTAATTTGGGGAGGGGAAGGGAAATCAAAATGCTTAACTAAGGATACAGGTTGACCCATTGTAACAATGAGATGTACAAGACACTATGTTGAAAAAGAACTTTACAATTTTGGTGTGGGTGGGGGAGGGAGGAGTTGGGGAGGTGGAGAGGGAAGGGATGGTAGGGAAAAAACAAAGGAGGAGGTAACAATACTCCATAGGAAATGTACTCATTACCCTACTAATGTAACTGCAACCCCTCTGTACAGTATTTTTACAATAAAAATATATATGGAAAGAAAAAGGATATCTAGAAACAACAACAACAACAAAAACTCTGATGATTCTTTAAATTATCTACAGATAATGAAGCAAAGGTATATCAGCATAGGATTGCAGAGAATGACATAATAATAATAACCCATAATGTCAATAAAATATAATTTCTGTATTTGCAAAAAATAAATAAAATATACCACCATTTGCTTATTTATTCTCTTGACTGAAGGAGGTTTGAGTGGTTTTAAATATTGGCATTTCAAATAATGTTGAAAAAAACATCATCCTAGGTTTCTAGGTGAATATAAGCAAGTTTTCTGAAGCTTCTGATTTAGTAGAATCACTAAATAATAATTATAATAACCTTGGTGTTAGTAGATATTGAAAAATTATCTTCTGAGATGGTTGTGTCGTCTTATCTTGAGACAGTGTAAAGATCTCAGGGGAGTAGGGTGTGGTAAGCAGGAGAAAATGAGGGAGGAGGTAACAGTGTTTAAAAAGAAATGCACTCATTACCTTACTTATGTAATTGTAACCCCTCTGTTCATCACTTTTACAATAAAAAAGATCTATTTCTCAAAAAATTCATATTTTCAGCTGGGTGCCAGTGACTCATGCCTGTAAGCCTAACTACTCAGGAGGCTGAGATTGAGAGGATTAAACATCAGGGTCAATCCAGGCCCTCCCTCACCCCCAGGAAAAGTCCATGAGGCTCATTTTAAGTGTGGTAGTACAAGCTGTTAGCAAGACTAGTGTGGGGAACAAAAAATAGGATTGTGCCTGAGTAAGAAGTAAGACCCTATCTCAAAATTATTAGTGCCAAAACTGGATTGGAGGTATGGTTCAGCAGTAGAGTATATACCTAGCACGTGCAAAAACCTGAATTCAAACCCTAGTACCACACAAAAAATAATAATAAAGTAAAATGTCTAGATTATCCACCAAGGAAGATGGATGAGCCAGAAGAAAGCTGTGATTCTTGGTGAATCACGTTGCCTTCCCTAAGAATTAGTTTGCTTATTTGTGGAGAAACTCTAGCTAAACGTTGATATAAATATTTTTAAATTGCTCAATAGATTTTATGGAATCAAAAGAAATTTGTTCACAGAAAGAGAGAAAAACTCTGGCTCTGTTTGACTTTTTTTGTTTAGAGACATGGATAGAAACCCTCCACCAGCATTGCTCCTATTTCTCTCTCTCTTTCTCTGTCTCTGTCTCTGTCTGTCTGTCTGTCTCTCTCTCTCTCGCTCTCTCTCTCTCTCTCTCTGGCATCTCTCTCTCTCTCTGTCTCTGTCTCTGTTTCTGTCTCTGTCTCTGTCTCTGTCTCTGTCTCTCTCTCTCTCTCTCTCTCTCTCTCTCTCTCTCTCTCTCTCTCTCTCTCTCTCTCTCTCTCTCTCTCTCTCTCCATGGCATCTTACATCACAGCAGAGAGCTTATCTTTATTTTCAACATCTTCCATATTACCTCATGGTGTCTTCGTAACTGTTATTCACTGTACTGAAGTTTGGAATACAGTTTGCTTAAAAGATAACACCAAAAGTCAAATTCTTATAAAAGATTCGTCACTTGGGTTTGAAGAGAGGGAATGAGTTGGCAGTAAATGATAAGACCCTCCCTTTAAGTTGGAACCAAAGAAATCTAAAATCTCTGAGAAGCCTAATTATGAACTGCATCTTTGCTGACAATGCCAAATAGCTACATTATACTTTACAGTAAAGAAAAAAAATCACCTCAAGCAAAAAAAGAGGAACAAAATTTCCATTTAATCATCATTTATGTAAGCACTTGGAATCCTAGGATGACTTATCACTTATCGTTTCAAACATGACGTCATTTCCTCCCAGCCTACTCAATTCCCTTGTGTTGAATGTCTTCTTTTACTGAAATTGATCTTTGTTAATACCAGGCCTAATGTGTCCTCCATCTCTTAAAGGAAACCGATGGACCCTTGCCATGACAAGACATAACTAGAAATCTATACACTCCGGACACCAATTCCCCATCAATATACTGAAATGTCTTTTCTTTTAAAAAATAACATCCCTGCATGAATTTGATCACTTTCCCAAATTAGTATAATTGATGCACCCTGAAGCCTTAATGATTCAGAAAGTGCATACTCAGGGGATATTTAAATGGCTATCTTGTAGGGAGATAAAATATGAGCCCATTCAATGCAGACACATTCCTCAAGTTTGGTTACCCCCAGAGCTTAGGGGAAGGCTGGACAATATGTCAGAAGGCTGCTCTTGAATAACACAGACCACACATGGTGGCCGACAAGCGTGGCCTCTTCCTCTTCAGTATCTTCAGCAAAAGACGACAATTGTTACAGTGGAATTGTTATACGAGACGGAGAAGCCACATTATGAGAGGTCGGATTTTGGAGTCTTTATTCAAAGGTCGGTGACTGCACGGTGGACTCCTGTTTTAAAGACCCACAGCCAGCAAAATCACTTAACACTGATAGGAAACTGAGCCATGAAGGTTGGAGAGGAAAGAAAGAACAAAAACAATACCAACAAACCAATTCAGCTCCAATGGAGAGCTGAAGTGAGATGCCATGGTGACCGGAAAATAGACGGGACAGGAACATGGAGACATGTGGCATGGTATAATGGCACTTGAGCTAGTCCAGGCCTAAATAGGATCAGGTCAGGGGGCAGCGTCTGGACTGACAGGTTTAGTAATCTATCATCTAAGTCCCCACCCCTGTCTCCAGGGATTCAGACATGCCTATCACCTTTCGGGGAGAGGGGGTTCACCTTTCCCCACCATGAAGACAAGATGCCAGACCCTATGATCCACCATGTGGCCAACATGGTGCCCGCCAGACCAATCTCCCCACTTCAGAATGATTCCACCCAATGCTTTAGAAACTGAGATGTAGCAGGCACCAGTGGCGCACGCCTATAATCCTAGCTACTCAGGAGGCTGAGATCTGAGGATTGCAGTTCAAAGCCAGACTGGACAAGAAAGTCCATGAGACTCTTACCTCCAATAAACCACCAGAAAACTGGAAGAGGCATTGTGGCTCAAGTGGTAGAGTGCTGACCTTGAGCTGAAGAGTGGGGACAGCGCCCAGGCCCAGAGTTCAAGACCCACATCCAACAAAACAAAAACAAAAATGCAAAAAAACAAAAAACAAAAAAACTGAGATGAAATTCCATTTTCTAACCTGAAATACTAGGTTGGTTGATGATAATAACTTCTACCTTTAGTATTATATATTGATGTTGAATCCAAATGATTTGCATTTCTTTTATAGCTAGAGAAGTAGAGCATTTCTTCATGTGTCTTCTGGCCATTCTTATTTCTTCTTCAGAGAAATCTCTCTTTTAAGTCTTTAGCCCACTTATTAATGGGATGGTTGTTTCTTTGAGGATTTGATTTTGGGTGACTTAATTTCTTGAGTTCTAAGTATATTTTAGATATGAGGCCCTTGTCTGTTGTATGGCTAGTGAAGATCTTCTCCCAGTCTGTGGGTTTTCTGTTAATCTTGCTAGCTATGTCCTTTGCCATGCAGAAGCTCTGCATTTTCATGCAATCTCATTTGTCCAACCCTTCTTTGATTTGTTGTGTTTCTGGGTCTTTATTATGAAAATTTAGATGCCAAGGAGCCCTAGAGTTTCTCCTATTCCTTCCTGTAATATTTTCAGGGTCTCTGCTTTTACTTCAAGGTCTTTGATCCATGTGGAGTTGATTCTGGTGCAGGGTGATATATAAGGATCTAATTTTAGTTTTCTACAGGTGATTAATCAGTTTTTCCAGCATCATTTACTGAAGAGACTATCTTTCTTCCAGTCTATTTTTTGGCCCCCTTATCAAAGATTAGATGGCTATACATCTGTGGGTTCATTTCTGGATCTTCGATTCTATTCCATTGGTCTTCAGGTCTATTCTTGTGCCAGTACCAAGCTGTTTTGATTACTATAGCTTTGTAGTAGAGCTTGAAAGTCTGGTATTGTTATTCCTCCAGCACTGTTCTTTCAGAAGCAGGGTATTTTTTTAAGCTGAAGAGGATTTTATTGGTTTGCTTCTATCTGGCAGCCCTTAACCATGCCCCTCCCACTTTTGTTCTCAAGTGATGGAGCCTATTTGTTCTCTTCCTGTAGTCTATGGATTAGGAACTCACAGAAGGATTAGGACGATTTTAGAACCTCACAGGGTTAAGGACAAGCCCATGCTGTTTTCCCACTCTGTGTTTATTGTTCCTTCTCTGTGTTGCTTCTGACCCCAACTGGCCTTGATCCTTGCTTAGACTTTGGTTGAATCCCCACCCCCAAGCCTTCTTGTCCTATAGCAGCTGCATGGCTTCTTACCTGTAGTTCCTCAACCCCTGGCAAGCATTAGGCACATCGTGTTGGATGTTTCTCAATGTTGTCAGCTTCTGCTTATTGCATGCTTCCTTTTGGTGCCAGCTTCTTTAAGTCCATTACTTAATTCAATTTTTAAAACAAAACCAGGAAGTCAAAGTAACATCATTATCTTTATGGGAGAAAGCTGGGGTCTAGAAATTCAGAGATGTTAACCAATGTACACAAGGCCATAGAACTGATAAATGGCAGAGCTGAGGTTCAAGATCTGACTTCAGAGTCTAGATATTGCCCATTCAGCACGCTGCCCTTCTGGACTGTAAAAAAAAAAAAGTGAGTTCTTGAGGATGAAAGGACAAGGCAATTGCTCCATCCTGTTTCCCCCACCTCTGCCCTAGCGCTCTCTCTCTTCAATGTGGTCCTCAGACACATGGGGCTCATGGGAAAGGAAGGAAAGACAGCAGCCTTCTCTGGGTGTAAGAAATTCAGCATGGGGCCTGATAATTAACTAAATAGGATCCCTTGCAACGAGACCATCTCACTTGCTTTTATTACCACATTAAAATGTGAATCTTAAGCAAAACAAGAATATAAATCTTACTGGAAGATGATGGGGTTTAAAAGAACATACACTAATTCAGTTCTCAATAACAGAGATGCCTTTATTGACAACCCGGAGCTTTTTAAAAATTTTCATGCTAGGGGGTAGAGGTAGGGTATGACTACCTAGCTTTGGTTTAGTGACTTAGTAACTGAATGGAATATTTGTTGGTGCCCCAGCTGGATTATTGTGGGGGAGAAGTGGGAATTTAATTAGGTTCTCATATCCAAGAGCAACTGTAGGTAGTTCATGCCCAGTGTTTTTTCTTTGGGGGTACTTCTGGAATTCAGGACACTAAGTTTCGGGGACATTCTATTGTGAACTGTAGAACATTTTACAGCCCTTCCTTCTCCCCAAAATATTTCATATAGTTTCCCAAAGTTCCTCTGGACAGTGCTCCCCTGGCCACCACAGAGCACCAGGTGGGAGTAACCAAACCCAGGGCCCAAATTCTCCCAGTCCCAGCTGTTGTCTCTGGGTACACAGGAGATATCATCTGCTTTTAGCTTCTCTCTAGGTCTTCTGACTTTTGCAGAACAAAGGAACAAATAGAAGACCTTAGGGTTGTCAAAGCAAATTCAGGTTTGTGGTATGAAGGGTTGAACTCAGGGCCTCATGCTTGCTAGGCAGGTGCTCTACCGCTTGAGTCATGCCTCCAGCCTGTTTTGCTTGAGTTATGTTTGAAATCGAATTTCAGATTTTGCTCAAGTTGGCTTTGAACCAGACCCTACCAATCTTCCCTTTCCGGGTAGCTGGGATTATAGGTGAGAGCTACTTTGTGTGGCCAATGAGGTAAAGTATTTTTTAATCTCTTACAGTGAATATATATCATTAATAATGAGTTGGAAGATGTTATAACTAGTTCAAAGGAGGGGTCAAATACAGATGTATCTATAGGTCCTCGAGGATGTTGACATGTATACAAATAGATATGGAAAGTGGGTGGAGAGTGCAGGGTATGTCAACGTGGTGGTAGTGTGGACAGGCAATACCTGATTTTTTTGAGCAAGGAATGAAGGAAGTGAGGGAGGTACCTGAGTCTGAGGTTGAGGGACAATAGAGCAGGGCAAGATGGGGTCATCGTTTGTTGAATGACAGAGACAGAGGAAAGGCAAAAGGCTTAAAAGGAGAGGGGTGGAAGTGGAACCAGAGAGTTAAGAGAGATGGATCCTTAGAGTTTTATAGGCTTTTAATGAATCAGGGGAAATAGTAGTTTCCTATGGCTACTGTAACAAACTACTATAACCTTAGTGCCTTGAAACAAAATGGATTACCCTACAATTCTAGGAGACAAAGTCCCACATGCATTACCAGGCTGAAATCAGGGTAAGCGCAGGGGTCAATCCTCAGAGCTCCAAGGGAAAATCTGCAGCACCTGGTAGCTTGGGGCATCACTCCATCTCTGCCTCTGTGGCTACACTGCCTTCTCTTCTGTATGGTGGTTAAGTCTCCTCTGTTACAGCTATGTGTGATTGTGTTTGGGGTTACCCAGATGACCCAGGATGACCTTTACATCTCAAGATCCTTAACTTAATCACCTTGACAAAGATTGCCCTCTTTATAGTCCTAGAAGGCAAACAAGCTTATAGGATTAGGACGTGGATATCAGTCTACCACAGGGACCATTTTAGGGTTTTGAGCAAACCTGATCTAGAGTAATGTTTAGAAGGATAAAGAGTTCCCATTGGTGGAGAGAAAAAGTAAAGACACAAGAGAAATAGCATGGCAGAAAGGCTTTTCTGATGATCTACTAGAGAAATGCTATTGTCTGGGGTTCAGGTGGCAGAGTGGAGATGATAAAGTGCTATAATAACTAAATAAATAACTGAATAACTAAAGTTACTCAATATGTTATTAAATATGTTATTAAAATTAAGTCACTTTCCACTGGGAAAGCTAGGGCTGCTGGTAGAGAAGGTTCAAAGAAGACTGGCTGAGAGTGTGACTCAGCAGTAGAGCATCTGTCTAGCAAGAGCAAGGCTCTGAGTTCAAACACCAGGGCAGCCACAAAAATATTAATAAAGAAGGATGCTAGTTTGGATGAGATTGAAGTGCCTGCTAGATTGTTTGAAACTAATACCTAATGTGTTAGTATTAGTATAGGGGACACTGGGGAAACGATTAAGTTATAAAGTATTTAACTTTACTAATAAAGTTCATCACCACAGAAAAGAGGCCATAGGGATCTGTCAGGCCCCAACTTCTGCCAGATGAAGTTACAGCAAGTGACAACATTGTGGAAGTAGTGAGCAAGCTGTCATCAGACAATCTGCTGACACATTGCACTTTGACCTCTCAGCTTCCAAAAACGTAAGAAATAAATTTCTATTATAATCCCACCCCTTGGGAGGCTGATGCAGGAGGAGGGTAAGTTTGGGCTTTGTGAGATCTTACCTTAGAAAATCATTACTCAATCTCAGGTATTTTGTTATAGCAACAGGAATGGACTAAGACAGACATCTCAGCAGAGATGTCACATAGACAGCTTCATGACTTGAGAGTTCCAGAGAAAGGTGTGGGTTGGAGATGAATCTGTGCCATTTAAAGCTAAGACATACATAGAAGTGCAGTCAAAGGAGAGAACAAACCCAAGGCCAAATAGCAGGCTGTTCCAAAATTAAAGAGTTTGCAGAGAACGAAATGAAAGAACTCATGGAGACAGAAAAGAGATCAGGAAAGCCCAGGTTCCTGGAAGCTCAGTAAAGAGAATCTGAAGGAGGATGAAGGGCTCAGCTATATTAAGTGATGCTGATAAGGAAGGGAGGTGAGGGCCTTAGCCTGACTTTGGATTTAACCAAATGGAGATTCTCGGTGCTTTTTGACGAGAAGTTGGATGCCTGAAGACCCAGGTGTACCTCCATCTCTTCCAAGGGGTTTTGTGTTACAACTTAGAGCCAAGAAATGGAATGACAGGTGACAGGAGAAAAAGGAGCCAGAGAAAAGAGTTTGGATTTTTGTCTTTTGACTTTTAAGGATTATTTTTAGATGAGCTAAATAACTTCGTGATTGTCTACTCATGGGAATGACTCAGTAGAGAGAAAATTGATGATGTAGGAGAGAGGAAGATAAATTACTGGAAAGGGTGCCCTTGAGAAGACAACAGAGAATGGATATTCATCGACACTAATGTACGCAGAGGCAGAGGATGTGGTACAGTCGCCGGTGGGTGGTCGATGTGGTAGGAAGGCACTGTAGAAAATGTCTGATTGCTTCGTGTTTCCCACAGAATTAGAAACTAGATCATCCTTAGAACAAGGGTGGGGGAGGAGCATTGGGAGACTGAGGAGCGTAAGAGGTAGATTGTCTTACTCCAAGTGGGTGTGCTTTACAAGTGGGCATGTCTGTTCCTGGATTTGGTGTTTTTAAAAAAATGCCTAATATGCCACCAAATGCTCCAAACACAACTTTACTGGGGACGATGAAACACGACACCTTGGAAGGCATGGTTTTAGTCTGCTAGGGTTGTCAATATTTCCTTTTTCTCTTTCTTTCTTTCTTTCTTTCATACCCAAGGCCTTTCATTTGTTAAGCAGGTGCTCTATTCCTTGAGCTATGCCCTTAGCATACTCACCCAAAAGTAAGAGCTGTGGTCTTTTAAGCAGAGGAGGCTCAAATGCTCTCTGATTGAGCCTCTCTGGGCTTCTTGAGAGAAAAGACCATGAGCTGAAAAGGGCCAAGTAAACAGCTAAAGGGCTCAAGCTATTTAGGGACCAGGACAAGTAGTCAGTGCAACAGTCTCCCCTGTAGAAGGGTATAAGAGAACTGGCAGGGGACAATGGTAATGGCAGTGAATTACACAACACCCCCAAAGCTGAGCCTTCTGATCAGAAAGCCCCAGAGGGAATCAGTCCTCCCAGTAGACTCCATTTTGCAACTTGTTTTCTAGAGACCAGGAGGCATAATCTGCCACAGGCAGATGCTCTAACAATTGGCCAAGCTTCATTAAACTCAGGGCCAGGCCTATGTGGGAGTTTGTCTTATCCTCTCCAGCCCCAAGAAGACACAGGAGAGACTGAAGACTCTGGATTAAGCACTTCCAGCTGCTGACACGCTGCTGACAGTGGCAGATAAGAAGGGATGAGTGGCATGTGCTGAATAAGAACTCTAGTATTGCTTGACACAACTGCATTAGGATGGCTGGTGTTCAGTGAATGATGTATTCAGACCCACGAGCCCTGTTTGGGAAGCCTGCTCCATTTTTTGCACACACATATGAGGGGCCAAGGGAACAGTAAAGCAAATGTATGATGGCTCATATTTGCCTGGTCCTCACATGGCCACACCTGGTCTGGGCATCTGAAATGGCCCTGCACACACACGGACCCTAATGGATACCTTGCTTTGGTGCTGTAAAAGTAAAGGGCTTGTGACTTAGGGATCCAAGCAGCTCTCTGACCATCCAAAGGGCAGTCCATGCGTCATTATTCCTCTGCCTCCCAACTAAGAAAAATCTAGATTTCTTTATGAGCCTCTAAAATGGCAGATAGGCCAAGTGCTGATAGCCCACTCCCATAATCCTAGCTATTCAGGAAGTTGAGATATGAGGATTGCAGTTTGAAGCTACCCTGGGCAAAAAAGTCCATGAGACTCTTATTTCCAATTAGCCATTCAAAAAGCCAGAAGTAGAACTGGCCCAAGTGGTAGAGCATCAATCTTGAGCAAAATGCTAAGGGACAGAACCCAGACCCTGAGTGGAAGCCCCAGTACCAGCACAGAGAAAATAACTAGATAAATGGATAGATGATAGATAGATACATAGATACATAGATAGATAAAATGGTGGCTAGGCCCAAGACCTGCATTAGTTTGATAGGGAGTTCACCATTAATGGAAGTAAGGAAGTAGCTCTTCGACCTTGTCCAGATCATGTGATTTCTCTGAGCAGTAGGTTCTGATGTGAAAAATACAAGAATCAGATCAGATTAAATCAATGTCTTTTTGTTACTATTCTAGTACAGAACCCTTTTTACTGAGTAAATTTCAACAGTCATACACTTTTGCTTTTTTTTCGTTATTCCTAAGTTTTTAGGGTGAAATTAGTCCTATGAGAACTTTTTATTGTTATAAAAACAGCTCATTAATCGAAAAAAACTTAATGAATTTTGCTGTATCATGTCCATGCATCACGTAATAATGGATCATCCTAGTTTTGGATCACAGACCTTTCCTGCAGAGTCATACGATTCTTTCATGTTCTAGGGCCTTTTGGTCAAGTCAACAAGCAGCAGTAGACAATAGGTAAAGAACGGACATGACTGAGACTGTGTTCCCATAAAAACTTGTTCCCACAAACAGGTGGTTGTAGTGAGCTTATTGCTAGAAATATTCATCAGTGTGTCCCCCACCCCTAAAGCCAGCACTAGTGAGACACTGAGGTTTATCTAGGCTAGAGAGAGGCTGAGGCAGAGGGACTGGCCTATTCCATGTTCCAGCCTCACTCCACCAACAATCCTCCCATCCCAGACTCAGAACACATAAGCTTCTGTGGTGAACAGTTTCTATTTGAGACAAATAGCTCTATGCTCAGAAAGGGAAAAGAACAGGAGAGACTAGAACCCCAAAGTACTGTTGATCCAACTGATAAGCCAATTGGCAGCCACTTACCCTGTCCCAGAGCCCATGACAAACCCAGAACTGGATTCTAGAATCTTCAGGGTCCTGTCACTTTGTGTACTTGTTTAATTCCCTCCCCCTACAAGATAGGACCTCTCTATGTCACCCAGGCTAGCTCAAACTCATGATCCTTCTGCCTCTACCTGCTGGGGTTACAAGTGTGCTCTACCACACCCACATCACCTTCATTTACAATAGCACATCTCAACAATGATCACAGAATGTTCCTCTCTGATCATTTATTGTACCAATGTATTGTTTGTGAAGATCTCTTCTGAAGTTGTTTGCTTTGTGAGGAGAGATCCTAATAAAGTCCTCAGGTGTATAATGGTTGGACTATTTTCCAATCTTCTTCTTTCAGAGTCCTGTTCTTCCCTACCTCTAGTTAACATGTCCTCTGTGCCAAGATCTCATGGGGTCCAAAGCACCCTCTTTTCTTGCCTCACATCTCTTCCATCATCATATCTAGAATACATTGATCAGGTAAGTTACCTGCTGACAAACTGATTCTAGGTATACACATGACTACCCATAGACTGCCCTGTCATATCCTTACAACAACCAGTAGTGGGAAGGATTAAGCTTATTTCACAGATGTGTTTTAGTTCTAAAGGAATTTGTCCTTTAGGAAAGACTTGAATTCTAGACCAAAGGAAAGACTTGAATTCTAGTCTTAGTTCTATGAAGACTGGTTTGTATGAAGCAAATTAACTTCGTTGGGCATCAATTTTTCTCAAAAAAAAAAAGCCCTTTAAAATTGGCAGAAAGGTTCAAGCAAGTGGTTATTGGAATCCTGCTCGTAATTTGTGAAATCAATGACCATGACCTAGAGTATTGTGAGAGGGCAGAAACTGTCCAGAGGCTGGCGTTGCTTTCCTCACTCCCAAGTACACAAATTTCCAAATTGCCTTGTAGTTTAAACAATCAACAGATTCTTTGCTGTCCTCAAGTTACCAAGAGGTTCATTTCTAGTCCCAAAAGAGCTGGAAACGGCCAATAGATTTGGTGGGATGTAGGACAATATAGTTATAGAATCACACAGGTCAGCAGTAATTCATTTTGGCTTTGAAATTTTTCCTTCGATTAGGACTACATGGATCATTACCTGGCAAAGGAATTTCTCCTAATATTGATCTATGAACATAAAGAATTATGTGCCAGGATGAAAAGATATAAAAAAATAAAGTCAATTCGCTTATTGACCATCAAACTAAGGGCTGAATGTTCACAAAAATATACCTACAAAAGCTACCATCAAAATGGAATGAACTGAAAAAATAGAAGCTTAATTAATTTCTCCTGAGCCAATGGTTTCCAAGCAAATGTTCTCTGGTTTTGTGCCTACAAGGCTTTCTAGAAATTGCTTAATGTTGAGAATTGATCTCTGTTTCTCAGTTGGGGAGGGCGGCTCACCGAGAGCACTGAACACTATCCACCATGGTATCCTGATCCGATCCCACATCCTTCTGCATACCAGTGCTCCTTGAATGAAATTCCAGGAAATTAAGATCCTGTAACCTCATGTCATTCATAAGAAATGAAAACAGAGCTAACATTGGATCTCCTGAAGAGCAGCACTTTGCTTCTCCAAGTCACCTATTATCTTCTTTTTCTGCCACTTAGAGGGATGGATGCACAAGTAGACAGGGATCTGAAGGTGCTGGTGTGTGTGCAGGAGGATGAGTGTGTGTATGTATGAATGTGTACATGTGTATGTGTGTGCACAGTAAAGACCCCAAGTTTTCCTTTGTTTCTGCTCCAGGCAGCAATGCGTAACCACAGCCCTTTCCTGTAACATAGCAGTCTGCTTCCATGAAAGTGTAACATCGCCATCTGGCCTGTGGTAGCTCACTGCAGTCTCTCATTTGCTTTGCATTGTAGGTTCACCATACAGGTAATGAGTCTAATTTGGGAAAACTCTAGAGGTTACAGCAAAGCAGTTGGTCCACAAGGAAAGATATGGATAAAATTATGAGAGGTTCTGGCTTCTTGTCTCATTGTTCATGCTCCAGGGTAAAGATACACTGAAGTTTTTTGGGACCAATGGAGCTTGGATCAATGGAGCTTTGACCATGGCTCCATTGGAACCATGGAGCTTGGGGGCTTGGAAAGTCTTGGTAAGACTGATTTTTTTTTCTAATAAATGGACAACTATTCTTAGCAAATGAAAGCTTAGCAAAGGAAAAGTAAAACCTTAGTTTAAAACCACCAGAGCCTTTAAAAAGTTGGCCAGGTGCTGGTGGCTCATGCTTATAATCCTAGCTACTCAAGCCGCTGAGATCAGTTAGAAGCCAGCCTGGGCAGAAAAGTCCCATTTGAGACTCTTATCTCCAGTGAACCACTCAAAAATCAGAAGTGGTGCTGTGGCTCAAGTGGTAGAGCACTAGCCTTGAGCACAAAGAAGCTCAGGGAGAGTGCCCAGGCCCTGAGTTAGAGACCCGCAACCAACAAGAAAAAAAAGTCAGCTCCTCTTCTGCCCTATTCCTTTTCATCTACTATATAACCTGCTCCTCCTCTCCTGCCTTGGGACCTTTGCATATTCTGTTTCTTTAAACTGGCTCTCTCTTCTCCCAGCTCTTTATTAGTAAATTCATTTTTATCTTTCAAGTCTCAATATATCTCTTAAGAAATATTTTTGACCTTCAAATCTAAATTAGATACCCGTTATTCTGTCTCAGTCTCTTACTCTCTTCCAACACCCTTATAATAAGCGTTGCTATATATTTATTTGTTGCCTTTTGGTGCAATGCTTTCCCTGGAAGAATTTATGAGGATAAGGATGAAGGCATGGTTCATGTGATAGAGTGCCTGCCTGGACATATTATGAAGATAACTGGCCAATTTATTGATGATTTCCAAACCAAGTTTACTTCCGAACTGAATCGTGTCTCCCAAGCCTCAATCTGAGTTATGCTTTATGTTTCCCCTTCAGGAAGGCAGCATCCAGATGCTTTTCTGAATCACAGGAGTGCCCAGCTTTGTAGAAAAGGGTCAGCTCACTGTATTGGTTTCCTATGTTGCCGTAACAAATTATTACAAATTTAGTAGCCTAAATAACACAAACTCAGTTTACTATAGTTCTGAAAATTAGAAGTTTGAAGTTGAAATGGGTCTCTCCAGGTGTTGGCTGTGTGTTCCTTTTTGAAAGCTTTAGGAGCACTAGTCATGGTAACACCCATCTGTAATCACAGATAAAGAGGCTAAGGAAGAAGGATCACAAAATTTGAGGCCTGCTTGGGCCATTTAGGAAGACTGTCTCAAAATAAAAGAAAATGAAAATGGCTGGAGGTGTAGCCCAGTGGCACATACTACTTGTTTAGTGTTTGTGAAGTTCAGCTTTTAGTACTGAAAAAGAAAGGAAGGAAAGGAAGAAAGAAGGAAGGGATTGAGGGAGAGAAACTGTGGCGGGCCTGAGTAGCTAGGATTATAGGCCAGCACCTGGCCAACTTTTTAAAGGCTTTGGTGGTTTTAAACTATTCCTCTCTTGGTCCTCCTTTGTTCTCCTTTTCATTTACTGATCCTTGTGATTATGTCAGGCTTACCCAGCTAATCTAGCATAACATCCCCATCTCAAGATGCTTCAGTTAGTCACATCTACAAAGTGCCCTTTGCCATGAAAAGTCAAATATTCTCGACTTCCTGTAATTAGGGGTTTTGGACACCTTGGAATGAAGCTATTATTCCCGGACAAGGTGAAGAGGTCTTAGTTTTACCTCTGTCAGTTCCCCTTGAGGATCCAGGGAATATAACAAGAAAGAAGCAAGGATTAGAACCCTAATTCATAAACAAAGAAGCAAACAGCAGAATCCTCTTGCTAGTGAGTCCCATGCTTCAGCATATCAGCTATGACAGTAGATAAAAGCCAGCTGTTAAAACATTTCAGGTCCTGAGGAACGCATTAAATAACAGGCTGCAGTGATGTGAAGTTTCTGATATTTGTTATTAAGAAATTTGGGATATTCAGTGGTAAATTTCAAAGCTATTTGTGTCAGGAATTATTTCAGCTACAAATAACAGAATAACCACATAACAATGGCTTCAACAACAATGGCATGTAATTATTTCCTGCAGCAAAGAGCTCAGAGGCACATGTTTCCAGCATGGGCCAGCACTGCAGGAGAAAGACCCAGGCTCTCTCTACTGCTTTTTCTCAGTAGGTCAGTAATCTTTTCCTTCATGGTGGAAGATGGCTGCCAGAATTCCAAGAATCATGTCCTTATAAAACATCTTCCCAGGAACAAAAGAAAAGCATGGAGAGTGGGCCCTCTTTCATCACAGAGGACATTTTCCCAAGGATTAGCCTATTGGTCTTCATTTCAGATCTCTTTGGCCGGGCAGGTTGTTTCTCCATTTTGGAAAAAGGGAATGAAGTTCCATCATGGGCTTATTCCAGTCAAGAGTCATCATCAGAGAGTGGGCACCTTGCCATGCTAAACAGAAAAGTTGCCCACTCAGTGGGCAACTAAAACATCAGTGGTTATTTATTAAATATGCTAGTGTACAAATTAGGTAGCTCTCCATTTAGAATAAGATAAGTGTTATGTTCAAAGCAGATGTTTATCTAATCAACTAGATCAGACCAATTTTATGTAGAAAAGAAAAAGGTGAAGAGATTACATTTTGTACTCATGGACATACTCCTATGGAGCCCTCTTCATCCATTCATTACTAATTAATTATTGAGGATATACAGTGAGCTTGGTATAGTGACTAAGCACTAAGACTAAGCTGCTGTCCTTGTAGGGTAATTACAATATGGAGGATTACAGGGGACAAGGAACAAGGGAGGTCCTGATGATGGGAAAGTAGCCTGGCTTTGCCTTAGGATGAGGGAGAGTTTTAGAGAATGTGAGGCCTAGAGACAATCCTGAACACAAGTGAGGTTCGCCAGGTGATGTATGGGTCAGGGCTAGGTTGGGCTGGAAAGAGAGTGAGGAAGGGCTCAAGAAAGGCAAAGAAACTATTTATGCAGTTTTACAGATAAGAAAGCTCAGGCAAATTGTGAAAATAACTGTAATATGGTATGGCAGGAGTGACCAGTAGCATGAGAAGACAGATAGGCTGGCGTCAGATAACAAATCTAGACTCTATCTCAGGCACAACAGAGACTGATATAACTAGATTTGCATGGCTGATTTACATAGTGGGGCTGGTGGCCCACTATTGGTGCACTGTCCCCATTGCTCTCATAATCTTCATATCCTCACAGTCAGCTGAACGCACTTTTCTGCCTCTCGACTTCAAGCCAGGAAAAACTGGCTTGTTTGGGTCATTGGTGACAATGTGCCACTCTTAAGCCTGGACTGAGGGACCTTGGGTATTTCCATTTGATCACTTGGATATCTGCTTTTGCCAGGAGAACATTGTGCCTGGCCAGTCTACTGGGTCCACTAGGAAGATGGGAAACAAATGGAACAGAGCCACCCCAACTGCTGCAGCCTGAAGCATGGCGGACCCAGCTGCTCCCATGGTTTCATAGGAGACAAATAGATGTGTTTGTTTGTATGCCACTAAGATGGGGAGGCTCTGCACTACAGTCGCCACAGATAATCAAGAGAGGGCCACACTAGAAATGATGCATTAGCAGACTACTATAGTTGACAGGTTCAACAGAACTGTCAAGACATGGAAGCTTATAGACAAGTTAGTTAGGAGTTAGTTAAAAATGTCTCCACAGGGTCTTCCTTGGGTAACTATTCATGGAGATGGCAAAAAAAGGGAGTAAAATAGGGACTTATTTACATTGATCTGAGACTTGTGAGCCATCCGAGGGGAGATCGCGAGGGAGAGAGGTGATAGCTGGATCACCAATAGATACGTAGGTAGAAGCCGCAGGTCTGGATAGCTGCATCCAAGAAGAAGATGGAGCTAGAAAAAATGTGGAGGTCAGAACTCTGAAGAGGCTAGCCTTCAAAGACAAAAGAAGAGCCCTTAAAAGAGACCACAAAAGGGGGTGGGAAGGTGGCTCTGTGGTAGAGTGCTTGCCTCGCATGCATGAGGCTCTGGGTTTGATTCCTCAGCACCACATAAGCAGAAAAAAGCCAGAAGTGGTGCTGTGGCCCAAGTAGTGGGGTGCTAGCCTTGAGCTGAAGAGCTGAGGGACAGCGGCCAGGCCCAGAGTCCAGCTTTCATGACTGAAGAGAAAGGGAGAGAGGGGAGGGGGAGGGAGTCCACAGAGAAACATCCAGGAAAAAAACAAAAGCCAGGGAGAGTGGCTTCCAGCTGCTAACAATACCAAGTGTTCTAAAAGGAGGGCATGGTCAATTTGGCAGGAAGCTGGGGATGACAGAAAAGACTGTCCCTAATGTATAATCAAGAAATCGCAGACCATTCCCACAGGAGATAGAACAACTAAACCCTAGCCTCTGGAGAAGGCTGTGGTTTATGGAAATGTCTAGAAAGCAAATATAAGCAAGATCCCCATCCCTGTGGGTGAACAGCACCTTGGAGCAGAACTTCACATTTCCTGTAGCTAGTCTCCATGCCATTCCCACCACTAGATCCCAAGGCTTTGGTCCCCTTGGCGAGTCTGTGAAAAGCAGCATCTGTCAGGTGTCTGGCCTGGCTGCTGTCCCTCTGACTCATTTCTCATCGATCTGGATGAACTTTCTGAATGCCGCAGTGCCGCTGTTCTATCCAGCTTGGCTTCTGTGGTTGAGATCTGTGGGCTCTTTCTTTCAATAGAATGGTGGACTCTTTGCCCTTGTGTTCTGGATTCTGAATTCTGTAGACCAGCTGTGGTGGAAGTACCTTGACCCCTTCCACATTTGGCAGGGAGCGGTACTGGGGAAAGGTGAGATCGTGAAAAGTTGAGCTGTTTAAGGCTTGCGCTGGGAAGCATACAAACATACATGGCTACCACCAAGCGGTTGCCACATTTAAGAACTTAGTGATGGTTCAGGTTGGAGAATGACAGACTCTTGAAGTTTGTTTTCCTCTTGGATTGGTACTGACATTTCCCCATGAGTCAACTCAGATAGTTCATAAATTGATCTTTGTTCCACTTTGCAACATTTATTACAATCACTGAAGAATAAAGGTTTTCTATTCTTTATTTTATGTTTTATTGCAGTCACTTCTTCAAACAGGGGAATGTGGTTGGCAGGGTAGGGGTAGATCACAGGCAGCAGCAAGGGTGAAATTGAATGGAGAGAAAGGTCCCTAAGCTCTTATGGATTCTTTCTGTTGCTCACTGTCTTCAAGGAAGGGTGTGGGGGAAAGAAATTGAGTGTCCTGCTGGAGAAAGGCACAGAGGGCAATGGGTAAAGAAGAAAATCCCTACCATGTTACAGGTGAATATAGAAGAACCATCTGCACTGCCACTGTCCCTAGGTTATGTTTGAGGATAGTTATAGAAAGGACCCTTGGCCAGAAGAAAGAAAATATAATCCCAGGTATGCAGGAGAGGCATTCTGGAACTTTCAGAGGCTGACAGATGTCAGTCCTTGTACATGTATAACTCTCTCTCTCTCTCTCTCTCTCTCTCTCTCTCTCTCTCTCTCTCTCTCTCTCTCTCTCTCTCTCTCTCTCTCTCTCTCTCTCTCTCTCTCTCTCTCTCTCTCTCTCTCTCTCTCTCTCCTCTCTCTCTCTCTCTCTCTCTCTCTCTCTCTCTCTCTCTCTCTCTCTCTCTCTCTCTCTCTCTCTCTCTCTCTCTCTCTCTCTCTCTCTCTCTCTCTCTCTCTGCTAGTCCTGGGGCTTGAACTCAGGGACAGAGTACTTGCAAAGCTGGTATTCTATCACTTGAGCCATACCTCCACTTTTGCATTTTGGGCTCTAAGTAGGATTACCAGTATGAGTTACTAGCACCTGGGTGAGACATTTCTTATATACAACATTTACCTGAGAGTGGAAGACTTTAGGAGTCCAATGAGATTACTTAGGGTGGAGTAAGGTAGCCTGGGTGCTACGAGTACACGCTGGGGGGTTGGGGGGGGGGTTAGGAAGGATGGAGTCTGAGCTGGCTTCTGCCTGGAAGGCCTCTTTAGTTGAGGTAGCTATCCTCTAACTTGTTAGACCCGGATTACTGAGACTGGAAAGGAGATAGGTAGAGGGAAGAAGTTCATCCAGAGAATGACAATCACACATTTGACAGTTTAGCAGAATAGTGATGAATCTCCTGAGTTGATACACTGGATATATCATTTGCTAGCTCAGTAACATTGACCTTTTTGTGCCTTGGTTTCTTTATTAGTGCAGAGATGATATAAATAGCTGGTGGGAGGACTAAATGAGACAACTCTCAACAAGTTTGACAGTGATAGGACTCTGAGTAATTTGGCAGGACCTGCCTTTGTACGTTGCTTTCCAGAAGGACCAAGAGGACCAAGGCTTACACCTTCGTTCCTGGGTCCTCTCTACACAAGATAGATGGCTGGCCCAATAATAATCAGCCCAGGAATTAACAGACAGGAAAAAGGAAAAATAGGAAAAAGAAAACAAAGGTTTTCTTCAGCTATTGTCTGTCCTATTTAGCTTTAGCCCCTGGGACTCCACTTGGAGTGAAATCTCCAATCAGTTCAATGATTTGTCCCGAATCCCACATCGAGATTACTGAGGAGTAGGGACCTGGACTCTTGATCTTCTAAATTAACGGCCCAGGTCTTCTACTCAATCACCTTTCTCCCTGTTGTCCTGTTATGTACTGCCAAGCAAAATCGCCTCCACCATCATTGAGCTTGCTGTACAAGGTGGAATGGTTGCATTTCAGTGAGCCATGCACTGAAACAAAATATTGCCTTAGGCATTTTCCTGGATGTTTGATTTTAATACCAAAGCTAGTTCTATCCATAATGGGCAAATACAAAATGATAGATTCTCCTGTGTTTTTCTGACAGCACAAAATGGAGACCAAGAAGCAAGCCAGCTTTGAAAAGTCTCTGAAGGGAAAAGGTACCCCTTTTATTGCTGTGAGTGAGAATCATAACCTTGTTTGTATTCAACCAAAGGAAAATTGTAGCTTACAATTACAGTAAATCAGCAGCTGGAATGATTAATAATAGCAAAATAAGTTGTTTATGCAGCGAGTCATTTATGGTAATGTTTTAGAATTAATAGTCATTTCTATTACTTAAATACTAATTCATGTACTAAGCAATGAATTGACTTTTCTTATGGTGTTATAGCAGCCCTTCTAGCTTAAAGTTGTTCCTTATTGTGTTCTTGAGGTAATTAAAACATACTGTTTATTTGTTCTATTTATGGTTGTTCATGGGACTGTACCACTGAGAAAGCCTTGTGTCCAGTTTATAGAAAGTCACCATGGGTGAGCTCTGATCCTTATAGCCTCATTTTTTTTCTGACCAGGAAAATTCCCAGAACTGCTCTAGGCAATCTGTCCAGTCTTCCTATGGTTGGTTTCCTTTGGCCCATCCATCAGATGATAAGTTCTAAAATCTGTGCCTGCTGCTACCATTTTACATCGATTTAGCAGATTCTCTTTTTTTCTGCAGCCATGTTTCCTGGGCAAGTCCATTCATTTCTTCAGGACTATCATCTCTTGTCTAAACATACAAAAAAGCTGGAAGTGGACATCTTAAGAGTTATGGCTCTAAATTTTAATGCAGTAAGGGAATCTGTGAGTATACTTCCTTGCAGATATACTGAACGTTCTGACTGCTGAAAAAAGCAAAACCAGAAAAAGATTAATGGGCTAGAGTTTCTGGAGGATCCACTGCTGACAGACATGAACTGCCTATTCCCATTTAGTATCTCCATATCTTCCTGAAAGCTGAGTTTTACTATTGGACTTCTTCCACCCTTTTCAACAACAGGCTGCACAAAAAAACCTATTGAATCTCAGATGAGGCTCTAGGCTGATACTTTATGAGATATTCCAGATTCTTTTTCCAAGTTTTTTTTTTAACGAGATGTGATCATTTATCTTCCATTTATTGCACCTATTAGTTGTTTTTGTTTTTGTCTTATTGAAGACAAGACAAATTTATATAAAAAATCACCTCCAAGATGTAAATAAATTTTACTGCTTTTGCTGACTTAGGACTACGCAAGTCAGTTGGTTTGAAAAATCTTGAGAGATCAAGATCATAGATTTGTATTCCATGCAGTTCTATTAGTTTGGTCCTGTTCCCTGGCCTGGTATCATCAGTCTTGGCTGCAGCTAGCTACCTTGGGAAAAGGCATGGTATCAGTTGTAAGAAGCTTGGTGCTGAGTATTTCTGACCTAGGGCTAAGATTCCTTCTCTCTCCTGGAGCTACCAGTGCTGAGTAGTTTCTGAGTCACAGTTGGGGAGACTGGTGTGTTGGCACAAGAAGTCTTTCTTGTCTACCTGGTTGGATGCTGACTTTTTGATGGTGTCCTTCAGCAAAATAGCTTCTCATATCATCCTATTTAGCAGATCTAAATATCAAATCCTAAACAATAATTTGGCTGCATTTTAAATAAGAAAATTGTCAGAGAAATAGGACACATGAGGGGTAAGGAAAGTTGCAAGATGCTATCTCAAATGTCAGAATGGTGATATGCACCTGTTGTATCAGTTATATGGCAAGCATAAATAAGGGATCATGCTCCAGGACAGCCTGAGCAAAAAAGCAAGAACTAATCTCAAAATTAAACACAGAAAGAAGCAAGAAATCAGAAAGTATGACTCAAGTGGTAGAGCAATTGTCTAGTGTAACTTGATAGCAAAACTCACCAATATTGCCAAGAGAGAAGGGGTGGGGGGGGAGAGAGAGAGAGATTTAACTAATAAAAATGTACAGGGCTGGGAATGTGGCTTAGTGGTAGAGTGCTGGCCTAGCATACATGAAGCCCTGGGTTCAATTCCTTAGTACCAAATAAAAAATAAATAAAAGAAAAAATGTACAATTACAGGGCTGAGGGTGTATGTTGCTAGAACACTTGTCTAGCAAGTTCAAGGGCCTGAGTTCATACAAAACTAGATAAAAAGTTTAAACATTATGTCTAAAAGAATCAAAGATTTATTCAAAGATAAATAAATTGAAAAGGATAAGAATTTGGGAGCAACTGTAGGAAGGCAGTAATGAGAATGGTATCATTTTTAAGTCATCTCAAATTCAAACAAAAAATAGAGCAACTACAGAGCAAAACCTTAAAAACTCATAGACAAGCATTTACAGCAAGGTTAAAAACAAAGAATCCCCTGAGCTCTAAATTACAGGCAGATGGAGGAAGCCACTACCAATAGCTTCAAGATCTGCAAAGTATCAGCACATGTGCCAGAGATAGTTGAAAGAGGGAGGGGAAAGCTGACCAATTTGAGAACTCCCAGATTCATAACTAGAAAGTATAGCAAGCCACCACAAAACAGTGTTTAATCTACCATAAAACAGCATTGAATCTAAGGAGAATTTTACCCAATTGTATTTATCAGGGGTCTCCAGAGAAACAGACCCAATGGGATATATACTTTCAGCTCTCTATATCTGAAGGTTCTAGCCATGGATTCCACCAACTACAGATCAAAAATATTTGGAAAATAGCTGCATCTGAACATGTATAGACTTGTTTCCTTGTCATTATTCCCTAAAAACCACAACATAGCACCTATTTGTACATCATACATTGTATAAGCAATCTTGAAGTCATTGATACATAGATTATATACAAATGCTACACCTTTTATATCAGGTACTTGAGAATCCATGGATTTTGGTAATGGAGGATGGCAGTTCTCAAATGACTCTCTCATTTATATGTCTATAAATTACATAGGCATATATTTTATTATTGGCACTGATTCATGTGTTTATGGAAGCTGCCAAGTTTCATGAAATGGGACTGTTAAGTTATAGATACAGGAGAGATGATGATGTAGCTCTTAGTCCAAGGTCAAAGGTCGGAGAACTAGGGACTACTAGTGCAAATCCTTGAGATCAAAGGTCTGAGCAATAGTGGCTCTGGAGTCCAAAGGTTGTAGAAGATGAATGTCTAAGCTCAAAACGAAAACAACAGAATTTACCCTATCTTTCATGTCTTTGTTCTAGTTGGGTGAGTTTTTAACAGATGGAACTATTTCCACCTATGTTTATGAGAACAGATCCTCATACTCAGTCTACAGAATCAACCATAATCCCTTCTGAAATACTTAAAGATGTATGTAGAAATAATATTTCAGCATCTATCTGGGCATCCCTTAGCCCAATCAAGCCAAAACATTACAGTAACCTACAGATTAAAATGTAGTATGGTGAATGAACGTGGGGTAGGTCAGTAAAGGAACTAAAGAAGTTTTATCTTCCTTCACCATCTCTTGAAGATGAGAAATGAGTGATCTTTTCTCAATAAGTGTTTAAGTTAGGGGTAGTATTTGTTATTCTTATGCTATTATGTATATAGATAGACTAGGATAAAGCAAATAGATGATTATGAATTATCCTATTATCTCCTTGAGAACCAGGATATTTTGGCATGGAAGAAAGGAGCTAAAGATGTACAATAGATGATTAAGTAAAAGCCTGATAATCATGGAATTGAATGGAAGTATCTGTGTGAACTCATGAAGGGTGTTCCTGTATACTTCCTTCTGCTAGAAGGTGACATACCCACTACTAAAAAATCACACAATGTGCAAGTTGCACAATAAAAGCCACTAGGCTTAGGTAAAAAAATGAGGATATTAGTACAATACTAAAACACTTCAGTAGTGCTGGGCATTGGCGGCTCACGCGTGTATGGCCCTAGCACATGATTCTACACATATTAAATGGTTAATAAATATACAAATAACACACTGAACATTGTACTTTGCCTTGATAAAGACAGAAAGCCATGTGGAAGCAGGCATTGGAAGGGTTACAACCTGTGAGACATGACAGAACAGTGGCAGAAGGAAGACTGAGACTGATGGACAGTCATCACTCTTGATGGGGATGGCCACCTCTGTTGGGCATTGGCATTGGCCCCCAGAATCACATGATCTTCTGTAGCCTTACACTCTGGGTCAGTCACCTTTGGCCCTTTCTGGGATGCATTTGGCAACAGATACCTATTTCATCAAAGCTGCAGGTTTTAACTAATTTCCACCCTATTTTTTAATTTAATTTCTGTCATTGATGAAAATCCTGTTGCCACTTTCTCTTCTGTTCTGCAGTTTTACTGGTCTGATTAAAACCTCTGGAAACTGTAACATTTGAAATGGTCAAGCCAGTCACTCATTGACAGTAAAAAGGGGCCACGTGCAAGATTGGACAGTTTCTGTTTAAGGCCTTTGTAGGTAGATTGTACTTTCTCTCTGATTTTGAAATAAAGTTAATCTTTACTTTTTCACTATTTCATATATCTTTGATTTGCCTTTGTACACCCTTCTGCATGCACATGATATTTCTCTTATATAAAATCACCTATCACCATATGTAAAATTTGTTATTCTGCACTCACTCCCTAATATCGATTGTATTTGAACAGATTAGAACTTTCAAAGTAAGCATTATAGTAGAACTGGCTGTGTACAGATTCTCAGTCTCCCTCCACCAACCCAGCTCCTTAGCTGTGTTTGACTGAAAGCAATGAATAAGCTCACTGCAGAGTAGAAAGAAAAAAAATCCCAGAGACAAAAGATGCATCTTTTCCCTTATATGTGGAAGCTATATTTAGCTCATAAATTTATTAGTAAATACATTGGGTGTTATACAAATGTACACAAATATATTAACTGAAATACAACGGATTCAAGGGAGAACTAAAACTATGTAATCCCTTAGAAAGGTAAAGTTAAAGTTCAGTCAAATAAACTCCAGGAAGCAAGTACTTGAAAGAAGTAGAAGTGGGGTCAAGGGGAAAGGTGTAGACAAATGAAGAAGAGAACAGAGGGTGAATACAGTGAAGAATTCAATGTAGATCCCAAAAATTTTTTAAAAGTTAGGGAAAGAGTAGGCAGAGGATGAATGGGTGAGATTGTTGAAAGGGGTGTCATTGATCAAGAGGCATCATAACTTCTTTGTAGAACTACGTAAAGATTATATATATATATATATATATATATATATATATATATATATATATATATATATATATATATATATATATATATATTTCAAGGCCAAAAAAAAAGCATCCCTAGCATGGAATAGAAGTTTTTATCCCACTAAAAGAAATGAGGGATTCATGGCTCACTTCAGCTGTGGGACAGGAGCTGTTCCTGGAGCATCTTATGCTTCTGGAGAGCAGAGAAGCTACCGCAGACTGCCAGGGTCATGTCATAAGATCATGTTGACAGTTGGGCAGCCAACTGAAGCCACTGACAGTGCTGAAAGATGAGATGTTTATATTTCAACAAGAATCAAAATTGCATAAATATATTCCAATGCATCAGATGTGTTTAAATCCAAGGGCTACTAATAACTGAAAAACACTGGCTGCTTTGGGAGGATGAGAAGCACATTCATTATCTTAGAAATGTAATCAAATTCTTGTTCTGCCTTTCATTTGTGAACTGTACCACTGGATAATCAAAGCTTAGATGAGTACAAACATCTCTCTTCATGGAAGTTTTTCAACTATCAAAAGACATGATAGAGCTAGAACATCACCATTTTGTTCCCCCCTGCCGCAACACATTAAAGGGTAATGCACTGGACATGAACAGCTGCTAACATCTTTAAAAATTAAAAAAAGGTGTGTGTGGGGGACAGAAATTATTTGTTCCTGATGGACAACATAATATCATTCATAATCTGGCCAAATGGATTAAATTTAAGACTAATCAAGCCTGTTGATTAGTCTTCAACATAATAGCTTGTACATCTCATTGTTACAGTGGGTTAGCCTGTATCCCTATTCAAGCATTTTGTTTTTTCCCTTCCCCAAATTAGAGAAGTGTACATACAAGATGCAGGGCACCGACCTCAAATACAGTGGAAACAGGGTTATATTGTAGGGGGAAAACATACAAAGAAACAAACAAAAAAATCACATGGTATTTTAAAAATACATTAGAAACAATAGCAAGAAAGAAAAAAATATTGTGTCCCTATCTCCCAATTTGCTACCAATTTGCAGGAAATACAGGGCTGAAAGGAGCATGTCAAACTCTTCCTTAAACATGCAATCGGTGAAATCCAGATTGTGGGAAATTTTACAGGCTAAATGGCTCAGATTTTTAAACAGAAAAATTTATAAGAATAAGAAGTATTTTATTTGCAATAACTAGTACATGTGTAGGACAAGCAGAAAAGGTCAAAAGCTAAGTATATATGACCATATAAGATGATGTTAAGCAAAATGGACCCCAAGATAGGGACACAATTTTTTTTCTTTCTTGCTATTGTTTCTAATGTATTTATAATGTACCATGTGATTTTTTTTTGTTTGTTTCTTTGTATGTTTCTCCCCTGTGGTATAACCCTGTTTTCACTGTATTTGATGTCGGTGTCCTGCATCTTATATATACACTTCTCTAATTTGGGGAAGGGAAAAAATGCTTAAATAGGGATACAGGTTAACCCATTGTAACAATGAGATGTACAAGATACTATGTTGAAAATGAACTTTACAACTTTGGTTGGGGCGTAGTTATGGAGGTGGGAGGGAAGGGATGGTAGGGGAAAAACAGAGAGGCAACAATACTCTATAGGAAATGTACTCATTATCTTGCTCATGTAACTGTAACCCCTCTGTACAGTATTTTTACAATAAAAAAGGTACAAAAAAGATTTAAAAAAGAATATGAAGTAGTCTAGACAGAACTTATAGTTAAAAAGCAGTTTAAAGATATGGCAAAGATTTTTAAATTACTAATTTATTGTTATTATAGAGGTGATGTAAAGAGGGATTACAATTTCATGAGTCAGGTAATGAGTACATTTCTTTTTATACAGTGTCTTCTGTTCCTTCATTCTTTCCTGTCTCTCCATCCTGTTTTCCCCCACAGTTGTATAGTTCACTTTTACCAGTGTCCAGTGAGCTTCTCTGCTGCACTTTTTCACCCTTTTTCCCTCTAGGTCTGTGCTCTCCCCATAAACCCTTCTGAAGATGTACACCTGAATATACCATACATAAGGTAAAGAAGACAGAATTATCAAAAACTGAAAAAAGAGAGAGGTCTCTTGTTTCCCTATCTTGGGAGTGCATTTCAATATGTATATTATTTTATATAAATACAAAGAGGCACTTAGGCATTGTATCTTTGAGTTTCTCTCATAAGAGTATCTGCTTTTGGTCTCACTATGTGTGAATATCTAAAATCCTATATATTTTTTTTATCATATCCTAGTGTATTTTAGATCTAATTTCTGCATATCAGAGAACACACAGACTGTTGGTCTCTTTGAGCCTGGCTTACTTCACTTAACATAATTTGTTCTAGTACCATTCATTTCCCTAAAATAACATTTTATTTTTTTCTAATGGCTGTGTAAAATTCCATTGCATATAAATACCACATTTTTTGGATTCACCACTCATCTATTGTTGGGCATCTGGGCTGTTTCCATATGTTGGCTATTGTGAATATTACAGCAATGAACATGGAAGTACAGGTGTTTTTATCATATCCTGGCTCATGATGTTAGGGTAGATGCCCAGGAGTGGTATGGCTGACTCATAGGAAAGGTCCATGTTTCGTTTTTTTTGAGGAACCTCCAGACTGCTGTCCAGAGTGGTTGTACTAATTTACATTCCCACCAGCAGTGCAGTAGGGTTCCTTCCCTCCCTCCCCCTCCTCCCCCCCCGCCCCCCCCACATCCCCACCAACATTTGTTGTTTGAATTCACAATGTTGGTCAATCTAACAGGGGTGAGATGGAATTTCAGACTTGATTTGATTTGCATTTCCTTTATGATCAGGGATGATGAGCATTTCCTCATGTGTTTCTTTCCATTCTTACCTCTTCTTCTAAGAGGTCTCTTCTTAGCTCCTTTGCCCATTTAGTGATTGGCTTATTTGGTTTGGGAGAGGTCAGTTTCTTGAGATCCTTGTATATTTTGGATATTAGGCCTTTGTCTGATATATTGCTGGCAAAGATCTTTTCCCAGTTTGTTGGCTGTCTTTCTAGTTTAGTAACTCCATCCTTAGCTGTGCAGATACTTTTTATTTTGATGTAGTCCCACTTGTCAATTCTCTCTCCTATCTGTTATGCCGCTGGGACTCTTTTCAAAAGGTTTCTACCTATACTGAGTTCTAATACTTCTACTTTTTCTTCAGAAGAGAGTTTTAAATTGGCAGAGCTAAATTATAGCATCTTAGGATGAACATTTTATGGTAAAACTGTACAGAAACACAAAAATGTAATTGCTCTATGAATCAGGAATCTTAGTAATTAAGTTAAACTAAAGAAAACAATACAAACCATAGTCCCTGAATAACTGTGTGTGTGGATTGAGACTCCTTTATACTACATTATCACTGCAGAGCCATTTCTAATATGCTAGTATTTTAGTACTAGGCATAGCCTTGCCTTGCTAGCCAGATCTGTAGTCCCAGTGGCAGTAGTATCATTGGGCTTTATATCCCAAAAGGATTGGATGATTTGTTCTAGGATAACTTTTTGCTTTCCTCCTGGTGTGCTGAGTCCACTCCCCAAGATGAGCTGAGCAGTCACTGTATTCCTCTATCTCTTCTCTAAGGTCATGGAAAAATTTAGTGTTTGCTCCCTTTCCTTCCCCACCCCCATTCCCACTTCCATCCAAGAAAACAATAACAAAACTAAATACTGGGCTGCTGGAGAGTTGTTTTCTTCACTATCTCTGCAGGAGCCCTGGAGTCCTATTTGGCTGTTTTCATGACATGCCAATTAGATAAAGATTGTTAATCAGAATTATGTAGGGTCCATAGGAAAAGGAGGAAGGAGGGCAGCAATGTGACAGAAGCAGAATGGCAGATAGAGAATGCCACCCCTCCCACTCTGCTCTGATGTTTTATTCAGGCTACTTGCAAATGAGCCAGTGGAAACAGCATTAACAATAAATGAGATTCATTAGACAGGGGAGAGAATGAAGAGAGAGATTTGGGACTTGTTTCCTTGCTAACCAGGTACACAGGCTCCCTGTTGAGTCAATCAAGATGAGCCTTTGTCAGGTAGCCTTACCTGGGGTCACCTACTCAGGCCTGTAGAAGATCTTATTTTCCCACTCATATCAAGAAGTTTTTCCTAGCAGACCAGAGCCAGCCTACCAGGAAAACCCAACGGGGAAACCCTGGGCCTGGACACTGTTCACTCTCAGGTTCATTATTCAAGTTGTCACAGCTCAAATATTAGATAATTGTTCTAATTTACTAAAATAACTAACATTTCATTTATGCTTTACAAATAACCACATGCCTTTGCATACATTGTCAAACATCTTTTTCATAATCACCCTAGAATAATAATGACTGGTTTCCTAAATGAACTTTTCAAGTTTACACAGATCCTTAAAACCCTCTTCTAAAAGAATAAAAATGTCCTGCAAGCCTTTCCTTTCAGACCATGTCTATGAGCTTCAGTCTCCTTGATCTACCAACTTACCAAGACATGCAGTTTTTCCTCCCATGCAACCAGTATGCTCCGTGTGTCCCTTCTCCGTCAGAGAGAAGCAGGGCTCTAGAAAGTGGGAGTCACCGCTTGGCTTCTCAGCATACAGTGCTCACTACTGTAGCCTCTACCAATCCCCTGTGGGGCGCTTCATAAGGTAGATGCCAGAGCTCTACTCCAGCATATTCCATCAGAAAGTAGCTCTAACAAGATCTCCAGGGGAATGGAAGGCAGCTTAAAGCTTGAGAGGCACTGAGCTAGAATACACAGAGAGGAGGCACAACAGCTCTGTGCTTCTTAAAGGGAGATCCCAGAGACCACCCCCACCAGCAGCAGTACCTGGGAATTTGTTAGACAATCAACAGACTAACTGAATCTAAAACTCTGGGGCAGGGCTCTAGAGGTAATGTGAATCACAGCAAGTGTGAAAAGCCCTGGAGTCCGTGGCTACCTCTTGCAAGCCTGGTTCCTCTACTTCTGACACATCACGTAGACGGCCATCGCAGCCACACTATGAGAAAATGAAAGGTGTGCTTGGCTTTCACCTTTCTGTTTGATTTCCCTGAGAAAGATTCTTAAAGCTCAGGCTTCTGAGCAGAATCTTTCCTGCCTGTAATTTGATGCTTCATTTGCATTGCCAATAATTAATGGGAAGAAGGAAGTCCCAGGAGAGAAGCCGACTTTCAAGTGCTGTGCTGTATCTAGTCAGAACGCCTGGGAGCAAAGGGCCAGGTTTCCCAGTTTATTGCCTTAAGAATCGATAGAGGGAGGGAGCCATGGTGTAGAGGGACTCTGGTGGGCTTCTGCTAGGGCACTGTGAGGGTACATATATTGCTGGCACTACACTGACCAGATGGAGCAGAGTTGTACAAAAGAAATAGATGCACCCCAAATCACAAGATTGCTGGCTGTCAGAAAATGACCCAGTCCTCCCCTGACTGATCAGTTAGCCGCTGCCCCATGCTCCAGTCAGAAGACCTCCATTTCCTCATTGTGTGGTAGTGCCACCAACACACATTGGTACAACCAGAAGGAGCACAACACTGTCTGCTCTTTATTCATACGTTCATTCAACAAGTCTTTGTTGAGATTATCCTACGTGCCAGGCACATTGCCCAGTGCAAGAGACAATCAATACTCCCATCTTCACAGTGGGTACAATACCACCAAAGTGTGTAATTACCACCAAAGGGCACACGAGAGGCTGTATAATGAGTAACATGCCTCGTCTCAGGTCAGACGAGGGTCCCCTCACAAACTCCAAGGGATTGCTTGAGTTGGGGTACTAAAGGATACACAAGAGTTAACTAAGAAAATGAAAGTGTTGGTGGTTTATAGAACATCACAGACAAAGGAAAAAGATGAGTGGGAGCCAAGTATAATAGTAAATGTCTGGTTATTCTAGCCAGTGCGGAGGCAAAGGTAAGGGATTACAGGTCAAGGACAAACAGGGCAAATGTGTCTTAAAATAAAATGTGTCTTAAAATAAAACAAAACAAGGAGAAGGGAATGGCTCAGTTGGTTGAGATCCAAAGCTCAAAGCACAATACTGGATGGGTGGGGGAGTGGGGTGGGCGGGGCTGACATGAGTGGAGATAGAACATGGATGGCTTAAGTACCACAAGGGAAAAAAAAAACAAAAACAAGACTCCCGAACAGCAGAGAGAGAGAGAGAGACATGGCATCAGATGACACAGAAATGGTGGGCTCACCCACGCTTTTCAGGTCACAAAGTTGTATACTAAAAGCAGCAGAAAGCTTTGAAGGAGTTTTCACAGAAGAATAAAGCCCGCAGACACCATGGAAAGGGAGTAGGGATGACAGGCAAATGAACATATTTTGAAACCATTATAGAAGCTCAGGAACCCTAGCCAAGTACTGGAGGTGAAGATGGTAGACAAATGTGAATGGAGAGACACTTGGAAGAAATCACAGTCCTAGAATGTGGATTGAGGGAGGTAAGGGAAGGCCATGTACCCAGGGGACATGAAAGGCCACTGGGCAAGGTTACTAGACAAGGGTGGAAAGCAGAGTGGGAGCTGGGCTGAGAAAGAGACAGAAATAGTCACATGAACAGTACACCCAGAAAGGACATGTAGAAATGAGCCTTACTCAGTAGCTGTGTATAATGGTACAAGGCTATAATCCTAGCTACTCCAGAAACAAGTTTGAGAACAACCTGGCTATAAAGACCCTGTTTCAATGCAAAATAATAAAAGAGCTGAAGGTATAGCACTCTTCTCGCATGCACAAGGCTCTGGATTCAATGTTCAGTAGTGCATTAAAAAGGAAAACCAAAAAAAATCAACCAATCTCTTGGTGGGTAAGTAAAGTAGATATCCAAACAGCTCTGAATTATTAGGGTTAGCGAATGCATTGATTAGGGTGCTACCATAAGTTTCCTACTGCAGTCTCTGAGCTTGGTTTCTTTACACCTTCAGCAGCAGGTGGATGAAGGGAAGGGGCTAGGGGCAGCTCACTTAGTCATGGTGCTTAGTGGAGAGTTGAAAATGAAATGGCTTCTCCTACTTCTAGTGCCAATTTATTGTGACTATTTAGCTCCCAGAACTGCAGTCCTCTCCCTGATGGCGAGGGCTGCATATAAAATAAATGCAATTTACAATTCTGGCAACTTTCGACAATCATCCCATCATAAATTAGTCAACCATCATAGCGTCCAAATTGGTTCCTGTGATTCTTTCATCTTCCAGGTTGTTTGCCTCAAAGTTTATAACTAAATTGGAAAATATTTATAGCAGTGGGACATTTTTGTGAGTCTGAAGAAGGGGACTTTGAGAAGCCAACACTAGAGAATTGCAGAAAGTGAACCCAGCTGGCTGGCTGGCAGGTTATTTGTTGTATCCCCTTCCCTCCCCTCCCCTCTCCTCCCCTGGGCTCTCCTCTCTCTTCCCTTCCCCTCCCCTCCCTCCCTCCCCCCCTCTTTTTTTTCTGTGGTGGTGGAGGCAGTGGCGATCACTCTTGGGGATTTGTACATGCTAAGCAAAAAAAATATTTTACCGAAGAGCTTCACTCCCCACAGGGCTCTAGACCAGTTTGCAATGTCTTCTCGATCTGTCTTTTGGAAAGTTGCAAAGGCAGCTGCCACCCCTAGGTTTAGAAATTGCTGGTATAGAAGAGGGAGTCCAAAGCAACACAAAATTTTTGATTGGCCAGGAGCTGGTGGCTCAAGCCTGTAATCCTAGCTACTCAGGACGCTGAGATTTGAGGATCGTGGTTCAAAGCCAGCCCAGGCAGAAAAGTCTGTGAGACCCTTACCTCCAATAAACCACTCAGAAAACTGGAAGTGGCGCTGTGGCTCAAGAAGTAGAGCACTAGCCTGGAGCTGAAGAGCTGAGGGTCAGCGCCCAGGCCCAGAGTTCAAGACCCAAGACAGACCAAAAAAAAATTCTTTTGATTGAAGACTTGACCCATTTCAAAAAGAGGAAAGACTTAAGACAAAAAAATTAAGATAGGTTCTTGTATTAGTTAGGATTTGGGCAGAGATCAGAGAGTCCATACCAGAGAAATGGTTGAAGAAAAACTTAAACGGGTGTTTCTAAGAGTGTGAGCAGAGTTAAGGGCCAGAAAGGGCCAGTGAAGCACTAAGCAATTGGGAAAACTACACTTCTTGGAGGCATGAAAGGGAACAAGGGGAGAATAGCTAGTTACTCCATGGTAAAGGGATTCTCTGAGTCTAGAGAAATTGAACCAATGCTACCTATGGCCCAGCAGGAAAAGATAACAAGAAGTAAACACCCCAAATCCCCTACTAGAAGGTACCAGTTCATGAGCTCACCAGAACTGGAAACCAATGAGCAAGAAGCCCATGGCTTTGGTCCACATAGAGCAAGGTAGAGGACATTGGAGACTAGACAAGCAGAAGTAAGCAAAGAAAACCCACCCTGTGAGCCCTCAGACTTGCTCAGATTAGCACATTTCTATGGGATCAATATGTTTATGCAGATCTGTGAGTTTCATTTCCAAAGCTCCTCTGGCTTCATGATGTAGTTAAGCCCATATCAACAGTATTTAATAAACCAACAATAGAAAACACATCAGCTGGCCCAGGGCTGCCTGAGTGAGATGGGGAGGGAACTGCAGTGTTGGCTGATTTCCAGTCTGAAGTCATCTGGGCCTCTGGCCACTTGCCTCTTTTTAAAAGTTGTTGTTTTTCGCCCCCACTCAGAGAAGAGACAAGGCTTGAATTATTGATGAAATCAGAAGACTAAGAGAGACTAAGAGACATGCAGTCCCCATCCTGCCTGTTGTTTGTCCAGTAAATAGCATTTCCTCTGTAAATCGGGAGCTTTCATCTCAGAGGTGTGGACTCGACTTAAGCAGACAGGGAAGCCTCCCTTGGAGAAAACCCTGTGTGATCCTAGCTCACTTTGATCTGCTCCCTTCCCAGATGTAGTAAGAACACATCCAGGTTGCCAGGATACTTTCCCCTTGGCCTGCTTTTATTTCCCACTGTGGAGCACACACAGAAACAGACCTAGCTCCTGGTCTTTTCCCTGGCTTAAATACCAGATCTTCTCATGGGAACCTGCTAAGTTCTGAGCCATTACAACATTCCAGTTGGTGAGGCAGGGAACCCTTCTGGCCCTAATACAGACAGGTAGACCTGCTCAGACATCGCCCTCTGCTGGAAGCTACTGATACTGCTCGGTCTTTATGGGCTTGGCCAGCTCACAGCTGTTCAAAGTGACAATCCTGAGTTGAGGCTATCTTTATCATTTAACAACCTAGATATAAAAAGTTAGGTTATAAAAGAATAAGGTTTTTTATTACTTGGTAATGGAAAAGGATTTTTAACAAGGCTTGCGCGCACACACACAGACACACACACACAAACACACATACACATAAGCTAGAACACATGAAACGGATACATTTGATTATATCAAAATCAAGAATTTCATATGACTGTAAACACCACAAACAAGGTCAAAAGACATCAGGAGGAAATATTTGCAATGAAGGATCAGTATCTAGAATATATAAAGAACTTCTAAAGAGCATATACAAAGAAAATACAGTTGGTCCAACAGAAAAATATTCTGAAAATATACAAGTAACAATTTACAGGAAAATATGGCCCATCAGTACACAATAAAAAGCTCTAGTTGACCACTAGTCAGAAAAATGGTAATTCAAATCCTGGAGAGAGCTTTTCCTTTATCTGCTAAAGTGGAAAATATTTAGAAGAGATATGGGAGCAAAGATCTTTCCATACTCTTTTGGTAGCATTGTAAGTTGGTATCAGCATTTTGCAGTATTATTAAATTATCAATGGTACTGATTAAATAAAACTGGCTCATCTATACTGTGTGTATGTGAGGGGGGAGCAGAGAGAGAGAGAGAGGAAGAAGAAGGAGGAGGAGGAGGAGGAGGAGGAGGAGGAGGAGGAGGGAAGGGAGGGGGAGGGGGAGGGGGAGGAGAGATTGTTGTTGTTTGTTGTGGTGCTAGGAATCCAATCAAGGGCCTAGCACATGTTAGACAAACATTATCACTCCCAGCACAAGATACAGGAGTTTGTTTTGTTTTGTTTTGTTTTGTGTTGATACTGAGGTTTGAACTCAGTGCCTGGGCACTGCACCTTAACTTTTTTCACTCAAGGCCAGTGCTCTACCACTTGAGATAAATCTCCATTTCTGGTTTTTTGTTGGTTAATTGGAGTTAAGAATATTATAGATTTTTTTTGGTCCAGTCTGGCTTCAAACCACTAATTCTTAATAGTCTCTTGAGTAGCTAGGATTACAGGTATGAAACACCTGCACCTGGCATTTTGTTTCAATGGTCTGTATATAATGACATGGAAATATCTCCAAGACTGTGCTGAGTGAACAAAAATCAACCTACAAAATGGCACACACACAATATATATGTATATATACATATATATGATTATATATGCATATATATACATATATATGAATGTATATGTATATATATATACATATATATGATAGTTCCCTGTTTCCATACAGGTATAGATAATATAAGAAGGTACATTAACTGATGACAAGAGTTACCACTGGGGCAGAGATAAAGACTAGAGATGGTGGTTTAAGGGGATGCTATGTCCATCCTGGGGCTTGAACTTAGGGCCTGGGCGCTGTCCCTGAACTTTGTTCTCTCAAGGCTAGACTCTGCCACTTGAGCCACAGCGTCACTTCCATCTTTTTCCCAGTAGTTTATTGAAGATAAGAACCTCAAGCTTTTTTGCCTGAGATAGCTTTGAACCATGATCCTCAGATCTCAGCCTCCTGAGTAGCTAGGATTACAGACATGCCACCAGTGCCCAACTGTCAGCCTTATTTATAAAGGTGATTTATTTTTTTATAAGGAGGATATATTTATATATTATGCATTATAAAAATTAACAAAAGCTATTCTAACATTATAAAGAAGAAAACTTTTCTTCATCTTTATTCATTCAACCGGAATGGCCTAGGAGTCATTGAGCTAATGAGGCCTTAGGTGATTGATTGGTCAGGGGCCCATTAAGAAGAAGGCACTGTGGTTGTCATGGAGATGCTGCTTCAACACCAACAGTCCTGTGCATATATCTACACATGCCACTTTCTAATCATTTCCCACTCAATGTCATATCTGTCAGGGTTGGGTCAAGGGTAATAATACTTATTGAGGTTGGCTGATGTTTATATGTAATATCTTGTTCTTTCTCTTCTTTTCCTCTCTCTTTCCACTGCCCCCCTCCCTCCCTCAGTTATTTAGACTTGGTGATATTAAGTAGCCTATCCAAACTCCAGAGCCTATATTGTTAAATATAGCAAACACATAAGACTACAAAACGATTTACACTTTATATTACAAAGTCATTAACATCTTTGTAGTCATGGTAACTTTGAAATATACAGTTCTTGTCAGATGCTTTTCCTGCCTTTAGTGCCACAGGCATTTGCCACATTACACTGAATCAAAATAGCAGCAGGGTCATTCTAGGAGAAAACTCACCACAGGATGCAACGTTACTCAAGTCTCAGTGCAGCTAAGAAAAAAAAAAAACATCCACAGGAAACAAACAAGAGTTTAGGAATGATCTCCAATCCAAAGGTATCTTCAAATATTTTAAAAATAATTTTATAGGAACAAATCTAATTGATAATAAAAAAGTTTAAAGTCTGGCAATAGTGTAAGTCTGGCAAGACCTTTTTATAGGATAAAATTGATTCCATCTTCCAAATTCTGGAAATTTCTTTTAGCAATATGAAATGCATTTCAAAGACAAAGCTTTCTTTCACCACTGGCCATTCCTGACAGACACAGAGAATATAACTCTGTGACATCAAAGCTTGTAGAGATCACAGAGCTAGCGCCCCTCAGGGTTCAGAGTCTCCTTTTCAGAATAGGCAGACCATCTCTTGCTATAAGGAATCAAGTTTTCCAGGGATACTTCTGGAAACCCTTGTGCTTTGACAGGACAGCAGGTTCTCATACCGCTGTGACTTCCCATCCAGCCTCTAAATCTCCAACTTTTAAAAATGGCTTCTTACTGAAGAACAGGTGTGTCCATGAATAATGCATAGCCCAGCAGGGTTTGAACATGTCTGAAGACCCAGAACAGGCCCAGAACTCTGAAAGCAAAGGGGACCCAGAGTGTGAAGATTACACAGCAGATTTTAGGCAAGGAAAACCTGGGAGAGCTCAAAAATCACTCTGCAAATAAGAAGCACATCCAAGTCCCTGGCTATGTACACAAACACTTCTCCTATCAGATAATGGAAATTCAAAGTCACTAGACTCTCCTATGAGGGGAGGGGAGAGATAAAGCAAGAACTGCAATTTTTGAAAAGGATTCAAACATTAGAGTTTTAACGAAGAATGTTTCAGGGCTGAGATTAGGGACAATGATGTCTTACTGGGTTGCAACTCCAAATTCTAAATTCAGAGGAAACTGGCACCCAAGAGTCGTGGTCAGGTTGGCAGACGTGGAACATCTGCCAAAGAAGTGGCAGCAAAACCCCTGGATTCCTTCTGGGATTTCATTCCCTGTCCTCTCAACAGCTGCACTGTGTAAGTCTGCCCACTCAGGCCAAGAAGATGTGCGTCTCCATTTGTTAAATATGAGATAATACCATGGCATTGTATGGACTAGGGGGAGAAATGCCGGCCAAAGTCTTGTAATATAGGATGGCCAACTAGCATGAACTCAGCCTAGAGCTCTTTGGAGGCAATGGGAAGGAGGTGTTGAAAATGTGTGTGTCCAACCTCTAGAGAACAGGGAAGGGCTTCCTCTGTCCTGCATGAGATCCTTCTAAGACTTGATGTGTCCATATAGGAAGGAAGCCATAAGGATCACAGAGATGGAGACTATTCTTCTCTCCAATAAGAACTTTACTGACCTGGGAAAGCCTTGAGATCTCAACAGCTTTATAAAATTCACACACACACACACACACACACACACACACACACACACACACACACACACACACACACACACACTGTTTCTTATCGCCTGTTGAGCAGTTTCCATAGATAAAGGATTTGGATTTTCATCTTGTCAGGATATTGTCTGCAGATAGCATAAGTTTGGTCCCTTTATCTTTGTCCCATTAGGAAATGTACACAGACAAAAAAATTACTCGGCTCCCTCACCTGAGTGTAATGACCCTCATTTGGCAGCAGAAGCTATTTGGAGCTGTGGCAAGAGGCAAATTAATATGTGAACAGGAAAAAAGACCCTTTAAAAGGCTGCCTGCACTGTAGAATTGGAAATAGATGAACCTCTTCCTATTACAGCAGCAATACCATAAGGCGGAATTTGTTTGTAGGATAATAAAATGGCAAATAAGCTGGGCTAAAAGATGACTCTGTCTCACCTAGCAGCCTGAGCAGGGCTGAGGAAGACAAGGCACTCAAGGTTGTGGTAGCCTCCGTGGAAACCAGGACAATGGAATGCTCCTCTCTCTACTCCTGCGTCAATAGCTCTCTTCATGACCAGTCTTACAGAGGGCATCACCACTCCATGTCACAAGGGGCTCCATCCAGGTGAGGTTGGATTGGGTCAACAGATGGCTTGGCTTTTTTGTCAGTCATGGGCCTTGAATTCAGGGACTGGCGCTGTACTTGAGCAATTTTGCTCAAGGCTAGTATGTGCTCTAACACTCTGAGCCACAGCACCATTTCTGGTTTCCTGGAGGTTAATGAGAAAAGAGTTTCATGGGGACTTTCCTGCCCAGGGTGGCTTTGAATCATGATCCTCAGATCTCAGCTTCCTGGAGGAGCTAGGATTACGAGCTTGAACCACCATTGCCTGGTTGGCTTGGCTTTTAATCTAGCCCTCCTGAGACCATTTCTGGTGTTAATAGACAGCACAGAGGAGAGGGGAAGAGCAAGGACTGCCATCCTGTAACACAGCTTCAAAGTCAGACTCCATGACTTACATAGTGTGTGAGCTTTGACAAGCTGGTATATCACTGCAAACCTCAAAAGCCCTTATCCATAAAATGGGATTATGCTATTATCTACCTCATAGTAAGTACGTCTAAGAATTACATGAGGAAATATATACAACTACTTAGCATGATGCTAGCACTCAAGTCAAGTACTCTGTGAAGGTTAGCTACTATTGTATTGTGATTGACACCCCCTAACAAAACCACCTTGCTCAAACATAAACATCTTCCCCCAAAGATAAACAAACAGGCTATCTCAAATGTTGTTTATGTCTTTAGATCAAATAGTCATTTATTGCTCTTTTCCTCAAAGACTTAAACAGTTTTAGCCTCAAAGTTTTTGCTTGTTTGTTTGTTTTGGTTTTATTTTTGTGCTGGTCCTGAGCTTTGAACTTAGGGCTACTCACTCTTGCTTGGATTTTTTTAATCAAGGCTGGTACTCTACCACTTGAGCCACACCTCCACTTTCAGCTTTTTGTCGGGTAGTGAGAGATAAGGATCGCACCATTCGTCTGCCTGAGCTGGCTTCCTATCATGATCCTCAGATCTCAGCCTCCTGAGTAGCTAGGATTACAGGCATAAGCCACCAGTACCCAGCTTCATTCAAAATTTTAATGAAGGAGTCAAAGAATTAATGCTCTTTACTAATGATATTTATTAATGAGCTTTAGTTAATACTGCCTAAAACATGGTCATATCTCAATTTATATAGTTTTCACTCTGTTGATTCCAATTTCCTTCCACCCAACCAATATTATTCCTATACTCAACAATATCACAAAGGATATGGGATGGATTGAACTGTGCAGCCTCCTCCTCATGAAATTTGTATGTTGAAGCCCTAAACCTCCCTTGTTGACTATATTTGGAGATAGGGCCCAAAAGTAGGTAATTAGGGTTAAAGGAAGCATGACGGTGGTGCTCTAATGCATTGGGTCTGCAACACTTATGTCCTTATAAGAGGAGGGAGAGATCATAAAGATCTGGACCCCATCCCACCCCTGCATACATATAGGAAAGACTGTGGGAGGACACAGAGAGTCAGCAGGCAGGTGCAAGCCAAGGTGGGCCTCACAGAAATCAACTCTGTTGGCACTTTCATCTTTGCCTTCCAGCCTTGAGAGCTGTGAGAAAATAAATGTACGTTACAAAAGCCATCTATGGTATTTTTCTATGGCAGCCAAAGCTTAACTAATGCAGAACGTCAAAGTTCCAACCTATTCAATGCTTTGACTGCAGCCTCCAATTGAGTAATGATCTAGCCTTGCTCAGAGGACAAAGAATTACAGTTATATAGGAGGAGTCAGTTCAAGAGACCTATTGTTTACCATGGCAACTATCATTAAGAACTATATAGTGTATTTTTTAAAAAAATCATTGAGAGGAGATCTTTTCACCACATGAGCAGGTAAGGTAATGATTTGTGGATTTATGTATTCCACAATACATACATGTATCAAAACATCATCCTGTATACCAAATATATATAGGAATTTTAATTGTTATTTAAAATACACAATCTCTTATTTCCTTTCTTGGAGTTCATCTCACAAAACAAGAGATTGTTTTTCAGTTGCTGGACTTGTTTTCTTTTCCATTTGTCTTGTTTGTTGGTTGGTATTTGGGAGGGTAGGGGAAGCACATAAAAGGTGGAATAAAGGGTGAACAAGTACAGTCGTGGTCCTCACTAGACACTATGTGGAAAATGAACTTTGTATCTTGTGGGTGGGGATGGGAGGGAAAAACTTGGAGAGAGTGAGAGAAGGGGAGACATGGTTCAAAAAGAATTGTACTCATTACCTGACTCATGCAACTGTAACCCCTATGTATATCATCTCTACAATAACAATAAAAAATAAAGAACTCAAAAACCAAATAAAATAAAATATACAAATAAAAAAGAAATACAAAGTAATGATCTCACCTATGTCTGAAAGCACCCAGGTGTGATAAGTTGACCCTAGAACACAGCTAATTTCACTTATTAAAAAAATACACATGCACACATGCACACAGGTATGCACATACTTCTTTATATTTACCCTCTGGCATACAGAAAATCTTAGCAACCATTATACATGGTAGTCCTTCAAAGATTTGAAGATGGTTCTAACAGACCTTTTCCTTAGTTCTAAGCCAGCATGTTGCAATGGAGCTCAATACCATGGCAAGTGATAGACCTGCTCTGTCCAATATGATAGTCACCTGTCACACACAATGACTGAGTACCTGAAAGATGGCTAAAGTGGTCAACTAAACATTTGATAACCTCAATTTACTTACATCTATCTATCTATCTATCTATCTATCTATCTATCTATCTATCTATCTATCTATCTATCTATCTATCTACATATTGCCACATATACTGGATATATATTAGTTAATACAGCTCTAATCATTTTACATCTCTACATGGTGTTTACTAATTATGTGTGGGTGTTTTCTCATGTTTTTAAGTTATATTCTAGAAAAGTTCTTTGGGTTTTTTTTTAATAAACATGGACTGTGTTGTTTATCATTCATGTCAGAACTTCTGATTTTCTGAAATTAAATAAGAATATCAAGTGGGAGAAATCTATACAATTCCTCACATTTTTCTAGTATTCTGTCTGCTATGAATAAGGCTATGTGTTAGCTACCATGGGAACTCAAAATGGTCACACCCCTGGCCTTGGCTTCAGAAAGTTTTCAATAGAGCCAGAAAGATGATTATGCTAGTCAGCTTTCCATTGCTAGGACAAATCAACATGGAAGGAGGAAAGCTTTATTTTGGTTCGTTCATTAGTTTCAGAGGCTTCAGTCTATAGTCACTTGGCTATAGTCTACAGTCTATAGTCCACTTTGGGCCTATGATGGCACAGTGTATTATGACAGGAGTAATAGTAGCCAGAGTAAAGAGAAAGAGGAAGGGATTGGGGGTCCTAATATCCCTTAACCTAATGCCTCCATCCCAATTACCTAACCTAGGCCTAATGACCTAACCCAATGACCAAGGCCCTATTTCCTGAAGTCTCCACCATCTCCCCATAGTGTCACAGGCTAGCAACAAGCCCTCAGTCTATGTGTATTTGGGAGATTCAAGATCCGAACCATAATCTTAAGACAAGGAAGGGAAATAGGACACTAAAAGGCCTGTACTACAGTTTCTTCAAAGTAGTCCCTTAAGAATACAATATGGCTGTAATTACCAGGGTGAGGTTCTGAATGGAGATAAACCTCTGCCACATCACAAAGTATAGGCTGAAGACAGAATGAGGACCACAAAGATATCCGGAGCTAAATTCCTAGAACCTGTGAACAAGTTCACAGAAAGTAGCATTGGGTTTGTGGTTAGAATTAAAATAGTGTTTTAATTGACCTTCAAAAAGAAAGATCAGCCAATGTACTCTTTTCTAGCATACATTCTTGCCTTGAAACACATACTTTTGGCCATGTCACATTTACCGTATGGTTATGAGGCCCTCATCAGATATGGCCTCTTTAACTTAGACTTTCAAGCCTTTAAAATCATGAGTCAAGTCAATTTCTATTTATTATAAATTTCCCAACCTTAGGTATTCTGTTGCTGCAATACGAAACAGACTAAGACACATGGGCCCTTAAAAGTAGAAGAGGATCTAGAAGAGGCCAGAGCAATGTCATGTGAGGAGGGCTCAACCCATCACTGCTGGATTTAAAGATGGAAGGGAGTCAAGAACCAAAGAATGATGAGAGCTTCTAGAAGCTGAAAAAGCAAGAACACAGTTATGAACAAAGTCAGCTTGTTAACACCTTAATTTTAGCTCACTGAGACCCATGTCAGATTTCTGATGCTGAGAAGTGGAAGATAATGAATTTGTGTGAAGTCTATGTTTGTGACTGTTACAATGGCATAGGAAAGTACCAGAGAAACATTTTGGCAGTATTGATGGTAGTAACCCTGAGGGTTGTCAGATTAAGGCATGGCCACCGGTGAACTGGTTGGTGAGTGGTAGGAAGCAGGCCTGGAAGGGAGGGTGGGCCTGAGCCCTGCAGGGTCTTGTATGGTAGAGACCAGGGTGGTGCTTTTATTCTGAGGCACTGTGAAGAGATGAGGGCACACACAGTGTGTCTTCACTTGCTCCCTACTGCGGGAGTCACTCCGTAGCACCTCTCTCCTGACATTTCCCTAGGTTCTCCCTGCAACCTGCTTAGTGCTGCCAGAGGCATGCTACACCGTCACATAGACCTTTAATAGCAAGTGAAACAGTAGCAGGTGTCAGAGCTGAGAGAGGAAAAAATTTCAATCCTCACTGGAGGGCGAAGATCATTTTATGTATTTCCATTTAAAGGGAGAAGTGAAAAGCATGAAATTGCATGCCAACAGGGGGGAAAAAAAGAGTTTAAATCAGAATAACCTTGACAGGCACAGGCGCTAGCAGCTTCCAGGTCATGGCTCCCAAAGCTGAACTCCTGTGAGACACGGGATGTTTATGGGGGAGGACAGAGGAGGTAGGCTCGGAAAAGTGAAGGAAGAAAGATAGAAAGATGCGTCTCCTTGGGGATTTGGAGCCCCAGCCTGGACAAGCCCTGGGCCTCCAGGTGGAGACCATAAACCAAATGTCAACACCAAAATCCATGACAGTAACAAATGAACTATAAAAATACAAGGAGCTTTCTCAGTAGTGGCTGCTTGTTTGTGGGATTGGAGAGAGGCCAGTTTTGCATTTTGCCTTCTTCTAAAGAGACACCTTACCTGGACTCAGATGCACCAGGTTTCAGGCTCTGTCAGACGTAGGAGATGAGGATCAGACATCATTGCTGTGCCAGGGCCTTCGTATACACAGGAAGCTGAACGCGGACTTCACTTTCTTTTGTACAATTTATTATTGAGATAAAATTCACATATTATAAAATAAGCTTACAGTTCAGTGGCTTCTAATATATTCACAATGTGTGCAATCATCACAGCTATCTAATTCAGAACATGTTTATTCCAAAAGGAAATTTTATACCCATTAAGTAGTCATTCCCCACTCCCCATCCCAGCCCTTGGCAACCATGAATATAATATACCTATCATTTCTATGGATTTGCCTCTTGTGGGTACTTCATACAGATGGAATCATATGATTCCATCTTTTGTGGTCTATTATGTCTAGTATCATTCCCTTAATGTAATGTTTTTGAAGTTCATTTGTGTTCTAACACATAGCAGAACTTCATTTGTTTTTATGTCTGATTAATAGCTCATTGTATGGATGCCTATCACAAGTTGATGGACATTTCAATTATTTTCACTTTGTGGTTAATTATAAATATTTGGCAGCTATGAACATTTGTTCACAAACTTTGTGTGGACATGTTTGCATTTCTCTTGGGTTATATGGCTAGTGTTGAAATCACTACATCAAATGTCTAAAGTGTGTGTGTGTGTGTGTGTGTGTGTGTGTGTGTGTGTGTGTGTGTGTGTGTGTGTGTGTGTGTGTTGGGACTAGGGCTTGAACTCAGGACCTGGATGCTGTCCCCAGGTTTCTTGTTTTTTGTTGTTGTTGTTTTGTTTTTTTGTTTTTTCTTAAGGCTGACACTCTACCACTTGAGCTATACCTCTATTTCTGGCTCTTTGGTGATGAATTGGAAATAAGAGTCTCACAGACTTTTTTGCTCTACTGACTTTGAATTGTGATCCTCATATCTCAGACTCCTCAGTAGCTAGGATTACAGGTGTGAGCCACTGGTACCTGACAAACTGTTTAACATGTTTAAGGACCCTATTTTTGAGGATCTCTCTTTTTGTTTAAAGAACCAGCTGCTTTGGACCAGCTCCAAATGGGACCCCAGATTTAATTTCAATTTTTATTCATTCCTCAGGAGCTGATTTACTGATAGACAGGCTTTAATCTCTTGAGGCATTAGGCATTTGTTCCAGAGGCTGGAACTACTGTTGTGAGAAAGCTGTGTCCCTGTACTGGCTTTGTTTAATACCCAGTGGCAGAGACAGTAATAGGAAAGCCATCTCGAATATAGTACCAAGGGCTAGTGTGGGGGAGACTAACATGTCAGAGAGCAGTGACAGAACTTTCTGAAGCCATTATGCCTGAGGTAGGACCCAAAGTAGGAACTTTCTAAAGATGGAGGATAAAGGGTGCTAAATTTCAGGTTGCTGAAAACAACATGTGCAAATGATGGACAGGCAGCTGAAAACAGCATGTGCAAATGTTCGTGGACCTAGAGTTAAGTGTTCTTTCTTAATTGGTAGCGTTTAGTTTGAAGAAGGGGAGAGTGGACCAGCAGGCACAGGTGAGTGTGAAGGCCCCAGGGTCTACCTCTGGAAAGACTTTGCCTTGCTCTGTTCAGTAGTCTAGTCCTGTTCTTCAGATGTGTGCTCTAAGGCTGTGCTATAATTGATGCTTCCAGAAGTCTCACCTGCCCACCCATCTGTGTGTTAACTAACTCCAATTTGGGACCAATCTGCTTTTCACCTGCCTGGCAGAAAACTCTCTGTGCCCAGCTAATCTCACTTGCCCTACCACAAAGGAGTCTTTAGCCCTCTAGATCCTGAAGAGAGAAACTTTAATTTCTGATCAATACAATGGTTCCATAGTATCTAGCCTATTTCCTCTTCTTCCTACTTGCCAATGAGATATGGATTTTTTGGTCTGGTTTGTAGGTAGAGGGGAGTAGCAGTGGTATGCATGGGCATCCTCATCTGTTAACTCTAAGAGACAAAGATTCTGAGTTGCCACGAAGCTCCGACTCAAGGGATTGCTTTCAAGCACGTCATGGAGGAATCAGGACTGGCTATTTCCCCATTTAGATTTTAGATTCTGACTCTTGCCAACTAAATGGTTGTTTCCACAGAGCCTACAGAAAAGGCACCTCAAATCCTTAGAAAATGAATCAAGTAGAACCCTTCAGCCCTCCTGGTGGGATACGAAATGGTGCAAAAGCTGTGGGAAACACATTACAAGGACCATGACCAGAGTCAGAGACAGAGGGAACCAATCACAGGCCGAGGAGAGCATGTTCTAAGCCAGAGGTCGGCAAACTACAGCCAATGGGCCAATTCGGCCCTCAAGCTATTTTGTGTGTCCCAAGAGTTAAAAATAGATGTTACATTTTTAATAGTTGAAAAAAATCAAAAGAATAATATTTTATGATATGTGAAAATTATGTCAAATTCAAACATTTATAGTTCATAAAGTTTTAAATTTTTTCAATTAAAAATTTATAGAATTTATTATGTTCATATGATGCTTAATTTTTCTTTCCCAACTCCTAAATTATTTACTATGTGGACCTCTACAGAAACACTTTGCCAACTGCTTCTCTAAACAGTTCAGTCTTCCTGTCCACCCTCAGACTCTCCTTCCCAACCATCCACTTAAGGCCGGGCTAATCCTCTATCACTCCTGCAATAGGAGCATTTCTAGAAGAGAAGGAGCCAACCTCCCAAAACAGTCCCTCCCAGTACTCCTGGGATCCCTCCACTTTATATCCTTATATCCTGTTATCAAAAGAAAGATAAACAATTCCAACTCACAAAAAGGTTGACAGTTCTGACTGAGACAATTTCGGGACAATAAATAGTCCTAAAACCTCTTATTTTTTTCTGAACACTTATGTACCAAGCACTGTGCTGGACATACCAAAGACCCATCTCAAATACTTGGAACCTTCTTAAGTTCTCCTTCAGCATCTCCAGTCACAGATAAGACAGAACAGAAATGTTAGGCCCTCCTCTCTCCTTTTATTCTCTTCTAACTTCACCCAAGTGGAGAGGAAGTATTTACCATAAAATAGAAAAGTTACACTAATTTATATAGCCCCGATAATGAGCAAATACTGGTTAAAATCAGGGCTTCTTAACTTTTACATTATTGATAGTTGGGACTGGACAACTTTTTGTTATGGGGCTGACATGTGTGTTCTAAGATGTGTTTTGCAACCCTGGTCTCTGGAGCTAAAAAAGGAAATGAGAGACAAGGCCAGAGGCCATCTATTACATCTATCTGTGTGGCTGATGGGAAAAAACAAGTCCTATTTGGCAATACGATTATTCATGATGAGCTGCTAGTAATTTCTTTCCTTCCTCCTCTTTCCCTTTTGCCATTTTTTTATCTTTTCCTTTTCTTCATGTCTTTCTTTCTTATTGGTAATAGGCTACATATCTGCCTTTCCATATATTGTGAGATAAATATGAGAAATATGAGTAAGCCCCAAAGTAAACTGAAAGTTTTACAGACTCAGAGATTAATGAAGCAAGACAGAGAGACAGACAGACAGACAGACAGACAGACAGACAGACAGACAGACAGACACACACACACACACACACACACACACACACACACACACACACACACACACACACACACACACACACACACACACACACACACACACACACACACACACACACACACACACACACACACACACACACACACACACACACACCCTGAAGGGAGCCACATGACAGATGATAGCCAGAATTTTTGTTTTGGTTACAATTGATATTGGCTGCAAATAACTAAAACCAGACACAAGTAAATTAATTAACAGGAAATAATATTTCTCCTTCCTAGAAGACCTGCTATTTGGCCACTTCACTATAACTTCCCTACCTTGAATCAAGAAGGCTGCTAGTCCTTTGGGTGACTTTAAGAAAATACCTGTAGGGAAGCCTCTTCATCTCACGAGTTGCTGTTGCCTCTGGGACAGAGGTTAGGGGAATTAGCTCACCAGCATGTCACAGACAAAGTTTCCACTTCCCACTTTCCAATAGGTTTTGCCCTGGGTTCAGGTCTGTGTTTCTAGTGAAGATTTAATCTAGTTTCCACTCTGCCTTGCTCCATCTGCAAATTGGCTCACCTATTCCAGGTACTACTTAAAGAAATGTGTTAATGGTGCTCTGGGGAAAAAGCAGAGGCTGCTGCAGATGCAGCATTCAATGATCAATTAAGTCAGGGTCGAATTGACCTAGAAATTCAGGGGGAGAAAGAAGATATGGCAGGATATGGGACCAGAGCTCATAGAACATTAGAGCAGTTATCTGCTGAATAGGGTCAAACTAGTTCAAGAATAATCAAGTACAGTAACTTTGGGAAGGTGCTAACCAAAAGACAGTGATACAAAACAACCAGCAGGGCAGAAGGTATCAGTTTGGTGACAGAGGCTAAAACAGACAAACAGCTTCTTTGCACTGAGATACTAGAACAGAAACACAAAGACTCTAATTTCACACTTCCAACCAAGACTAAGTTTGGTTTGACTTCTGGAAGTCCAGACTAAATGAAGTGGGTGTGCTCTGAAAAATTTAGACTCTACACATGAAGAAATGCTCAACCTCTCTAGCCATAAAAGAAATGCAAATCAAAATAACATTGAGATACCACCTCACCGCAGTTAGAACGGCTATAATCAAGAACTCTAATAACAACAGATGCTGGAGGGGATGTGGACAGAAGGGAACCCTACGGCATTGTTGGTGGGAGTGTAAACTTGTTCAACCACTTTGGAAAGTAGTATGGAGGTTCCTCAAAAGACTCCATACAGAGCTCCCCTATGACCCAGCAATCCCACTTTTGGGCATTTACCCAAATGATCACAAATAAGACCAAACTAAAGCTACCAGCACAACTATGTTTATTGCAGCATTATTTACCATAGCTAAGATATGGAACCAACCCAGATGCCCTTCAGTAGATGAATGGATCAAGAAAATGTGGTATATATACACAATGGAATTCTATGCTCCATCAGAAAGAATGATATTGCCCCATTTGTTAGGAAATGGAAAGACTTGGAAAAAATTATATTAAGTGAAGTAAGCCAGGCCCAAAGAAACATGATACCATGGTTTCCCTTATTTGCAATAATTAGTACATGTCTAGGACAAGCAGAAAAGGTCAAAAACTATGTACATATGACCATATAAGATGATGTTAAGTGAAATGAACCCCAAGATAGGGACACAAATTTTTTTTTTCTTTCTTGCTATCGTTTCTAACTTATGTCTAATGTACTATGTTATTTTTTTTGTTTCTTTGTATGTTTCTCCCCCACGGTATAACCCCTGTTTTCACTGTATTTGCTTCTGGTGCACTGCATCTTATACATACACTTCTCTAATTTGGGGAGGCGAAGGGAAAAAACAAAATGCTTAAATAGGGATAAAGGTTGACCCATTGTAACAATGAGATGTATAAGACACTATGTTGAAAATGAACTTTACAACTTCAGTGCGTGTGGGGGAGAGTTATGGAGTTGGGAGGAAAGGGATGGTAGGGAAAAAACAGAGGAGGCAACAATGCTCAATAGGAAATGTACTCATTACCTTGCTCATGTAACTGTAACCCCTCTGTACAGTATTTTTACAATAAAAAAGTACAAAAAATAAAAAAGATGCTGCTGCCATTTACTTCCATGAGAAAAAGAACACCATAAAGCAGTATGCAAACATATGTAGGATTTATGTGAAAATAAAGAACTATATACATAAACAGATATATATGCATATATAAGCATATATATATATATATATATATATATATATATATACTTTCAAAAACTTTGGCAGAGAGGAAAGAATATGAACAGAGACAAAGGCAGAGATATCTGAAAAATTTATAACAAAATGTTAGCATTGACTTATCTGCATATAAAATCCCCACAGCATCAGGTATCTCCCTGTTGGAGCAGGAATTTACAGATATGCACGGGGAGTTTAGAATGAAACATATGGTAATAGATTAGAGTTAGAGATATCAGTAAGAATTCATGTTTATATTGATACAGGTGGTTACATATTGAAATATTTATAGATCTGTGTATATTCATGGGTGGATATATACACACCCACACATATTCTGTTATGTTAGCTGAAGAGGGTCAGGAAGAAATGGCATTCTCATAGCAAAGAACGCATCTAGTGCCCACATTTTTCTTCTTCCTTCCTTCCTTCTTTCCTTCCTTCCCCCTTCCTTCCTTCCTTCTTTCCTTCCTTCCCCCTTCCTTCCTTCCTTCTTTCCTTCCTTCCCCCTTTCCTTCCTTCCTTCTTTCTTCCCTCCTCCTTTCTTTCTTCTTCCCTTCCTTCCTTTCTTCCTTCTTCCTTTCCTCCCCTTCTTCTTTCCCTTTTTCTTTCTTTCTTTTACCCTTACTCCCATCCTCCTTCTTCTCCCCTTTCCCCCTTTCCCTCTCATCCCTCACCCCCTTCCTTCTTGCCTTCCTTCCTTCCTTCCTTCCTTCTTTCTTCCCTTCCTTCTTTCTTTCTTTTTCCCTTCCTTCCTTTCTTCCTTCTTCCCTTCCTCCCCTTCTTCTTTCCCTTTTCCCTTTCTTTCTTCTTCTCTTCCTCCCTTCCTCCTTTCTCTCCTTTTTCCCTCTCATCTCTCCCCCTTCCTTCTTTCCTTTCTTTCTTCTTCCTTCCTTCCTTCCTTTTTACCTTCATTCCTTCTTCCTTCCTTTCTTCCCTACTTAGAAATGGCTGATTGTTAGACTAGGGCAAGAAATTTATATGCTAGGCCCAGAACACCTTGAAAGTAAGGAAACATAGTCATGTGCCACTTAATGATAGGGACACATTCTGAGACATGTATTATTAGGTAATTTCAAACATTAGCTATAATCTACACTTGCATAAACTTAGATGGTACGGATCAGAAATTCAATGTAGCCTTTTAGTTTAAGAGACACAGTAAATGTCAGATGTGTGAGGTTGGGTCAGCATGATGTACAGTAAATATTTTTTACAAGTAGAAGGAATACATTTAAATAATGATAGAAAATTTGGTATAGTGATAACAGTCACCATTATTAAGTATTATATACTATACATAATTGTATATTCTATGCCTTTGTATGACTAGCAGTGAAGTAGGTTTGTTTATATCAGCAACACCATGAACACATGAGTGATTGTTGTCTATAGTATCACTAGGTAATGGGAAATTTTCAGCTCCATTATAATCTTATGGGACTATATATATATATATATATATATATATATATATGACCCATGGTTGACTGAAATGTCCCTCTGGGGAAGGAGGTATTGAATAGTTTTATGTAGTGCATGACTATAGTCAAAATCCGTGTTGATGGGAACATATCAAAGCAGCCTAGGAACCACTAGAACAAATAAAATTGTACCAGATTGTAATTCACACGTAAGTATCCATTTCTCTTATTTAACAACAAGTGATTGAATAAATTGATAAATGTTGAGGGGGTGAGACAGATTTCCCATGCAGAAGAATCCCAAATCATTTGTGCTCATTTATATTTGGCTCTCAAGGAACATAACTCTCCATTCCATAATGTGGCTGCGCTTACTGACTACCTTGCAAAGACTACAGCATGAATGCATGACACTGTGTGTGAGAGAAAGAATAGCTTTACAGTGGAAAAATCTACCAAACAGGTAATTAAGTGCAACAAACACAGTCATGAATCATGTTGCTATCATGTAACCTTGATGTGGAGTGATGAAACTGACACATTGCTCCTGCGATCTTCCTCCTTAAAATCCATAACCCTTGTCTAATCAGAGGCAAACAGCAGACAAATTCTAGTAGATGAGACTCCTACAAAATGCCAACACAGGACTCCTCAAAAATGTCAAGCACATCAAAACAGCAGCAAGTTAACAAACTGTCACAGCTAAGAGGAGCCTAAGGTGACATAGTTGTACTCAATCAAAACCAATTCTAAATAATAAAGTCCAAGTGTGTGTGTGTGTGTGTGTGTGTGTGTGTGTGTGTGTGCGCGCGCGCGCGCACGTGCGCACGTACATGGATTCAACCTGGTCCTCACACAGACTAGGATGCTATACTACTTCTTCCTCAGCCCCAAACTTTGGTTTTTGGTTTTCATTGTTTTCTTTTTCAAAAATTCCTGAAGAAGGACATTTCCTTCAGCAAAAGAATCAAAGTGAAATTCGATCTCAACTTTTCATACAGAGAAGCAATAAAAGCTTTGAAACTAAAGGCTTTCCTTAAAGGTTTTCCAATATCCTGCATCAAATTCTTGCAACGGGTTTAAGATCAAAGCTCTTGGGCTTTATCCAGGAGATAGAAAGATTTTTCCAAATATTTCAGGTATAGACACAGCCTTGGCAGAAGGGAGCTGGAGCAATCATAGACTAACTTCTTGGACCTGTTTTTTTTTTTTTTTTTTACAACCCAGCTCATCTTTTGTGAGACTGCAAAGTCAACTATTTCTACTTACATTTGTGATGTTTTCATCTAGCCCTCATCCATCTCAGTACTTGGCCATGCATTGACCCAAGGGAACTTGGTTCAATCTCCAGACAGAGGTATGTATACTGACCAAATACCAGTATATACCCTGAGATTTCTGATTCACTCAATGTGAGGACATCTGGATCACAGGCTGGTCTGGCAGGTATCCTGAAGATGTCTCTAGTCCTTAGTTCGAATTTAAGAGAGGAATCTTGAGAGATTGCACCATTATGATTCAAGTTGAAAGGGGTAAGTCATAGAATTGTTTTATTTCTTCTTATTGATTTGAGACCTATGTAGCTTCACTAAGTAGACCTATACAAAGCTTTTGCCCTAATAACCTAGGGATACACTATAAAAATAATAAATTTTCTCTATAGTTAGAGAAGTCCCAAAATTTAGAACTAGGATTTAGAAATGAGGTCAGAAATTTCATCTTTGACAAGAGGAAGCGGCACCAAGTAATATGTCCCCACCTCCAATTCTTCATCCCCTGTAAATCATCTACTCCAAGATGTCTAACAAATATATGACAACTAAGATGGGAGTCTCCCACGTCCTGTCAAGAACTTACAGGGTCTCCTGCATCTCCAAAGGAAACTACTCCCTCAAATGGGTTTCAGCTTTTCAATAAAAGCTACAGTAATGAATGTTGTAACATGCATATATAGAAAGCTCTCATAGAGCCTAGAAACAAGAGGCAAAAAGAGAACGCCTGGTCAGGATTGCTGGAGTCTAAGAGGCTGACGATCCTAGATTTAGTGGTACAAATAGCATCCTACCTGTTCAATTCTGAAAGTTCACCTATGTTTAACTCAAAATTCGTCCTTTTGGGGACCACAATCAGTGAACATGAATTTGTTTGGCTTATCTAGATCATTCTCTAATTGTGTCTGAGTTTTCAGCTTCTGATGCAAACGAGAGTTGGATTCTGTCTTAAATGCAATGGACTACTTGGAGGCTCCAGACTAGAGGTTTTATATCAAGGAAGGAAATATACATTTGGATTGCAAAGTCCAAAACCTGAACCCAAATCCTTTATTCACACTGCAGAGATCAAAGCAGCCATTTCTAATAAAATCATCTTCTATGATTTAGTACAGGCGCACCCAAATATCCAGCTCTAATTAGAAAAGCCGCACTTGCAAGTGCTTACAAGTGCTAGTAATACTTACAAATAAGCAGCATGTACCAGTGCTAGTTACTCACGTGCACAGAGCAAGTCTCAGTTTCCCTTCAGTACTCTCTTCCACATTCAAGAGAAGGGCATGTGCATTAAAAGATTTGTATATGAATAAGAGTAATTTCATTCCCCCATAAAATGCTTTTACAAAGAAGTTATTTGGACTCTTCTCCTGCCTTCTCTGAGCCCACTTGGCTCTCTAAGGAAATGGCAATATTACAATCAGCAGCCCCTCCCTTGGGTTTCTGCACTACTCTTTGGCAAACACATACCCTGACACATTTAAAAACATTTGCCAGCTGTAAAATGTCTCCTCCAAGTCTCCCTATAAAAGAATATTAAAATTGAGTCTCTTGCTGTTATGAGTTTCTGGAACAACAGTCCTGGAGGCAACAGATGCTCTTCCTTACTGTAACAGAAACTTTCTCAGCATCAGGGAGTTGGCCCTGGAGGGAACCTCCCAAAATTCAAGAGCAGAACACAACAAGCCCTGACTCCTGTGCAGTGCAGAAGAGCTTCTGACAGGCACTAGCTCACCTTGCAGGATGGGGCTGATGAACTTCTTTTTTATGAACCACACAGGAAGACAGAAAGAGAGAGGCAAGACAGGAGGCAGAAAGGGAATAGGAGAGGGAGGGGGGAAAGGGAGAGGAAGGGCTCCTCCTGGCCTCAGACAATACTCCTATGTATCTATTTAATAGCCCTCCTCAGAGGCAACTGCACAGGACAGACATGCTTCTGGCAGGTCTGGCTTCCCATCTGGAATACTGACAAGGCCCTGGGCCAGATGTCAGCATTTTTAGATCAAAGATCCACATGGGTTTTAACCTTCAAATGAATGAATGCAGGGATTATGACCTGAACAGACTCCAAAGGGAGCCTCACCTGACAGACCTCTGGATTGCAAAAGAAACAACAGCATCATCTTTAGAAAAGAGCTCAGAGCCAGAAGGTGACTTTTGCAACTTGAATAGCTCAGATGTGGAAACCAAATCAGAACAGTTAGGGGAGTGCAGCACCAGGAGGGGAGGGTACATGCTTTGCAGCTACTTCTAAAGGCCAAGATTACCATACTTATCTTCGGAATGAACACAAGGCTTTTCCCTCTGCTATTTGGTTCTGTCATTCCTGAAAATAAACAGGGAGTAAAACATTTTAATAGGCTATAGAAACAAAATCCGATGCTATTTATGTCTTATATACATTCTATTATTTACTCATCACAATAAACCAATGAGGTGAGTTTTATTAGATCCGTTGAAGACACTAAGGGATAAAGAACTTACTCCAGAATATGCAGGAAGCCTGAGAGGGAACTTGAACCCAGATGGCTCTAGCCAGCTTATCGTCCCTCTCCAAGTCTATTTCTCCTGCCTTCTCAGAGTGGCTGCATCTCAAGTCTTAGTCATGTGATCCTGTGCTCACCAAATTTTCAGAAGAAAACAACCTCTACAACATACCTTGAGGTCTAGATGAATATTTTATGGGTAAGGCTTGCTAAAGGAAAACCTAGTTCCCATGAAAAGAAGACCCTTTGAGAACCAGAGTCGACTGGAGACAATATCTAACCTTTACACACCTCTGGGTTTCTGCATACTGAGTGCCACACTACATCCATTTTGCATGGAAGTGAGCTGGACCTTCTCAGAGATATGGTATAGAGCACTATGAGGACTTCTGATAAAAGCAGGGCACTAAAAGTATGCAATTGCCTTTGCTTCCATTGAAATGATTCTACAAAGCTGGCATAGAAATCTAAAGAAACAAAGAGTGGGAGGGAAGACAACAGAAAACAAAATGACAGAAAGTGAGTGGACGAAGGACAGCTACTAATGGAAGTCAGCGTCCAGCTCTCAGAAGAGAACCAAGATTCGTGTTATGTAGCCCCTAAAAAGTTTTGGGCTTGGAGGTACCAGGTACCTCTGAAGACAGGCCGAGAAGTAGCACTGAAAATAGCCCAGTTGCCAGCATCTTCATGAGCATTTGTACCCTGGTCCTGTCCTTTCTCCTCCTTTCTCCTAACCTATGAAATCAGATGCCAACCTTTCTCTACCCATGATAGAACAAGAAGCATTTGCACTGGGGAACCTGAACTAAAGATTTTTTCAGACCAGGGGGCACAACAAAGGGTAAATCATTAAATGGAGATGAGAGAATTATATCAGTCTGTACACTGAATGAAAAATGAAACTCCAAACCCCTTCCTTCCCCAATTCCCAGAAGTCTGGCAGCTTCTTTGGGGGAGGGGGGGAAACTGGAAGATTCATCTATGATGATATTTTGGGATTGCTTAATAGAAAGTCAACCAATAATAGTACATAGAATTATGATATACTTTTCACCCACACTCCCCAAACTCAGAAAATGAACATTGTTACTACACTATTTGTTAATGTATTGTCCTTATGGACAACAAGTTTTCTTCCCATAGTCCAGGCCCATATGCTATGCTTATTTGTCACGTCTCCCTGAGCTTCTCCAGTATAGAAACAAATCTTCATTATTTCCTTGTTTTGAATGATTTTAACCAAAGTTTGCATTTGTACAGTCAATAGTCTACAGATACAATCTTTGAATGATTTTATAACACTTCATAAGAATACTTTTCTACAGTCAGTTTCCTTTGAGATTGTTCCTTCTTGGTGCAGAGTATCAGGAAGCCCATGATGTCTACATGTCCCACTGCTGGTGGTGTTAGCTGGGTAAGGTGGGCCCTATCAGGCTTCTCTACTCTAACAATAATTTTGTAATTAATATCTATAGTGTGGAAAGCAAAATGTTCTGTTTACTCAACAAATTTTGACTTATTAATTCCTAGAGGCTCCTGGATTTGTAGCAATGATGACTATTTCTGTAAGTCTGGGTTTGTTTTAATTTTATTAATTAATAAAATATTAAAACAGTGACATTATGAAATAAAAGACTTGTGTGGGACACTGGAAAGGGAACTCAGG